>NC_141696.1:1566604361-1567204361 GCF_964263255.1 Lissotriton vulgaris
AGCTGGGGATTACGGGTCACCATAAGCTCATATTAAATGCGTAGTGCTAGTTAAGGTTAGAACTCACCCTAAGACACATAGTTTATGCGTAGTGTTAGTTAGGGTTAGAGGTCACCATAAGATGTATAATGTATGCGTAGTGTTAGTGGAGGTTTAGAAGTCACTATAAGACTCCCCGGGGCTTATTTCCCATGCCCCGGATGCACTTTTATGCGGCCAGGGCCTCACGTTTGTGACGCTCTGGAGGCACACTGTGCCGGCCCATATTTACAAGGCCACCTTTCATGGCTTTCCGTGGCCTTGTAAATATGGAGTAATTCAATGCCTCACTCTGCATGGAAAGGGCCTCCCAGCCGAGCCGCCCTCGCCCCTCCCCCTCCACTCTCCATATATGACAGTAGTTCCCGCGTGCAGCGTTTACGCGCAGCGACCGCGCCCAACCTGCGCCGAAGGTGCGCCAAAGGTAAGCCCGTCTACGCCCGTCCGCGCCTGGACCGCGCCCAGCGCCAGACCCCCTGGCCCCCGTCCCACCCTGTCCCCCCGCATTACCTACGATGCCGCAACCCTCCTAGCCCTTAACCCCGGTCGCGCTCCCAACTGCGTCCAAGCCGCCCCTGGCCAAACCCATGGACCTTTCTCCTGCTTCTCCTGCAAATTCAGCGGCACCGACAACATCTCCGCTACGACCACATCACAGATTTCCGACCCCAACCACCTACAATGCATCCTCCTCAACACCCGCTCAGTGCACAGGCACGCCATTGACCTATGGAACCTACTTGACACCATCTCTCCAGACGTCGCCTTCCTAACGGAAACATGGATGAATGCTTCCTCCGCACCAGACATCACCATTGCCATCCCTGAAGACTATAAGATCACACGCAAGGACCGTACCGGCCATACAGGAGGAGGAATCGCTATCGTCCATAAGAAATCAATCCGCATCTCAACCAGCTCGGACGCCAACCTCGCCAACTCCGAACACCTTCACTTCCAGATCCACATCGACCCCAAAACCACACTCAGAGGCACCCTCCTCTACAGACCACCAGGACCCCGCGCAAAATTCAGTGAAGACATCACAGACTTCATCACCCCACACGCGCTCCCCTCCAAAGACTACATCCTTCTGGGAGACCTCAACTTTCACCTCGAAAAGATCAACGACCGCAACACCGCCACCCTCGTGGACAACCTCGCCAACCTCGGACTCAAACAACTAGTCACTTCCCCCACCCACATCGCAGGTCACACACTCGACCCCATCTTCACATCCAGCAACCATGTCTCCTTCAGCCACACTACGGACCTCCTCTGGACTGACCACAGCTGCGTTCACTTCACCTACAACAAACCAAAACCCAGCATCCACCTCCAACCTACCCTACAAAGGAACTGGAACAAAATCACCACGGACCAAATCTCCACATCGCTCCTTCAAAACACCCCAGCCCTCTCTTCTAACGCTAACGAAGCCGCCGCCAACCTCACCCTATGGTTATCCAACACCGCTGACACCTTAGCACCACTGAAAAAACGTCAAAACAAACCTGGCAGCAAGAAGGCCTCATGGTTCAACAATGATCTCAAGAAGTCCAAGAAACTCTGCCGCTCCCTTGAAAAGGCCTGGAAAAAAGACCCAACCACCAGCACCAAGGACGCCTTCAAAAACGCCACCCGCACTCACCACCAACTAATCCGAAAAGCCAAGAAAACAGCATTCAAGGATCGACTTGACAACAACGCCCACAACAGCAAGGAACTTTTCAACATCGTCAAGGAATTTACCAATCCCTCGGCCAACTCCAACGACATCACCCCCTCTCAAACCCTCTGCGACTCCCTAGCCTCATTTTTCCACAACAAGATTGCAGACATCCACAACAGCTTTGACAACCAACCCGGAAACCAACCCACCCTACCATCTGCTGATCATCTTCCCCCCGTGAACACCCTTAACGACTGGAACCCAATCTCCACTGAGGACACCATCCGCCTGATGAATTCCATCCACTCAGGATCCCCCACAGACCCATGTCCTCACCACATCTTCAACAAAGCAGACTCCGTCATAGCACCACACCTCCAAGACGTCATCAACTGCTCCTTCAACTCCGCCACCTTCCCGGAAGACTGGAAACACGCTGAACTCACCGCCCTTCTGAAAAAACCCACAGCGGACCCCACCGAACTCAAAAATTATCGCCCCATCTCGCTTCTCCCATTCCCGGCCAAAGTCATCGAGAAAGCTGTCAACAACCAGCTCGCCGCCTTCCTTGAAACCAACAAATCCCTCGACCCCTCACAATCTGGCTTCCAAGCAAAACACAGCACTGAGACCGCCCTCATCGCAGCAACAGACGACATTCGAACTCTACTGGACAATGGAGACACAGTCGCCCTCATCCTCCTCGACCTCTCCGCAGCCTTCGACACAGTCTGCCACAGCACCCTTCTACAGCGCCTCAGAAACATCGGAATCCAAGGAAAAGCACTTGAATGGATCACCTCGTTCCTCACCGGAAGAACCCAGAGAGTCCGCCTTCCACCATTCAAATCCAAGGCCTCTGAAGTCATCTGCGGCGTACCACAAGGATCCTCACTCAGTCCCACCCTTTTCAACGTATACATGAGCCCCCTCGCGGCCATCGCACGCCATCACAACCTCAACATCATCTCGTACGCGGATGACACTCAACTGATCCTCTCCCTCACCAATGACCCCAGCACCGCCAAAACCAACCTACACGAAGGAATGAAAGAAGTTGCCGAATGGATGAAACAAAGCCGTCTGAAACTGAACTCAGATAAAACAGAAGTCCTCCTCTTAGGTACATCCCCCTCTGCATGGGACGACTCCTGGTGGCCGGAAGCCCTCAGAAAAGCACCCATCCCGACAGACCACACACGGAACCTAGGCGTCATCCTGGATTCTTCACTCTCAATGAACAGACAAGTCAGCGCCGTATCCTCTTCCTGCTTCAACATTCTTCGCATGCTCAGAAAAACATTTCGCTGGATCCCCTCTGAAACAAGGAAAATAGTCACCCACGCTCTGGTCACGAGCCGACTGGACTACGGAAACACCCTCTACGCAGGTACTACCGCAAAACTCCAGAAGAAACTCCAACGAATCCAAAACGCCTCAGCCAGACTCATATTAGACATCCCACGCAACGATCACATCTCTGGTCACCTTAAAGACCTCCACTGGCTACCCGTCAATAAGAGGATCACTTTCCGACTGCTTACCCACGCACACAAATCACTCTACGACATCGGTCCAGAATGCCTCAACTCACGACTGTCCTTCTACACCCCCTCCCGCCAACTACGTTCCTCCAGCCAAGCCCTCGCCACTGTACCTCGCATCAACAAGACCACCATGGGAGGCAGATCCTTTTCATACCTGGCTGCTAAAACGTGGAACTCTCTCCCCGCTTACCTTCGCCTTACCCAGAACCACCTAGCATTCAGAAAGCAACTTAAAACGTGGATTTTTGACAAGTAATTCCCCTCCCCTTCCTAAGCGCCTTGAAACCCTACGGGTATGTAGTGCGCTATATAAATCCTTTGACTTGACTTGACTTGACATGGGTGTTGCTGTGGGCGTTCCATGGGCGTTGCTGTGGGTGTTCCATGGGCGTTGCTGTGGGTGTTCCATGGGTGTTGCTGTGGGTGTTCCATGGGTGTTGCTGTGGGTGCTCCATGGGCGTTGCTGGGGGCGTTCCACAGGTGCTGCTGTGGGCGTTCCATGGGTGTTGCTGTGGGTGTTCCATGGGTGTTGCTGTGGGTATTCCATGGGTGTTGCTGTGGGTGTTCCGTGGGTGTTGCTCTGGGCGTTCCATGGGTGCTGCTGTGGGCGTTCCATGGGTGTTGCTGTGGGTGTTCCATGGGTGTTGCTGTGGGCGTTCCATGGGCGTTGCTGTGGGCGTTCCATGGGTGTTGCTGTGGGTGTTCCGTGGGTGTTGCTCTGGGTGTTCCATGGGTGTTGCCGTGGGTGTTCCATGGGCGTTGCTGTGGGCGTTCCATGGGTGTTGCTGTGGGTGTTCCGTGGGTGTTGCTCTGGGTGTTCCATGGGTGTTGCGGTGGGTGTTCCATGGGTGTTCCATGGGTGTTGCTGTGGGCGTTCCATGGGCGTTGCTGTGGGCGTTCCATGGGTGTTGCCGTGGGTGTTCCATGGGTGTTCCATGGGTGTTGCTGGGGGCGTTCCATGGGTGTTGCATGGGTGCTCCATGGGTGTTGCTGTGGGTGTTCCATGGGTGTTGCTGTGGGTGTTCCATGGGTGTTGCTGTGGGTGTTCCATGGGTGTCGCTGTGGGTGTTCCATGGGTGTTCCATGGGTGTTCCATGGGTGTTGCTGGGGGCGTTCCATGGGGGTTGCTGTGGGTGCTCCATGGGTGTTGCTGTGGGTGTTCCATGGGTGTTGCTGTGGGTGTTCCATGGGTGTTCCATGGATGTTCCATGGGTGTTGCTGGGGGCGTTCCATGGGGGTTGCTGTGGGTGCTCCATGGGTGTTGCTGGGGGCGTTCCATGGGTGTTGCATGGGTGCTCCATGGGTGTTGCTGTGGGTGTTCCATGGGTGTTGCTGTGGGTGTTCCATGGGTGTTGCTGTGGGTGTTCCATGGGTGTTGCTGTGGGTGTTCCATGGGTGTTCCATGGGTGTTCCATGGGTGTTGCTGGGGGCGTTCCATGGGGGTTGCTGTGGGTGCTCCATGGGTGTTGCTGTGGGTGTTCCATGGGTGTTGCTGTGGGTGTTCCATGGGTGTTGCTGTGGGTGTTCCATGGGTGTTCCATGGGTGTTCCATGGGTGTTGCTGGGGGCGTTCCATGGGGGTTGCTGTGGGTGTTCCATGGGTGTTGCATGGGTGTTCCATGGGTGTTGCTGGGGGCGTTCCACAGGTGCTGCTGTGGGTGTTCCATGGGTGTTGCTGTGGGTGTTCCATGGGTGTTGCTTCGGGCGTTCCATGGGTGTTGCTGTGGGTGTTCCATGGGGGTTGCTGTGGGTGCTCCATGGGTGTTGCTGTGGGTGTTCCATGGGTGTTGCTGTGGGCGTTCCATGGGTGTTGCTGTGGGCGTTCCATGGGTGCTGCTGTGGGCGTTCCATGGGCGTTGCTGTGGGTGCTCCATGGGCGTTGCTGTGGGTGCTCCATGGGCGTTGCTGTGGGCGCTCCATGGGCGTTGCTGTGGGCGTTCCATGGGTGTTGCTGTGGGCGTTCCATAGGCGTTGCTGTGGGCGTTCCATAGGCGTTGCTGTGGGCGTTCCATGGGTGCTGCTGTGGGCGTTCCATGGGTGTTGCTGTGGGCGTTCCATAGGCCTTGCTGTGGGCGTTCCATGGGTGCTGCTGTGGGCGTTCCATGGGTGTTGCTGTGGGCGTTCCATGGGCGTTGCTGTGGGCGTTCCATGGGTGTTGCTGTGGGCGTTCCATGGGTGTTGCTGTGGGTGTTCCGTGGGTGTTGCTCTGGGTGTTCCATGGGCGTTGCTGTGGGCGTTCCATGGGTGTTGCTGTGGGCGTTCCATGGGTGTTGCCGTGGGTGTTCCATGGGTGTTCCATGGGTGTTGCTGTGGGTGTTCCATGGGTGTTGCTGTGGGTGCTCCATGGGTGTTGCTGTGGGTGCTCCATGGGTGTTGCTGGGGGTGTTGCTGTGGGTGTTCCATGGGTGTTGCATGGGTGCTCCATGGGTGTTGCTGTGGGTGTTCCATGGGTGTTGCTGTGGGTGTTCCATGGGTGTTGCTGTGGGTGTTCCATGGGTGTTCCATGGGTGTTCCATGGGTGTTGCTGGGGGCGTTCCATGGGGGTTGCTGTGGGTGCTCCATGGGTGTTGCTGTGGGTGTTCCATGGGTGTTGCTGTGGGTGTTCCATGGGTGTTCCATGGGTGTTCCATGGGTGTTGCTGGGGGCGTTCCATGGGGGTTGCTGTGGGTGTTCCATGGGTGTTGCATGGGTGTTCCATGGGTGTTGCTGGGGGTGTTCCATGGGTGTTGCTGTGGGTGTTCCATGGGTGTTGCTGTGGGCGTTCCATGGGTGTTGCTGTGGGTGTTCCATGGGGGTTGCTGTGGGTGCTCCATGGGTGTTGCTGTGGGTGTTCCATGGGTGTTGCTGTGGGCGTTCCATGGGTGTTGCTGTGGGCATTCCATGGGTGCTGCTGTGGGCGTTCCATGGGCATTGCTGTGGGTGCTCCATGGGCGTTGCTGTGGGCGCTCCATGGGCGTTGCTGTGGGCGTTCCATGGGTGTTGCTGTGGGCGTTCCATGGGCGTTGCTGTGGGCGTTCCATAGGCGTTGCTGTGGGCGTTCCACAGGTGCTGCTGTGGGTGTTCCATGGGTGTTGCTGTGGGTGTTCCATGGGTGTTGCTGTGGGTGTTCCATGGGTGTTGCTGTGGGTGTTCCATGGGGGTTGCTGTGGGTGCTCCATGGGTGTTGCTGTGGGTGTTCCATGGGTGTTGCTGTGGGCGTTCCATGGGTGTTGCTGTGGGCATTCCATGGGTGTTGCTGTGGGCGTTCCATGGGCGTTGCTGTGGGTGCTCCATGGGCGTTGCTGTGGGTGCTCCATGGGCGTTGCTGTGGGCGCTCCATGGGCGTTGCTGTGGGCGTTCCATGGGTGTTGCTGTGGGCGTTCCATAGGCGTTGCTGTGGGCGTTCCATAGGCGTTGCTGTGGGCGTTCCATGGGTGCTGCTGTGGGCGTTCCATGGGTGTTGCTGTGGGCGTTCCATAGGCATTGCTGTGGGCGTTCCATGGGTGCTGCTGTGGGCGTTCCATGGGTGTTGCTGTGGGCGTTCCATGGGCGTTGCTGTGGGCGTTCCATGGGTGTTGCTGTGGGCGTTCCATGGGTGTTGCTGTGGGTGTTCCGTGGGTGTTGCTCTGGGTGTTCCATGGGCGTTGCTGTGGGCGTTCCATGGGTGTTGCTGTGGGCGTTCCATGGGTGTTGCCGTGGGTGTTCCATGGGTGTTCCATGGGTGTTGCTGGGGGTGTTGCTGTGGGTGTTCCATGGGTGTTGCTGTGGGTGCTCCATGGGTGTTGCTGTGGGTGCTCCATGGGTGTTGCTGGGGGTGTTGCTGTGGGTGTTCCATGGGTGTTGCATGGGTGCTCCATGGGTGTTGCTGTGGGTGTTCCATGGGTGTTGCTGTGGGTGTTCCATGGGTGTTGCTGTGGGTGTTCCATGGGTGTTCCATGGGTGTTCCATGGGTGTTGCTGGGGGCGTTCCATGGGGGTTGCTGTGGGTGCTCCATGGGTGTTGCTGTGGGTGTTCCATGGGTGTTGCTGTGGGTGTTCCATGGGTGTTGCTGTGGGTGTTCCATGGGTGTTCCATGGGTGTTCCATGGGTGTTGCTGGGGGCGTTCCATGGGGGTTGCTGTGGGTGTTCCATGGGTGTTGCATGGGTGTTCCATGGGTGTTGCTGGGGGTGTTCCATGGGTGTTGCTGTGGGTGTTCCATGGGTGTTGCTGTGGGCGTTCCATGGGTGTTGCTGTGGGTGTTCCATGGGGGTTGCTGTGGGTGCTCCATGGGTGTTGCTGTGGGTGTTCCATGGGTGTTGCTGTGGGCGTTCCATGGGTGCTGCTGTGGGCGTTCCATGGGTGTTGCTGTGGGCGTTCCATGGGCGGTGCTGTGGGCGTTCCATGGGTGTTGCTGTGGGCGTTCCATGGGTGTTGCTGTGGGTGTTCCGTGGATGTTGCTCTGGGTGTTCCATGGGCGTTGCTGTGGGCGTTCCATGGTTGTTGCTGTGGGCGTTCCATGGGTTGCGTGGGTGTTCCATGGGTGTTCCATGGGTGTTGCTGGGGGTGTTGCTGTGGGTGTTCCATGGGTGTTGCTGTGGGTGCTCCATGGGTGTTGCTGTGGGTGCTCCATGGGTGTTGCTGTGGGCGTTCCATGGGTGTTGCTGTGGGTGTTCCATGGGTGTTGCTGTGGGTGTTCCATGGGCGTTGCTGTGGGTGTTCCATGGGTGTTGCTGTGGGTGTTCCATGGGTGTTGCTGTGGGCGTTCCATGGGTTTTGCTGTGGGTGCTCCATGGGCGTTGCTGTGGGTGTTCCATGGGTGTTGCTGTGGGTGTTCCATGGGTGTTGCTGTGGGCGTTCCATGGGTGTTGCATGGGTGCTCCATGGGTGTTGCTGTGGGTGTTCCATGGGTGTTGCTGTGGGCGTTCCATGGGTGTTGCTGTGGGCGTTCCATGGGTGTTGCTGTGGGTGTTCCCATGCAACGCCCATGTTTTTTTACACTGCCCTAGATTTACAACATAGTGTAAACCTGGGGCAGGGCCAAAACTAGCGCCTTCCCAAAGTGTAACAAGGAGAAATGTTTACATTTCTCCTCGTTTTATCTCTGTCCTTGTGCTCTGCATTCTGCAGCACGCATAGAATGAGGAAAATACCTCATTTGACTTTTTGGTGCAAGAAGGTGTCCCTTCATGCACAAAACAATAATTGCAACCACACAGGCACACTTTCGCCATGTTGCAAGGGTGCCTGCGTTGGCGCTCGGCTGCAGTTTGTGCGCCGGCGCTGGCAGAAAGGACAGGAATGCGTTGTATCTTGTAGATACAGCGCATTCCTGCTGTTTTCTATTGATGTTGTGCAGCGCAGCAGGAAGGCTTCCGGCGGTGCCCTATGCCGAAATATTGTAAAGATGCCCAATAGTGTATGCCTGGCATTAGCTGGGGGTGGGAGGTCACCATAAGATTCACGGAGTATGTGTAGTGTTAGTTGGGGGGTGTTAGATGTCACCTTAAGGCTCACAGTATGCATGGTGTTAGAGGCTACAGGTTACAATAAGACTGAAAGTGTAAGTGTGGCATTAGCTGGTGGTTTGAAGTCGCCATATGATGCACAGTGAAAGCGTAGTGTTAGTGGGGGTTTACAGGCTAACATAAGACAGTTTATGCATAGTGTTAGGGAGGTAGAGGTCACTATAAGACTCACAGTTTATGTGTATCGTTAGTTGGGGTTTAGAAGTCACCATAAGACTTGCAGTGTATGTGGAGTGTTAATTGGGGGTTCGAGGTCCCCATAAGACTTGCAGTATATGTGTAGTGTTAATTGGGGGTTTGAGGTCCCCATAAGACTTGCAGTATATGTGTAGTGTTAATTGGGGGTTGGAGGTCCCATAAGACTTGCAGTGTATGTGGAGTGTTAATTGGGGGTTGGAGGTCCCATAAGACTTGCAGTGTATGTGGAGTGTTAATTGGGGGTTGGAGGTCCCCATAAGACTTGCAGTGTATGTGTAGTGTTAATTGGGGGTTGGAGGTCCCCATAAGACTTGCAGTGTATGTGTAGTGTTAATTGGGGGTTGGAGGTCCCCATAAGACTTGCAGTGTATGTGTAGTGTTAATTGGGGGTTCGAGGTCCCCATAAGACTTGAAGTATATGTGTAGTGTTAATTGGGGGTTGGAGGTCCCATAAGACTTGCAGTGTATGTGTAGTGTTAATTGGGGGTTGGAGGTCCCATAAGACTTGCAGTGTATGTGTAGTGTTAATTGGGGGTTGGAGGTCCCCATAAGACTTGCAGTGTATGTGGAGTGTTAATTGGGGGTTCGAGGTCCCCATAAGACTTGCAGTGTATGTGTAGTGTTAATTGGGGGTTGGAGGTCCCCATAAGACTTGCAGTGTATGCGGAGTGTTAATTGGGGGTTGGAGGTCCCCATAAGACTTGCAGTATATGTGTAGTGGTAATTGGGGGTTGGAGGTCCCATAAGACTTGCAGTGTATGTGTAGTGTTAATTGGGGGTTGGAGGTCCCCATAAGACTTGCAGTGTATGTGGAGTGTTAATTGGGGGTTGGAGGTCCCCATAAGACTTGCAGTGTATGTGTAGTGTTATATGGGGGTTGGAGGTCCCATAAGACTTGCAGTATATGTGTAGTGTTAATTGGGGGTTGGAGGTCCCATAAGACTTGCAGTGTATGTGGAGTGTTAATTGGGGGTTGGAGGTCCCATAATACTTGCAGTGTATGTGTAGTGTTAATTGGGGGTTGGAGGTCCCCATAAGACTTGCAGTGTATGTGGAGTGTTAATTGGGGGTTGGAGGTCCCATAAGCCTTGCAGTGTATGTGTAGTGTTAATTGGGGGTTAGAGGTCCCCATAAGACTTGCAGTGTATGTGGAGTGTTAATTGGGGTTTGGAGGTCCCCATAAGACTTGCAGTGTATGTGTAGTGTTAATTGGGGGTTGGAGGTCCCCATAAGACTTGCAGTGTATGTGTAGTGTTAATTGGGGGTTGGAGGTCCCCATAAGACTTGCAGTGTATGTGTAGTGTTAATTGGGGGTTCGAGGTCCCCATAAGACTTGCAGTATATGTGTAGTGTTAATTGGGGGTTGGAGGTCCCATAAGACTTGCAGTGTATGTGTAGTGTTAATTGGGGGTTGGAGGTCCCATAAGACTTGCAGTGTATGTGTAGTGTTAATTGGGGGTTGGAGGTCCCCATAAGACTTGCAGTGTATGTGGAGTGTTAATTGGGGGTTCGAGGTCCCCATAAGACTTGCAGTGTATGTGTAGTGTTAATTGGGGGTTGGAGGTCCCCATAAGACTTGCAGTGTATGTGTAGTGTTAATTGGGGGTTGGAGGTCCCCATAAGACTTGCAGTGTATGTGGAGTGTTAATTGGGGGTTGGAGGTCCCATAAGACTTGCAGTGTATGTGTAGTGTTAATTGGGGGTTGGAGGTCCCCATAAGACTTGCAGTGTATGTGGAGTGTTAATTGGGGGTTGGAGGTCCCCATAAGACTTGCAGTATATGTGTAGTGTTAATTGGGGGTTGGAGGTCCCATAAGACTTGCAGTGTATGTGTAGTGTTAATTGGGGGTTGGAGGTCCCCATAAGATTTGCAGTGTATGTGGAGTGTTAATTGGGGGTTGGAGGTCCCCATAAGACTTGCAGTGTATGTGTAGTGTTAATTGGGGGTTGGAGGTCCCCATAAGACTTGCAGTGTATGTGTATGGTTTAATTGGGGGTTGGAGGTCCCCATAAGACTTGCAGTGTTTGTGGAGTGTTAATTGGGGGTTGGAGGTCCCCATAAGACTTGCAGTATATGTGTAGTGTTAATTGGGGGTTGGAGGTCCCATAAGACTTGCAGTGTATGTGTAGTGTTAATTGGGGGTTCGAGGTCCCCATAAGACTTGCAGTATATGTGTAGTGTTAATTGGGGGTTGGAGGTCCCATAAGACTTGCAGTGTATGTGTAGTGTTAATTGGGGGTTGGAGGTCCCATAAGACTTGCAGTGTATGTGTAGTGTTAATTGGGGGTTGGAGGTCCCCATAAGACTTGCAGTGTATGTGTAGTGTTAATTGGGGGTTGGAGGTCCCATAAGACTTGCAGTGTATGTGTAGTGTTAATTGGGGGTTGGAGGTCCCCATAAGACTTGCAGTGTATGTGTAGTGTTAATTGGGGGTTGGAGGTCCCCATAAGACTTGCAGTGTATGTGTAGTGTTAATTGGGGGTTGGAGGTCCCCATAAGACTTGCAGTGTATGTGTAGTGTTAATTGGGGGTTGGAGGTCCCATAAGACTTGCAGTGTATGTGTAGTGTTAATTGGGGGTTGGAGGTCCCCATAAGACTTGCAGTGTATGTGGAGTGTTAATTGGGGGTTGGAGGTCCCCATAAGACTTGCAGTGTATGTGTAGTGTTATATGGGGGTTGGAGGTCCCATAAGACTTGCAGTATATGTGTAGTGTTAATTGGGGGTTGGAGGTCCCCATAAGACTTGCAGTGTATGTGGAGTGTTAATTGGGGGTTGGAGGTCCCATAAGACTTGCAGTGTATGTGTAGTGTTAATTGGGGGTTGGAGGTCCCCATAAGACTTGCAGTGTATGTGGAGTGTTAATTGGGGGTTGGAGGTCCCCATAAGACTTGCAGTGTATGTGTAGTGTTAATTGTGGGTTTGAGGTCCCCATAAGACTTGCAGTATATGTGTAGTGTTAATTGGGGGTTGGAGGTCCCATAAGACTTGCAGTGTATGTGGAGTGTTAATTGGGGGTTGGAGGTCCCATAAGACTTGCAGTGTATGTGTAGTGTTAATTGGGGGTTGGAGGTCCCCATAAGACTTGCAGTGTATGTGTAGTGTTAATTGGGGGTTGGAGGTCCCCATAAGACTTGCAGTGTATGTGTAGTGTTAATTGGGGGTTGGAGGTCCCCATAAGACTTGCAGTGTATGTGTAGTGTTGATTGGGGGTTCGAGGTCCCCATAAGACTTGAAGTATATGTGTAGTGTTAATTGGGGGTTGGAGGTCCCATAAGACTTGCAGTGTATGTGTAGTGTTAATTGGGGGTTGGAGGTACCATAAGACTTGCAGTGTATGTGTAGTGTTAATTGGGGGTTGGAGGTCCCCATAAGACTTGCAGTGTATGTGGAGTGTTAATTGGGGGTTCGAGGTCCCCATAAGACTTGCAGTGTATGTGTAGTGTTAATTGGGGGTTGGAGGTCCCCATAAGACTTGCAGTGTATGTGTAGTGTTAATTGGGGGTTGGAGGTCCCCATAAGACTTGCAGTGTATGTGTAGTGTTAATTGGGGGTTGGAGGTCCCATAAGACTTGCAGTGTATGTGTACTGTTAATTGGGGGTTGGAGGTCCCCATAAGACTTGCAGTGTATGTGGAGTGTTAATTGGGGGTTGGAGGTCCCCATAAGACTTGCAGTGTATGTGTAGTGTTATATGGGGGTTGGAGGTCCCATAAGACTTGCAGTATATGTGTAGTGTTAATTGGGGGTTGGAGGTCCCCATAAGACTTGCAGTGTATGTGGAGTGTTAATTGGGGGTTGGAGGTCCCATAAGACTTGCAGTGTATGTGTAGTGTTAATTGGGGGTTGGAGGTCCCCATAAGACTTGCAGTGTATGTGGAGTGTTAATTGGGGGTTGGAGGTCCCCATAAGACTTGCAGTGTATGTGTAGTGTTAATTGTGGGTTTGAGGTCCCCATAAGACTTGCAGTATATGTGTAGTGTTAATTGGGGGTTGGAGGTCCCATAAGACTTGCAGTGTATGTGGAGTGTTAATTGGGGGTTGGAGGTCCCATAAGACTTGCAGTGTATGTGTAGTGTTAATTGGGGGTTGGAGGTCCCCATAAGACTTGCAGTGTATGTGGAGTGTTAATTGGGGGTTGGAGGTCCCCATAAGACTTGCAGTGTATGTGTAGTGTTAATTGGGGGTTGGAGGTCCCCATAAGACTTGCAGTGTATGTGTAGTGTTAATTGGGGGTTGGAGGTCCCCATAAGACTTGCAGTGTATGTGTAGTGTTAATTGGGGGTTCGAGGTCCCCATAAGACTTGAAGTATATGTGTAGTGTTAATTGGGGGTTGGAGGTCCCATAAGACTTGCAGTGTATGTGTAGTGTTAATTGGGGGTTGGAGGTCCCATAAGACTTGCAGTGTATGTGTAGTGTTAATTGGGGGTTGGAGGTCCCCATAAGACTTGCAGTGTATGTGGAGTGTTAATTGGGGGTTCGAGGTCCCCATAAGACTTGCAGTGTATGTGTAGTGTTAATTGGGGGTTGGAGGTCCCCATAAGACTTGCAGTGTATGCGGAGTGTTAATTGGGGGTTGGAGGTCCCCATAAGACTTGCAGTATATGTGTAGTGGTAATTGGGGGTTGGAGGTCCCATAAGACTTGCAGTGTATGTGTAGTGTTAATTGGGGGTTGGAGGTCCCCATAAGACTTGCAGTGTATGTGGAGTGTTAATTGGGGGTTGGAGGTCCCCATAAGACTTGCAGTGTATGTGTAGTGTTATATGGGGGTTGGAGGTCCCATAAGACTTGCAGTATATGTGTAGTGTTAATTGGGGGTTGGAGGTCCCATAAGACTTGCAGTGTATGTGGAGTGTTAATTGGGGGTTGGAGGTCCCATAAGACTTGCAGTGTATGTGTAGTGTTAATTGGGGGTTGGAGGTCCCCATAAGACTTGCAGTGTATGTGGAGTGTTAATTGGGGGTTGGAGGTCCCATAAGCCTTGCAGTGTATGTGTAGTGTTAATTGGGGGTTAGAGGTCCCCATAAGACTTGCAGTGTATGTGGAGTGTTAATTGGGGTTTGGAGGTCCCCATAAGACTTGCAGTGTATGTGTAGTGTTAATTGGGGGTTCGAGGTCCCCATAAGACTTGCAGTATATGTGTAGTGTTAATTGGGGGTTGGAGGTCCCATAAGACTTGCAGTGTATGTGTAGTGTTAATTGGGGGTTGGAGGTCCCATAAGACTTGCAGTGTATGTGTAGTGTTAATTGGGGGTTGGAGGTCCCCATAAGACTTGCAGTGTATGTGGAGTGTTAATTGGGGGTTCGAGGTCCCCATAAGACTTGCAGTGTATGTGTAGTGTTAATTGGGGGTTGGAGGTCCCCATAAGACTTGCAGTGTATGTGTAGTGTTAATTGGGGGTTGGAGGTCCCCATAAGACTTGCAGTGTATGTGGAGTGTTAATTGGGGGTTGGAGGTCCCATAAGACTTGCAGTGTATGTGTAGTGTTAATTGGGGGTTGGAGGTCCCCATAAGACTTGCAGTGTATGTGGAGTGTTAATTGGGGGTTGGAGGTCCCCATAAGACTTGCAGTATATGTGTAGTGTTAATTGGGGGTTGGAGGTCCCATAAGACTTGCAGTGTATGTGTAGTGTTAATTGGGGGTTGGAGGTCCCCATAAGATTTGCAGTGTATGTGGAGTGTTAATTGGGGGTTGGAGGTCCCCATAAGACTTGCAGTGTATGTCTAGTGTTAATTGGGGGTTGGAGGTCCCCATAAGACTTGCAGTGTATGTGTATGGTTTAATTGGGGGTTGGAGGTCCCCATAAGACTTGCAGTGTTTGTGGAGTGTTAATTGGGGGTTGGAGGTCCCCATAAGACTTGCAGTATATGTGTAGTGTTAATTGGGGGTTGGAGGTCCCATAAGACTTGCAGTGTATGTGTAGTGTTAATTGGGGGTTCGAGGTCCCCATAATACTTGCAGTGTATGTGTAGTGTTAATTGGGGGTTGGAGGTCCCATAAGACTTGCAGTGTATGTGTAGTGTTAATTGGGGGTTGGAGGTCCCATAAGACTTGCAGTGTATGTGTAGTGTTAATTGGGGGTTGGAGGTCCCCATAAGACTTGCAGTGTATGTGGAGTGTTAATTGGGGGTTCGAGGTCCCCATAAGACTTGCAGTGTATGTGTAGTCTTAATTGGGGGTTGGAGGTCCCCATAAGACTTGCAGTGTATGTGGAGTGTTAATTGGGGGTTGGAGGTCCCCATAAGACTTGCAGTATATGTGTAGTGGTAATTGGGGGTTGGAGGTCCCATAAGACTTGCAGTGTATGTGTAGTGTTAATTGGGGGTTGGAGGTCCCCATAAGACTTGCAGTGTATGTGGAGTGTTAATTGTGGGTTGGAGGTCCCCATAAGACTTGCAGTGTATGTGTAGTGTTATATGGGGGTTGGAGGTCCCATAAGACTTGCAGTAAATGTGTAGTGTTAATTGGGGGTTGGAGGTC
The DNA here is from genome assembly GCF_964263255.1 of Lissotriton vulgaris. Classification (NCBI taxonomy): domain Eukaryota; kingdom Metazoa; phylum Chordata; class Amphibia; order Caudata; family Salamandridae; genus Lissotriton; species Lissotriton vulgaris. The sequence continues at coordinate 1,566,619,784 of NC_141696.1, forward strand.
CCATAAGACTTGCAGTGTATGTGGAGTGTTAATTGGGGGTTGGAGGTCCCATAAGACTTGCAGTGTATGTGTAGTGTTAATTGGGGGTTGGAGGTCCCCATAAGACTTGCAGTGTATGTGGAGTGTTAATTGGGGGTTGGAGGTTCCCATAAGACTTGCAGTGTATGTGTAGTGTTAATTGTGGGTTTGAGGTCCCCATAAGACTTGCAGTATATGTGTAGTGTTAATTGGGGGTTGGAGGTCCCATAAGACTTGCAGTGTATGTGGAGTGTTAATTGGGGGTTGGAGGTCCCATAAGACTTGCAGTGTATGTGTAGTGTTAATTGGGGGTTGGAGGTCCCCATAAGACTTGCAGTGTATGTGGAGTGTTAATTGGGGGTTGGAGGTCCCCATAAGACTTGCAGTGTATGTGTAGTGTTAATTGGTGGTTGGAGGTCCCCATAAGACTTGCAGTGTATGTGTAGTGTTAATTGGGGGTTGGAGGTCCCCATAAGACTTGCAGTGTATGTGTAGTGTTAATTGGGGGTTCGAGGTCCCCATAAGACTTGCAGTATATGTGTAGTGTTAATTGGGGGTTGGAGGTCCCATAAGACTTGCAGTGTATGTGTAGTGTTAATTGGGGGTTGGAGGTCCCATAAGACTTGCAGTGTATGTGTAGTGTTAATTGGGGGTTGGAGGTCCCCAAAAGACTTGCAGTGTATGTGGAGTGTTAATTGGGGGTTCGAGGTCCCCATAAGACTTGCAGTGTATGTGTAGTGTTATTGGGGGTTGGAGGTCCCCATAAGACTTGCAGTGTATGTGGAGTGTTAATTGGGGGTTGGAGGTCCCCATAAGACTTGCAGTATATGTGTAGTGGTAATTGGGGGTTGGAGGTCCCATAAGACTTGCAGTGTATGTGTAGTGTTAATTGGGGGTTGGAGGTCCCCATAAGACTTGCAGTGTATGTGTAGTGTTAATTGGGGGTTGGAGGTCCCCATAAGACTTGCAGTGTATGTGTAGTGTTAATTGGGGGTTGGAGGTCCCCATAAGACTTGCAGTGTATGTGGAGTGTTAATTGGGGGTTGGAGGTCCCCATAAGACTTGCAGTGTATGTGTAGTATTAATTGGGGGTTGGAGGTCCCCATAAGACTTGCAGTATATGTGTAGTGTTAATTGGGGGTTGGAGGTCCCATAAGACTTGCAGTGTATGTGTAGTGTTAATTGGGGGTTGGAGGTCCCATAAGACTTGCAATGTATGTGTAGTGTTAATTGGGGGTTGGAGGTCCCCATAAGACTTGCAGTGTACGTGGAGTGTTAATTGGGGGTTCGAGGTCCCCATAAGACTTGCAGTGTATGTGTAGTGTTAATTGGGGGTTGGAGGTCCCCATAAGACTTGCAGTGTATGTGTAATGTTAATTGGGGGTTCGAGGTCCCCATAAGACTTGCAGTATATGTGTAGTGTTAATTGGGGGTTGGAGGTCCCATAAGACTTGCAGTGTATGTGTAGTGTTAATTGGGGGTTGGAGGTCCCATAAGACTTGCAGTGTATGTGTAGTGTTAATTGGGGGTTGGAGGTCCCCATAAGACTTGCAGTGTATGTGGAGTGTTAATTGGGGGTTCGAGGTCCCCATAAGACTTGCAGTGTATGTGTAGTGTTAATTGGGGGTTGGAGGTCCCCATAAGACTTGCAGTGTATGTGTAGTGTTAATTGGGGGTTGGAGGTCCCCATAAGACTTGCAGTGTATGTGGAGTGTTAATTGGGGGTTGGAGGTCCCATAAGACTTGCAGTGTATGTGTAGTGTTAATTGGGGGTTGGAGGTCCCCATAAGACTTGCAGTGTATGTGGAGTGTTAATTGGGGGTTGGAGGTCCCCATAAGACTTGCAGTATATGTGTAGTGTTAATTGGGGGTTGGAGGTCCCATAAGACTTGCAGTGTATGTGTAGTGTTAATTGGGGGTTGGAGGTCCCCATAAGATTTGCAGTGTATGTGGAGTGTTAATTGGGGGTTGGAGGTCCCCATAAGACTTGCAGTGTATGTGTAGTGTTAATTGGGGGTTGGAGGTCCCCATAAGACTTGCAGTGTATGTGTATGGTTTAATTGGGGGTTGGAGGTCCCCATAAGACTTGCAGTGTTTGTGGAGTGTTAATTGGGGGTTGGAGGTCCCCATAAGACTTGCAGTATATGTGTAGTGTTAATTGGGGGTTGGAGGTCCCATAAGACTTGCAGTGTATGTGTAGTGTTAATTGGGGGTTCGAGGTCCCCATAAGACTTGCAGTATATGTGTAGTGTTAATTGGGGGTTGGAGGTCCCATAAGACTTGCAGTGTATGTGTAGTGTTAATTGGGGGTTGGAGGTCCCATAAGACTTGCAGTGTATGTGGAGAGTGTTAATTGGGGGTTCGAGGTCCCCATAAGACTTGCAGTGTATGTGTAGTCTTAATTGGGGGTTGGAGGTCCCCATAAGACTTGCAGTGTATGTGGAGTGTTAATTGGGGGTTGGAGGTCCCCATAAGACTTGCAGTATATGTGTAGTGGTAATTGGGGGTTGGAGGTCCCATAAGACTTGCAGTGTATGTGTAGTGTTAATTGGGGTTTGGAGGTCCCCATAAGACTTGCAGTGTATGTGGAGTGTTAATTGGGGGTTGGAGGTCCCCATAAGACTTGCAGTGTATGTGTAGTGTTATATGGGGGTTGGAGGTCCCATAAGACTTGCAGTAAATGTGTAGTGTTAATTGGGGGTTGGAGGTCCCATAAGACTTGCAGTGTATGTGGAGTGTTAATTGGGGGTTGGAGGTCCCATAAGACTTGCAGTGTATGTGTAGTGTTAATTGGGGGTTGGAGGTCCCCATAAGACTTGCAGTGTATGTGGAGTGTTAATGGGGGGTTGGAGGTTCCCATAAGACTTGCAGTGTATGTGTAGTGTTAATTGTGGGTTTGAGGTCCCCATAAGACTTGCAGTATATGTGTAGTGTTAATTGGGGGTTGGAGGTCCCATAAGACTTGCAGTGTATGTGGAGTGTTAATTGGGGGTTGGAGGTCCCATAAGACTTGCAGTGTATGTGTAGTGTTAATTGGGGGTTGGAGGTCCCCATAAGACTTGCAGTGTATGTGGAGTGTTAATTGGGGGTTGGAGGTCCCCATAAGACTTGCAGTGTATGTGTAGTGTTAATTGGTGGTTGGAGGTCCCCATAAGACTTGCAGTGTATGTGTAGTGTTAATTGGGAGTTGGAGGTCCCCATAAGACTTGCAGTGTATGTGTAGTGTTAATTGGGGGTTCGAGGTCCCCATAAGACTTGCAGTATATGTGTAGTGTTAATTGGGGGTTGGAGGTCCCATAAGACTTGCAGTGTATGTGTAGTGTTAATTGGGGGTTGGAGGTCCCATAAGACTTGCAGTGTATGTGTAGTGTTAATTGGGGGTTGGAGGTCCCCAAAAGACTTGCAGTGTATGTGGAGTGTTAATTGGGGGTTCAAGGTCCCCATAAGACTTGCAGTGTATGTGTAGTGTTATTGGGGGTTGGAGGTCCCCATAAGACTTGCAGTGTATGTGGAGTGTTAATTGGGGGTTGGAGGTCCCCATAAGACTTGCAGTGTATGTGTAGTGTTAATTGGGGGTTGGAGGTCCCCATAAGACTTGCAGTGTATGAGTAGTGTTAATTGGGGGTTGGAGGTCCCCATAAGACTTGCAGTGTATGTGTAGTGTTAATTGGGGGTTGGAGGTCCCCATAAGACTTGCAGTGTATGTGGAGTGTTAATTGGGGGTTGGAGGTCCCCATAAGACTTGCAGTGTATGTGTAGTATTAATTGGGGGTTGGAGGTCCCCATAAGACTTGCAGTATATGTGTAGTGTTAATTGGGGGTTGGAGGTCCCATAAGACTTGCAGTGTATGTGTAGTGTTAATTGGGGGTTGGAGGTCCCATAAGACTTGCAATGTATGTGTAGTGTTAATTGGGGGTTGGAGGTCCCCATAAGACTTGCAGTGTACGTGGAGTGTTAATTGGGGGTTCGAGGTCCCCATAAGACTTGCAGAGTATGTGTAGTGTTAATTGGGGGTTGGAGGTCCCCATAAGACTTGCAGTGTATGTGTAAAGTTAATTGGGGGTTGGAGGTCCCCATAAGACTTGCAGTGTATGTGTAGTGTTAATTGGGGGTTGGAGGTCCCCATAAGTCTTGCAGTGTATGTGTAGTGTTAATTGGGGGTTGGAGGTCCCATAAAACTTGCAGTGTTTGTGGCGTGTTAATTGGGGGTTGGAGGTCCCCATAAGACTTGCAGTATATGTGTAGTGTTAATTGGGGGTTGGAGGTCCCATAAGACTTGCAGTGTATGTGTAGTGTTAATTGGGGGTTGGAGGTCCCCATAAGACTTGCAGTGTATGTGGAGTGTTAATTGGGGGTTGGAGGTCCCCATAAGACTTGCAGTTTATGTGTATCGTTAGTTGGGGTTTAGAAGTCACCATAAGACTTGCAGTGTATGTGTAGTGTTAATTGGTGGTTGGAGGTCCCCATAAGACTTGCAGTGTATGTGGAGTGTTAATTGGGGGTTGGAGGTTCCCATAAGACTTGCAGTGTATGTGTAGTGTTAATTGTGGGTTTGAGGTCCCCATAAGACTTGCAGTATATGTGTAGTGTTAATTGGGGGTTGGAGGTCCCATAAGACTTGCAGTGTATGTGGAGTGTTAATTGGGGGTTGGAGGTCCCATAAGACTTGCAGTGTATGTGTAGTGTTAATTGGGGGTTGGAGGTCCCCATAAGACTTGCAGTGTATGTGGAGTGTTAATTGGGGGTTGGAGGTCCCCATAAGACTTGCAGTGTATGTGTAGTGTTAATTGGTGGTTGGAGGTCCCCATAAGACTTGCAGTGTATGTGTAGTGTTAATTGGGGGTTGGAGGTCCCCATAAGACTTGCAGTGTATGTGTAGTGTTAATTGGGGGTTGGAGGTCCCATAAGACTTGCAGTGTATGTGTAGTGTTAATTGGGGGTTGGAGGTCCCATAAGACTTGCAGTGTATGTGTAGTGTTAATTGGGGGTTGGAGGTCCCCAAAAGACTTGCAGTGTATGTGGAGTGTTAATTGGGGGTTCGAGGTCCCCATAAGACTTGCAGTGTATGTGTAGTGTTATTGGGGGTTGGAGGTCCCCATAAGACTTGCAGTGTATGTGGAGTGTTAATTGGGGGTTGGAGGTCCCCATAAGACTTGCAGTATATGTGTAGTGGTAATTGGGGGTTGGAGGTCCCATAAGACTTGCAGTGTATGTGTAGTGTTAATTGGGGGTTGGAGGTCCCCATAAGACTTGCAGTGTATGTGTAGTGTTAATTGGGGGTTGGAGGTCCCCATAAGACTTGCAGTGTATGTGTAGTGTTAATTGGGGGTTGGAGGTCTCCATAAGACTTGCAGTGTATGTGGAGTGTTAATTGGGGGTTGGAGGTCCCCATAAGACTTGCAGTGTATGTGTAGTATTAATTGGGGGTTGGAGGTCCCCATAAGACTTGCAGTATATGTGTAGTGTTAATTGGGGGTTGGAGGTCCCATAAGACTTGCAGTGTATGTGTAGTGTTAATTGGGGGTTGGAGGTCCCATAAGACTTGCAATGTATGTGTAGTGTTAATTGGGGGTTGGAGGTCCCCATAAGACTTGCAGTGTACGTGGAGTGTTAATTGGGGGTTCGAGGTCCCCATAAGACTTGCAGTGTATGTGTAGTGTTAATTGGGGGTTGGAGGTCACCATAAGACTTGCAGTGTATGTGTAAAGTTAATTGGGGGTTGGAGGTCCCCATAAGACTTGCAGTGTATGTGGAGTGTTAATTGGGGGTTGGAGGTCCCCATAAGACTTGCAGTATATGTGTAGTGTTAATTGGGGGTTGGAGGTCCCATAAGACTTGCAGTGTATGTGTAGTGTTAATTGGGGGTTGGAGGTCCCATAAAACTTGCAGTGTTTGTGGAGTGTTAATTGGGGGTTGGAGGTCCCCATAAGACTTGCAGTATATGTGTAGTGTTAATTGGGGGTTGGAGGTCCCATAAGACTTGCAGTGTATGTGTAGTGTTAATTGGGGGTTGGAGGTCCCCATAAGACTTGCAGTGTATGTGGAGTGTTAATTGGGGGTTGGAGGTCCCCATAAGACTTGCAGTTTATGTGTATCGTTAGTTGGGGTTTAGAAGTCACCATAAGACTTGCAGTGTATGTGTAGTGTTAATTGGGGGTTGGAGGTCCCCATAAGACTTGCAGTGTATGTGGAGTGTTAATTAGGGTTGGAGGTCCCCATAAGACTTGCAGTGTATGTGGAGTGTTAATTGGGGTTGGAGGTCCCATAAGACTTGCAGTGTATGTGTAGTGTTAATTGGGGTTGGAGGTCCCCATAAGAGTTACAGTATATGTGTAGTGTTAATTGGGGTTGGAGGTCCCCATAAGACTTGCAGTGTATGTGGAGTGTTAATTGGGGTTGGAGGTCCCCATAAGACTTGCAGTGTATGTGGAGTGTTAAGTGGGGTTGGAGGTCCCCATAAGACTTGCAGTATATGTGTAGTGTTAATTGGGGTTGGAGGTCCCCATAAGACTTGCAGTGTATGTGTAGTGTTAATTGGGGTTGGAGGTCCCCATAAGACTTGCAGTGTATGTGTAGTGTTAATTGGGGTTTAGAAGTCACCATAAGACTTGCAGTGTATGTGTAGTGTTAATTGGGGGTTGGAGGTCCCCATAAGACTTGCAGTTTATGTGTATCGTTAGTTGGGGTTTAGAAGTCACCATAAGACTTGCAGTGTATGTGTAGTGTTAATTGGGGGTTGGAGGTCCCCATAAGACTTGCAGTGTATGTGGAGTGTTAATTGGGGTTGGAGGTCCCCATAAGACTTGCAGTGTATGTGGAGTGTTAATTGGGGTTGGAGGTCCCATAAGACTTGCAGTGTATGTGTAGTGTTAATTGGGGTTGGAGGTCCCCATAAGACTTGCAATGTATGTGTAGTGTTAATTGGGGTTGGAGGTCCCCATAAGACTTGCAGTGTATGTGTAGTGTTAATTGGGGGTTGGAGGTCCCCATAAGACTTGCAGTGTATGTGTAGTGTTAATTGGGGTTGGAGGTCCCCATAAGACTTGCAGTGTATGTGTAGTGTTAATTGGGGGTTGGAGGTCCCCATAAGACTTGCAGTATATGTGTAGTGTTAATTGGGGTTGGAGGTCCCCATAAGACTTGCAGTGTATGTGGAGTGTTAATTGGGGTTGGAGGTCCCATAAGACTTGCAGTTTATGTGTAGTGTTAATTGGGGGTTGGAGGTCCCATAAGACTTGCAGTGTATGTGTAGTGTTAATTGGGGTTGGAGGTCCCCATAAGACTTGCAGTGTATGTGTAGTGTTAATTGGGGGTTGGAGGTCCCCATAAGACTTGCAGTATATGTGTAGTGTTAATTGGGGTTGGAGGTCCCCATAAGACTTGCAGTGTATGTGGAGTGTTAATTGGGGTTGGAGGTCCCATAAGACTTGCAGTTTATGTGTAGTGTTAATTGGGGGTTGGAGGTCCCATAAGACTTGCAGTGTATGTGTAGTGTTAATTGGGGTTGGAGGTCCCCATAAGACTTGCAGTATATGTGTAGTGTTAATTGGGGTTGGAGGTCCCCATAAGACTTGCAGTGTATGTGGAGTGTTAATTGGGGGTTGGAGGTCCCATAAGACTTGCAGTGTATGTGTAGTGTTAATTGGGGGTTGGAGGTCCCCATAAGACTTGCAGTGTATGTGGAGTGTTAATTGGGGGTTGGAGGTCCCCATAAGACTTGCAGTATATGTGTAGTGTTAATTGGGGGTTGGAGGTCCCATAAGACTTGCAGTGTATGTGTAGTGTTAATTGGGGGTTGGAGGTCCCCATGAGATTTGCAGTGTATGTGGAGTGTTAATTGGGGGTTAGAGGTCCCCATAAGACTTGCAGTGTATGTGTAGTGTTAATTGGGGGTTGGAGGTCCCCATAAGACTTGCAGTGTATGTGTAGTGTTAATTGGGGGTTGGAGGTCCCCATAAGACTTGCAGTGTTTGTGGAGTGTTAATTGGGGGATGGAGGTCCCCATAAGACTTGCAGTATATGTGTAGTGTTAATTGGGGGTTGGAGGTCCCATAAGACTTGCAGTGTATGTGTAGTGTTAATTGGGGGTTGGAGGTCCCCATAAGACTTGCAGTGTATGTGTAGTGTTAATTGGGGGTTGGAGGTCCCCATAAGACTTGCAGTGTATGTGTATGGTTTAATTGGGGGTTGGAGGTCCCCATAAGACTTGCAGTGTTTGTGGAGTGTTAATTGGGGGTTGGAGGTCCCCATAAGACTTGCAGTATATGTGTAGTGTTAATTGGGGGTTGGAGGTCCCATAAGACTTGCAGTGTATGTGTAGTGTTAATTGGGGGTTCAAGGTCCCCATAAGACTTGCAGTGTATGTGTAGTGTTAATTGGGGGTTGGAGGTCCCATAAGACTTGCAGTGTATGTGTAGTGTTAATTGGGGGTTGGAGGTCCCATAAGACTTGCAGTGTATGTGTAGTGTTAATTGGGGGTTGGAGGTCCCCATAAGACTTGCAGTGTATGTGGAGTGTTAATTGGGGGTTCGAGGTCCCCATAAGACTTGCAGTGTATGTGTAGTCTTAATTGGGGGTTGGAGGTCCCCATAAGACTTGCAGTGTATGTGGAGTGTTAATTGGGGGTTGGAGGTCCCCATAAGACTTGCAGTATATGTGTAGTGGTAATTGGGGGTTGGAGGTCCCATAAGACTTGCAGTGTATGTGTAGTGTTAATTGGGGGTTGGAGGTCCCCATAAGACTTGCAGTGTATGTGGAGTGTTAATTGTGGGTTGGAGGTCCCCATAAGACTTGCAGTGTATGTGTAGTGTTATATTGGGGTTGGAGGTCCCATAAGACTTGCAGTAAATGTGTAGTGTTAATTGGGGGTTGGAGGTCCCATAAGACTTGCAGTGTATGTGTAGTGTTAATTGGGGGTTCGAGGTCCCCATAAGACTTGCAGTGTATGTGTAGTGTTAATTGGGGGTTGGAGGTCCCATAAGACTTGCAGTGTATGTGTAGTGTTAATTGGGGGTTGGAGGTCCCATAAGACTTGCAGTGTATGTGTAGTGTTAATTGGGGGTTGGAGGTCCCCATAAGACTTGCAGTGTATGTGGAGTGTTAATTGGGGGTTCGAGGTCCCCATAAGACTTGCAGTGTATGTGTAGTCTTAATTGGGGGTTGGAGGTCCCCATAAGACTTGCAGTGTATGTGGAGTGTTAATTGGGGGTTGGAGGTCCCCATAAGACTTGCAGTATATGTGTAGTGGTAATTGGGGGTTGGAGGTCCCATAAGACTTGCAGTGTATGTGTAGTGTTAATTGGGGGTTGGAGGTCCCCATAAGACTTGCAGTGTATGTGGAGTGTTAATTGTGGGTTGGAGGTCCCCATAAGACTTGCAGTGTATGTGTAGTGTTATATTGGGGTTGGAGGTCCCATAAGACTTGCAGTAAATGTGTAGTGTTAATTGGGGGTTGGAGGTCCCATAAGACTTGCAGTGTATGTGGAGTGTTAATTGGGGGTTGGAGGTCCCATAAGACTTGCAGTGTATGTGTAGTGTTAATTGGGGGTTGGAGGTCCCCATAAGACTTGCAGTGTATGTGGAGTGTTAATTGGGGGTTGGAGGTTCCCATAAGACTTGCAGTGTATGTGTAGTGTTAATTGTGGGTTTGAGGTCCCCATAAGACTTGCAGTATATGTGTAGTGTTAATTGGGGGTTGGAGGTCCCATAAGACTTGCAGTGTATGTGGAGTGTTAATTGGGGGTTGGAGGTCCCATAAGACTTGCAGTGTATGTGTAGTGTTAATTGGGGGTTGGAGGTCCCCATAAGACTTGCAGTGTATGTGGAGTGTTAATTGGGGGTTGGAGGTCCCCATAAGACTTGCAGTGTATGTGTAGTGTTAATTGGTGGTTGGAGGTCCCCATAAGACTTGCAGTGTATGTGTAGTGTTAATTGGGGGTTGGAGGTCCCCATAAGACTTGCAGTGTATGTGTAGTGTTAATTGGGGGTTCGAGGTCCCCATAAGACTTGCAGTATATGTGTAGTGTTAATTGGGGGTTGGAGGTCCCATAAGACTTGCAGTGTATGTGTAGTGTTAATTGGGGGTTGGAGGTCCCATAAGACTTGCAGTGTATGTGTAGTGTTAATTGGGGGTTGGAGGTCCCCAAAAGACTTGCAGTGTATGTGGAGTGTTAATTGGGGGTTCGAGGTCCCCATAAGACTTGCAGTGTATGTGTAGTGTTATTGGGGGTTGGAGGTCCCCATAAGACTTGCAGTGTATGTGGAGTGTTAATTGGGGGTTGGAGGTCCCCATAAGACTTGCAGTATATGTGTAGTGGTAATTGGGGGTTGGAGGTCCCATAAGACTTGCAGTGTATGTGTAGTGTTAATTGGGGGTTGGAGGTCCCCATAAGACTTGCAGTGTATGTGTAGTGTTAATTGGGGGTTGGAGGTCCCCATAAGACTTGCAGTGTATGTGTAGTGTTAATTGGGGGTTGGAGGTCCCCATAAGACTTGCAGTGTATGTGGAGTGTTAATTGGGGGTTGGAGGTCCCCATAAGACTTGCAGTGTATGTGTAGTATTAATTGGGGGTTGGAGGTCCCCATAAGACTTGCAGTATATGTGTAGTGTTAATTGGGGGTTGGAGGTCCCATAAGACTTGCAGTGTATGTGTAGTGTTAATTGGGGGTTGGAGGTCCCATAAGACTTGCAATGTATGTGTAGTGTTAATTGGGGGTTGGAGGTCCCCATAAGACTTGCAGTGTACGTGGAGTGTTAATTGGGGGTTCGAGGTCCCCATAAGACTTGCAGTGTATGTGTAGTGTTAATTGGGGGTTGGAGGTCCCCATAAGACTTGCAGTGTATGTGTAATGTTAATTGGGGGTTCGAGGTCCCCATAAGACTTGCAGTATATGTGTAGTGTTAATTGGGGGTTGGAGGTCCCATAAGACTTGCAGTGTATGTGTAGTGTTAATTGGGGGTTGGAGGTCCCATAAGACTTGCAGTGTATGTGTAGTGTTAATTGGGGGTTGGAGGTCCCCATAAGACTTGCAGTGTATGTGGAGTGTTAATTGGGGGTTCGAGGTCCCCATAAGACTTGCAGTGTATGTGTAGTGTTAATTGGGGGTTGGAGGTCCCCATAAGACTTGCAGTGTATGTGTAGTGTTATTTGGGGGTTGGAGGTCCCCATAAGACTTGCAGTGTATGTGGAGTGTTAATTGGGGGTTGGAGGTCCCATAAGACTTGCAGTGTATGTGTAGTGTTAATTGGGGGTTGGAGGTCCCCATAAGACTTGCAGTGTATGTGGAGTGTTAATTGGGGGTTGGAGGTCCCCATAAGACTTGCAGTATATGTGTAGTGTTAATTGGGGGTTGGAGGTCCCATAAGACTTGCAGTGTATGTGTAGTGTTAATTGGGGGTTGGAGGTCCCCATAAGATTTGCAGTGTATGTGGAGTGTTAATTGGGGGTTGGAGGTCCCCATAAGACTTGCAGTGTATGTGTAGTGTTAATTGGGGGTTGGAGGTCCCCATAAGACTTGCAGTGTATGTGTATGGTTTAATTGGGGGTTGGAGGTCCCCATAAGACTTGCAGTGTTTGTGGAGTGTTAATTGGGGGTTGGAGGTCCCCATAAGACTTGCAGTATATGTGTAGTGTTAATTGGGGGTTGGAGGTCCCATAAGACTTGCAGTGTATGTGTAGTGTTAATTGGGGGTTCGAGGTCCCCATAAGACTTGCAGTATATGTGTAGTGTTAATTGGGGGTTGGAGGTCCCATAAGACTTGCAGTGTATGTGTAGTGTTAATTGGGGGTTGGAGGTCCCATAAGACTTGCAGTGTATGTGGAGTGTTAATTGGGGGTTCGAGGTCCCCATAAGACTTGCAGTGTATGTGTAGTCTTAATTGGGGGTTGGAGGTCCCCATAAGACTTGCAGTGTATGTGGAGTGTTAATTGGGGGTTGGAGGTCCCCATAAGACTTGCAGTATATGTGTAGTGGTAATTGGGGGTTTGAGGTCCCATAAGACTTGCAGTGTATGTGTAGTGTTAATTGGGGGTTGGAGGTCCCCATAAGACTTGCAGTGTATGTGGAGTGTTAATTGGGGGTTGGAGGTCCCCATAAGACTTGCAGTGTATGTGTAGTGTTATATGGGGGTTGGAGGTCCCATAAGACTTGCAGTAAATGTGTAGTGTTAATTGGGGGTTGGAGGTCCCATAAGACTTGCAGTGTATGTGGAGTGTTAATTGGGGGTTGGAGGTCCCATAAGACTTGCAGTGTATGTGTAGTGTTAATTGGGGGTTGGAGGTCCCCATAAGACTTGCAGTGTATGTGGAGTGTTAATTGGGGGTTGGAGGTTCCCATAAGACTTGCAGTGTATGTGTAGTGTTAATTGTGGGTTTGAGGTCCCCATAAGACTTGCAGTATATGTGTAGTGTTAATTGGGGGTTGGAGGTCCCATAAGACTTGCAGTGTATGTGGAGTGTTAATTGGGGGTTGGAGGTCCCATAAGACTTGCAGTGTATGTGTAGTGTTAATTGGGGGTTGGAGGTCCCCATAAGACTTGCAGTGTATGTGGAGTGTTCATTGGGGGTTGGAGGTCCCCATAAGACTTGCAGTGTATGTGTAGTGTTAATTGGTGGTTGGAGGTCCCCATAAGACTTGCAGTGTATGTGTAGTGTTAATTGGGAGTTGGAGGTCCCCATAAGACTTGCAGTGTATGTGTAGTGTTAATTGGGGGTTCGAGGTCCCCATAAGACTTGCAGTATATGTGTAGTGTTAATTGGGGGTTGGAGGTCCCATAAGACTTGCAGTGTATGTGTAGTGTTAATTGGGGGTTGGAGGTCCCATAAGACTTGCAGTGTATGTGTAGTGTTAATTGGGGGTTGGAGGTCCCCAAAAGACTTGCAGTGTATGTGGAGTGTTAATTGGGGGTTCAAGGTCCCCATAAGACTTGCAGTGTATGTGTAGTGTTATTGGGGGTTGGAGGTCCCCATAAGACTTGCAGTGTATGTGGAGTGTTAATTGGGGGTTGGAGGTCCCCATAAGACTTGCAGTATATGTGTAGTGGTAATTGGGGGTTGGAGGTCCCATAAGACTTGCAGTGTATGTGTAGTGTTAATTGGGGGTTGGAGGTCCCCATAAGACTTGCAGTGTATGTGTATGGTTTAATTGGGGGTTGGAGGTCCCCATAAGACTTGCAGTGTTTGTGGAGTGTTAATTGGGGGTTGGAGGTCCCCATAAGACTTGCAGTATATGTGTAGTGTTAATTGGGGGTTGGAGGTCCCATAAGACTTGCAGTGTATGTGTAGTGTTAATTGGGGGTTCGAGGTCCCCATAAGACTTGCAGTATATGTGTAGTGTTAATTGGGGGTTGGAGGTCCCATAAGACTTGCAGTGTATGTGTAGTGTTAATTGGGGGTTGGAGGTCCCATAAGACTTGCAGTGTATGTGTAGTGTTAATTGGGGGTTGGAGGTCCCATAAGACTTGCAATGTATGTGTAGTGTTAATTGGGGGTTGGAGGTCCCCATAAGACTTGCAGTATATGTGTAGTGGTAATTGGGGGTTTGAGGTCCCATAAGACTTGCAGTGTATGTGGAGTGTTAATTGGGGGTTGGAGGTCCCATAAGACTTGCAATGTATGTGTAGTGTTAATTGGGGGTTGGAGGTCCCCATAAGACTTGCAGTGTACGTGTAGTGTTAATTGGGGGTTGGAGGTCCCATAAGACTTGCAGTGTATGTGTAGTGTTAATTGGGGGTTGGAGGTCCCATAAGACTTGCAATGTATGTGTAGTGTTATATGGGGGTTGGAGGTCCCATAAGACTTGCAGTAAATGTGTAGTGTTAATTGGGGGTTGGAGGTCCCATAAGACTTGCAGTGTATGTGGAGTGTTAATTGGGGGTTGGAGGTCCCATAAGACTTGCAATGTATGTGTAGTGTTAATTGGGGGTTGGAGGTCCCCATAAGACTTGCAGTGTACGTGGAGTGTTAATTGGGGGTTCGAGGTCCCCATAAGACTTGCAGTGTATGTGTAGTGTTAATTGGGGGTTGGAGGTCCCCATAAGACTTGCAGTGTATGTGTAAAGTTAATTGGGGGTTGGAGGTCCCCATAAGACTTGCAGTGTATGTGTAGTGTTAATTGGGGGTTGGAGGTCCCCATAAGTCTTGCAGTGTATGTGTAGTGTTAATTGGGGGTTGGAGGTCCCCATAAGACTTGCAGTGTAGGTGGAGTGTTAATTGGGGGTTGGCGGTCCCCATAAGACTTGCAGTGTATGTGTAGTGTTAATTGGGGGTTGGAGGTCCCCATAAGACTTGCAGTATATGTGTAGTGTTAATTGGGGGTTGGAGGTCCCATAAGACTTGCAGTGTATGTGTAGTGTTAATTGGGGGTTGGAGGTCCCATAACACTTGCAGTGTTTGTGGCGTGTTAATTGGGGGTTGGAGGTCCCCATAAGACTTGCAGTATATGTGTAGTGTTAATTGGGGGTTGGAGGTCCCATAAGACTTGCAGTGTATGTGTAGTGTTAATTGGGGGTTCGAGGTCCCCATAAGACTTGCAGTGTATGTGGAGTGTTAATTGGGGGTTGGAGGTCCCCATAAGACTTGCAGTTTATGTGTATCGTTAGTTGGGGTTTAGAAGTCACCATAAGACTTGCAGTGTATGTGTAGTGTTAATTGGTGGTTGGAGGTCCCCATAAGACTTGCAGTGTATGTGGAGTGTTAATTGGGGGTTGGAGGTTCCCATAAGACTTGCAGTGTATGTGTAGTGTTAATTGTGGGTTTGAGGTCCCCATAAGACTTTCAGTATATGTGTAGTGTTAATTGGGGGTTGGAGGTCCCATAAGACTTGCAGTGTATGTGGAGTGTTAATTGGGGGTTGGAGGTCCCATAAGACTTGCAGTGTATGTGTAGTGTTAATTGGGGGTTGGAGGTCCCCATAAGACTTGCAGTGTATGTGGAGTGTTAATTGGGGGTTGGAGGTCCCCATAAGACTTGCAGTGTATGTGTAGTGTTAATTGGTGGTTGGAGGTCCCCATAAGACTTGCAGTGTATGTGTAGTGTTAATTGGGGGTTGGAGGTCCCCATAAGACTTGCAGTGTATGTGTAGTGTTAATTGGGGGTTCGAGGTCCCCATAAGACTTGCAGTATATGTGTAGTGTTAATTGGGGGTTGGAGGTCCCATAAGACTTGCAGTGTATGTGTAGTGTTAATTGGGGGTTGGAGGTCCCATAAGACTTGCAGTGTATGTGTAGTGTTAATTGGGGGTTGGAGGTCCCCAAAAGACTTGCAGTGTATGTGGAGTGTTAATTGGGGGTTCGAGGTCCCCATAAGACTTGCAGTGTATGTGTAGTGTTATCGGGGGTTGGAGGTCCCCATAAGACTTGCAGTGTATGCGGAGTGTTAATTGGGGGTTGGAGGTCCCCATAAGACTTGCAGTATATGTGTAGTGGTAATTGGGGGTTGGAGGTCCCATAAGACTTGCAGTGTATGTGTAGTGTTAATTGGGGGTTGGAGGTCCCCATAAGACTTGCAGTGTATGTGTAGTGTTAATTGGGGGTTGGAGGTCCCCATAAGACTTGCAGTGTATGTGTAGTGTTAATTGGGGGTTGGAGGTCCCCATAAGACTTGCAGTGTATGTGGAGTGTTAATTGGGGGTTGGAGGTCCCCATAAGACTTGCAGTGTATGTGTAGTATTAATTGGGGGTTGGAGGTCCCCATAAGACTTGCAGTATATGTGTAGTGTTAATTGGGGGTTGGAGGTCCCATAAGACTTGCAGTGTATGTGTAGTGTTAATTGGGGGTTGGAGGTCCCATAAGACTTGCAATGTATGTGTAGTGTTAATTGGGGGTTGGAGGTCCCCATAAGACTTGCAGTGTACGTGGAGTGTTAATTGGGGGTTCGAGGTCCCCATAAGACTGGCAGTGTATGTGTAGTGTTAATTGGGGGTTGGAGGTCCCCATAAGACTTGCAGTGTATGTTTAAAGTTAATTGGGGGTTGGAGGTCCCCATAAGACTTGCAGTGTATGTGTAGTGTTAATTGGGGGTTGGAGGTCCCCATAAGTCTTGCAGTGTATGTGTAGTGTTAATTGGGGGTTGGAGGTCCCCATAAGACTTGCAGTGTATGTGGAGTGTTAATTGGGGGTTGGCGGTCCCCATAAGACTTGCAGTGTATGTGTAGTGTTAATTGGGGGTTGGAGGTCCCCATAAGACTTGCAGTATATGTGTAGTGTTAATTGGGGGTTGGAGGTCCCATAAGACTTGCAGTGTATGTGTAGTGTTAATTGGGGGTTGGAGGTCCCATAAAACTTGCAGTGTTTGTGGAGTGTTAATTGGGGGTTGGAGGTCCCCATAAGACTTGCAGTATATGTGTAGTGTTAATTGGGGGTTGGAGGTCCCATAAGACTTGCAGTGTATGTGTAGTGTTAATTGGGGGTTGGAGGTCCCCATAAGACTTGCAGTGTATGTGGAGTGTTAATTGGGGGTTGGAGGTCCCCATAAGACTTGCAGTTTATGTGTATCGTTAGTTGGGGTTTAGAAGTCACCATAAGACTTGCAGTGTATGTGTAGTGTTAATTGGGGGTTGGAGGTCCCCATAAGACTTGCAGTGTATGTGGAGTGTTAATTAGGGTTGGAGGTCCCCATAAGACTTGCAGTGTATGTGGAGTGTTAATTGGGGTTGGAGGTCCCATAAGACTTGCAGTGTATGTGTAGTGTTAATTGGGGTTGGAGGTCCCCATAAGAGTTTCAGTATATGTGTAGTGTTAATTGGGGTTGGAGGTCCCCATAAGACTTGCAGTGTATGTGGAGTGTTAATTGGGGTTGGAGGTCCCCATAAGACTTGCAGTGTATGTGGAGTGTTAAGTGGGGTTGGAGGTCCCCATAAGACTTGCAGTATATGTGTAGTGTTAATTGGGGTTGGAGGTCCCCATAAGACTTGCAGTGTATGTGTAGTGTTAATTGGGGTTGGAGGTCCCCATAAGACTTGCAGTGTATGTGTAGTGTTAATTGGGGTTTAGAAGTCACCATAAGACTTGCAGTGTATGTGTAGTGTTAATTGGGGGTTGGAGGTCCCCATAAGACTTGCAGTTTATGTGTATCGTTAGTTGGGGTTTAGAAGTCACCATAAGACTTGCAGTGTATGTGTAGTGTTAATTGGGGGTTGGAGGTCCCCATAAGACTTGCAGTGTATGTGGAGTGTTAATTGGGGTTGGAGGTCCCCATAAGACTTGCAGTGTATGTGGAGTGTTAATTGGGGTTGGAGGTCCCATAAGACTTGCAGTGTATGTGTAGTGTTAGTTGGGGTTGGAGGTCCCCATAAGACTTGCAATGTATGTGTAGTGTTAATTGGGGTTGGAGGTCCCCATAAGACTTGCAGTGTATGTGTAGTGTTAATTGGGGGTTGGAGGTCCCCATAAGACTTGCAGTGTATGTGTAGTGTTAATTGGGGTTGGAGGTCCCCATAAGACTTGCAGTGTATGTGTAGTGTTAATTGGGGGTTGGAGGTCCCCATAAGACTTGCAGTATATGTGTAGTGTTAATTGGGGTTGGAGGTCCCCATAAGACTTGCAGTGTATGTGGAGTGTTAATTGGGGTTGGAGGTCCCATAAGACTTGCAGTTTATGTGTAGTGTTAATTGGGGGTTGGAGGTCCCATAAGACTTGCAGTGTATGTGTAGTGTTAATTGGGGTTGGAGGTCCCCATAAGACTTGCAGTGTATGTGTAGTGTTAATTGGGGGTTGGAGGTCCCCATAAGACTTGCAGTATATGTGTAGTGGTAATTGGGGTTGGAGGTCCCCATAAGACTTGCAGTGTATGTGGAGTGTTAATTGGGGTTGGAGGTCCCATAAGACTTGCAGTTTATGTGTAGTGTTAATTGGGGGTTGGAGGTCCCATAAGACTTGCAGTGTATGTGTAGTGTTAATTGGGGTTGGAGGTCCCCATAAGACTTGCAGTATATGTGTAGTGTTAATTGGGGTTGGAGGTCCCCATAAGACTTGCAGTGTATGTGGAGTGTTAATTGGGGGTTGGAGGTCCCATAAGACTTGCAGTGTATGTGTAGTGTTAATTGGGGGTTGGAGGTCCCCATAAGACTTGCAGTGTATGTGGAGTGTTAATTGGGGGTTGGAGGTCCCCATAAGACTTGCAGTATATGTGTAGTGTTAATTGGGGGTTGGAGGTCCCATAAGACTTGCAGTGTATGTGTAGTGTTAATTGGGGGTTGGAGGTCCCCATGAGATTTGCAGTGTATGTGGAGTGTTAATTGGGGGTTGGAGGTCCCCATAAGACTTGCAGTGTATGTGTAGTGTTAATTGGGGGTTGGAGGTCCCCATAAGACTTGCAGTGTATGTGTAGTGTTAATTGGGGGTTGGAGGTCCCCATAAGACTTGCAGTGTTTGTGGAGTGTTAATTGGGGGTTGGAGGTCCCCATAAGACTTGCAGTATATGTGTAGTGTTAATTGGGGGTTGGAGGTCCCATAAGACTTGCAGTGTATGTGTAGTGTTAATTGGGGGTTGGAGGTCCCCATAAGACTTGCAGTGTATGTGGAGTGTTAATTGGGGGTTGGAGGTCCCCATAAGACTTGCAGTTTATGTGTATCGTTAGTTGGGGTTTAGAAGTCACCATAAGACTTGCAGTGTATGTGTAGTGTTAATTGGGGGTTGGAGGTCCCCATAAGACTTGCAGTGTATGTGGAGTGTTAATTGGGGTTGGAGGTCCCCATAAGACTTGCAGTGTATGTGGAGTGTTAATTGGGGGTTGGAGGTCCCATAAGACTTGCAGTGTATGTGTAGTGTTAATTGGGGGTTGGAGGTCCCCATAAGACTTGCAGTGTATGTGGAGTGTTAATTGGGGGTTGGAGGTCCCCATAAGACTTGCAGTATATGTGTAGTGTTAATTGGGGGTTGGAGGTCCCATAAGACTTGCAGTGTATGTGTAGTGTTAATTGGGGGTTGGAGGTCCCCATAAGATTTGCAGTGTATGTGGAGTGTTAATTGGGGGTTGGAGGTCCCCATAAGACTTGCAGTGTATGTGTAGTGTTAATTGGGGGTTGGAGGTCCCCATAAGACTTGCAGTGTATGTGTATGGTTTAATTGGGGGTTGGAGGTCCCCATAAGACTTGCAGTGTTTGTGGAGTGTTAATTGGGGGTTGGAGGTCCCCATAAGACTTGCAGTATATGTGTAGTGTTAATTGGGGGTTGGAGGTCCCATAAGACTTGCAGTGTATGTGTAGTGTTAATTGGGGGTTCGAGGTCCCCATAAGACTTGCAGTATATGTGTAGTGTTAATTGGGGGTTGGAGGTCCCATAAGACTTGCAGTGTATGTGTAGTGTTAATTGGGGGTTGGAGGTCCCATAAGACTTGCAGTGTATGTGGAGTGTTAATTGGGGGTTCGAGGTCCCCATAAGACTTGCAGTGTATGTGTAGTCTTAATTGGGGGTTGGAGGTCCCCATAAGACTTGCAGTGTATGTGGAGTGTTAATTGGGGGTTGGAGGTCCCCATAAGACTTGCAGTATATGTGTAGTGGTAATTGGGGGTTGGAGGTCCCATAAGACTTGCAGTGTATGTGTAGTGTTAATTGGGGGTTGGAGGTCCCCATAAGACTTGCAGTGTATGTGGAGTGTTAATTGGGGGTTGGAGGTCCCCATAAGACTTGCAGTGTATGTGTAGTGTTATATGGGGGTTGGAGGTCCCATAAGACTTGCAGTAAATGTGTAGTGTTAATTGGGGGTTGGAGGTCCCATAAGACTTGCAGTGTATGTGGAGTGTTAATTGGGGGTTGGAGGTCCCATAAGACTTGCAGTGTATGTGTAGTGTTAATTGGGGGTTGGAGGTCCCCATAAGACTTGCAGTGTATGTGGAGTGTTAATTGGGGGTTGGAGGTTCCCATAAGACTTGCAGTGTATGTGTAGTGTTAATTGTGGGTTTGAGGTCCCCATAAGACTTGCAGTATATGTGTAGTGTTAATTGGGGGTTGGAGGTCCCATAAGACTTGCAGTGTATGTGGAGTGTTAATTGTGGGTTGGAGGTCCCATAAGACTTGCAGTGTATGTGTAGTGTTAATTGGGGGTTGGAGGTCCCCATAAGACTTGCAGTGTATGTGTAGTGTTAATTGGTGGTTGGAGGTCCCCATAAGACTTGCAGTGTATGTGTAGTGTTAATTGGGGGTTGGAGGTCCCCATAAGACTTGCAGTGTATGTGTAGTGTTAATTGGGGGTTGGAGGTCCCCATAAGACTTGCAGTATATGTGTAGTGTTAATTGGGGGTTGGAGGTCCCATAAGACTTGCAGTGTATGTGTAGTGTTAATTGGGGGTTGGAGGTCCCATAAGACTTGCAGTGTATGTGTAGTGTTAATTGGGGGTTGGAGGTCCCCAAAAGACTTGCAGTGTATGTGGAGTGTTAATTGGGGGTTCGAGGTCCCCATAAGACTTGCAGTGTATGTGTAGTGTTATTGGGGGTTGGAGGTCCCCATAAGACTTGCAGTGTATGTGGAGTGTTAATTGGGGGTTGGAGGTCCCCATAAGACTTGCAGTATATGTGTAGTGGTAATTGGGGGTTGGAGGTCCCATAAGACTTGCAGTGTATGTGTAGTGTTAATTGGGGGTTGGAGGTCCCCATAAGACTTGCAGTGTATGTGTAGTGTTAATTGGGGGTTGGAGGTCCCCATAAGACTTGCAGTGTATGTGTAGTGTTAATTGGGGGTTGGAGGTCCCCATAAGACTTGCAGTGTATGTGGAGTGTTAATTGGGGGTTGGAGGTCCCCATAAGACTTGCAGTGTATGTGTAGTATTAATTGGGGGTTGGAGGTCCCCATAAGACTTGCAGTATATGTGTAGTGTTAATTGGGGGTTGGAGGTCCCATAAGACTTGCAGTGTATGTGTAGTGTTAATTGGGGGTTGGAGGTCCCATAAGACTTGCAATGTATGTGTAGTGTTAATTGGGGGTTGGAGGTCCCCATAAGACTTGCAGTGTACGTGGAGTGTTAATTGGGGGTTCGAGGTCCCCATAAGACTTGCAGTGTATGTGTAGTGTTAATTGGGGGTTGGAGGTCCCCATAAGACTTGCAGTGTATGTGTAAAGTTAATTGGGGGTTGGAGGTCCCCATAAGACTTGCAGTGTATGTGTAGTGTTAATTGGGGGTTGGAGGTCCCCATAAGTCTTGCAGTGTATGTGTAGTGTTAATTGGGGGTTGGAGGTCCCCATAAGACTTGCAGTGTATGTGGAGTGTTAATTGGGGGTTGGCGGTCCCCATAAGACTTGCAGTGTATGTGTAGTGTTAATTGGGGGTTGGAGGTCCCCATAAGACTTGCAGTATATGTGTAGTGTTAATTGGGGGTTGGAGGTCCCATAAGACTTGCAGTGTATGTGTAGTGTTAATTGGGGGTTGGAGGTCCCATAAAACTTGCAGTGTTTGTGGAGTGTTAATTGGGGGTTGGAGGTCCCCATAAGACTTGCAGTATATGTGTAGTGTTAATTGGGGGTTGGAGGTCCCATAAGACTTGCAGTGTATGTGTAGTGTTAATTGGGGGTTGGAGGTCCCCATAAGACTTGCAGTGTATGTGGAGTGTTAATTGGGGGTTGGAGGTCCCCATTAAACTTGCAGTTTATGTGTATCGTTAGTTGGGGTTTAGAAGTCACCATAAGACTTGCAGTGTATGTGTACTGTTAATTGGTGGTTGGAGATCCCCATAAGACTTGCAGTGTATGTGGAGTGTTAATTGGGGGTTGGAGGTTCCCATAAGACTTGCAGTGTATGTGTAGTGTTAATTGTGGGTTTGAGGTCCCCATAAGACTTGCAGTATATGTGTAGTGTTAATTGGGGGTTGGAGGTCCCATAAGACTTGCAGTGTATGTGGAGTGTTAATTGGGGGTTGGAGGTCCCATAAGACTTGCAGTGTATGTGTAGTGTTAATTGGGGGTTGGAGGTCCCCATAAGACTTGCAGTGTATGTGGAGTGTTAATTGGGGGTTGGAGGTCCCCATAAGACTTGCAGTGTATGTGTAGTGTTAATTGGTGGTTGGAGGTCCCCATAAGACTTGCAGTGTATGTGTAGTGTTAATTGGGGGTTGGAGGTCCCCATAAGACTTGCAGTGTATGTGTAGTGTTAATTGGGGGTTCGAGGTCCCCATAAGACTTGCAGTATATGTGTAGTGTTAATTGGGGGTTGGAGGTCCCATAAGACTTGCAGTGTATGTGTAGTGTTAATTGGGGGTTGGAGGTCCCATAAGACTTGCAGTGTATGTGTAGTGTTAATTGGGGGTTGGAGGTCCCCAAAAGACTTGCAGTGTATGTGGAGTGTTAATTGGGGGTTCGAGGTCCCCATAAGACTTGCAGTGTATGTGTAGTGTTATTGGGGGTTGGAGGTCCCCATAAGACTTGCAGTGTATGTGGAGTGTTAATTGGGGGTTGGAGGTCCCCATAAGACTTGCAGTATATGTGTAGTGGTAATTGGGGGTTGGAGGTCCCATAAGACTTGCAGTGTATGTGTAGTGTTAATTGGGGGTTGGAGGTCCCCATAAGACTTGCAGTGTATGTGTAGTGTTAATTGGGGGTTGGAGGTCCCCATAAGACTTGCAGTGTATGTGTAGTGTTAATTGGGGGTTGGAGGTCCCCATAAGACTTGCAGTGTATGTGGAGTGTTAATTGGGGGTTGGAGGTCCCCATAAGACTTGCAGTGTATGTGTAGTATTAATTGGGGGTTGGAGGTCCCCATAAGACTTGCAGTATATGTGTAGTGTTAATTGGGGGTTGGAGGTCCCATAAGACTTGCAGTGTATGTGTAGTGTTAATTGGGGGTTGGAGGTCCCATAAGACTTGCAATGTATGTGTAGTGTTAATTGGGGGTTGGAGGTCCCCATAAGACTTGCAGTGTACGTGGAGTGTTAATTGGGGGTTCGAGGTCCCCATAAGACTTGCAGTGTATGTGTAGTGTTAATTGGGGGTTGGAGGTCCCCATAAGACTTGCAGTGTATGTGTAAAGTTAATTGGGGGTTGGAGGTCCCCATAAGACTTGCAGTGTATGTGTAGTGTTAATTGGGGGTTGGAGGTCCCCATAAGTCTTGCAGTGTATGTGTAGTGTTAATTGGGGGTTGGAGGTCCCCATAAGACTTGCAGTGTATGTGGAGTGTTAATTGGGGGTTGGCGGTCCCCATAAGACTTGCAGTGTATGTGTAGTGTTAATTGGGGGTTGGAGGTCCCCATAAGACTTGCAGTATATGTGTAGTGTTAATTGGGGGTTGGAGGTCCCATAAGACTTCCAGTGTATGTGTAGTGTTAATTGGGGGTTGGAGGTCCCATAAAACTTGCAGTGTTTGTGGAGTGTTAATTGGGGGTTGGAGGTCCCCATAAGACTTGCAGTATATGTGTAGTGTTAATTGGGGGTTGGAGGTCCCATAAGACTTGCAGTGTATGTGTAGTGTTAATTGGGGGTTGGAGGTCCCCATAAGACTTGCAGTGTATGTGGAGTGTTAATTGGGGGTTGGAGGTCCCCATAAGACTTGCAGTTTATGTGTATCGTTAGTTGGGGTTTAGAAGTCACCATAAGACTTGCAGTGTATGTGTAGTGTTAATTGGGGGTTGGAGGTCCCCATAAGACTTGCAGTGTATGTGGAGTGTTAATTAGGGTTGGAGGTCCCCATAAGACTTGCAGTGTATGTGGAGTGTTAATTGGGGTTGGAGGTCCCATAAGACTTGCAGTGTATGTGTAGTGTTAATTGGGGTTGGAGGTCCCCATAAGAGTTACAGTATATGTGTAGTGTTAATTGGGGTTGGAGGTCCCCATAAGACTTGCAGTGTATGTGGAGTGTTAATTGGGGTTGGAGGTCCCCATAAGACTTGCAGTGTATGTGGAGTGTTAAGTGGGGTTGGAGGTCCCCATAAGACTTGCAGTATATGTGTAGTGTTAATTGGGGTTGGAGGTCCCCATAAGACTTGCAGTGTATGTGTAGTGTTAATTGGGGTTGGAGGTCCCCATAAGACTTGCAGTGTATGTGTAGTGTTAATTGGGGTTTAGAAGTCACCATAAGACTTGCAGTGTATGTGTAGTGTTAATTGGGGGTTGGAGGTCCCCATAAGACTTGCAGTTTATGTGTATCGTTAGTTGGGGTTTAGAAGTCACCATAAGACTTGCAGTGTATGTGTAGTGTTAATTGGGGGTTGGAGGTCCCCATAAGACTTGCAGTGTATGTGGAGTGTTAATTGGGGTTGGAGGTCCCCATAAGACTTGCAGTGTATGTGGAGTGTTAATTGGGGTTGGAGGTCCCATAAGACTTGCAGTGTATGTGTAGTGTTAATTGGGGTTGGAGGTCCCCATAAGACTTGCAATGTATGTGTAGTGTTAATTGGGGTTGGAGGTCCCCATAAGACTTGCAGTGTATGTGTAGTGTTAATTGGGGGTTGGAGGTCCCCATAAGACTTGCAGTGTATGTGTAGTGTTAATTGGGGTTGGAGGTCCCCATAAGACTTGCAGTGTATGTGTAGTGTTAATTGGGGGTTGGAGGTCCCCATAAGACTTGCAGTATATGTGTAGTGTTAATTGGGGTTGGAGGTCCCCATAAGACTTGCAGTGTATGTGGAGTGTTAATTGGGGTTGGAGGTCCCATAAGACTTGCAGTTTATGTGTAGTGTTAATTGGGGGTTGGAGGTCCCATAAGACTTGCAGTGTATGTGTAGTGTTAGTTGGGGTTGGAGGTCCCCATAAGACTTGCAGTGTATGTGTAGTGTTAATTGGGGGTTGGAGGTCCCCATAAGACTTGCAGTATATGTGTAGTGTTAATTGGGGTTGGAGGTCCCCATAAGACTTGCAGTGTATGTGGAGTGTTAATTGGGGTTGGAGGTCCCATAAGACTTGCAGTTTATGTGTAGTGTTAATTGGGGGTTGGAGGTCCCATAAGACTTGCAGTGTATGTGTAGTGTTAATTGGGGTTGGAGGTCCCCATAAGACTTGCAGTATATGTGTAGTGTTAATTGGGGTTGGAGGTCCCCATAAGACTTGCAGTGTATGTGGAGTGTTAATTGGGGGTTGGAGGTCCCATAAGACTTGCAGTGTATGTGTAGTGTTAATTGGGGGTTGGAGGTCCCCATAAGACTTGCAGTGTATGTGGAGTGTTAATTGGGGGTTGGAGGTCCCCATAAGACTTGCAGTATATGTGTAGTGTTAATTGGGGGTTGGAGGTCCCATAAGACTTGCAGTGTATGTGTAGTGTTAATTGGGGGTTGGAGGTCCCCATGAGATTTGCAGTGTATGTGGAGTGTTAATTGGGGGTTGGAGGTCCCCATAAGACTTGCAGTGTATGTGTAGTGTTAATTGGGGGTTGGAGGTCCCCATAAGACTTGCAGTGTATGTGTAGTGTTAATTGGGGGTTGGAGGTCCCCATAAGACTTGCAGTGTTTGTGGAGTGTTAATTGGGGGTTGGAGGTCCCCATAAGACTTGCAGTATATGTGTAGTGTTAATTGGGGGTTGGAGGTCCCATAAGACTTGCAGTGTATGTGTAGTGTTAATTGGGGGTTGGAGGTCCCCATAAGACTTGCAGTGTATGTGGAGTGTTAATTGGGGGTTGGAGGTCCCCATAAGACTTGCAGTTTATGTGTATCGTTAGTTGGGGTTTAGAAGTCACCATAAGACTTGCAGTGTATGTGTAGTGTTAATTGGGGGTTGGAGGTCCCCATAAGACTTGCAGTGTATGTGGAGTGTTAATTGGGGTGGAGGTCCCCATAAGACTTGCAGTGTATGTGGAGTGTTAATTGGGGTTGGAGGTCCCATAAGACTTGCAGTGTATGTGTAGTGTTAATTGGGGTTGGAGGTCCCCATAAGAGTTACAGTATATGTGTAGTGTTAATTGGGGTTGGAGGTCCCCATAAGACTTGCAGTGTATGTGGAGTGTTAATTGGGGTTGGAGGTCCCCATAAGACTTGTAGTGTATGTGGAGTGTTAATTGGGGGTTGGAGGTCCCCATAAGACTTGCAGTATATGTGTAGTGTTAATTGGGGTTGGAGGTCCCCATAAGACTTGCAGTGTATGTGTAGTGTTAATTGGGGTTGGAGGTCCCCATAAGACTTGCAGTGTATGTGTAGTGTTAATTGGGGTTTAGAAGTCACCATAAGACTTGCAGTGTATGTGTAGTGTTAATTGGGGGTTGGAGGTCCCCATAAGACTTGCAGTTTATGTGTATCGTTAGTTGGGGTTTAGAAGTCACCATAAGACTTGCAGTGTATGTGTAGTGTTAATTGGGGGTTGGAGGTCCCCATAAGACTTGCAGTATATGTGTAGTGTTAATTGGGGTTGGAGGTCCCCATAAGACTTGCAGTGTATGTGGAGTGTTAATTGGGGTTGGAGGTCCCCATAAGACTTGCAGTGTATGTGGAGTGTTAATTGGGGTTGGAGGTCCCATAAGACTTGCAGTGTATGTGTAGTGTTAATTGGGGTTGGAGGTCCCCATAAGACTTGCAATGTATGTGTAGTGTTAATTGGGGTTGGAGGTCCCCATAAGACTTGCAGTGTATGTGTAGTGTTAATTGGGGGTTGGAGGTCCCCATAAGACTTGCAGTGTATGTGTAGTGTTAATTGGGGTTGGAGGTCCCCATAAGACTTGCAGTGTATGTGTAGTGTTAATTGGGGGTTGGAGGTCCCCATAAGACTTGCAGTGTATGTGTAGTGTTAATTGGGGTTGGAGGTCCCCATAAGAGTTACAGTATATGTGTAGTGTTAATTGGGGTTGGAGGTCCCCATAAGACTTGCAGTGTATGTGGAGTGTTAATTGGGGTTGGAGGTCCCCATAAGACTTGTAGTGTATGTGGAGTGTTAAGTGGGGTTGGAGGTCCCCATAAGACTTGCAGTATATGTGTAGTGTTAATTGGGGTTGGAGGTCCCCATAAGACTTGCAGTGTATGTGTAGTGTTAATTGGGGTTGGAGGTCCCCATAAGACTTGCAGTGTATGTGTAGTGTTAATTGGGGTTTAGAAGTCACCATAAGACTTGCAGTGTATGTGTAGTGTTAATTGGGGGTTGGAGGTCCCCATAAGACTTGCAGTTTATGTGTATCGTTAGTTGGGGTTTAGAAGTCACCATAAGACTTGCAGTGTATGTGTAGTGTTAATTGGGGGTTGGAGGTCCCCATAAGACTTGCAGTATATGTGTAGTGTTAATTGGGGTTGGAGGTCCCCATAAGACTTGCAGTGTATGTGGAGTGTTAATTGGGGTTGGAGGTCCCCATAAGACTTGCAGTGTATGTGGAGTGTTAATTGGGGTTGGAGGTCCCATAAGACTTGCAGTGTATGTGTAGTGTTAATTGGGGTTGGAGGTCCCCATAAGACTTGCAATGTATGTGTAGTGTTAATTGGGGTTGGAGGTCCCCATAAGACTTGCAGTGTATG
Source organism: Lissotriton vulgaris (assembly GCF_964263255.1). Classification (NCBI taxonomy): domain Eukaryota; kingdom Metazoa; phylum Chordata; class Amphibia; order Caudata; family Salamandridae; genus Lissotriton; species Lissotriton vulgaris. Next base: position 1,566,647,150 of record NC_141696.1, read on the forward strand.
TGTAGTGTTAATTGGGGGTTGGAGGTCCCCATAAGACTTGCAGTGTATGTGTAGTGTTAATTGGGGTTGGAGGTCCCCATAAGACTTGCAGTGTATGTGTAGTGTTAATTGGGGGTTGGAGGTCCCCATAAGACTTGCAGTATATGTGTAGTGTTAATTGGGGTTGGAGGTCCCCATAAGACTTGCAGTGTATGTGGAGTGTTAATTGGGGTTGGAGGTCCCATAAGACTTGCAGTTTATGTGTAGTGTTAATTGGGGGTTGGAGGTCCCATAAGACTTGCAGTGTATGTGTAGTGTTAATTGGGGTTGGAGGTCCCCATAAGACTTGCAGTGTATGTGTAGTGTTAATTGGGGTTTAGAAGTCACCATAAGACTTGCAGTGTATGTGTAGTGTTAATTGGGGGTTGGAGGTCCCCATAAGACTTGCAGTTTATGTGTATCGTTAGTTGGGGTTTAGAAGTCACCATAAGACTTGCAGTGTATGTGTAGTGTTAATTGGGGGTTGGAGGTCCCCATAAGACTTGCAGTATATGTGGAGTGTTAATTGGGGTTGGAGGTCCCCATAAGACTTGCAGTGTATGTGGAGTGTTAATTGGGGTTGGAGGTCCCCATAAGACTTGCAGTGTATCTGGAGTGTTAATTGGGGTTGGAGGTCCCATAAGACTTGCAGTGTATGTGTAGTGTTAATTGGGGTTGGAGGTCCCCATAAGACTTGCAGTGTATGTGTAGTGTTAATTGAGGTTGGAGGTCCCCATAAGACTTGCAGTGTATGTGTAGTGTTAATTGGGGGTTGGAGGTCCCCATAAGACTTGCAGTGTATGTGTAGTGTTAATTGGGGTTGGAGGTCCCCATAAGACTTGCAGTGTATGTGTAGTGTTAATTGGGGGTTGGAGGTCCCCATAGGACTTGCAGTATATGTGTAGTGTTAATTGGGGTTGGAGGTCCCCATAAGACTTGCAGTGTATGTGGAGTGTTAATTGGGGTTGGAGGTCCCATAAGACTTGCAGTGTATGTGTAGTGTTAATTGGGGGTTGGAGGTCCCATAAGACTTGCAGTGTATGTGTAGTGTTAATTGGGGTTGGAGGTCCCCATAAGACTTGCAGTGTATGTGTGGCATTGGCTGGGTGCTGGAGATCCCCATAAGATTCATAGTGTATGTGTGCTGTAGCTGTTGATTAGGGGGTCACAGTAAGATGAACAATGTATGCGTAATGTTTTTGGGGGGTTAGTGGTCACAGTAAGACTCACAGTGTATGTGTGGCATTAGCTGGGGATCAGAAGTCACCATAAGACTCACAATGTGTGCGTATTCTTAATTGGGAGTGAGATGTCACCATAAGTGTCACAGTGCGTGTGTGGTGTTAGTTGGAAGTCAACATAAGACTCACAGTGCGGTATGTACGAGTGTTTTCGTCATAATCGATCGATGGAAACACCTTGTATTCAGGGATTTCGATCTGAACCTTCGGGTTCCATTTTGTGTACGGCCGCCATTTTGTGGTTGCCCTCATATAGGCCGATGACTGCGGCCGAACGAGTCTTTGGGACACGTACACCTTTAGTTGACTTCTGTGTGACCTGAACGAACTGACTCCATTGCCCGAAGCTGACCTTGTTGAGCCAGTTCCTTGTTAGGCAGCTGGTCAGATAGAGATCAAAGAGCAGGACATTGCTGAGTTTATAGTACATGCATACACCCTTCTATCATGTTTCACATCTATTTCTGTTCCTTCTTTTATGGCCTATTTATGGTTTGGGTTGAGGTCCTTTTATTATGGGTTTGTCCGGCCTGTCCGTGCAAGAATGTTGGATTTTGCCCTGTCATGTATGGTGGGCTGGACAACTGAAAGTGGGCTTGTTGTTATGCGATACCTTTGAAATGTCACTGTGTGATTGGACAGCTCGTAAGTAATTGATGCTAGAAAAGAAATGTGATTTTTTAGCATAAAAGACGATGTCTCACAATACGAAATTGTACAGTCTCTGACGAACCACCCGTGTTGTGCTTCGTAGACCTCTGTTCCTGGTTGCAGCCAATACATTTGGTCTTTGACGTCACCGAGAAGTGTCCCGTGTCTCTGTTTGCCAAGACAGGAGAACTCGAAGACTTCGGGCGTTTCCCCTGGCGCCGCTGGGTTCTAAAACCCGGTTCTTCAAGGATGCAGTCACCGTACGTATGAGGGCAGGATACATCCACTGTATGTATGAGGCAGGATTCATCCACCGTATGTATGAGGGCAAGATGCAGTCACCGTACGTATGAGGGCAGGATGCAGTCACCGTATGTATGAGGGCGGGATGCAGTCACCGTATGTATGAGGGCGGGATGCAGTCACTGTATGTATGAGGGCGGGATGCATCCACCGTATGTATGAGGGCAGGATGCAGTCACCGTATGTATGAGGGCAGGATGCAGTCACCGTATGTATGAGGGCAGGATGCATCCACCGTATGTATGAGGGCGGGATGCAGTCACCGTATGTATGAGGGTGGGATGCAGTCACTGTATGTATGAGGGTAGGATGCAGTCACCGTAGTTATGAGGGCAGGATGCATCCACTGTATGCATGAGGGCAGGATGCATCCACCATATGTATGAGGGCGGGATGCAGTCACCGTATGTATGAGGGCGGGATGCAGTCACCGTATGTATGAGGGCAGGATGCAGTCACCGTATGTATGAGGGCAGGATACAGTCATTGTATGTATGAGGGCAGGATGCAGTCACCGAATGTATGAGGGCAGGATGCAGTCACCGTATGTATGAGGGTGGGATGCATCCACCATATGTAGGAGGGCGGGATGCATCCACCGTATGTATGAGGGCGGGATGCAGTCTCTGTATGTATGAGGGCGGGATGCAGTCACTGTATGTATGAGGGCAGGATGCAGTCACCGTATGTATGAGGGCAGGATGCAGTCACCATACATATGAGGGCAGGATGCATCCACCGTATGTATGAGGGTGGCATGCATCCATCGTATGTATGAGGGCGGGATGCATCCACCACATGTATGAGGGCAGGATGCAGTCACCATATGTATGAGGGCGGGATGCAGTCACCATATGTATGAGGGCGGGATGCAGTCACCGTAGGTATGAGGGCAGGATGCATTCACCGTATGTATGAGGGCAGGATGCAGTCACCATATGTATGAGGGCAGGATGCAGTCACCGTATGTATGAGGGCAGGATGCATCCACGTATGTATGAGGGCGGGATGCATCCACCATATGTATGAGGGCAGGATGCAGTCACCATATGTATGAGGGCAGGATGCAGTCACTATATGTATGAGGGCAGGATGCATCCACCGTATGTATGAGGGCAGGATGCATCCACTGTATGTATGAGGGCAGGATGCATCCATCGTATGTATGAAGGCAGGAGCATCCACCGTTTGTATGAGGGCGGGATGTAGTCACCGTATGTATGAGGGCAGGATGCAGCCACCGTATATATGAGAGCAGGATGCATCCACCGTATGTATGAGGGCGGGATGTAGTCACCGTATGTATGAGGGCGGGATGTAGTCACCGTATGTATGAGGCCAGTATGCAGTCACCGTAGGTATGAGGGCAGGATGCATTCACCGTATGTATGAGGGCAGGATGCAGTCACCATATGTATGAGGGCAGGATGCAGTCACCGTATGTATGAGGGCAGGATGCATCCACGTATGTACGAGGGCGGGATGCATCCACCATATGTATGAGGGCAGGATGCAGTCACCATATGTATGAGGGCAGGATGCAGTCACTATATGTATGAGGGCAGGATGCATCCACCGTATGTATGAGGGCAGGATGCATCCACTGTATGTATGAGGGCGGGATGCATCCATCGTATGTATGAAGGCAGGAGCATCCACCGTTTGTATGAGGGCGGGATGTAGTCACCGTATGTATGAGGGCAGGATGCAGCCACCGTATATATGAGAGCAGGATGCATCCACCGTATGTATGAGGGCGGGATGTAGTCACCGTATGTATGAGGGCGGGATGTAGTCACCGTATGTATGAGGCCAGTATGCAGTCAGCGTACGTATGAGAGCAGGATGCATCCACCGTATGTATGAGGGCGGGATGCAGTCACCGTATGTATGAGGGCAGGATGCAGTCACCATATGTATGAGGGCAGGATGCAGTCACCATATGTGTGAGGGCGGGATGCAGTCACCATATGTATGAGGGCGGGATGCAGTCACCGTAGGTATGAGGGCAGGATGCTTTTACCGTATGTATGAGGGCAGGATGCAGTCACCATATGTATGAGGGCAGGATGCATTCACCGTATGTATGAGGGCAGGATGCAGTCACCATATGTATGAGGGCGGGATGCATCCATGTATCTATGAGGGCGGGATGCTTCCACCATATGTATGAGGGCAGGATGCAGTCACCATATGTATGAGGGCAGGATGCAGTCACTATATGTATGAGGGCAGGATGCAGTCACCATATGTATGAGGGCAGGATGCATCCACCGTATGTATGAGGGCAGGATGCATCCACTGTATGTATGAGGGCAGGATGCATCCACCGTATGTATGAGGGCGGGATGCATCCACCCTATGTATGAGGGCGGGATGCAGTCATCGTATGTATGAGGGTGGGATGCAGTCACCGTATGTATGAGGGCAGGATGCAGTCACCGTATGTATGAGGGCAGGATGCATCCACCGTTTGTATGAGGGCGGGATGTAGTCACTGTATGTATGAGGGCGGGATGTAGTCACCGTATGTATGAGGCCAGGATGCAGTCACCGTACATATGAGAGCAGGATGCATCCACCGTATGTATGAGGGCGGGATGCATCCACCGTATGTATGAGGGCGGGATGCAGTCACCGTATGTATGAGGGCAGGATGCAGTCAGCGTATATATGAGGGTGGGATGCAGACTCCCCTGTATCCCTGTGTTCTTGTTTCTCCTTGGTTCATGTCGTGTTAGACTTGCACGGGAGACTGGTCATTTTTGTCTCTGTCCTGATGGATTATGGAGCCTGTGGCATGTGCATGGGTAATACCTGGGCACAAAAACAACAGATTTCATTTCAACCTAAGATAGTTCAGCAGCAGGTACAGAAAAGCCTGGAGCAGGTACACACAGTGGATGGTTGGACATTACCTTCTGGGTCAGACCCACCGGTTCCATTAATGATGTGAGTTGGCTCACACAGTGAGACTGGGTCTCGTGGGATTATTTCCGCTCCAAATTGCCCAGCAATGTATGTTCCGCCATGGACTCAAAGTCACAATCCATACCTACACTGGACTACTTGAACCATCTCCTTGACATCCTAATTCCCTTGTGACAGCCGCTAAACCATCGGTGGTCCCGGGAAGGATAGACACAAGTGGCAATGTCACTAGGAGATGTCTCACTCTGGGGCACTTCAACTGGGTCCCTGGGGCACTTGGGTGGACAAATACTGTTAGCGATGTGTACAAGGTGGTGTCTTGCGGACACTTCAAGTGGGTTCCTGCAGACACGTGGACAGATAGCCACAGATGGCAATGTGTACAGGATGGTGTCTCTATGACACTTTGAGTGGGTTCCTTCAGACAGCTGCCTCTCCACCTCAGGCAATCCCCATCGCTGACCCAATTCAGGAAGGCTCCCAAGACGTGTTTCTTTGTCTGCATCCCAGAATCCAGGAGGATCAGCAGCCCCCACCCCACTCAGCACATTGAGACCCTCACAGGTGAGTAGTAGTGCTACACAAATAACTGATTGATTGATTGATTAAATGAGTAGCCTCGGTTGGCAATGTGTACAAGATGGTGTGTCTAAGACACTTCGAGTGGGTTCCTGCAGACATGTGGACAGAGAGCCACAGTTTGCAATGTGTACAAGGGGATGTCCCTGGACACTTCGAATGGGTTCCTGCAGACACGTGGACAGAGAGCCACAGTTTGCAATGTGTACAAGGTGCTGTGTCTAGGACACTTTGAGTGGGTTCCTGCAGACACTTGGACAGATAGTCACATATGGCAATGTGTACAAGGAGATGTCTCTGGACACTTCGAGTGTGTTCCTGCAGACATGTGGACAGATAGCCGCAGTGGCAATGTGTACAAGGTGCTGTGTCTAGGACACTTCGAGTGGGTTCCTGCAGACACGTGGACAGATAGCCGCAGTGGCAATGTGTACAAGGTGCTGTGTCTAGGACACTTCGAGTGGGTTCCTGCAGACATGTGGACAGAGAGCCACAGTTGGCAATGTGTACAAGGTGCTGTGTCTAGGACACTTTGAGTGGGTTCCTGCAGACATGTGGACAGATAGCCGCAGTGGCAATGTGTACAAGGTGCTGTGTCTAGGACACTTCGAGTGGGTTCCTGCAGACATGTGGACAGAAAGCGACAGATGGCAATGTGCACAAGGAGATGTCTCTGAGACACTTCGAGTCGGTTCCTGCAGGCACTTGGACAGATAGCCACATATGGCAATGTGTACAAGGGGATGTCCCTGGACACTTCGAGTGGGTTCCTGCAGACACGTGGACAGAGAGCCACAGTTTGCAATGTGTACAAGGTGCTGTGTCTAGGACACTTTGAGTGGGTTCCTGCAGACACTTGGACAGATAGTCACATATGGCAATGTGTACAAGGAGATGTCTCTAGGACACTTCGAGTGGGTTCCTGCAGACATGTGGACAGAGAGCCACAGTTGGCAATGTGTACAAGAAGATGTCTCTAGCACACTTTGAGTGGGTTCCTGCAGGCATGTGGACAGATAGTCGCAGATGACAATGTGTACAAGGGGATGTCTCCGGACACTTCGAGTGGGTTCCTGCAGACATGTGGACAGATAGCCGCAGTTGGCAATGTGTACAAGGAGATGTCTCTGGACACTTCGAGTGGGTTCCTGCAGACATGTGGACCGAGAGCCACAGTTGGCAATGTGTACAAGGTGCTGTGTCTAGGACACTTTGAGTGGGTTCCTGCAGACATGTGGACAGATAGCCGCAGTGGCAATGTGTACAAGGTGCTGTGTCTAGGACACTTCGAGTGGGTTCCTGCAGACATGTGGACGGGGAGCCACAGTTGGCAATGTGTACAAGGTGCTGTGTCTAGGACACTTCGAGTGGGTTCCTTCAGACATGTGGACAGAAAGCGACAGATGGCAATGTGCACAAGGAGATGTCTCTGAGACACTTCGAGTCGGTTCCTGCAGGCACTTGGACAGATAGCCACAGTTTGCAATGTGTACAAGGGGATGTCCCTGGACACTTCGAATGGGTTCCTGCAGACACGTGGACAGAGAGCCACAGTTTGCAATGTGTACAAGGTGCTGTGTCTAGGACACTTTGAGTGGGTTCCTGCAGACACTTGGACAGATAGTCACATATGGCAATGTGTACAAGGAGATGTCTCTGGACACTTCGAGTGTGTTCCTGCAGACATGTGGACAGATAGCCGCAGTGGCAATGTGTACAAGGTGCTGTGTCTAGGACACTTCGAGTGGGTTCCTGCAGACACGTGGACAGATAGCCGCAGTGGCAATGTGTACAAGGTGCTGTGTCTAGGACACTTCGAGTGGGTTCCTGCAGACATGTGGACAGAGAGCCACAGTTGGCAATGTGTACAAGGTTCTGTGTCTAGGACACTTTGAGTGGGTTCCTGCAGACATGTGGACAGATAGCCGCAATGGCAATGTGTACAAGGTGCTGTGTCTAGGACACTTCGAGTGGGTTCCTGCAGACATGTGGACGGGGAGCCACAGTTGGCAATGTGTACAAGGTGCTGTGTCTAGGACACTTCGAGTGGGTTCCTTCAGACATGTGGACAGAAAGCGACAGATGGCAATGTGTACAAGGAGATGTCTCTGAGACACTTCGAGTCGGTTCCTGCAGGCACTTGGACAGATAGCCACAGTTTGCAATGTGTACAAGGGGATGTCCCTGGACACTTCGAATGGGTTCCTGCAGACACGTGGACAGAGAGCCACAGTTTGCAATGTGTACAAGGTGCTGTGTCTAGGACACTTTGAGTGGGTTCCTGCAGACACTTGGACAGATAGTCACATATGGCAATGTGTACAAGGAGATGTCTCTGGACACTTCGAGTGTGTTCCTGCAGACATGTGGACAGATAGCCGCAGTGGCAATGTGTACAAGGTGCTGTGTCTAGGACACTTCGAGTGGGTTCCTGCAGACACGTGGACAGATAGCCGCAGTGGCAATGTGTACAAGGTGCTGTGTCTAGGACACTTCGAGTGGGTTCCTGCAGACATGTGGACAGAGAGCCACAGTTGGCAATGTGTACAAGGTGCTGTGTCTAGGACACTTTGAGTGGGTTCCTGCAGACATGTGGACAGATAGCCGCAGTGGCAATGTGTACAAGGTGCTGTGTCTAGGACACTTCGAGTGGGTTCCTGCAGACATGTCGACAGAAAGCGACAGATGGCAATGTGCACAAGGAGATGTCTCTGAGACACTTCGAGTCGGTTCCTGCAGGCACTTGGACAGATAGCCACATATGGCAATGTGTACAAGGGGATGTCCCTGGACACTTCGAGTGGGTTCCTGCAGACACGTGGACAGAGAGCCACAGTTTGCAATGTGTACAAGGTGCTGTGTCTAGGACACTTTGAGTGGGTTCCTGCAGACACTTGGACAGATAGTCACATATGGCAATGTGTACAAGGAGATGTCTCTAGGACACTTCGAGTGGGTTCCTGCAGACATGTGGACAGAGAGCCACAGTTGGCAATGTGTACAAGAAGATGTCTCTAGCACACTTTGAGTGGGTTCCTGCAGGCATGTGGACAGATAGTCGCAGATGACAATGTGTACAAGGGGATGTCTCCGGACACTTCGAGTGGGTTCCTGCAGACATGTGGACAGATAGCCGCAGTTGGCAATGTGTACAAGGAGATGTCTCTGGACACTTCGAGTGTGTTCCTGCAGACATGTGGACAGATAGCCGCAGTGGCAATGTGTACAAGGTGCTGTGTCTAGGACACTTCGAGTGGGTTCCTGCAGACATGTGGACAGATAGCCGCAGTGGCAATGTGTACAAGGTGCTGTGTCTAGGACACTTCGAGTGGGTTCCTGCAGACATGTGGACCGAGAGCCACAGTTGGCAATGTGTACAAGGTGCTGTGTCTAGGACACTTTGAGTGGGTTCCTGCAGACATGTGGACAGATAGCCGCAGTGGCAATGTGTACAAGGTGCTCTGTCTAGGACACTTCGAGTGGGTTCCTGCAGACATGTGGACGGGGAGCCACAGTTGGCAATGTGTACAAGGTGCTGTGTCTAGGACACTTCGAGTGGGTTCCTTCAGACATGTGGACAGATAGCCGCAGTGGCAATGTGTACAAGGTGCTGTGTCTAGGACACTTCGAGTGGGTTCCTGCAGACATGTGGACAGAAAGCGACAGATGGCAATGTGCACAAGGAGATGTCTCTGAGACACTTCGAGTCGGTTCCTGCAGGCACTTGGACAGATAGCCACATATGGCAATGTGTACAAGGGGATGTCCCTGGACACTTCGAGTGGGTTCCTGCAGACACGTGGACAGAGAGCCACAGTTTGCAATGTGTACAAGGTGCTGTGTCTAGGACACTTTGAGTGGGTTCCTGCAGACACTTGGACAGATAGTCACATATGGCAATGTGTACAAGGAGATGTCTCTAGGACACTTCGAGTGGGTTCCTGCAGACATGTGGACAGAGAGCCACAGTTGGCAATGTGTACAAGGAGATGTCTCTGGACACTTCGAGTGTGTTCCTGCAGACATGTGGACAGATAGCCGCAGTGGCAATGTGTACAAGGTGCTGTGTCTAGGACACTTCGAGTGGGTTCCTGCAGACATGTGGACAGATAGCCGCAGTGGCAATGTGTACAAGGTGCTGTGTCTAGGACACTTCGAGTGGGTTCCTGCAGACATGTGGACCGAGAGCCACAGTTGGCAATGTGTACAAGGTGCTGTGTCTAGGACACTTTGAGTGGGTTCCTGCAGACATGTGGACAGATAGCCGCAGTGGCAATGTGTACAAGGTGCTCTGTCTAGGACACTTCGAGTGGGTTCCTGCAGACATGTGGACGGGGAGCCACAGTTGGCAATGTGTACAAGGTGCTGTGTCTAGGACACTTCGAGTGGGTTCCTTCAGACATGTGGACAGATAGCCGCAGTGGCAATGTGTACAAGGTGCTGTGTCTAGGACACTTCGAGTGGGTTCCTGCAGACATGTGGACAGAAAGCGACAGATGGCAATGTGCACAAGGAGATGTCTCTGAGACACTTCGAGTCGGTTCCTGCAGGCACTTGGACAGATAGCCACATATGGCAATGTGTACAAGGGGATGTCCCTGGACACTTCGAGTGGGTTCCTGCAGACACGTGGACAGAGAGCCACAGTTTGCAATGTGTACAAGGTGCTGTCTCTAGGACACTTTGAGTGGGTTCCTGAGGACACGTTGACAGATAGCCACAGTTGGCAATGTGCAAAAAGAGGCGTCTTCTATTTTTTTTACAGCGGGAACCTGCAGACTCCTTTAAGGATAGCCACAGTTGGCAATAAATAGAAGGAGATGTCTGTAGGACACTTTGAGCGAGTTCCAGCAGACAACTGAAAGGGTAGCCACTGTTGGCAATGTGCACAAGGGGATGTCTCCGGACACTTCGAGTGTGTTCCTGCAGACACTTGAACAGATAGCCACAGATGACAATGTGTACAAGGGGATGTCTCCGGACACTTCGAGTGGGTTCTTGCAGACATGTGGACAGATAGCCGCAGTGGCAATGTGTACAAGGAGATGTCGCTAGGACACTTTCAGTGGGTTCCTGCAGACACGTGGACAGAAAGCCACAGATGGCAATGTGCACAAGGAGATGTCTCCAGGACCTTTCAAGTGGGTTCCTTTAGACACTTGGACAGAAAGCCACAGATGGCAATGTGTACAAGGTGGTGTGTCTACTCTAGGAAACTTTGAGTGGGTTCCTACAGACACTCGGACAGATAGCCACCGTTGGCAATGTGCACATGGAGGTGTCTCCTATTCTTTTACAGCAGGAACCTGCAGACTCCTTTAAGGATAGCCACAGTTGGCAATAAATAGAAGAAGCTGTCTGTAGGACACTTTGAGTGAGTTCCAGCAGACACCTGAAAGGGTAGCCACAGTTGGCAATGTGCACAAGGGGATGTCTCCATTTCTTTCACAGCAGGAACCTGCATACACCTTAAAGTATAGGCACAGTTGTCAACGTGTACAAGGATATGTCTCTAGGACACTTGAGTGGGTTCTTGCAGACACGTGGACAGATAGCCACAGTTGGCAATGTGCATAAGATGTCTCCGGGATACTTTGTGTGGGTTCCTTTAGTCAGCTACCTCTCCATCTCAGGCAATCCCTGTCGTTGACCCAATTCAGGAAGGATATCAAAACCTGGCTCTTAGACTGAACCCCAGCACCCAGACGGATCAGCAGCACACACCCCACCCCCCCTACTTAACACCTTGAGACCCTCACAGGTGAGTAGCAGTGCTACACAAATCCCTGATTGATTGATTGATTGAAAGGGTAGCCTTGGTTGGCAATGTATACACGATGGTGTGTCTAGGACACTTAGAGTGGGTTCCCACAGACAGTTGGACAGATAACCACTGTAGGAAGGTGGAATCTGACTTCATGTTTACCCCCACTTTTTTCCCCGTGTTTTGCTGGTTTTCGACTGGTCTGGCTGGGATCCTGCTAATCAGGACCCCAGTTTATCTGCTTTACCCCTAAATTGATTGCATGTACTTTAGGCACACTCCAGATTGGATGTTGGGGTACCTTTATAAGTCCCTAGTATATGGTATACTATGTACCTAGGGCATAAGTACCCCAAAGACCTCCCAGGGGCCGCAGCGTGTATCAACCCACCCCAGAGAGGCCACTCAAATTGACACCACAGGTCTGCTACTGCAACCTGCTTAAGGTGGTACATGCACCCCATACTTAGATATAGGTTCACTATATCTACCTTATCACTGCACATATAAACCTATCAGTCACCCCTATGGCAGGCCTTATCAATCCCAAAGGCAGGGTGCTGGGTTTTATGTGAGAGGGTGCCCATGCACATTTGGTGTCCCTGTGCATACTCCAGCTCAAACCAGTTGCAGGAGCCATTTGCTCCTGCTCTGGTGCACAACTGGACAAATGACATGGGTGTAGCCACCACTCTGTCCAGACCATTCCATAGGTGGCTCCCCAGAGTTTGTACCACTCCTTCATTGGGTATAAAGTAGGAACCCCTGGCTACAGCACTTTAGATTGACCTGGACGAAACTCTGCTATGCAAACCAAGTACTTCGACAATCTACACTGCGCTAGATGACTGAAGAATCTCCCTTGGAGTAAAGGAGTTACTCCCCTGCTAAGCAGGCACCAAAGACGCCAACTGACCAGTTTGCATCTCTGAAGCTCCTGAGGACCCTAAGACTTTTGCAACACAGGAGGTGGGGTTTCAAGTGTCACCCAGGTTGACTAGTGTACTCACCAAACCTGAGACCCGTATCCCTTGTGGGAACCGTGCAACCCGAACCCCTGGACACCGTGCCCATTTGCAGAAGCATCTGCTTTCCGGCAACCCCATGGCTACTTGTAGTCCAGACCTCGAGCAGGGATTCCACCATAGATTACTGGCCTACACTCCATGAGTGTTCTGTGGGCTAGTATTTTGTGATTCCTCTCGAGGTCCCTTCGCGATCCCTTGTCCGTTGGCCTGTGGCTCCCTGTGAAGGCAACTTTAACTTTCAGTGGGCTTTCCTGGTTGTTTCAGATATGCCCTGACTCTCCATATCTTGGGGAGTCACCAGGACTTTGCTAGTCTTCACCGAAGCATCTTTTCTCTGACCACATGGGTTGCAGTTGCCAAGGCTTGCTGGTGTTCAATCCACACACTGACCCCCCAGTACTCAACATCGTTTGTGGGAAAGCTCACCTCTGGACTTTGGTCCTCCTCAGCTTCTCCTGGTCCCCGTTGCTGCAGAGTTAAGCATCACCTCTTCTCACCTGAAACACCCGACATCGGCGGGCATTCGTCTATCGTGCCCCCGGTCACTGGCAAGTGACCCAGACTCTGTCCCCTCTGCTTTCAGCTTCTTCTCATCTCTGAGCCAGGCTTGGATCCAACCGGACCCTTTTCCTCTTCACAGCAGCAGCACTTTGCAGCATCACACCATTGAAAACGAAGAAGATTCCCGCACCATTTGAAACCTATGCACCCGGCTTTCCTGGGTTAGGTAACACGAGTACTCCAGTGCTCACATGGGTGCAGGCCTTAGAACCTTCTAAGTTTGAAAGGGTTTGCTCAACACGGCTGTGTTCTCACACTGCACGCGTCCCCGTGGGTCCCCTGTGTCCCTACCTTGGGTGGTTCCTTGGGGTTCCAGTGATTCTACGTGCTCTAGGCACTGTGTCTAGTCAAGTCGTGGTTGTTATTCCACTTTCTTAGTATATGGTTTGGTCTCCCCCTGGAGCCCGCTGTGTATTGTGCTATTTACTGTTGTTCTAGTGATTTAATATTGTGTACTTTGTGCTTAATCTCATGAAGAGATTAGTAGAGAGTGTTTAGTAATAAATACATATTTTTATAATAACACCTGTGTGGTTCTCCTTTTATTTGGTCATTCACGAGATTATAGACTGCTAAAGCAAGCTGCTTTACATTCCTTCGAGACTTAGCCTGAAGGCTGCTCTCCACAGCTACCACTAGGATAGCGCTCTATAAAGGTTGTCTAAACCTGCCATCAATAAGGGTCATTTGGACAGGTGCAAGGTGCCCACTAGAATAGTGGACAGCATATGCCAGGCCAACTTTCACAACCACAGTTGGCAATGCGCACAAGGAGATGTCTCCGGCACACTCTTGAGTGGGTTCCAGCAGACAGTTGGACAGATAGCCACAGATGGCAATGCGCACAAGGAGATGTCTCCGGGACAGCGGGTTCCTGCACTTCTCTGGCACAGGACTGGCTGCTCGGATTACTTGCTGGACTAGGAAGAAATGAAGCCATTAATGGTAATTGCTGCCATCCCCTGAACCGCGAGCGGTGTTTAATGGCGGCATCCACAGGGGCCCTCTGTTTCCTGGACAGCGGGAGGTGGCGGCACCTTTGTTTGAGTGAGTGGGGCTTTGAAGCAGGAAGCGAGCAATAGGCACAGGAAGGCCTACCTCACCCTAATAAAATAATCTCTGAGACATAAATACATTACAAAATCAATCCATACGTGCTGACGTTTGACGGACGTGCTCATATGGTTTCCATGCCTAGACTGTTGGGGGGAGGGGGCCGACCTTCTTCGCTACGTGTAGTGTTTTTCACCTAAGTCAGTACAGACCCACTCCCCTACCCCCAGCCCAGCCTCTCTCTCCTGACTCCAGTGCTCCAGGATGTCTTTAGCGCCTAGAGACCATCGCATCTGACAAGTGTGCGCTATGATGTAGTAACTCAATGTAGCGAAGCATGCCATAAGAAACCAATAACATAGGCCACCACGCGAGCTGTGGAGGTTTCTACTCGAGGTATAACGTCATCACCAGGGCACAAGTGCTAAAAAAGGAAGTGGGGGGACTGACCAAGTCAGGCAGTATGCAAGTGACATCATGACGCGTGCTATCAAAGCAAATGACGTCACGACACATGACATTACTCGTGGCATCACAGGAAATTACCTCACTGGAAGTGATGCTCTGATATGTGTAAGTTATAACATAAGCCAACTAAAAATGTAATAAAAAATGTTTTTTTATATGTCTCCTGCAAAGCATATCATGTAACATACAGATCACAGATTTTTATTTTATGTGGATAGGTCAGTGGGTTACTGCTATGAACACAGAGATCCTTTTGTTACTTGCAGTTAATAAATTGTAATCCTTCTAGTAGACCACAGTAAAAAGCAGGCATCTCTTGGGTACCTGTGAAGAGATAACAAGCTGTGTGCATCGACCCTGTAAAAAGAGTGGGTGGACGCCGTGTACCCGCGTGTACCCCCGACTCATGCCCTGGTCATCACTTTGCAAGTCTGTCGCCACTTCCTGGGAGGAGCGCGTAGGGGCGCTGTATCCACGCGAGGCCTTGTCATCGCTTACTGGGCACCATCCGTCCAGCTTCCGGGCACTGCAACCTGTTTGTCACCGCCCCGGTACTAATGCCTTCACTTGGGTATCCAAGTACCCCCCTGCCCCCAACAGTACCTGGAGCTGCACTCAAGGCTTTCTCCAGGAAGTGACAACAGGATTTTAAATCAGACACTGTGAATAAGCTACTGTGAGTCCATCCACCCCCAGCCAGACCTGCAGCCATCCTTTATAAAGAACAGACCTCCATTTCCATGCAGGAAAAGTGTGCAAATAAAATTAGGCTACACATCAAACCCACCAGAGCCCCCCATCTTCTAGGCTTGATATGCAACTGATTAGTCAGCATATGTGGCGAGGCGCTAAAATTCAAATAACCAGAGTGGATGATATTATCAAATGACATCGTATCTTTGGCTAACCTTGGGTCCTTTTGGGTCTGAAGTAGCCCTGCGCAATATTTAAATTACGATGCCGCAATTTGCATAAATTCAGGAATTTAGCAATATGCTTGTCACATAAACTTCTGTAAATTACGACATTGTGCCGCGTACTGCCATTACGCACAGTTAGCTGCAGACTTCAGTGAGGGGGCAGGAATAACACCAATGGCCAGAATGAAAGCAGCTGGTGTTTATACCAACTTTATTTTTTGCACTATTTTTACTGCAAAATACGTCCTTGTAACAAAAATTGACACAAGGTCACCTTTTTCACTAAAATATAGTGATAAATAACAGACTTACATTTTGCTTACTTATGCATAATTTTGTATGATTTTCACAAAATGGTGTGTAATTACACTAATTCGGCACACCCCTAATCTTGAGTGCCTGATTTACGGCTGACTGGGTGGGCGGTCTGCTTTCTGTCAGATTCGTAGAGGAAATGATTCTTCATAGCAAACCACAGGGATGCAATATTAAATACTAATACTGTACCTTGGTAATGGGACTAGCTGGAAAAATAATTAAACAACTATTTTTAATAGTTATTAATAATCCATTTCTATGGTGAAGTCAAATGATTATTGAATATTAATGAAAACTAACTTTTAGAAAGTTACCTTTTCCCTGCCTGAAGTTCCTGGAGGCTAATCTGCATTTTGCTCCCCCACTTCTGCCGCCACTCATTAATTAGCATTTGAATAAGCTTCTGATGAGGTGTGAACTTGCTCCCAGATTTCAGACAAAGGCCTTGGGTGTGGGAGATGTAGATCCCCCCTGACAGAATGACTTTGGGGCAGGGCCCAGGAACTTGATTAACTTCAAAGACACCTACCCTGTTACAAGCAGATGTAGCTAACAACCAGGCCTGCCCCCTTCCTTTGGCCCCTCCCCACCAGCCAGGCTGTCTCCAATCACAGTGGGCCTCCTATTGTCATTACAGTGTCAAATCCTACTGTAGTGTCAAAACCTGTCTGACGGTATCCTGGTGTTTTACTTATAGTACTTGGGGCAGACTTCAAGTGGCAGAACAGGATGCCAAAACACTTTTTGTGTGTTCACTGTCTGGCTGCTGGAAACTCCGTTTTTCTTCTATCATACTTCTGTCTCTCTGCGTGCCGTGGGTACAGGACCTGTTTCAAAATGGATTTTAGTGTTAGATGTGGGAGGACTCTAGGACTGCCATAGTGCATTCCCCCTCACACACACCCTAGCCCTCACAGCCCAAGTTTAGTGAGTCTTGAAAATTCCCAAAGTGGGTAGGGTTAGCCCCAAGAGCTTTTTCCCATTTCTAGGGCACGCCCAGAGGTCATTCCCACCCAGTAGCTTGCACCAGGCATACACATAGAATCTCCAGGCACTATTTCAGAAAACATCTGGACCTGTGGAAGATCAGAAAAGGGACACGCCTGCTGTCTAAGACCTAAAGGAGTTGGCCTGCCCGCCCCGTGTACCAAGGACACAGAAGTGAACTCCAGGGGTCATAAGGCTTACCTCAGGGGTCCAACAAGCCTTTGGTTCACCTGCCCACCTGAACAGTGGCAAATGGACCTGGACAGACCCCTGCTGAGGGCTTCTGCCTGGCACCAAGTGAGTCTCTAAGCGCCTCCCTGAGGTTCCAGGGGGGCTGGAGCAGGGTGCCTCGGTGGTATATTGGGACTTAAAGGACTAAGTCAGAAGGTAACATTTTTGCAAAGGATGAACCTGTTTGGTGTATCCATTGTGGTCAGTGTCAAACTGTACCTGGGTCCTTTGTGGCCTGGGCGGTGAACTTGGCTCAGTTTGCAGAGTTTTCTGCACTCCACCCTCTGCACTACGTGGAGTGCAGAAAACTTTGCTTTGCGATGTACAGTGGAGTTTTTTCTCCGCTCATGATTGCGAACGGTAAGTTCACGTTGTTCGCGAGCGCAAGCTGCCACTCGGGTAGAAATTCTACCTGAGCTGCAGGTTACCAGCACAAACTGCAGTTTGCACTGCACTCCGCCACTCGCAAAACTTTGCGGAGTTTTTTGTAACTTCGTGGAGTTCCGCGTAGCAAAACTCCCCAAACTATGCCCAGGCTTCTTTGACTGCCATTGGCACTTTGTACTTTTTGGCATTATTTCTACTAAAACTTTAAAAAATAATATCTCCAGTTCCTCTTATTGGATTTTTTTCAATTTTGGTGCCATTTTGTTTATTAAATTCAACTCCATTTTTCAGATGTATTATTATTTTTTTTTAATTGTTTTTTTCCTTCAACTTTATTAATGGTTTAGTACTACATAACTAGTTTCCATGTTGCCTCTAAGTTAAGCCTGTGTGCTCTATACCATAGCTACTGGAAGGTTGAGATCAGGTTTATTGTTCTCCCAGACAAAAATTGTGATTATTGCTTGAAGAGTGCACCTACCCCCATAGCTAATAATCAATTTTCTTCCAATGGTCACTCGCCACCCTTTCTGTACCTTCACAGAAGCTGCCCTGGTGTCAGTTCCTGTGAAGGTCCAGGGATCACCGCCAGGTCGGCTGTGGGCTCACACCATGGTAGGCTGTAGTCCGTTAGGGTAGCCAACATAATTCCCTCTGCAACCGTGAAGCACAGTCGGCTCACTGGCAAACATTAGATGAGTTAAGGGGACAGGCTAAAGTGGAAATAGCTTTCGGGGCCTTTTCACAGTGAGGACACGTGTATCATGAATCTTTTACATGTCCTCCTTATAAATACCATGCAGCCTGCCTTTTGGGCAAAATACATTCGAGACTGGAGACTCCAATCTGGGTGAAACCGGTCCTGAGTTGCTTGTGTTCTGGTTCAGGGAGGATCTGGCTTGGCAGTTCGGGCTGGGCTGTTCCTATTGGAGCAGGGTCAAGACTGATTTGCATAAAGCTGGGTCCAAACTGAGGTGGCCTGGTGAGCAAAATAACACTGGGCTGAAATGCCTTTTGAGCAATTGCAAGTGGATAGATATATTGCAGGCGTCCTCTGATCACCTTTCATGTGCTGTGTGGGCAACGAGGCGTACTCATTGGCAACTAATAAATATTTAACGGCAAGGTTTAGGCCGGTCAAAAGGGATTATTTTGAGGTCAAATCTGCAGTTTAGGGCTGCACAGCCTGGCTTAAGAGGGCAGGGCTGCAGTCATGTCCAGACCGCACTGGACGGCACAACGGGTGTCCACTTGTGACATTGAACTTACGGGCACTGGGTACACTTTGTGCCATGTACTACGGACTCACAGGTGTGTTAAATACCCCAATGAGGGGTTTTCATTTTGAAAGGGGAGCACAGGAACTCTACACAGGTCAGCAGGGGTAGAGGTCACAGGGTTCTACAGCCAGCAAAGACCGTCAAGGCCCAAACTGGGGATTCACCGCACAAAAGAAGGCCCTTTCCACCTGCAGCACGTTTCAGACGGACACGCAGCAAACTGTTTTGGGTTTTCAAACACAAAGTCCCCAAGCAGGAGGTTTTATAAAAAAAAGATTTTTCCCAGGGTGTGAGATTCATTTGCATCTTTTTCCTGTTCAGAACCACCTGGCTATCCCTGGCGTCCATGAGCACATGAGGTTGTCCGTTCTAAATAGGGTGGGCGCTCTGACGTCCCTATATAGGCCGCCCCTACTCTGTAAGGTTGTCTGTCTAAGGTTCGTAACGGCCGAACTGGCAGGATACCGCGATCCGAGACCTGAACATTGGCTTAACTCAATCCAAGATGACGGTCAGACGGTGTCTGTTGGGTGGGGTCCCCTGCACTGAGTAAGAAGGTCCGCTACCGACAGCGGGGCGGCCTCCACCGCAGGGCAGACGGCCCAGTGTGAGCTGGGGCGTGGCGTTTCAGAGCGCGCAATGAAATTTGTTTTATTTATTTATTTCTTTACATCACTCCGGTCGGCCGTGATCTGGAGTTTACTACCCCCCTCCCTGCCCTCCCCCCTGCCCCACCGCACCGCAGCACTTCTTTCATGAGCAGCTACTGAGCCGGGGCCCCTAGAGGCCGGGTTTCAAAGCACAGGGACAGTCCTGGTACCTCTGTCCCTTCCCCGGCTCCCTGGGGTTCGTTAAAGCAGGCAAAAAGAAGGCGTTTTTTGGCAGAGAATGGGGAGCTTTGTACAGGTGTCTCACAAGTTTCACCAAATCAGTTGTTGGGGAGGCGGGGTGAGGGGCGGTCCTGAGGCTCCATTCTCAGTGGTCTTATCCTGACTCTGGGCACCTTCTGACTCAATGCCCATCCAAAGCATGGCTTCTCCACTGAGACGTCTAACGCGCGAGACAGTGAAGTGAAAAGGGTTTCCTGACACCTGAAAAGTAACTGCTCTGTGATTCCATGCCGTCCACCCAGAGCCGCCAGCCGGTCAGTTCTTTCAGTGGCGCTTGACCGCGCAGCTAGCGCCCACTTGTGGGTAGATGAATAGCGCATCTCTGTGAACAGAACCTGCATTTCATATTACAATATCTAAGACTGGTAACTGGGCCAACCACGCATGCAAAAAACAGACTAACGGGAGAGGAAGGTCTAAGGGAACATTTAAAGACCTAGCGTGGACACATTCCCCAAATAAGGCACTATAAACACTAACAGAGGCCCACGGGTCTGACAGGTCCAGGTAACCTTACAGAGTCGCAATGATCTCATAGACAAAGATTTGGAAAAGGATGAACAAATACTGCTGTTTAGCACAAACAAAGAAACACAGGGAAAATCCTAAAAGGAGGACGGATTCCCATCACTCACCTAGGTGACATGCTTCATCCTCTGGGATCCCCTCCTGGTTACACCCTAAGGTAACCAAGGGCTACAACCTTCTGTCTATCGGAAGGGAGCTCGCGGATGTTTTCAAATATGCTCTAATAGATGGAGCTCTACAGTATCTGTCCAGAATGATGAACTAAAGTTTCAGAGTGACAGACACAGTGCAAGATCAAAAAGTGATGAAAAGCGCAATATAAAATTGAATATCAAGAGAGAATATGGGTATCTCTTAATATCCAAACTAAAAACAGTGCAAGAGCAGTTTTAACAAAATAACTGTCGAAAAATTGGGTCTACATGCCTCCAGTAACAGGGCATCATCCCTGCGGAAATTGTGCTGCATGCCCCCAGACCAAACGTTCTACAACCATTGATATAGGGACTGGTCGGCCTTGGGAGCAAAAACGCTACACAAATTGCAATAGCAGTCAATTGATTTATCTTATAACCTGTCCCTGTTCACTCAGGTACGTCGGGATGACGACTCGGAAAATAAGAACAAGAATTTCCGAACATAAAAGCACAGTCAGGTGCAAAAAGCAGGCGACCCGATTAACAAATCACTTCATAGAAACAGGTCACAAACCTACTGACTTTGAGTGGACCGTACTGGAACAACCAAATATTCCAGCACATATAACTGACGTGTCCAAACACCTATTCAGGATAGAGCAAAAGTGGGTGTACAAGCTAAATTGTGACAAGGCTGGTCTCAATGAGGACATCCCCTGGATGTCTCTATGAGGTTACTGACCCCAAGAAGCTGCTTTAGTAACAAGATACAATGGAACACATACATCAATGCGAGCCTCCTGGAAGTACCATATCGAAGAGAGATTTGACCCCACTGTATCACATCAATTCTGTCATCTCTCCGATCCAGGATACAATCCCACAGTGACATACCATTGAACCCATCACTGATATCTGATATACAGATAGACAACATCCAACATGGCATTCTTTTTTCCTCTTCAGCACACACAAAGTTGGTTCCATTTCGGTTAAATGTTTGTAGTGCGCCATGACAACTAAATATCCTGGTTGTCTCCTTGGCTTTAGAAAGGTGGATAATCAACTTAGAGAAAATATACAGGTTTATTACATCGATTTAAATAATACATTCTTTAAAAAGGTGTAATTTCAACACACTGCCCGATATTCGTAACAGTGGACTACATCTCCCATATTTCCTAGCTATGGGAGTGTCCGCTTCACCCAATGAGGATCGAGTGAAAATCAATAAGGTAATAGCTAGTCCCTGCCGCGGTACCTCCCCAAACAGCCCAGAAGGCTGCTAGGAGTACCGACGGACAGGTATGGGTGGGACTTTGCTAGCAAGAGAGACAAAGCAATGTGTCTCCATTAAGCGCGTAAGGCACTTAGTTACGCCAGCAGAGACTGAGCAACAGCCTGATTTCGAATTTTTAATACGGGCTCCCTACACGTTTTGAAATATCGAGCTCTGCTCTAACAAACGCGTCTATCCTGCTGCAACGCGCTAGTGATCAATTACCGGCATCAGCGCAAAATGTAAACAGGACCTCGCGGTTCCAGGGCGGGCCGCGATTACGGTTCTGAACACAGAGCCCTGTTTAAATAAATGCGCAATTCGTTTAACAACGGCAGTGGTCACAGAACGGTCTGAACGCGATCGCAATCTCTTAACATGGGCCACAACCTTCTGTCTAACCATAGATCCCATGTTAAGAAATATACGCGATCTAATCCAACAAAAGTACGAGACTATAGCGCAATGCTTGCCCTGTATAATAATAGGAGTCTGAGTCTGCCTCACTTGACAAATTAGTACTAGAAAATCTGACATAGATATCTAGAGTCCCAACAATGGAGAAATGCTTTATAACATGAGCTGTTCAAGTTTGCCTTACTTGACATAAGAGCATTAACAGATCCGACATTGATAACAGTGAAAAATGTTTTTAACATTAACATCATCCCCGATGACCAGTTCACTTACCGACAGGGATGTTCATCATTTACAAATGATGTCAATAAAGATAGAACAGGTCTATGTAGTAATTTAAATATAACAGAATGAACAACATGCCTGTTTTTAAACTTTGTCAAATTGTCTGATCCTGTGAGTCTCTAACTGCTGAGCGGTCACATAGTTCATCACAACTATTTTTATTTTTCTATACAATAGAGCGGTGCTCCATTGTCCTGACCTGCTTGCTAGGTGAGGAGAAACACGTTCCCCTTGAATCTAAGGTGAGCTTATGACACTTTGACAAATAGGTCTTAAATGTAGGTCATTTGACCTTATATGATAAGAACAATACTCCAGTAACTTTAGCGGTAACCCATACTAATGATGGCTTGTTATCCTACTCTGTTCTCGTGTTTGTCTATGTGTGTGTTTTGGCGATTTCACAGCTGGACCTCTTCCAACTAACAAGGAGGAATGCCAGAAATGAACAGGTGACATTTATCATTGTTGTTCACTATTGTTGTTTTTTTAGTTCATCACGTAAGAGCAGTAGCAATTAAGTTTTAAGTTTATGGGTCCTGAAGAAGCGGCAGGTACCAGTTTGGACCTTTAAATGTCCACAGAAACATGTCGACCAGATAACCCAGTCAGAAGTTATTTGTTTGAACCATCTGACTTTTTTGCACTCTATTGTTTTTATTGTTGGAAGTGCACGACTCCAGAATAAAGTTATATCGCGTACACTATCCAATTTTATCACAGACACATTTCTTTATCACTATTCACAAATCACATATGCACTGCTTTCAGTTACGAACAAACAACATCCACCCATCATCCTGTATAAATAACACCATCAAAAACAAACATCTCCTAGTAACATCTTTGGAGATGGTAAATACGGACTATCTACTGTGAAGTAGACCAAATGATGAATTGGGCGGTACAGGAAGAGTAACTGATGGACATTTTTTCACAAAGGGTAAATGTCCAGTAATCTGCTTTAATTTGAAGCATATATATAGTCATATTTACACACATATAGCTTTCCCTTCGTCTTAGACCCACAGTTATTCTTTGTGTTTCAGCCAACCAGACTTTAAATAGTCCACGGTCTTCTTCAGGGCCACTGCATTTACTTTTGCTACTGCGTATGTGAAAAAAGCAAATTGTGAAATTATCAACTTTTGAAACAGGATTGGAATGAATACAACCAAAAAATCTGAATTCCAGGCGTACTAATCCTCCACAGATCACTGGATGCTGATGGCACCTGTAAAGGAATATGTCTATGAGAAACAGTACCACTCAAAACATAAACAAACTAACAGAACGTGAAACACATGTTTTCATCGTTCATACTGCGTTCAACTACTTCCTGGATAAATATCTATAACATATAGTGCTCACCCGTGATTAACGAGGACCGACCTCACCTCACCTGGGAACAGCTCAGGAAAAGAGGCCCGCTCTGTTGATGAAGAGGGAGAAAAACATACAATCAAGGGCAGGCCACACGCCTAACCTCTTATGCAATCCCACTATTCCTCTATTGTGCACATACCCATGTCTGTGTGTTGTTTACTAAAAACTCTAAAATGGCCAAGACTTCTAATTATTAAAAATTCGTAATGTCGAGAGAGAACATAAATGACAGGGCTAGTTTTAACCCATCTATATGTTCACTCCGTCCTTGATAAATGAAGGCTTATCTGTCAGATAAATACCATTTAATTATCTTGAAAACAGTGTTGAAATCAACAATGTAGATGTAGTAGGGACTACTCATTAAGCGGAGTCCGAGTTGTGTGCGTGACCAATGGTGAACTGAACGACGCAGCAATCTCACTTATGAACATGCGAAACTAAAGTCTGAGGGGCAGGTTTTCGACTTCTGGCGCATCTCTGCTAATCAGCAGGGTGCGCCAGAAGAGTTGCGACGCATCTACCCACCCATGCGCCACCACTGATGCGCTGCATTCACAATGCGGCGCACCCCGGCGCACGGATGGGCAGATGCGTGTCGCATCCCCCGGCGGAAAGGCGGCACATTGCTGGAGTCGCATTGCAAGCGAGACGCAGCTCCAGCAAGGCTCGGGGGTGCCCTATCCTTGAAATGCTGCGTCAATCCTTACGCCTGCTTCAAGCAGGCGCAGGGCTTTGACGCAACATGGTCGTAAAAGTGACTGAGTGAAATCTTGTCGATTTCACACAGCCACTTTTCGGAAGCGTTCCTGCGCCAGAACACCCCCCCTGTGGAGGAACGCCCACATGTGGCGCAGGGCTTTACAACGTGACGCAGCTCGCTAGATGTGTCACATTGTAAATACCCTGCAGCATGGCGCTGGCTTTGCGCTGCCTCTGCGTCACGAATGTAACGCAACGGCAGCGCAAATGTGGCGTAAGGGGCTTGTAAATCTGTCCCTAAATGTTCGCAAGCAAAAGTCATTTGTAGTGATGTCGGCCATGTCGTTAATGCCGGTTTCATGTGTAAAACCAGGTTTATAAGGTAAAGATGGAACCTGTCATGGTTCTAGGGCAGACATTGGTTGCTGCTGTGTGTGGTACTCCAAGCCCCGCCTGCCAGAGCCGCATGTTGAGTCACTGCAACACACGGATCCATTACATGTATACAATGCGGTATTATCGTCACAGAGACCGTAGCGACCTATATGTGCCCATCACCATCTCTAGAGAAGTCTGTGTTAAAAGAACATCTCCTTCCATGTGTGTGAACTCATATCGTGGGCCAGGAACAACATTACAACGTATAAATGTGTCGGCAACGCGACTGCACAAACAGACGTCAACCCTCAGCGTCGGCAGTGTGACATGGAGGTGCAACAGGTAACAGCGCGGGTGACCGACAACACGGGACAAGAAATGCCGATAGAAGGGGACTCAGATTATTGAACGGTGTGGACAGAATTATCGGTAGTGGCTGACGTCATGAGGAGGGAGGCCAAGTTAGTGGCACGTGTCAGACTAATGGAGCTGTTGCATGAGGGACACAGCGGCACGTCTGTATGAAGAGGGGGGCTAGATGTGTTAGATGAGACACGTGTATGTCATTGCGTGGCATGCATGAACAGTGACAAGCTGCATAAGTCACAGGAGACTGCTTTATCGCCCACCACTATGCCAGACAGACCCTGGCAAGAAGTGGCAATGAATATTTGTGGGCCCCTTAATGGAGTGGCATGGACAACACATACGCCATCTTTCTGGTGGATTATTTTACCAAGTGGCCTGAGGTGGCGTTTGTGAGGGGGACAAAGTCTTCCAATGTGATAGACTTGTGTGAGAATGTTTTTCGCAGGGAAGGAGACCCCGAATATATTATAACAGACAACGGGCCACAATGTGTTGCCAGTGAGTTTGAGAGGTACTTGAAAAAGTCAGGGGGGCACCCCTCACCACGGCGGTCTATAATCCCAGAGAAAATGGCCTGGTGGCGAGATTCAACCATGTGTTAAAAGTGTGTTCAGTTGGCTGATGCAGGTGGTGAAGGATGTAAAAATGCTGTGAAGGGGGTGTCGCGGAATTACCGGAACACACCCCACACGGCCGCAAAGGCATCTCCGTTAAGTCCTCTTATGACGGAAAGAGGTGGAATGTGCGGAAAGTGATGATGTGCAATAGGGTGGAGCGTGAAGTGTGGGTGAAAGCGCAATCTTCAGCAACGCCATACATTCATTCTGCGAATGAGCGGGAATGCACAAAGAAGATGGAACGCATCGAATCCAAACCAGGTGTGGCAGAAGGATTATGGGGCAGATTTACAAGCCACTTGCGCCACTTTTGCATCATTTTTAACATGGGGAAAATGACGCAAAAGTGGCGCAAGGGGCTTGTAAATCTGCCCCTGTGTATGTACTTTGGGCTTTGGCATCAGGCTTGTTAAATGTGCTATAAATCAGTTTTTTTGGTTCTCAGTTTTTTTTGTTGGTGATTAGGGGAGGGGAAGAAATGTTGCCTCTTAGCATCCGCAGCATCTGGTTGCCACCTCCACTGGGTTCTAGAGTGTAGAATCCGGGGGACAGAGTGCAGGCATTTGCAGAAGACGGACTTTGGGGGTTGTTGTGCCCTGCAAATCGATTTGTTGTCGCATACAACATGTCTTCTGTGGACCTTAGAACCAGGCGGCTGTCACACCAGGGTGGGCGCCATCAAACTCCTGATGCCCACAAGACTGAGTAAGTAAAACTCATACCACACAGTACAGCATTCTACTGGGTGTGGGCACTGCGTGTCATGGAAGCCAACACTGTGCCAATAATTGCCACCCTTGTGTAAGGTTCAACATTATGTGTGCAAAACATAACGACAATTGCACGAGGGATGGGTTCCCTTATGCAATAAACATGCACCCATAATTTGCACCATTATCCCGGATAAAGCATTATACAAGACAAAGGCAACACCAAACTACACAAAACCGCACAATCTAGAAATGTCGCCATTAAACCTGGTCTACGCCAGAGATGGTCACACCATGCCACGCATGCCCACATCATGCCACAAATTACCTCCATTAAACCACTAGTGGGTACTATTATGCCACTTATGCCCACAGTATTTAAAGAATTACCACTGCTGTTCCAGGACCCTCTTGCGCTGGGCATGGCTACCATCATGTTGTTAGTGCCCACAGTTTTACACGATTCATGCCCCGGTCCCTAATGACTGCTCTCCTCAGGGCAGCAGGTGGGGCACAACACATGCTGCCACCACAGCAGGCCCTCAGAAGGACTGATATTCGGCCCCACACTCCCACACATGGATGTCCCTCTGATTGTTGGTATTACATGCTTACACTCTCAGTCGCTTTATCTCTCAACATGAATCCTGACATGATGAAGTTATATTTATATTCATGCTAGGTACTTACAAGCTTAGGCTGTCGCCAGATGTTCCAACCCATCTAAACCCATGCCTCTGATATACTAACAGAAGCCCCCATATAGTCATCGCCTAAACGAAAACACATGCTGGTGATTTAATTAATTTCTGGGTATGTTTCAGCGGTATCAACAATATTACCAACATTGGCACATAATAATATTGCTATCCTTATGTGCAAAGATCACCCAAAGACTGGCTACAGTGAATTATCCGTTAAGAACCGCTTGGAACTACATTTCCCAGCTTTCCTTGCATCACGTGACCGCACTGGATCACGTGATGCTGTTTGGTTTGAGCCCGAATCTACAAACAGCTCCCGCTGACAATCGCCGGCGCCCCCCCAGACAGTACAGATGACTGCCGGGAGACACCGACGGACAGGTAAGCGGGCCGCACAGCGCTCGTTCCCTGGCGCGCTCGCTGAAAGCCTGTTGTTACCCATGCGAAAAGCAGCGCTGATCTCAGAGCGTACTCGCTCTCCGGTCTACCGCTAAGCCTTAAATCCTTTTTAACCATACTTGCTTGACGCGATGTGCAAACGTGTCACTACTTAAATTCTAGCCATGATTCTGATCACTGTGGCATAGTACTGGCGGGTTACCCTCAATTAATCCACGCAGCACTTAGTGGGTTTACTTAGTCACCTTTTGCCTCCGTGTAAACTCTTTCCCTTTGTTGGAAATACCTCTAAAAGTGACTCATAATTGTTTCTAGAGCGGTGCTCCTCATACCTGCGCTGCAGCCAGGTGGGGTGAAGCCTCTCAACCATCATATTTGGGTGAGTGTGTATATGGGAACCTATGTCCCATTATGTGTGAATGTGCTTCCATCACACTATGGCAATTATTTGAATATGAATCACTCATGTTCTTTTGTTTTCCTGTTTGTTTGTCTTTCTGTTTGGATCCGATGCCACTGGATACTATGCATTAACAGTATACGGTTGAGCACACCTGGGACTTTCAGGTGATATTTTTTCATTATTATCTATTAAAGCAGTAGTGTCATTCTAACTAGGTCCTGAAGAATGCATTTGAAGCTCTGTTCTATGTAATGCAGAAACATGTTGACCATTTAGTGCGGTTATTATTTCAAACCCGCACTTGCACTTGCTTTTTAATCTTAGGGATTGGGAGATACTAATACATTTTGTTCTTCTACCCAATTCACCTAATTTTATTAATACCCCTCACTTTTCACCCTCATCTCCATACACTGCTTTTTTCAGTAGCCACTATTAGTTCTTGTACATAACATACTACCCACTTGCCACATTTATCGGTCACGGTAACATCTGACCGGCCGTTTTGTCTCCTGGGTAAGGAGAACCCAAATGATGAGAAAGAGGGCGGTACAGTGTGGCTTCTGATGGGAACTATTTTCTCCATTTGCTCTTGAGCCTTGACTAGGCCTGTAGTCACTAGCTTGCATGAAATTCTCACTGGTGTTTTTTGCGTAGTTTTGGTTTCGTGATCCATTCTGTCTGACTTACTATCACTTTTTTGACCCCCAGGTATTATTTGTTGTTATAATAGTGCAGGAAGGTGCCAACTACTACAATGGAGGGTATTTATACTCCCCTACCTAAGGGTTTGCGGTGGCTTTTAAGAAATTGAGGCTTACCAGCCTCAGGTAAACTGTGCTGCCGGAGGTAAGCCACCCGAGAGAGGAAGGAATATAATATGGGTGTGTAATTTGCCCTAAAATTTTTAAACCACCATGGGAAATTAATGGCATATTATAATATACAGGTATTACATACAAATATTGAGATTAACGACAGCTGGAGTGGGAGGAGATTCCATCCCCATCCCGAGAAGGGACTTGATGTGGTATGACACGTACCTGAGCATATGTCCACGTCCATCTGAAGGTGAAGATAAAAGATCCCAGGTAATAAGGAACCTCGCTTATATGAAAGGTGGCCAGGTTGGGGAGATTTAGAAACAAATGTTCCATATTCTCCCCTAGGGGAGAGCCGTAGAATAGTCCAGAAGACCATACGCTTGCGTAGAAACCCTGCGTAAACATATAGAGCTTCAACACTGCATCGCATATTGTGGTGAGTAGTAAATATATAAAAAATCGAATCAAGATACGCTGCATGAGTGTGAAATGATTCAAAGTGAATGAGAGGGAGTGAGATTAAGTCCCTAGTACCCCAAGTTGAAAAGGCCGTGGTCGATCTTAGGTCAGAAGGCTGCACGGCTGGGCCGTAATAAGTGTATTTTGAAATGGAACCCTCTGTGATGGGAAAGATATTGACTTTGTGTACACCCAAGGGCGATTTCGTAGAAAGGTTTTTAATGTCTCTCATATCAGAAAATTGGCCTTAACAGCTGTGGTGTACGCTGAAATGGAACCCTCTCTTATGTGTAGACAATGGGGAATTATTAAGTTGAGAGCTGTCAGAGTAGAGATTAGACATCAGGCTTTCAATCATCATGAGATTGCAAATTGGTCTTAAGCTTTTATATGTTTTTTTTCGTAGATATGCAATGAACTATTCATTTTTATTTTGTTGGAGTTTTAAACCCAAAGTCTTTGTGCTGAAGAAGGTGGTTGGTATATGTTTGAGTCGACCGAAACGTGTCAACGCAGTTTTTATGCTGAACCCTACTACAACAAGGAGCTATAGATAAATAATATTGGCATCGTCAGGACTCGTGCTTGATGAGGAATGATGGATCAGCACATGTCACAGGTTGATTTACACTGACCATAGGGTGCTCCCCATTGTCTTGATTTCTTGCATTATTTCATGTTTGACCTTATGGTAGTGTGCTGCAACTTCTTCTGGGTGCGGGGTGTTGGGGATGGAATGGGAATTGACTTTTAATAATGATAGAATTCCTTTTTTATCTACACTGTGATATAAAATCTGACCGGGCCCCAACCTTTCAGGGGATCCCCTGATATAGCCAGTTATGTTCTTCAGTGTCCAGCCCTGATGAGCTTGACTAATTCTTCAACAGATTGTTACAAATAAGGTTTGCTTTAATTTATTTTGAATGTGGGTAATGTGTGAGAGTCTGTTACAGACATTTTACAGACAATTGTTGTGTTTATGTTTCATGCAACATCCATAAAAAAGTTTCTTTCAGATCCAAACAGGAGCTCACATATCAGAAATGGGAGGTGTTTACAGAGATTATTTGCAGTGATATTCGTGAGCTGCCGCTGTGTTACAATGTTGAAAACATGACACTCCCCCTGAATATTAGATGTCAACACATTTAGAATTTGGACCAGTGCCTGTGCACTGTCAGTGACCCGGCCAACGAGGGACGAAAGAGCTGATCCGGACAGGGGCCCCCAAAATACATTTGGCCCAAGGCCCCTAAAATCCTTAAGATGTCCCTGCGTATCCTACTGATGTGTAGTGCCCTCTTCCCTCGGTCTGAGGGGCCCCTAGAGAGGGCCCTGTGAGGGCCCCTCTCTCTGCTGCTGGAACCTTTAGTAGACACATCACTCATCTTGCCTCATGGCGAATCCTTATTATGCTGACTGAGTTGAGTTGCGTTTGTTGTCTGGTGGAAATATCACCTTTAATCTGCCTCTGTGGACATTGTTGTTACTACAGCCTGCTGGGGTGCTTTGATTATTACAAAGACATAAGGGGCCCAACTCACAGAACTAACTTAATACAAAATCCTAAACTTACTACCATTTCGGTATTCACAGAAGTTAGGAGTCCAAACTTTAAACTCCTAAACTGAGAAAAATCCTAACTTTAAGACTTTTGCTATTCACAGAAGGCATTTAGGACTCCTAACTACTGTGAATACTGAAATGAGTAAGTGCCTTCTGTGAATACCAAAATGAGTAAGTGTCTTCTTTTAATACCAAAATGAGTAAGTGCCTTCTGTGAATACCGAAATGAATAAGTGCCTTCTGTGAATACCAAAATGAGTAAGTGTCTTCCATGGGCGTCCGCAGAAATTTTTCCAGGGGGGGGGCAACATTTTTACTTCATCACCATCCTCCGACATGATTGAGCACAAGTATTAAATAAACAAATAAAACAATCATATGAGGCTTCACAGCAGATTACCTGGCAACCGCAATGAAACAGAGGAAAAAACAAACAAGCATTGGCATAGCCAATAGGTCTCGCCTTTGGGACCTTATAAGTGTTTAGCCATGCAACACTTGAAGTTGTTGCACCAAGGATATTGTACTAGACAACTAAACACTTATAAGGTCCCAAAGGGGAGACCTATTGGCTATGCCAATGCTGTTTTTTTTTAAAATGACAAGCAGTGCTATATGGCTCCGGCTGCCACTTAGTCCACCACATCCCACGTAGATGCTGCAGCCATCTTTGAATTGTTTTAAAGCCAATTCAAAAGATGTCACCAGTGTATGTTAATCCCTATCTCAAATGTGAGACTGCTCTCCTGTTTCCCAATTCTATTAAACACAAATGATGTAAAAAGAACATCCCTTTCTGAGCTGCACGGCTCATCCTACCCACGTTTCATGCGCAGATTTGAAATACTGATGGTTTGGGCTTCTCGGAATTCAACTGGCTGAAAGGTAGACAGGGTTAGAGAGGTAGAGAGTGGTAGAGAGAGAGAGGTGTAGAGAGGTAGAGAGACAGAGGTAGAGAAAGAGAGAGAGGTAGAGAGAGAGAGAGGTAGATTGAGAGAGGTAGAGCAGTAGAAAGAGGTAGAGGTAGAGGTAGGGAGAGAGAGAGAGGTAGAGAGAGAGAGGTAGAGGCGTAAAGGTAGAGAGAGAGGTATAGAGGGAGAGAGAGAGAGAGAGGGAGAGAGGTAGAGGTAAAGGTGTGGAGGTAGAGAGAGAGTGGGAGAGGTAGAGAGGGTGAGAGGTAAAAAGATAAAGAGGTTGAGAGAGAGGTAGAGAGAGGGGTAAAGAGATAGAGGTAGAGAGAGAGAGGAAGATAGAGAGGTAGAGAGAGGGGTAGAGAGGGGTAGAGTGAGAGGTAGAGGGAGGTAGAGAGAGAGAGGTAGAGAGAGAGAGGTAGTGAGAGACAGGTAGAGGTAGAGGTAGGGAGAGAGAGAGAGAGGAGAGCGGTAGAGAGGGAGGTGGAGGTAGAGGTAGAGAGGTAGAGAGAGAAAGAGGGGTAGAGAGAGAGAGAGGTAGAGAGAGAGAGGTAGAGAGAGAGAGAGAGAGAGAGCAGTAGAGAGAGAGAGAGAGGTAGAGAGAGACATACAGGTAGAGCGAGAGAGAGTGGTAGAGAGAGAGAGAGAGGGGTAGAGAGAGAGAGGTAGAGTAATAGAGGTAGAGAGAGAGGTAGAGAGGGAGAGGTAGAGAGAGAGAGAGAGGTAGAGGTAGAGGTAGGGAGAGAGAGAGAGGTAGAGGGAGAGAGGGAGGGAGAGAGGTGGAGGTAGAGGTAGAGAGGTAGAGGTAGAGAGAGAGTGGTAGAGGGAGAGAGTGAGAGAGAGAGAGAGGTAGAGAGAGAGGTAGAGAGAGAGAGGTAGAGTAATAGAGGTAGAGAGAGAGGTAGAGAGGGAGAGGGAGAGGTAGAGAGAGAGAGAGAGGTAGAGGTAGAGGTAGGGAGAGAGAGAGAGGTAGAGGGAGAGAGGGAGGGAGAGAGGTGGAGGTAGAGGTAGAGAGGTTGAGGTAGAGAGAGAGAGTGGTAGAGGGAGAGAGGGAGAGAGAGAGAGAGGTAGAGCGAGAGGTAGAGAGGGAGAGGAAGAGAGAGAGGTAGAGAGGGGTAGAGAGAGGGTTAGAGAGAGGGTTAGAGAGAGCGGTAGAGAGAGAGGTAGAGAGAGAGAGGTAGAGTGAGAGAGGTAGAGGTAGAGGTAGGGAGAGAGAGAGAGAGAAGTAGAGAGAGAGCAGTAGAGAGAGAGAGAGAGAGGTAGAGAGAGAGAGGTCGAGAGAGAGAGAGTGGGAGAGAGAGAGAGAGAGGTAGAGAGAGATAGGTAGAGAGAAGTAGAGAGAGAGAGAGGTAGAGGTAGGGAGAGAGAGAGGTAGGGAGAGAGAGGTAGAGAGAGAGAGGTAGAGAGAGAGAGGTAGAGAGAGAGGTAGAGAGAGAGGTAGGGGTAGAGAGAGAGGTTGAGAGAGAGGTACAGAGAGAGAGGTAGAGGGAGAGAGAGAGAGGTAGAGGGAGAGAGAGAGAGAGGTAGAGAGAGAGAGTTAGAGAGAGAGAGGTAAAGAGAGGTAGAGGTAGAGAGGTAGTGGTAGAGAAAGAGAGAGGTGGAGAAAGAGAGGTAGAGAGAGAGAGATGTAGAGAGAGAGAGGTAGATAGAGACAGAGGTAGAGAGAGAGCGATAGCGAGAGGTAGAGAGGTGTAGAGAGGTAGGTAGAGGTAGAGGTAGAGAGAGACATAGAGAGAGAGAGAGACGTAGAGAGATAGGTAGAGAGAGGTAGAGAGACAGAGGTAGAGAGGTAGAGAGAGAGGTAGAGAGAGAGAGGTAGAGGTAGAGAGGTAGTGGTAGAGAGGTAGAGAGAGAGAGAGAGGTAGAGAGAGAGAGGTAGAGGTAGAGAGAGAAGTAGAGAGAGAGAGAGATAGAGAGAGAGGTAGAGAGAGAGAGAGAGGTAGAGAGAGACAGAGGTAGAGAGAGAGAGAGAGATAGCGAGAGGTAGAGAGGTGTAGAGAGAGGTGTAGAGATAAAGAGAGACATAGAGAGAGAGACATAGAGAGAGAGGTAGAGAGAGAGAGGTAGAGAGAAAGGTAGAGAGAGGGAGAGAGAGGTAGATTGGAGATCCTAGCATTTCCAGAGCATTAAAGGCACTACTCATTTGTAGCGTCATTCCTTTCACTGCACTTCCTGCTTTATCTAAATAACTAGGGCCCTCAAATACAAAAGGATGTTGTGGTCATAAAACTTACAATTAGCAGCATCACAGTGGTTGCTACTGCAATACCCCTTTTTAGAGTTGTGTATAACCTTCATGATTGACAAAAGGGGTTCTGAATCTTACTTCATATTGGAATTTGGAGGAGCAGTGGAAAGGGAACTATCTTCAAATTGCAATTTACAATGACATATATCAATGGTTTTGAAACGCAATGGCAGTCTCAAACCGTTGATCTGATACCAACACTGAGCTGCGGGAAAAGAAAAATTGTCCCTGTGGGACAGCTTTCCCTTCGTGAATCATGTCAGGCGACAGTGAGTCCAGACAGTGGTCCAGGGGCCACACTCGATACTGCAATGAACATGAGGGACTGCCCCTTTGGAGCTCAAGGCGTAAACTCTTTAATCCATCTCATCTGCAGACCCTTCTGTAATACTAGTGCTTATGGTGCAAAAAACAGGCATATCGTGTGCGGTGCAGACACTTATGTTCAGTTTTAACTCTTTTTCAGTTGTCAACAAAATATTTTAATTCATATTTTGGTTTCCATTGTTAACTGTTTTTTAATATATCCATTATTTTATTTTAGAAATAATGGATATATTAAAAAACGTATACCAACAGTTAACAATGGAAACCAAAATATGAATTAAAATATTTTGTTGACAACTGAAAAAGAGTTAAAACTGATTATTACCATGGAAAAGAAATTGATGAAACTTTAATGTTCTGAAAAGTGCACACATCCTTCGGTACAGAAGTGTCTGCACCACACACGATATGGTATACGAAAGGGCACCTAGAGAGTAGGTACCAGGATGTAGTAGCACCAACAAAAGAAAGGAATATAGCTTGAGTACGAATAAATCACGAGTGCACAGAAGGACTTTCCAATTGATCTCGCAAAAAACAGGCAGACACACCTATTCCATCTCTGGGCGAATTGTGTAATTCGGTGCCGGCGTTAATCAGGCTTTGATGGTTTTCACCCCTTCCTAGGGCCCCTGGCTGCAGCTCCACTCTTCCTTAGCTTGAAAAATGTGCCCCCCTCCCCGAAATTTGACTCTAGGTGCGCCTCTGCTTCAAGCTGTGGGAGCAGTCAGCCAGGCCCGGACCTTCTCTCTTTCCCATCAGCAGCAGTTTTCCCGCTCATGAAGCAGGACCGTCATTGCAAGCGCTTTCTCACACTTTTAAAATTTACGGCCCTGCAGACAAACACCACTGTGGGGGCTGTCAATAGTGACGGACCTGTGTTCCAGGGGGGGGCAAGTGCCCCCCCTTGCCCTCCCCTGCGGACGCCCATGGTGTCTTCTTTTAATACCAAAATGGTAGTGAGTTTAGGATTCTGTCTTAAGTTAGTTCTGTGAGTGGGCCCCAAGAAGGTTAAATCGCCGTTCAGCCCCACCCTGGGTCACCCGCTCCACCCGTTGCTGTGTGCGATGGTTGTGGTGGTAACAGGTGTGCTGTGACGCGGCTGACGTCACGCTGCTGTGTGTTGTGTGGTTGTTGGGCTTGTCTCCAGGCGCCTCTGACATTTCAGCACCTGCTCCTGTACACAGCGCCTTGAAGCCCCGGGCAGCACCATGGGGGCGCCTGGACCCGGGGTCGGGTGTCTTGTGAACATTCGGGCACTTGAGCTTCCTGGGGGTGAAGGGAGAAAAGTCTAATAAATTCATCAGCAGGGCGAGGACGCTGACAAGATTAATGGACGGCTGAAGGGAGCCGCTTCACACCCGGGCGTCAACAAATAAACACAATTCACCCCCCCCCCCCCTTCCATGGCCCAGGGGCCCCAGGACAGAGGGACAGCCCCCCCCCCCAACCCCCCGCCGGGCCTGCGTGCCCAGCATGCCTCGGCCGGATCCGGTGGCTGCAACACTACCAAGGCCTCGGCCACAGGAGGGGGGGGGGGGGGGGCAGGAGGGAGAGAGCAGCTCCTGGGGGGGGCTCACTGGGGGCAGGGGGGGGCTGAAACCAGAGCCCCCGCTCAGCTGCTGCCGGCTTAGGAGCTTTCCACGTGCTGTCAGGGCAGATATTCACAAATAGAGCTGGCGAGAGGGGGCTGAGAGCAGGGAATGCGAGCGGGGGGGGGGGGGGGGGGGGGGGGAGGAGGGTTAGAAAGAGAGGGGGGGAGGGAGGGACACAGAAGAAGGGTGAGTGACGGGGAGCAGTGGAGTGAACAGCAACTGGATAGAAAGAGCCGCATGGCCCTTTTCAAAGTTTTCAATAACTTTACAGCACTGCTGGGAATTCTTCTCAGTTAGAGGAGACCCCCCAACCCCCCCCCCTCCCCCAACACAAAGTCACAATCTGAAGCTGATGCCACAGCACAGGGACTCACAGCCTCGTTGTCTCCAGGGAGGAGTGGGGAACCTTTCCCCCCCCAGCTGCCCCTGCTCTGTGTACGAGTGAAGCTTCCCCCATGCTCACCTATGCAATCTTTGCTCCACCTGTTCTGTGTGAGGGAAGCTTGCACTAGTGTCGCTGCTCTGCACCTGTGAGTGGCATGTGTACTTCTGCCTGCACTCTACTTCATGTGTGTATACCCTTGTGGTGCTGCTGCCTGTGCTGTACTTGTGCTGTAAGAGAAGCTTAAACTGTTACTGTCTGTGCTGTACCTGTGCTGTAAGAGAAGCTTAAACTGCTGCTGTCTGTGCTGTGAGATAAGATTTCATTGTGGCTGCCTGTGCTGTATCTGTGCTGCGAGAGAAGCTTGAAGTGCTGCCGCCTGTGCGGTACCTGTGCTGTGAGAGAGGCTTGCACTGTTACTGTCTGTGCTGTAAGACAAGCTTGCACTGTTGCCACCTGTGCTGTATCTGTGCTGCGAGAGAAGCTTGAAGTGCTGCCGCCTGTGCGGTACCTGTGCTGTGAGAGAGGCTTGCACTGTTACTGTCTGTGCTGTAAGACAAGCTTGCACTGTTGCCACCTGTGCTGTATCTGTGCTGCGAGAGAAGCTTGAAGTGCTGCTGTCTGTGCTGTACCTGTGCTGTAAGAGAAGCTTGAACTGTTACTGTCTGGGCTGTGAGAGAATCTTGCACTGTTACTGTCTGTGCTTCACCTGTGCTGTAAGAGAATCTTGCAATGTTACTGTCTGTGCTGTAAGGGAAGCTTGCATTGTTACTGTCTGTGATGTACCTGTGCTGTAATATAAGCTTGCATTGTTACTGTCTGTGATGTACCTGTGCTGTAAGAGAAGCTTGCACTGTTCCTGTCTGTGCTGTACCTGTGCTGTAAGAGAAGCTTGCACTGTTCCTGTCTGTGCTGTACCTGTGCTGTAAGAGAAGCTTGCACTGTTCCTGTCTGTGCTGTACCTGTGCTGTAAGAGAAGCTTGCACTGTTACTGTCTGTGCTTCACCTGTGCTGCACCTGTGCTGTAAGAGAATCTTGCAATGTTACTGTCTGTGCTGTAAGAGAAGCTTGCACTGTTACTGTCTGTGCTGTACCTGTGCTGTAATAGAAGCTTGCATTGTTACTGTCTGTGATGTACCTGTGCTGTAAGAGAAGCTTGCACTGTTACTGTCTGTGATGTACCTGTGCTGTAGGAGAAGCTTGCACTGTTCCTGTCTGTGCTGTACCTGTGCTGTAAGAGAAGCTTGCACTGTTACTGTCTGTGCTGCACCTGTGCTGTAAGAGAATCTTGCAATGTTACTGTCTGTGCTGTAAGGGAAGCTTGCATTGTTACTGTCTGTGATGTACCTGTGCTGTAAGAGAAGCTTGCACTGTTCCTGTCTGTGCTGTA
This sequence comes from Lissotriton vulgaris, assembly GCF_964263255.1. NCBI lineage: Eukaryota > Metazoa > Chordata > Amphibia > Caudata > Salamandridae > Lissotriton > Lissotriton vulgaris. Next base: position 1,566,684,779 of record NC_141696.1, read on the forward strand.
CCTGTGCTGTAAGAGAAGCTTGCACTGTTACTGTCTGTGCTGTACCTGTGCTGTAAGAGAAGCTTGCACTGTTACTGTCTGTGCTGTACCTGTGCTGTAAGAGAAGCTTGCACTGTTACTGTCTGTGCTGTACCTGTGCTGTAAGAGAAGCTTGCACTGTTACTGTCTGTGCTGTACCTGTGCTGTAGGAGAAGCTTGCACTGTTACTGTCTGTGCTGTAAGAGAAGCTTGCACTGTTACTGTCTCTGCTGTACCTGTGCTGTGAGAGAAACTTGCACTGTTACTGTCTGTGCTGTACCTGTGTTGTAAGAGAAGATTGCACTGTTACTGTCTGTGCTGTACCTGTGCTGTGAGAGAAACTTGCACTGTTACTGTCTGTGCTGTACCTGTGCTGTGAGAGAAACTTGCACTGTTACTGTCTGTGCTGTACCTGTGCTGTAAGAGAAGCTTGCACTGTTACTGTCTGTGATGTACCTGTGCTGTAGGAGAAGCTTGCACTGTTACTGTCTGTGCTGTAAGAGAAGCTTGCACTGTTACTGTCTGTGCTGTACCTGTGCTGTAGGAGAAGCTTGCACTGTTACTGTCTGTGCTGTACCTGTGCTGTAAGAGAAGCTTGCACTGTTACTGTCTGTGATGTACCTGTGCTGTAATAGAAGCTTGCACTTTTACTGTCTGTGATGTATCAGTGCTGTAGGAGAAGCTTGCACTGTTACTGTCTGTGCTGTAGGAGAAGCTTGCACTGTTACTGTCTGTGATGTACCTGTGCTGTAGGAGAAGCTTGCACTGTTACTGTCTGTGCTGTACCTGTGCTGTAGGAGAAGCTTGCACCGTTACTGTCTGTGCTGTGCCTGTGCTGTAAGAGAAGCTTGCACTGTTACTGTCTGTGCTGTAAGAGAAGCTTGCACTGTTACTGTCTGTGCTGTACCTGTGCTGTAATAGAAGCTTGCACTGTTACTGTCTGTGCTGTACCTCTGCTGTAAGAGAAGCTTGCACTGTTACTGTCTGTGCTGTAAGAGAAGCTTGCACTGTTACTGTCTGTGCTGTACCTGTGCTGTAAGAGAAGCTTGCACTGTTACTGTCTGTGATGTACCTGTGCTGTAAGAGAAGCTTGCACTGTTACTGTCTGTGATGTACCTGTGCTGTAGGAGAAGCTTGCACTGTTACTGTCTGTGATGTACCTGTGCTGTAAGAGAAGCTTGCACTGTTACTGTCTGTGCTGTAAGAGAAGCTTGCACTGTTACTGTCTGTGCTGTACCTGTGCTGTAGGAGAAGCTTGCACTGTTACTGTCTGTGCTGTACCTGTGCTGTAAGAGAAGCTTGCACTGTTACTGACTGTGATGTACCTGTGCTGTAGGAGAAGCTTGCACTGTTACTGTCTGTGCTGTAAGAGAAGCTTGCACTGTTACTGTCTGTGCAGTACCTGTGCTGTAGGAGAAGCTTGCACTGTTACTGTCTGTGCTGTACCTGTGCTGTAAGAGAAGCTTGCACTGTTACTGTCTGTGATGTACCTGTGCTGTAATAGAAGCTTGCACTTTTACTGCCTGTGATGTACCTGTGCTGTAGGAGAAGCTTGCACTGTTACTGTCTGTGCTGTACCTGTGCTGTAAGAGAAGCTTGCACTGTTACTGTCTGTGCTGTAAGAGAAGCTTGCACTGTTACTGTCTGTGCTGTACCTGTGCTGTAATAGAAGCTTGCCCTGTTACTGTCTGTGCTGTACCTGTGCTGTAAGAGAAGCTTGCACTGTTACTGTCTGTGATGTACTTGTGCTGTAAGAGAAGCTTGCACTGTTACTGTCTGTGCTGTAAGAGAAGCTTGCACTGTTACTGTCTGTGCTGTACCTGTGCTGTAATAGAAGCTTGCACTGTTACTTTCTGTGCTGTACCTGTGCTGTAAGAGAAGCTTGCACTGTTACTGTCTATGCTGTAAGAGAAGCTTGCACTGTTACTGTCTGTGCTGTACCTGTGCTGTAAGAGAAGCTTGCACTGTTACTGTCTGTGATGTACCTGTGCTGTAAGAGAAGCTTGCACTGTTACTGTCTGTGATGTACCTGTGCTGTAGGAGAAGCTTGCACTGTTACTGTCTGTGATGTACCTGTGCTGTAAGAGAAGCTTGCACTGTTACTGTCTGTGCTGTAAGAGAAGCTTGCACTGTTACTGTCTGTGCTGTACCTGTGCTGTAGGAGAAGCTTGCACTGTTACTGTCTGTGCTGTACCTGTGCTGTAAGAGAAGCTTGCACTGTTACTGTCTGTGATGTACCTGTGCTGTAGGAGAAGCTTGCACTGTTACTGTCTGTGCTGTAAGAGAAGCTTGCACTGTTACTGTCTGTGCTGTACCTGTGCTGTAGGAGAAGCTTGCACTGTTACTGTCTGTGCTGTACCTGTGCTGTAAGAGAAGCTTGCACTGTTACTGTCTGTGATGTACCTGTGCTGTAATAGAAGCTTGCACTTTTACTGTCTGTGATGTACCTGTGCTGTAGGAGAAGCTTGCACTGTTACTGTCTGTGCTGTACCTGTGCTGTAAGAGAAGCTTGCACTGTTACTGTCTGTGCTGTAAGAGAAGCTTGCACTGTTACTGTCTGTGCTGTACCTGTGCTATAATAGAAGATTGCCCTGTTACTGTCTGTGCTGTACCTGTGCTGTAAGAGAAGCTTGCACTGTTACTGTCTGTGATGTACCTGTGCTGTAGGAGAAGCTTGCACTATTACTGTCTGTGCTGTAAGAGAAGCTTGCACTGTTACTGTCTGTGCTGTACCTGTGCTGTAATAGAAGCTTGCCCTGTTACTGTCTGTGCTGTACCTGTGCTGAAAGAGAAGCTTGCACTGTTACTGTCTGTGATGTACCTGTGCTGTAGGAGAAGCTTGCACTGTTACTGTCTGTGCTGTACCTGTGCTGTAAGAGAAGCTTGCACTGTTACTGTCTATGCTTTAAGAGAAGCTTGCACTGTTACTGTCTGTGCTGTACCTGTGCTGTAGGAGAAGCGTGCACTGTTACTGTCTGTGCTGTATCAGTGCTGTAAGAGAAGCTTGCACTGTTACTGTCTGTGCTGTAAGAGAAGCTTGCACTGTTACTGTCTGTGCTGTACCTGTGCTGTAAGAGAAGCTTGCACTGTTACTGTCTGTGATGTACCTGTGCTGTAGGAGAAGCTTGCACTGTTACTGTCTGTGCTTTAAGAGAAGCTTGCACTGTTACTGTCTGTGCTGTACCTGTGCTGTAGGAGAAGCTTGCACTGTTACTGTCTGTGCTGTACCTGTGCTGTAAGAGAAGCTTGCACTGTTACTGTCTGTGCTGTACCTGTGCTGTAATAGAAGCTTGCCCTGTTACTGTCTGTGCTGTACCTGTGCTGTAAGAGAAGCTTGCACTGTTACTGTCTGTGATGTACCTGTGCTGTAGGAGAAGCTTGCACTGTTACTGTCTGTGCTGTAAGAGAAGCTTGCACTGTTACTGTCTGTGCTGTACCTGTGCTGTAATAGAAGCTTGCCCTGGTACTGTCTGTGCTGTACCTGTGCTGTAAGAGAAGCTTGCCCTGTTACTGTCTGTGCTGTACCTGTGCTGTAAGAGAAGCTTGCACTGTTACTGTCTGTGATGTACCTGTGCTGTAGGAGAAGCTTGCACTGTTACTGTCTGTGCTGTATCAGTGCTGTAAGAGAAGCTTGCACTGTTACTGTCTGTGCTGTATATGTGCTGTGAGAGAAGCTTGCCCTGGTACTGTCTGTGCTGTACCTGTGCTGTAAGAGAAGCTTGCACTGTTACTGTCTGTGCTGTAGGAGACGCTTGCACTGTTACTGTCTGTGCTGTACCTGTGCTGTAAGAGAAGCTTGCACTGTTACTGTCTGTGCTTTAAGAGAAGCTTGCACTGTTACTGTCTGTGCTGTACCTGTGCTGTAGGAGAAGCTAGCACTGTTACTGTCTGTGCTGTATCAGTGCTGTAAGAGAAGCTTGCACTGTTACTGTCTGTGCTGTAAGAGAAGCTTGCACTGTTACTGTCTGTGCTGTACCTCTGCTGTAAGAGAAGCTTGCACTGTTACTGTCTGTGATGTACCTGTGCTGTAGGAGAAGCTTGCACTGTTACTGTCTGTGCTTTAAGAGAAGCTTGCACTGTTACTGTCTGTGCTGTACCTGTGCTGTAGGAGAAGCTTGCACTGTTACTGTCTGTGCTGTACCTGTGCTGTAAGAGAAGCTTGCACTGTTACTGTCTGTGCTGTACCTGTGCTGTAATAGAAGCTTGCCCTGTTACTGTCTGTGCTGTACCTGTGCTGTAAGAGAAGCTTGCACTGTTACTGTCTGTGATGTACCTGTGCTGTAGGAGAAGCTTGCACTGTTACTGTCTGTGCTTTAAGAGAAGCTTGCACTGTTACTGTCTGTGCTGTACCTGTGCTGTAGGAGAAGCTTGCACTGTTACTGTCTGTGCTGTATCAGTGCTGTAAGAGAAGCTTGCACTGTTACTGTCTGTGCTGTAAGAGAAGCTTGCACTGTTACTGTCTGTGCTGTACCTGTGCTGTAAGAGAAGCTTGCCCTGTTACTGTCTGTGCTGTACCTGTGCTGTAAGAGAAGCTTGCACTGTTACTGTCTGTGATGTACCTGTGCTGTAGGAGAAGCTTGCACTGTTACTGTCTGTGCTGTACCTGTGCTGTAAGAGAAGCTTGCACTGTTACTTTCTGTGCTGTACCTGTGCTGTAAGAGAAGCTTGCACTGTTACTGTCTCTGCTGTACCTGTGCTGTGAGAGAAACTTGCACTGTTACTGTCTGTGCTGTACCTGTGCTGTAGGAGAAGCTTGCACTGTTACTGTCTGTGCTGTAAGAGAAGCTTGCACTGTTACTGTCTCCGCTGTACCTGTGCTGTGAGAGAAACTTGCCCTGTTACTGTCTGTGCTGTACCTGTGCTGTAAGAGAAGCTTGCACTGTTACTGTCTGTGCTGTACCTGTGCTGTAAGAGAAGCTTGCACTGTTACTGTCTGTTCTGTACCTGTGCTGTAAGAGAAGCTTGCACTGTTACTGTCTGTGCTGTACCTGTGCTGTAAGAGAAGCTTGCACTGTTACTGTCTGTGCTGTACCTGTGCTGTAAGAGAAGCTTGCACTGTTACTGTCTGTTCTGTACCTGTGCTGTAAGAGAAGCTTGCACTGTTACTGTCTGTGCTGTACCTGTGCTGTAGGAGAAGCTTGCACTGTTACTGTCTGTGCTGTACCTGTGCTGTAAGAGAAGCTTGCACTGTTACTGTCTATGCTTTAAGAGAAGCTTGCACTGTTACTGTCTGTGCTGTACCTGTGCTGTAAGAGAAGCTTGCACTGTTACTGTCTGTTCTGTACCTGTGCTGTAAGAGAAGCTTGCACGGCCAACAGTTGATCGACAGAATGCAGAACAATGTCATACATTCACCCCAGTACAGAGATCCGGCCCTGAATCCATCATTTATTCGGCTTGGCAGTTTGGGCTGGACTGTTCCCATGAGGCACAGGGTCAAGGCTGATTTGCATATGGCCATGTCTGAACTGAGGTGGTGTGGAGTGGAAAAAAACGATGGTTTTAGGCCCAGATCTCTGTACTGGGGTGAATGTATGACATTGTTCTGCATTCTGTCCATCAATTGTTGTTTTTGCATTTATCACCCCGAGTGGGATGGGTATGCTCAGACGGGAGTCCCGTGCTCTCCATGCCACTGGAGTCAAGCTATCCTGGCTGAAGACGGCTGGAATGCCAGAAACCGTTCCTCGCTTGTTTCCGGTCCAGGGACTGCTTGGCAGTTCGGGCTGGACTGTTCCCATGAGGCACAGGGTCAGACTGATTAGCATATGGATTTAGGCACAGATCTCTGTACTGAGCTAAATGTATGACATTGTTCTGCATTCTGTCCATCAATTGTTCTTTTTGCATTTGTCACCCTGGTGAGTCCCATGCTCTCCACACCACTGTAGTCAAGCTGTCCTGGCTGATGAGGGGTGAAAGAAACCTCCTGGCAGTTCTGGTGAACAGGGTCAAGTCTGATTTGGTTATGAATGGGTTTTAAACTGGGGTGGCCCATGCTAAAAAATTATGGATTTTAACCCAGATCTCTGTACTGGGGTGAATGTTTGCATCATAGTGAGGAGGCACTGTGATAGCGCCTGCAGACCTGTGCACTAGTGAGGAGGCACTGTACTTGTGCACTACAGGCATTGGCACTAGTGAAGAGGCATTGTAAGAACGCACTGCAGGCCTTGGCACTAGTGAGAAGGGACTTTCATACCACACTGCGGGCCTTGGCACTAGTGAAGAGGCATTGTGAGAACACACTGCTGGCCTATGCACTAGTGAGGAGGGACTTTGATACCACACTGCAGGCCTTAGCACTAGTGAAGAGGCATTGTGAGAACACACTGCAGGCCTTGGCACTAGTGAAGGGGCATTGTGAGAACACACTGCAGGCCTGTGCACTAGTGAGGAGGGACTTTGATAAAACCCTGCAGGCCTTGGCACTAGTGAAGAGGCATTGTGAGAATGCACTGCAGGCCTTGGCATGAGTGAGGAGGCACTTTGATACCACACTGCAGGCCTTGGCACTAGTGAACAGGCATTGTGAGAATGCACTGCAGGCCTTGGCATGAGCGAGGAGGCACTTTGATAAAACACTGCAGGCCTTGGCACTAGCGAAGAGGCACTGTGATAGTGCACTGTATGCCTTGGCACTAGTGAGGAGGCACTGTGATAGTGCACTGCATGCCTTGGCACTAGTGAGCAGGCACTGTCATAGTGCACTGCAGGCCTTGGCACTAGTGAGGAGGCACTTTGATAGCACACCGCAGGCCTTGGCACTATTGGAGAGGCACTGTGATAGTGCACTGTATGCCTTGGCACTAGTGAGGAGGCACTGTCATAGTGCACTGCATGCCTTGGCACTAGTGAGGAGGCACTATGATAGTGCACTGCATGCCTTGGCACTAGTGAGGAGGCACTGTGATAGCGCACTGCAGGCCTTTGCACTAGTGAGCAGGCACTGTCATAGTGCACTGCAGGCCTTGGCACTAGTGAGGAGGCACTTTGATAGCACACTGCATGCCTTGGCACTAGTGAGGAGGCACTGTGAAAGTGCACTGCATGCCCTGGTACTAGTGAGGAGGCACTGTGATAGTGCACTGCATGCCTTGGCACTAGTGAGGAGGCACTGTGATAGTGCACTGCAGGCCTTGGTATGAGTGAGGAGGCACTGTGATAGCACACCGCAGGCCTTGGCACTAGTGAAGAGGCATTGTGAGAACACACTGCAGGCCTTTGCACTAGTGAAGGGGCATTGTGAGAACGCACTGCAGGCCTTGGCACTAGTGAGGAGGCACTGTGATAGTGCACTGCAGGCCTTGGGATGAGTGAGGAGGCATTGTGAGAACACACTGCAGGCCTTGGCACTAGTGAGGAGGCACTGTGATAGTGCACTGCAGGCCTTGGCATGAGTGAGGAGGCACTTTGATACTACACTGCAGGCCTTGGCACTAGTGAAGGGGCATTGTGAGAACGCACTGCAGGTCTTGGCACTAGTGAGGGGGCACTTTGATAGCACACTGCAGGCCTTGGCACTAGTAAGGAGAGAGCGCCTGCAGGCCTGTGCACTAGTTAGGAGGCATTGTGAGAACGCACTGCAGGCCTTGGCACTAGTGAGGAGGCACTTTGTCAGCGTACTACATGCCTTGGCACTAGGAGGAGGCACTGTGATAGTGCACTGCATGCCTTGGCACTAGTGAGGAGGCACTGTGATAGTGCACTGCAGGCCTTGGTATGAGTGAGGAGGCACTGTGATAGCACACCGCAGGCCTTGGCACTAGTGAAGAGGCATTGTGAGAACACACTGCAGGCCTTTGCACTAGTGAAGGGGCATTGTGAGAACGCACTGCAGGCCTTGGCACTAGTGAGGAGGCACTGTGATAGTGCACTGCAGGCCTTGGCATGAGTGAGGAGGCATTGTGAGAACACACTGCAGGCCTTGGCACTAGTGAGGAGGCACTGTGATAGTGCACTGCAGGCCTTGGCATGAGTGAGGAGGCACTTTGATACTACACTGCAGGCCTTGGCACTAGTGAAGGGGCATTGTGAGAACGCACTGCAGGCCTTAGCACTAGTGAGGGGGCACTTTGATAGCACACTGCAGGCCTTGGCACTAGTAAGGAGAGAGCGCCTGCAGGCCTGTGCACTAGTTAGGAGGCATTGTGAGAACGCACTGCAGGCCTTGGCACTAGTGAGGAGGCACTTTGTCAGCGTACTACATGCCTTGGCACTAGGAGGAGGCACTGTGATAGTGCACTGCAGGCCTTGGCACTAGGAGGAGGCACTGTGATAGTGCACTGCAGGCCTTGGCACTAGTAAGGAGAGAGCGCCTGCAGGCCTGTGCACTAGTTAGGAGGCATTGTGAGAACGCACTGCAGGCCTTGGCACTAGTGAGGAGGCACTTTGTCAGCGTACTACATGCCTTGGCACTAGGAGGAGGCACTGTGATAGTGCACTGCAGGCCTTGGCACTAGGAGGAGGCACTGTGATAGTGCACTGCAGGCCTTGGCACTAGTAAGGAGAGAGCGCCTGCAGGCCTGTGCACTAGTTAGGAGGCATTGTGAGAACGCACTGCAGGCCTTGGCACTAGTGAGGAGGCACTTTGTCAGCGTACTACATGCCTTGGCACTAGGAGGAGGCACTGTGATAGTGCACTGCAGGCCTTGGCACTAGGAGGAGGCACTGTGATAGTGCACTGCAGGCCTTGGCACTAGGAGGAGGCACTGTTATAATGCACTGCAGGCCTTGACACTAGAGAGTAGAGAGCGCCTGCAGGCCTGTGCACTAGTTAGGAGGCATTGAGAGAACGCACTTTTCTGTGGGTGGGAGGTGCCTGCAGTTCTGCTGCTGCTGTTCACCAAGTACCTGAAGTGTATGAAGGAAGCTCGTATTCTTGTTGCCTGTCTTGCCATTGTTCTTTATATGGGAGAAGCTTGCACGGCTGTTGAGTGCATGTTCCATGTTACAGTGCGTGCACTGATGACGTTGCGACGCCTCATGTTTCTGTCATGTTGCACTATAAATGGTAAACCTGCGCTTCTTGCTTTCTTGCAGGTAGTTTGCAATGTGTTTGCTGAACCGGGGCAGCAAGTGAGTTCTGAAGCCAATTAGCAGAGCCCTGTACTCGCCTTCCCACCTCTGCTTGTAAAGAGCTGTGGATTGTCACAGCGGCTCAGGGGACACGGCGGGGGCCCTCGCGCCCACCCCTATGGCTGGCAGGAGCTGCACCCTTCCCCTGCACACTGACAGCCCCACTAATACTCTGGTATTAAAAGCCAGTAATCCCCCTGCTGCCTGGCCCAGGGCATGAAAGCAGATACTGTGCCAGGCCTGTTCCCTGGCAGCCACAGGGCACGTCCCGGAAGGCAGCTGAGGAGGTGGGAAGAGAGTGGATAAAGGTGCATTTAGATGTGGGCCAATAAAATAAAATCAGCAGATTTCACAGCCTCTGACCAGGGGGGCTTTGGAACAGGATACCAGGGAATGCCCCTTCCATCTCATGCCACCCACTCTCGACGGCTATATTTAGGGACTGGACTGGAGGCGGCTCTAGCTAGCTCGACCCCCTCGTGGAGGACAAAGAGGTAAGAAGAAATAACCAATGTATACGTATATTCGCACTCGAGGGTGGGGGGCTTTGGGTAACCCCTTTGTCAGGTCACATTTCCCATACTCCCATCGCGTCATATGGCACGGGGCATTTATTTATTTATTTATTTATACGTTTTATATAGCACTAGCTAGACCCCTGGGTATCAGAGCGCTTTACATACACAAGGGAAAACAAGTTACATCACATAGCAGGACGTAAGGCTGCATAAAGATATAACCTAAGCATTATAATTAGGCATATATTACATAGCAGGACATAAGGATGCATCAAGATATAAGCCAAACATTATCACATTGTATATCACAGAGCATGTGCTAATGGCTCTGAGTGGTGTCATCTCAACATCTGTCTAAAACAAGCATTGGCAAAGCCTTTGAAGGCGTCTTTTAGCCATGTTGTACTGCAACATGGGGGGGGGGGGGTTGATGGAAAGTTATTAAAGCATCACGGACCACAGGGGGTGGGAGGTGGAAGGAAATATGCAACATGGACAATGGGGGTGGGAGGGAAGAAACAATGCAATGGGAAGAATATTTAAAAATAAAAATAGCACCTCAATCACAGCACTAGCAGCGGAAGGACAGTAATAAAAATGAAGCAATCAGTACTTGGTCCATGCTCCATGCGAAAGAGTGGGAAGTACAACTAGCACATGCTGGCCAATTAGGAGGCAGCAAGTAAGAATTGCAATTAAGCCAATGAATGGTAATCAACGGGCGAGCCCCAAGCCCCTTGTAAGAAACAATATCTCTTGCAATCAACGGCACATGTGCGCTGTCTTAGGCAGGAAGTAAAGATGTGCACCTCAGTGCCAGGGCTGGTGAACCAACTCTTAACCTTGGACTGCTTTGTCTTTCCCTTCCTTATTCTTTTTATTTTGTTAGTCATCTTTCTGTGTTTAATCTATGTACTTGGGTTACAGCAATTGAAAGCTAATAGTTCCTTTTCTTTATATTAACACAAATCACATTTTCCTATGGTAAGTAGTAAACCTAGCAAGGGCTTCCATCCTTTTTCCCAGTATGTTGCACTGCTCGGACACACCCATACCGTTCTATTACTGTATGCAATGGTGACATGTTTATGTAAATTCGCTACAGCTTGTCAAAGCTAGACCCATTGGCTTTACCAATTTATTTATTATATCACTCATATAGCGCGCCTGGGCCAATCGGTATGAGGGTTGGTGGACCTCACATTTAATCACAGCAGAGACTACTCTGTCTCCGCCATGATTAATACTCTCTAATGGCCACACGGAGTAAGGGTCATTGGAGACAGACCCCTGATCCCACCCACCTAATTTAGGGGGTCATTATGATTGCGGTGAATCCGCATACTCCGGGCCGGCGGAAGCCACCACCGGCCCGGAGGATGCGGATTCACCGCGCCGGACACAGAAAAGACCCCCAGCCAGATTAGGATGGCTGGGGGGTCATTTCTCCATACGCCGCTTTTCCGCCGCGAGACAGCGGTGGAAAAGCTCTCATGGTGGCGGTGTCTGTGAGACACCGCCACCCATATTAGGATTATCATTTTGTAATGCCTTTCCGCTGCGGCAATGCCGCCACAAAAAGGCATACGGTCTTTTCTTTGGGGGCCCGTTGCGGGCCCCCTGGGTAAAGGGGGGGGTGCACATGGGGGGTACCCATGGTACCCCCCTGCATTTGCATGCACGAAGCGGCAGGCACCGCGCGGTGCCTGCCGCTTTGTGCATGCAAATGCTCAGCTTGCATTTTTAACATTGCGGCGGGTGCTGCTTCAAGCAGCACCAGCTGCAATGTTAAACATACAGGATGTGACCGCCAGGGTGGCGGTCACATCCTAATTTGCACGGAGGGACCGCCACTGCCCCTGCGGACGGTCCCTACTCCTCTGGGGTGGCGGACGGACGCAGGTCCGTCCGCCATCCTAATAGGGCCCTTAGACGGGTGGCATTATGTGTCAGTTCTCACTGTCCCTTTCCACCAGGAAGTCCATGGTGGTAATGGGCATTTATTTATTTATTATTTAAGCTTATTAAGCGCGACAGCTACCCAAAAGGGTTTCCCGGCGCTAGACAGGCAAATTGCTTGGGAGTCACCATTTCAGCATTGAAAACTGCTAAATACTCCCCTCACCAAGGGAGACGTCTCCCATGGTGAGGGGAGCATTTTCTTTTTTTTTAATTTTTTTTTTAAAAAGATCTTGCTTTGTGATTTCGTTTTGAAAATTCACCTGAAAATAGTTTGGTGCATGCAAGCTTCATGTTGACGGAGCCCTGCATGAAACTGTAAACAGCACTGACAGGAACCGCTGTGACGCCGGCTTCTGTCAACACTTTAAAAATGGCCGCCAGCGTGACGGCCATATCTAAACCAGGCGAGCGCCATCACCACCAGGACGATGGAGTATATTACTCTGTCTCCCTGACGGCGAAGTGGGCCGCCCACCTATAAATACAGGTATAGTCCTTAGTCTTGGTTGACGGTTTTCAGGTCAGAGTCAAAGTGACATATTTGTTCCATTTGGTCCAAAAAGGAGTGCTCTGAGCTGCTGGCGGATAACTGGGAAGGGGGTCAGTTCCAGGTCCCCGTGGCTGCTCCAGAGAAAGATTCTTTCCGGCTCCGGTTCTTCTGGATCAAGGAGGTTCCCGCAGAAGAAGGGTTTGATGAGCAGAGCAGCTAGCAAGGGCGGATGACCTTTTGAACATGACTCTGGCTGTGATGAGGACCAAGTGAAGATTTCACAGTATGTGAAGAATAAGGTCGGATCGACTTGCAGAGGATGGGTCCAGCGGCCGAGTCTAGAACGGCTTCGATGGATCGATAGAAGCTTCTGGAGATCCTGCCAGGACGGCGCTTCTGAACTCAATCCTTGAGAATGAGCCGCCATTTCCAGATGCCTGATGGGGATTTTTATTGGGGATGGAGCTGGAAGTTGGCGAGTATGGCCATAATGTTGAAGTGAAGGATTAGTAAGAGGTCCAAATCTGAGATGAAACGGATGCTTCTTGGATTCATGTTCCCATGCAGTCCACTCCAGCTCCAATTTCGTTTTTTAAGGACCACTGCCTGCTCTTAAAAAAATATATTCTTTAAACATTCTCAAAGCAAAAGGGGGAAAACGGGGACCCCTTCCCATTTGGCAATGATTTACCCCCTCTTTAGATTTGGAGGTAAAGTCTTAGGGCCAGATGTAGGTAATTGACATTTATTGATTCTAAAATACCGAATTTTACCGATTCAAATGGTATGTAGCAAAAAAATCGCTAAATATTACCGAATCGGTAATATTCGGTTTTACCGAACCGGTAATCACTGATTCGGTAATTCCCATTCATTCCTATGGGCCTTTAGGCCTTTAGGCCCATAGGAATGAATGGGAATTACCGAATCGGTAAATACCGATTCGGTAATATGGGGAACACATTCAAGGGTGTCACATTGACGCCCTGTTGCACCCCTGAATCGTGCATGTGTGCACATGTGGCACATATACATGCCCTGAGGGCATGTATGTCTGCCACATGGCACAGTTAAAAAAGCACATATTTGCTTTTTTAAAGCTTTTTGATATTTACCACCAACTTGTAGTTGGTGGTAAATAACAAATCCTTAAAGTACATATGCACTCTTATATGTGCTTCCTACATAGCATTTACCGATTCGGTAAATGATGATGCGGTAAATACAGAATCAGTAAACACCGATTCTGTATTTACCGAATCATCACCTACATAGGAAATGGCTCAATACCGGTTGGTAAGCCTGAAATTTACAGAATTTAGGGTTTACCGGCCGGTAATGAGCCACCTACATCGGGCCCTTAATGTTTTGCACCAGGAATTTGGGTGCAAAACATTAATACATACTACTGCAATTTGGTATGTGGAAGGGGTGCCCTAAACACGCCCCTTCAAAATATCGAAGCTCAAATGCAAATTGCGATTCTGTAACAAGTAACCAAACCGCATTCTGCCTTTGGTCCATTAACCCCTCCCACGGTTTCCGTGTGCTCATGACAAGCTGAGCTCGTCATAAGCCGCGGAACGCTCACACGCGGGGCTAATTCCCCTGCTGTGCTGAGCGTTCCATTAAACTGGTGTGGTCGTGACGAGCTCAGCTCGCCGTGGAACGCTCACATGCGGGGCTAATTCCCCTGCTGTGCTGAGCGTTCCATTAAACTGGCGTAGTCGGGACGAGCTCAGCTCGTCATGAGTCATGAGCACACGAGAGCCGTCCCTCATTTCAAGCTCAGCTCGTCAGAGCACCGGGTCACTGTGCGGGGCATCCCCTTCCCCAGCACAGCAGGGGAATGTGCCCGCAGCCAAGGGGTTAAAAAAGCTTTTTTCTGGTCACCCGCAGCCCCATTCTGCCAAATCTTTGTCCATCTGGCCCCCGGTGTCATAAAAATTAACCCTCAGATGGGCTAATGACCTCCTCCTCTGCTCTCCCAAACGATCCCGTCCAATCACATCCTGCCTCTCGCTGTTAGGACAGGGGTAAGATGCACCGGGGGTGGCCGGAGCAATCTCCTGAATGTTTCACATCAGTGGGGGCCGGCATGGCTGGCGGTCCCTGGGGTGCCTGGTGCACCCTCTGCTACTGCATAAGAAGAGTCCTGCAGCGTTTCATGTTAGCAACGCCGAGCTGCCCCAGTACATGGTATATGGTATCAAAGCGCTTTCTAAAATGGTGGATGAGCGTTTCGACTCCTACCAATGCCGGTATCACATGTTCTGCTTGGGCATATGTCGCACAGGTCTGCAGTCATAGATGACATCTCATCTTAGGCAACGTAGATCTTTCGCAATATATGAATCACGACGAAGTGGCGCCTGCACGGGTTGCGGGCGGCTTGCGTATCTTAGGCCAATGAACTGGGACAGAGGTTGATCCTGCAGCAGATTGACAATGTAGCTGGCCTATCAGTGACCTGGAAGAGTCCCTGTGAAGGTCAATGCAGGCTCCCTGGCACCAGCTGGTCGATGGATACAACTCTTATTTGTCCCACCAAACCAGATAGTGGTGGCCAGAGTCTGGTTCGGTGGATTCTGTAGCACAAAGGACTAGCGGTGAGTGCGCCACTTTAGGCTCGAGTCAGGTTCGAGCCGAATGTCTGGTTTTTGCTCAGCTCGGGTCCTATTGGAAGCTTGATTTAAAATGAGTCCAGCTTTCCCATACATTTGCCCCCAACCTCTTATCTCAATTCTCAGTTCATCCTCCCACCGCCACTGTACCTGCAACAGGGAAAGCGCTGTCAAGAGCTCCTCCATTTGGGAGATTGGTTGATAGCAAACACCCAGCAGAGTGCAGTGAAAGTGCTCGGAGAGGGAAGTTTCACTTTCCCCAGACTATGGATGGTCAGCCTGGTTGACACAGCATCCCATCCCAGAGGGTAATAAAAATGTAATAGGCTGCACTGTGTGGGCTATCTGTGAAATCTGTTGGTATATGAGGTCTACACTCCACTTGTGTCTGCAGCTGCTGATCTCTGTACTCCACCAGTATCTGCAACTGAGCTCTGTACTCCACTTGTGTCGGCATCTGAGCCCTGCTGAGCTCTGTACTCCACTTGTGTCGGCATCTGAGCTCTGTTGAACTCTGCACTCCACTTTTTGGCAGATGAGCTCTGCCCTCCACTTGGTTCCGCAGCTGAGCTCTGCACTTCACTTGTTTCGGCAGCTGAGCTCTGCACTCCACTTGTTTCGGTAGCTGAGCCCTGCTCTCCAATTGTTTTGGCAGCTGAGCTCCGCCCTCCACTTGTTTCGGCAGCTGAGCTCTGTACTTCACTTGTTTTGGGAGCCAAGCTCTGTCCTCGAACTTGTTTCGGCAGCTGAGCTCTGTCCTCGAACTTGTTTCGGCAGCTGAGCTCTGCACTTCACTTGTTTCAGCAGCTGAGCTCTGCCCTCCACTTGTTTCGGCAGCTGAACTCTGCCCTCCACTTGTTTCGGCAGCTGAGCTCTGCACGCCACTTGTTTCGGCAGCTGAGCTCTGCACTCCACTTGTTTTGGCAGATGAGCTCTGCCCTCCACTTGTTTCCGCAGCTGAGCTCTGCACTCCACTTGTTTCGGCAGCTGAGCTCTGCACTTCACTTGTTTTGGCAGCTGAGCTCTGCCCTCCACTTGTTTTGGCAGCTGAGCTCTGCCCTCCACTTGTTTTGGCAGCTGAGCTCTGAACTTCACTTGTTTCGGTAGCTGAGCCCTGCTCTCCAATTGTTTTGGCAGCTGAGCTCCGCCCTCCACTTGTTTCGACAGCTGAGCTCTGTACTTCACTTGTTTTGGGAGCCAAGCTCTGTCCTCCACTTGTTTCGGCAGCTGAGCTCTGCACTTCACTTGTTTCGGCAGCTGAGCTCTGCCCTCCACTTGTTTCGGCAGCTGAACTCTGCCCTCCACTTGTTTCGGCAGCTGAGCTCTGCACGCCACTTGTTTTGGCAGCTGAGCTCTGCACTCCACTTGTTTTGGCAGATGAACTCTGCCCTCCACTTGTTTCCGCAGCTGAGCTCTGCACTCCACTTGTTTCGGCAGCTGAGCTCTGCACTTCACTTGTTTTGGCAGCTGAGCTCTGCCCTCCACTTGTTTTGGCAGCTGAGCTCTGCCCTCCACTTGTTTTGGCAGCTGAGCTCTGAACTTCACTTGTTTCGGTAGCTGAGCCCTGCTCTCCAATTGTTTTGGCAGCTGAGCTCCGCCCTCCACTTGTTTCGGCAGCTGAGCTCTGTACTTCACTTGTTTTGGGAGCCAAGCTCTGTCCTCCACTTGTTTCGGCAGCTGAGCTCTGCACTTCACTTGTTTCGGCAGCTGAGCTCTGCCCTCCACTTGTTTCAGCAGCTGAACTCTGCCCTCCACTTGTTTCGGCAGCTGAGCTCTGCACGCCACTTGTTTCGGCAGCCGAGCTCTGCACTCCACTTGTTTTGGCAGATGAGCTCTGCCCTCCACTTGTTTCCGCAGCTGAGCTCTGCACTCCACTTGTTTCGGCAGCTGAGCTCTGCACTTCACTTGTTTTGGCAGCTGAGCTCTGCCCTCCACTTGTTTTGGCAGCTGAGCTCTGCCCTCCACTTGTTTTGGCAGCTGAGCTCTGAACTTCACTTGTTTCGGTAGCTGAGCCCTGGTCTCCAATTGTTTTGGCAGCTGAGCTCCGCCCTCCACTTGTTTCGGCAGCTGAGCTCTGTACTTTCACTTGTTTTGGGAGCCAAGCTCTGTCCTCCACTTGTTTCGGCTGCTGAGCTCTGCACTTCACTTGTTTCGGCAGCTGAGCTCTGCCCTCCACTTGTTTCGGCAGCTGAACTCTGCCCTCCACTTGTTTCGGGAGCTGAGCTCTGCACGCCACTTGTTTCGGCAGCTGAGCTCTGCACTCCACTTGTTTTGGCAGATGAGCTCTGCCCTCCACTTGTTTCCGCAGCTGAGCTCTGCACTCCACTTGTTTCGGCAGCTGAGCTCTGCACTTCACTTGTTTTGGCAGCTGAGCTCTGCCCTCCACTTGTTTTGGCAGCTGAGCTCTGCCCTCCACTTGTTTTGGCAGCTGAGCTCTGAACTTCACTTGTTTCGGTAGCTGAGCCCTGCTCTCCAATTGTTTTGGCAGCTGAGCTCCGCCCTCCACTTGTTTCGGCAGCTGAGCTCTGTACTTCACTTGTTTTGGGAGCCAAGCTCTGTCCTCCACTTGTTTCGGCAGCTGAGCTCTGCACTTCACTTGTTTCGGCAGCTGAGCTCTGCCCTCCACTTGTTTCGGCAGCTGAACTCTGCCCTCCACTTGTTTCGGCAGCTGAGCTCTGCACGCCACTTGTTTCGGCAGCTGAGCTCTGCACTCCACTTTTTTTGGCAGATGAGCTCTGTCCTCCACTTGTTTCCGCAGCTGAGCTCTGCATTCCACTTGTTTCGGCAGCTGAGCTCTGCACTTCACTTGTTTTGGCAGCTGAGCTCTGCCCTCCACTTGTTTTGGCAGCTGAGCTCTGCCCTCCACTTGTTTTGGCAGCTGAGCTCTGAACTTCACTTGTTTCGGTAGCTGAGCCCTGCTCTCCAATTGTTTTGGCAGCTGAGCTCCGCCCTCCACTTGTTTCGGCAGCTGAGCTCTGTACTTCACTTGTTTTGGGAGCCAAGCTCTGTCCTCCACTTGTTTCGGCAGCTGAGCTCTGCACTTCACTTGTTTCGGCAGCTGAGCTCTGGCCTCCACTTGTTTCGGCAGCTGAACTCTGCCCTCCACTTGTTTCGGCAGCTGAGCTCTGCACGCCACTTGTTTCGGCAGCTGAGCTCTGCACTTCACATGTTTTGGCAGCTGAGCTCTGCACTCCACTTTTGTCTGTAGTTGAGCTCTGTTGAACTTTGTACTCCATTTGTGTCAGCATATGAGCTCTGTTGATATTTGTACTCCACTTGTGTCAGCATCTGAGCTCTGTTGATCTCTGTACTCCACTTGTGTCTGCAGCTGAGCTCTGTACTCCACTTGTTTCAGCAGCTGAGCTCTACACTTCACTTGTTTTGGCAGCTGAGCTCTGCCCTCCACTTGTTTTGGCAGCTGAGCTCTGCCCTCGACTTGTTTCGGCAGCTGAGCTCTGCACTTCACTTGTTTTGGGAGCCGAGCTCTGTACTCCACTTGTTTCGGCAGCTGAGCTCTGCACTTCACTTGTTTCGGTAGCTGAGCCCTGCTCTCCAATTGTTTTGGCAGCTGAGCTCCGCCCTCCACTTGTTTCGGCAGCTGAGCTCTGTACTTCACTTGTTTTGGGAGCCAAGCTCTGTCCTCCACTTGTTTCGGCAGCTGAGCTCTGCCCTCCACTTGTTTCGGCAGCTGAACTCTGCCCTCCACTTGTTTCGGCAGCTGAGCTCTGCACGCCACTTGTTTCGGCAGCTGAGCTCTGCACTCCACTTTTTTTGGCAGATGAGCTCTGTCCTCCACTTGTTTCCGCAGCTGAGCTCTGCACTCCACTTGTTTCGGCAGCTGAGCTCTGCACTTCACTTGTTTTGGCAGCTGAGCTCTGCCCTCCACTTGTTTTGGCAGCTGAGCTCTGCCCTCCACTTGTTTTGGCAGCTGAGCTCTGAACTTCACTTGTTTCGGTAGCTGAGCCCTGCTCTCCAATTGTTTTGGCAGCTGAGCTCCGCCCTCCACTTGTTTCGGCAGCTGAGCTCTGTACTTCACTTGTTTTGGGAGCCAAGCTCTGTCCTCCACTTGTTTCGGCAGCTGAGCTCTGCACTTCACTTGTTTCGGCAGCTGAGCTCTGGCCTCCACTTGTTTCGGCAGCTGAACTCTGCCCTCCACTTGTTTCGGCAGCTGAGCTCTGCACGCCACTTGTTTCCGCAGCTGAGCTCTGCACTTCACATGTTTTGGCAGCTGAGCTCTGCACTCCACTTTTGTCTGTAGTTGAGCTCTGTTGAACTTTGTACTCCATTTGTGTCAGCATATGAGCTCTTTTGATATTTGTACTCCACTTGTGTCAGCATCTGAGCTCTGTTGATCTCTGTACTCCACTTGTGTCTGCAGCTGAGCTCTGTACTCCACTTGTTTCAGCAGCTGAGCTCTACACTTCACTTGTTTTGGCAGCTGAGCTCTGCCCTCCACTTGTTTTGGCAGCTGAGCTCTGCCCTCGACTTGTTTCGGCAGCTGAGCTCTGCACTTCACTTGTTTTGGGAGCCGAGCTCTGTACTCCACTTGTTTCGGCAGCTGAGCTCTGCACTTCACTTGTGTTGGCAGCTGAGCTCTGCACTTCACTTGTTTTGGGAGCCCAGCTCTGTACTCCACTTGCTTCGGCAGCTGAGCTCTGCACTTCACTTGTTTCGGCAGCCGAGCTCTGTACTCCACTTGTTTCGGCAGCTGAGCTCTGCTCTCCAGTTGTTTTGGCAGCTGAGCTCTGCCCCCCACTTGTTTTGGCAGCTGAGCTCTGCCCTCGACTTGTTTCGGCAGCTGAGCTTTGCACTTCACTTGTTTCGGCAGCTGAACTCTGCCCTCCACTTGTTTCGGCAGCTGAGCTCTGCACTTCACTTGTTTCGGCAGCTGAGCTCTGCCCTCGACTTGTTTTGGCAGCTGAGCTCTGCACTTCACTTGTTTCGGCAGCTGAGCTCTGCCCTCCACTTGTTTCGCCAGCTAAGCTCTGCCCTCAACTTGTTTCGGCAGCTGAGCTCTGCACGCCACTTGTTTCGGCAGCTGAGCTCTGCCCTCCTCTTGTTTAGGCAGCTGAGCTCTGCACTCCACTTGTTTCAGCAGCTGAGCTCTGCCCTCGACTTTTTTCGGCATCTGAGCTCTGCACTTCACTTGTTTCGGCAGCTGAACTCTGCCCTCCACTTGTTTCGGCAGCTGAGCTCTGCACTTCACTTGTTTCGGCAGCTGAGCTCTGCCCTCGACTTGTTTTGGCAGCTGAGCTCTGCACTTCACTTGTTTCGGCAGCTGAGCTCTGCCCTCCACTTGTTTCGCCAGCTAAGCTCTGCCCTCCACTTGTTTCGGCAGCTGAGCTCTGCACTTCACTTGTTTCGGCAGCTGAGCTCTGCCCTCCTCTTGTTTAGGCAGCTGAGCTCTGCACTCCACTTGTTTCAGCAGCTGAGCTCTGCCCTCGACTTTTTTCGGCAGCTGAGCTCTGCCCTCCACTTGTTTCGGCAGCTGAGCTCTGCACTTCACTTGTTTCGGCAGCTGAACTCTGCCCTCCACTTGTTTCGGCAGCTGAGCTCTGCTCTCCACTTGTTTTGGGAGCCGAGATCTGTACTCCACTTGTTTCGGCAGCTGAGCTCTGCTCTCCACTTGCTTTGGCAGCTGAGCTCTGCTCTCCACTTGTTTTGGCAGCTGAGCTCTGCCCTCGACTTGTTTCGGCAGCTGAGCTCTGCACTTCACTTGTTTCGGCAGCTGAACTCTGCCCTCCTCTTGTTTCGGCAGCTGAGCTCTGCTCTCCACTTGTTTTGGGAGCCGAGCTCTGTACTCCACTTGTTTCGGCAGCTGAACTCTGCCCTCCACTTGTTTCGGCAGCTGAGCTCTGCCCTCCACTTGTTTCGGCAGCTGAGCTCTGCCCTCCACTTGTTTTGCTCTGCCCTCGACTTGTTTCGGCAGCTGAGCTCTGCACTTCACTTGTTTCGGCAGCTGAGCTCTGCACTTCACTTGTTTCGGCAGCTGAGCTCTGCCCTCGACTTGTTTCGGCAGCTGAGCTCTGCACTTCACTTGTTTCGGCAGCTGAGCTCTGCACTTCACTTGTTTCGGCAGCTGAGCTCTGCACTCCACTTCTTTCAGCAGCTGAGCTCTGCCCTCCACTTGTTTCAGCAGCTGAGCTCTGCCCTCCACTTGCTTCGGCAGCTGAGCTCTGCACTTCACTTGTTTCGGCAGCTGAGCTCTGCACTTCACTTGTTTCGGCAGCTGAGCTCTGCACTTCACTTGTTTCGGCAGCTGAGCTCTGCACTTCACTTGTTTCGGCAGCTGAGCTCTGCACTCCACTTCTTTCAGCAGCTGAGCTCTGCCCTCCACTTGTTTCAGCAGCTGAGCTCTGCCCTCCACTTGTTTCCGCAGCTGAGCTCTGCACGCCACTTGTTTCAGCAGCTGAGCTTTGCACTTCACTTGTTTCGGCAGCTGAACTCTGCCCTCCACTTGTTTCAGCAGCTGAGCTTTGCACTTCACTTGTTTTGGGAGCCCAGCTCTGTACTCCACTTGCTTCGGCAGCTGAGCTCTGCACTTCACTTGTTTTGGGAGCCGAGCTCTGTACTCCACTTGTTTCGGCAGCTGAGCTCTGCTCTCCAGTTGTTTTGGCAGCTGAGCTCTGCCCCCCACTTGTTTTGGCAGCTGAGCTCTGCCCTCGACTTGTTTCGGCAGCTGAGCTTTGCACTTCACTTGTTTCGGCAGCTGAACTCTGCCCTCCACTTGTTTCGGCAGCTGAGCTCTGCACTTCACTTGTTTCGGCAGCTGAGCTCTGCCCTCGACTTGTTTTGGCAGCTGAGCTCTGCACTTCACTTGTTTCGGCAGCTGAGCTCTGCCCTCCACTTGTTTCGCCAGCTAAGCTCTGCCCTCAACTTGTTTCGGCAGCTGAGCTCTGCACTTCACATGTTTCGTCATACGAACTCTGCCCTCCACTTGTTTCGGCAGCGGGGCTCAGCTCATGTTATAGATCATAGAGCCAAGACGGGCTCTTGGCCCGGCTCGTGTTATAAATCGTAGAGCCAGGACAGGCTCTTTGCTCGGTTCATGTTACAGATTGTAGAACCCCGACAGGCATTTTGTTCAGCTTGTGCTATAGATCTTAGAGCCAGGATGGGCTCTTATCCCGGCGCATGTTATATATCTTGGAGCCAAGAAGGGCCGTTGGCTCGGCGGGTTTAACAGACCTTAGAGCCAGGCCAGGCACTTGGCTCAGCGCGTTGTATCCCTATCCTGTCCACTGTGGCCTGCAGAGCAGTCACTGACTCTGAGCCCCCCTGCAGGCGTTGCATCCCTGTCCACTGTGGCCTGCAGAGCAGTCACTGACTCTGACCCCCCCCCCCCCTGCAGGCGTTGCATCCCTGCCCACCGTGGCCTGCAGAGCAGTCACTGACTCTGACCCCCCCCCCCTGCAGGCGTTGCATCCCTGCCCACCGTGGCCTGCAGAGCAGTCACTGACTCTGACCCCCCCCCCCCTGCAGGCGTTGCATCCCTGTCCACTGTGGCCTGCAGAGCAGTCACTGACTCTGACCCCCCCCCTGCAGGCGTTGCATCCCTGCCCACCGTGGCCTGCAGAGCAGTCACTGACTCTGACCCCCCCCCCCTTGCAGGCGTTGCATCCCTGCCCACCGTGGCCTGCAGAGCAGTCACTGACTCTGACCCCCCCCGCAGGCGTTGCATCCCTGTCCACTGTGGCCTGCAGAGCAGTCACTGACTCTGACCCCCCCCCCGCAGGTGTTGCATCCCTGTCCACTGTGGCCTGCAGAGCAGTCACTGACTCTGACCCCCCCCCCGCAGGCGTTGCATCCCTGTCCACTGAGGCCTGCAGAGCAGTCACTGACTCTGAGCCCCCCCCCCCCCCCTGCAGGCGTTGCATCGCTGTCCACTGTGGCCTGCAGAGCAGTCACTGACTCTGACCCCCCCCCCCTGCAGGCGTTGCATCCCTGTCCACCGTGGCCTCCAGAGCAGTCACTGACTCTGACCCTCCCCCCCCCTGCAGGCGTTGCATCGCTGTCCACTGTGGCCTGCAGAGCAGTCACTGACTCTGAGCCCCCCCACCCCCCTGCAGGCGTTGCATCCCTGTCCACTGTGGCCTGCAGAGCAGTCACTGACTCTGAGCCCCCCCTGCAGGCGTTGCATCCCTGTCCACTGTGGCCTGCAGAGCAGTCACTGACTCCGAGCCCCCCCTGCAGGCGTTGCATCCCTGTCCACTGTGGCCTGTAGAGCAGTCACTGACTCTGACCCCCCCCCCCCCCCTGCAGGCGTTGCATCCCTGTCCACCGTGGCCTCCAGAGCAGTCACTGACTCTGACCCTCCCCCCCCCTGCAGGCGTTGCATCGCTGTCCTCTGTGGCCTGCAGAGCAGTCACTGACTCTGAGCCCCCCCACCCCCCTGCAGGCGTTGCATCCCTGTCCACTGTGGCCTGCAGAGCAGTCACTGACTCTGAGCCCCCCCTGCAGGCGTTGCATCCCTGTCCACTGTGGCCTGCAGAGCAGTCACTGACTCCGAGCCCCCCCTGCAGGCGTTGCATCCCTGTCCACCGTGGCCTGCGGAGCATTTACTGACTCTGACCCCCCCCCCCTGCAGGCGTTGCATCCCTGTCCACCGTGGCCTGCGGAGCAGTCACTGACTCTGACCCCCCCCCCCTGCAGGCGTTGCATCCCTGTCCACCGTGGCCTCCAGAGCAGTCACTGACTCTGACCCCCCCCCCCCCCCCCTGCAGGCGTTGCATCCCTGCCCACTGTGGCCTGCAGAGCAGTCACTGACTCTGAGCCCCCCCCCCCTGCAGGCGTTGCATCCCTGTCCACCGTGGCCTCCAGAGCAGTCACTGACTCTGACCCCCCCCCCCCCCCCCCCCCCCCCCCCCCTGCAGGCGTTGCATCCCTGTCCACTGTGGCCTGCAGAGCAGTCACTGACTCCGAGCCCCCCCCGCAGGCGTTGCATCCCTGTCCACCGTGGCCTGCAGAGCAGTCACTGACTCTGACCCCCCCCCCTGCAGGCGTTGCATCCCTGTCCACTGTGGCCTGCAGAGCAGTCACTGACTCTGACCCCCCCCTGCAGGCGTTGCATCCCTGTCCACCGTGGCCTCCAGAGCAGTCACTGACTCTGACCCCCCCCCCCCCCGCAGGCGTTGCATCCCTGTCCACCGTGGCCTGCAGAGCAGTCACTGACTCTGACCCCCCCCCCCTGCAGGCGTTGCATCCCTGTCCACTGTGGCCTGCAGAGCAGTCACTGACTCTGACCCCCGCTGCAGGCGTTGCATCCCTGTCCACTGTGGCCTGCAGAGCAGTCACTGACTCTGACCCCCCCCCCCTCTGCAGGCGTTGCATCCCTGTCCACTGTGGCCTGCAGAGCAGTCACTGACTCTGACCCCCCCCCCCCCGCAGGCGTTGCATCCCTGTCCACTGTGGCCTGCAGAGCAGTCACTGACTCTGACCCCCCCCTGCAGGCGTTGCATCCCTGTCCACTGTGGCCTGCGGAGCAGTCACTGGCTCTGACCCTCCCCCCCCCTGCAGGCGTTGCATCCCTGTCCACCGCGGCCTGCAGAGCAGTCACTGACTCTGACCCCCCCCGCAGGCGTTGCATCCCTGTCCACCGTGGCCTGCAGAGCAGTCACTGACTCTGAGCCCCCCTGCAGGCGTTGCATCCCTGTCCACTGTGGCCTGCAGAGCAGTCACTGACTCTGACCCCCCCCTGCAGGCGTTGCATCCCTGTCCACTGTGGCCTGCGGAGCAGTCACTGACTCTGACCCCCCCTGCAGGCGTTGCATCCCTGTCCACTGTGGCCTGCAGAGCAGTCACTGACTCTGACCCCCCCCCCACCCTGCAGGCGTTGCATCCCTGTCCACTGTGGCCTGCAGAGCAGTCACTGACTCTGACCCCCCCCCCGCAGGCGTTGCATCGCTGTCCACTGTGGCCTGCAGAGCAGTCACTGACTCTGACCCCCCCCCCCTGCAGGCGTTGCATCCCTGTCCACTGTGGCCTGCAGAGCAGTCACTGACTCTGACCCCCCCCTGCAGGCGTTGCATCCCTGTCCACCGTGGCCTCCAGAGCAGTCACTGACTCTAACCCCCCCCCCCCGCAGGCGTTGCATCGCTGTCCACTGTGGCCTGCAGAGCAGTCACTGACTCTGACCCCCCCTGCAGGCGTTGCATCCCTGTCCACTGTGGCCTGCAGAGCAGTCACTGACTCTGACCCCCCCTGCAGGCGTTGCATCCCTGTCCACCGTAGCCTTCAGAGCAGTCACTGACTCTGACCCTCCCCCCCCCCTGCAGGCGTTGCATCGCTGTCCACTGTGGCCTGCAGAGCAGTCACTGACTCTGAGCCCCTCCCCCCGCAGGCGTTGCATCCCTGTCCACTGTGGCCTGCAGAGCAGTCACTGACTCTGAGCCCCCCCCCCGCAGGCGTTGCATCCCTGTCCACTGTGGCCTGCAGAGCAGTCACTGACTCTGACCCCCCCGCAGGCGTTGCATCCCTGTCCACCGTGGCCTTCAGAGCAGTCACTGACTCTGACCCCCCCCCCTGCAGGCGTTGCATCCCTGTCCACCGTGGCCTTCAGAGCAGTCACTGACTCTGACCCTCCCCCCCCCTGCAGGCGTTGCATCCCTGTCCACTGTGGCCTGCAGAGCAGTCACTGACTCTGACCCCCCCCCCGCAGGCGTTGCATCGCTGTCCACTGTGGCCTGCAGAGCAGTCACTGACTCTGACCCTCCCCCCCCCCGCAGGTGTTGCATCCCTGCCCACTGTGGCCTGATGAGCAGTCACTGACTCTGACCCCCCCGCAGGCGTTGCATCCCTGTCCACCGTGGCCTGCAGAGCAGTCACTGACTCTGATGCCCCCCCGCAGGCGTTGCATCCCTGTCCACTGTGGCCTGCAGAGCAGTCACTGACTCTGACCCCCCCCCCTGCAGGCGTTGCATCCCTGTCCACCGTGGCCTTCAGAGCAGTCACTGACTCTGAGCCCCCCCCCCCCCCGCAGGCGTTGCATCCCTGTCCACTGTGGCCTGATGAGCAGTCACTGACTCTGCCCCCCCCCCCCCCTGCAGGCGTTGCATCCCTGTCCACCGTGGCCTGCAGAGCAGTCACTGACTCTGACCCCCCCCCCGCAGGCGTTGCATCCCTGTCCACCGTGGCCTTCAGAGCAGTCACTGACTCTGACCCTCCCCCCCCTGCAGGCGTTGCATCCCTGTCCACTGTGGCCTGCGGAGCAGTCACTGACTCTGAGCCCCCCCTGCAGGCGTTGCATCCCTGTCCACCGTGGCCTGCAGAGCAGTCACTGACTCTGACCCTCCCCCCCCCTGCAGGCGTTGCATCCCTGTCCACCGTAGCCTTCAGAGCAGTCACTGACTCTGACCCTCCCCCCCCCCCTGCAGGCGTTGCATCGCTGTCCACTGTGGCCTGCAGAGCAGTCACTGACTCTGAGCCCCTCCCCCCGCAGGCGTTGCATCCCTGTCCACTGTGGCCTGCAGAGCAGTCACTGACTCTGAGCCCCCCCCCCGCAGGCGTTGCATCCCTGTCCACTGTGGCCTGCAGAGCAGTCACTGACTCTGACCCCCCCGCAGGCGTTGCATCCCTGTCCACCGTGGCCTTCAGAGCAGTCACTGACTCTGACCCCCCCCCCCTGCAGGCGTTGCATCCCTGTCCACCGTGGCCTTCAGAGCAGTCACTGACTCTGACCCTCCCCCCCCCTGCAGGCGTTGCATCCCTGTCCACTGTGGCCTGCAGAGCAGTCACTGACTCTGACCCCCCCCCCCCGCAGGCGTTGCATCGCTGTCCACTGTGGCCTGCAGAGCAGTCACTGACTCTGACCCTCCCCCCCCCCCGCAGGTGTTGCATCCCTGCCCACTGTGGCCTGATGAGCAGTCACTGACTCTGACCCCCCCCGCAGGCGTTGCATCCCTGTCCACCGTGGCCTGCAGAGCAGTCACTGACTCTGATGCCCCCCCGCAGGCGTTGCATCCCTGTCCACTGTGGCCTGCAGAGCAGTCACTGACTCTGACCCCCCCCCCCCTGCAGGCGTTGCATCCCTGTCCACCGTGGCCTTCAGAGCAGTCACTGACTCTGAGCCCCCCCCCCCCCCGCAGGCGTTGCATCCCTGTCCACTGTGGCCTGATGAGCAGTCACTGACTCTGCCCCCCCCCCCCCTGCAGGCGTTGCATCCCTGTCCACCGTGGCCTGCAGAGCAGTCACTGACTCTGACCCCCCCCCCGCAGGCGTTGCATCCCTGTCCACCGTGGCCTTCAGAGCAGTCACTGACTCTGACCCTCCCCCCCCCTGCAGGCGTTGCATCCCTGTCCACTGTGGCCTGCGGAGCAGTCACTGACTCTGAGCCCCCCCTGCAGGCGTTGCATCCCTGTCCACCGTGGCCTGCAGAGCAGTCACTGACTCTGACCCTCCCCCCCCCTGCAGGCGTTGCATCCCTGTCCACTGTGGCCTGCAGAGCAGTCACTGACTCTGAGCCCCCACCCCCTGCAGGCGTTGCATCCCTGTCCACTGTGGCCTGCAGAGCAGTCACTGACTCTGAGCCCCCCTGCAGGCGTTGCATCCCTGTCCACTGTGGCCTGCAGAGCAGTCACTGACTCTGACCCTCCCCCCCCCTGCAGGCGTTGCATCCCTGTCCACTGTGGCCTGCAGAGCAGTCACTGACTCTGACCCCCCCCCTTGCAGGCGTTGCATCCCTGTCCACTGTGGCCTGCAGAGCAGTCACTGACTCTGACCCTCCCCCCCCCTGCAGGCGTTGCATCCCTGTCCACTGTGGCCTGCAGAGCAGTCACTGACTCTGAGCCCCCGCCCCCTGCAGGCGTTGCATCCCTGTCCACTGTGGCCTGCAGAGCAGTCACTGACTCTGACCCCCCCCCTGCAGGCGTTGCATCCCTGTCCACTGTGGCCTACAGAGCAGTCACTGACTCTGACCCCCCCCCCCCGCAGGCGTTGCATCGCTGTCCACTGTGGCCTACAGAGCAGTCACTGACTCTGACCCCCCCCCCCGCAGGCGTTGCATCCCTGTCCACTGTGGCCTACAGAGCAGTCACTGACTCTGACCCCCCCCCCCCGCAGGCGTTGCATCGCTGTCCACTGTGGCCTGCAGAGCAGTCACTGACTCTGACCCCCCCCCCCGCAGGCGTTGCATCCCTGTCCACTGTGGCCTGCAGAGCAGTCACTGACTCTGACCCCCCCCCCGCAGGCGTTGCATCCCTGTCCACTGTGGCCTGCAGAGCAGTCACTGACTCTGAGCCCCCCCTGCAGGCGTTGCATCGCTGTCCACTGTGGCCTGCAGAGCAGTCACTGACTCTGACCCCCGCTGCAGGCGTTGCATCCCTGTCCACCGTGGCCTGCGGAGCAGTCACTGACTCTGACCCCCCCCCCCTGCAGGCGTTGCATCCCTGTCCACTGTGGCCTGCAGAGCAGTCACTGACTCTGAGCCCCCCCCTGCAGGCGTTGCATCCCTGTCCACTGTGGCCTGCAGAGCAGTCACTGACTCTGACCCCCCCCCCCCTGCAGGCGTTGCATCCCTGTCCACTGTGGCCTGCAGAGCAGTCACTGACTCTGAGCCCCCCCCTGCAGGCGTTGCATCCCTGTCCACTGTGGCCTGCAGAGCAGTCACTGACTCTGAGCCCCCCCTGCAGGCGTTGCATCGCTGTCCACTGTGGCCTGCAGAGCAGTCACTGCCTCTGACCCCCGCTGCAGGCGTTGCATCCCTGTCCACCGTGGCCTGCGGAGCAGTCACTGACTCTGACCCCCCCCCCCTGCAGGCGTTGCATCCCTGTCCACTGTGGCCTGCAGAGCAGTCACTGACTCTGACCCCCCCCCCCCTGCAGGCGTTGCATCCCTGTCCACCGTGGCCTGCAGAGCAGTCACTGACTCTGACCCCCGCTGCAGGCGTTGCATCCCTGTCCACCGTGGCCTGCGGAGCAGTCACTGACTCTGAGCCCCCCCCCTGCAGGCGTTGCATCCCTGTCCACTGTGGCCGGCAGAGCAGTCACTGACTCTGACCCCCCTCCCCCCCCCCCTGCAGGCGTTGCATCCCTGTCCACTGTGGCCTGCGGAGCAGTCACTGACTCTGAGCCCCCCTGCAGGCGTTGCATCCCTGTCCACCGTGGCCTGCAGAGCAGTCACTGACTCTGACCCCCCCCCTGCAGGCGTTGCATCCCTGTCCACCGTGGCCTGCAGAGCAGTCACTGACTCTGACCCCCCTCCCCCCCCCCCCCTGCAGGCGTTGCATCCCTGTCCACTGTGGCCTGCGGAGCAGCCACTGACTCTGAGCCCCCCCCCCCGCAGGCGTTGCATCCCTGTCCACTGTGGCCTGCAGAGCAGTCACTGACTCTGACCCCCCCCTGCAGGCGTTGCATCCCTGTCCACTGTGGCCTCCAGAGCAGTCACTGACTCTGACCCCCCCCTGCAGGCGTTGCATCCCTGTCCACCGTGGCCTGCAGAGCAGTCACTGACTCTGACCCCCCCCTGCAGGCGTTGCATCCCTGTCCACCGCGGCCTGCAGAGCAGTCACTGACTCTGACCCCCCCCCCCTGCAGGCGTTGCATCCCTGTCCACCGTGGCCTGCAGAGCAGTCACTGACTCTGAGCCCCCTGCAGGCGTTGCATCCCTGTCCACTGTGGCCTGTAGAGCAGTCACTGACTCTGAGCCCCCCCCCCCCCCGCAGGCGTTGCATCCCTGTCCACTGTGGCCTGCAGAGCAGTCACTGACTCTGACCCCCCCCCCCCCGCAGGCGTTGCATCCCTGTCCACTGTGGCCTGCAGAGCAGTCACTGACTCTGACCCCCCCCCCCTGCAGGCGTTGCATCCCTGTCCACCGTGGCCTGCAGAGCAGTCACTGACTCTGACCCTCCCCCCCCCCTGCAGGCGTTGCATCGCTGTCCACCGTGGCCTGCAGAGCAGTCACTGACTCTGAGACCCCCCTGCAGGCGTTGCATCCCTGTCCACTGTGGCCTGCAGAGCAGTCACTGACTCTGACCCCCCCCTGCAGGCGTTGCATCCCTGTCCACCGTGGCCTGCAGAACAGTCACTGACTGTGACCCCCCCCCCTGCAGGCGTTGCATCCCTGTCCACCGTGGCCTGCAGAGCAGTCACTGACTCTGACCCCCCCCCCCCTGCAGGCGTTGCATCCCTGTCCACTGTGGCCTGCGGAGCAGTCACTGACTCTGACCCCCCCTGCAGGCGTTGCATCCCTGTCCACTGTGGCCTGCGGAGCAGTCACTGACTCTGAGCCCCCCCTGCAGGCGTTGCATCCCTGTCCACCGTGGCCTGCGGAGCAGTCACTGACTCTGACCCCCCCCTTGCAGGCGTTGCATCCCTGTCCACCGTGGCCTCCAGAGCAGTCACTGACTCTGACCCCCCCCCCCCTGCAGGCGTTGCATCCCTGCCCACCGTGGCCTGCAGAGCAGTCACTGACTCTGACCCCCCCCCCCCTGCAGGCGTTGCATCCCTGTCCACTGTGGCCTGCAGAGCAGTCACTGACTCTGACCCCCCCCCTGCAGGCGTTGCATCCCTGTCCACCGTGGCCTCCAGAGCAGTCACTGACTCTGACCCCCCCCCCCCCCTTGCAGGCGTTGCATCCCTGTCCACTGTGGCCTGCAGAGCAGTCACTGACTCCGAGCCCCCCCCCGCAGGCGTTGCATCCCTGTCCACCGTGGCCTGCAGAGCAGTCACTGACTCTGACCCCCCCCCCCCCTGCAGGCGTTGCATCCCTGTCCACTGTAGCCTGCGGAGCAGTCACTGACTCTGACCCCCCCTGCAGGCGTTGCATCCCTGTCCACTGTGGCCTGCAGAGCAGTCACTGACTCTGAGCCCCC
The DNA here is from genome assembly GCF_964263255.1 of Lissotriton vulgaris. Classification (NCBI taxonomy): domain Eukaryota; kingdom Metazoa; phylum Chordata; class Amphibia; order Caudata; family Salamandridae; genus Lissotriton; species Lissotriton vulgaris. The sequence continues at coordinate 1,566,715,274 of NC_141696.1, forward strand.
GCCCCCTGCAGGCGTTGCATCCCTGTCCACTGTGGCCTGCAGAGCAGTCACTGACTCTGACCCCCCCCCTGCAGGCGTTGCATCCCTGTCCACTGTGGCCTACAGAGCAGTCACTGACTCTGACCCCCCCCCCCCCGCAGGCGTTGCATCGCTGTCCACTGTGGCCTACAGAGCAGTCACTGACTCTGACCCCCCCCCCCCGCAGGCGTTGCATCCCTGTCCACTGTGGCCTACAGAGCAGTCACTGACTCTGACCCCCCCCCCCGCAGGCGTTGCATCGCTGTCCACTGTGGCCTGCAGAGCAGTCACTGACTCTGACCCCCCCCCCCGCAGGCGTTGCATCCCTGTCCACTGTGGCCTGCAGAGCAGTCACTGACTCTGACCCCCCCCCCGCAGGCGTTGCATCCCTGTCCACTGTGGCCTGCAGAGCAGTCACTGACTCTGAGCCCCCCCTGCAGGCGTTGCATCGCTGTCCACTGTGGCCTGCAGAGCAGTCACTGACTCTGACCCCCGCTGCAGGCGTTGCATCCCTGTCCACCGTGGCCTGCAGAGCAGTCACTGACTCTGACCCCCCCCCCCCCCCCCCTTTGCAGGCGTTGCATCCCTGCCCACTGTGGCCTGCGGAGCAGTCACTGACTCTGACCCCCCCCCCCCCCTTGCAGGCGTTGCATCCCTGTCCACCGTGGCCTTCAGAGCAGTCACTGACTCTGACCCCCCCCGCAGGCGTTGCATCCCTGTCCACTGTGGCCTGCAGAGCAGTCACTGACTCTGACCCCTCCCTGCAGGCGTTGCATCCCTGTCCACTGTGGCCGGCAGAGCAGTCATTGACTCTGACCCCCCCCTGCAGGCGTTGCATCCCTGTCCACTGTGGCCTGCGGAGCAGTCACTGACTCTGACCCCCCCTGCAGGCGTTGCATCCCTGTCCACTGTGGCGTGCAGAGCAGTCACTGACTCTGACCCCCCCCCCCCCTGCAGGCGTTGCATCCCTGTCCACTGTGGCGTGCAGAGCAGTCACTGACTCTGACCCCCCCTGCAGGCGTTGCATCCCTGCCCACTGTGGCCTGCAGAGCAGTCACTGACTCTGACCCCCCCCCCCTGCAGGCGTTGCATCCCTGTCCACTGTGGCCTGCGGAGCAGTCACTGACTCTGACCCCCCCTGCAGGCGTTGCATCCCTGTCCACTGTGGCCTGCGGAGCAGTCACTGACTCTGACCCCCCCCTGCAGGCGTTGCATCCCTGTCCACTGTGGCCTGCAGAGCAGTCACTGACTCTGACCCCCCCTGCAGGCGTTGCATCCCTGTCCACTGTGGCCTGCAGAGCAGTCACTGACTCTGAGCCCCCCCCCCCCTGCAGGCGTTGCATCCCTGTCCACTGTGGCCTGCAGAGCAGTCACTGACTCTGAGCCCCCCCCCACCCCCTTACAGTCAGGCCGGCATATAAAGCATTGGCAGAGTCCAACCTGGACATAGAAAGCCAGCGCTCCTGTGGTCCTACCCAGAGCAGAGCGGAAGTGACGACATTTCTTTGCCGTATGTAAAATGCCAAAGCACGAGTCTCCCGCCGAGATCATGTGGTTATGGAAAGACATTTTATTATCAAACGTGATCCTCGAGTTCTTTACAGACTCTACATGGATGTCTGGTGGAGACAGCCCTGCCGGCCAGTGGACATCAATGTCCGAAACTGAGCACCTCCGTCTTTTCGGTGTTGCACTTAAGATGGTTATAGGTCATAGGTCATTCACCGAAAGACTGGCGAGAGACAGGTTGATATGCGTCCTGGTCAATGGGCAAAGAAGACCTGGGTATCATTTGAAAATTAAATATATCAAGCCCTGAAAGATTCCATCGCCTCAGCGGGGGGACATATAGATACTAAACATTCTGGTAAGTGCTAAACCTTAATAGTTAGTTACAAGTAAATTACATTTGGTCTGCCTCTCGTTGCATTGTTGGTAAAGGCTCTGGCCACACTATTGGGTCACCGCGGCAGTGACAAGTGGGCACCGGAGGGCATGGATGAGTGCTGACGGGTACCCCACCCTGAAGTTGTCTTGACGGGGTCCTGCCAGAGTGTCAGGGTATGGGGGTCACCGGAACTGTGGGGAGAGAGATGGTGGCCGGAGGAGTTGGGTTCCGCTCCCATCCCAGTCGCCGAGCTTAAAAACCTCGGGGTCTGGTTGGACCCTTCCCTTACGTTTGCATGCCACACTAAACGCACGGCTGCTTGCTGCTTCGGCATCTTGCGTGGGCTCCGTCCGGTGCTAAAGTTCTTTGATGCCCCCACCCGGCAACTCATGATCCAAGCTACCGTCATATCTAGATTGGATTATGCTAGCTCTTTGTTGGCCGGACTGAATGTAGCTGAGATAGGGCGCCTGCAGCGGATCCAGAATGCTGCTGCGAGAGCGGTGGTGGGTCTTCCTAGATTCTGTCCCACCTCCAGCACCATTCGAGCATTGCACTGGCTCCCTGTGGCGCAGCGGATTCAGTTTAAGGTCCTCTGCGTCGCCCATAAGATCTTGAAGGGGTCCCCTGCAATGATCCTCACGACACTCATGGCCAATTACATTCCGGCACGACCCTTAAGATCGTCAGATCTCGATTTGGCTGTGGTCCCGCGCTTTAAGCGAAGCAGGGCCGGTGGTCGCTCATTCCGAGTGCGGGCCGCTGCTCTGTGGAACTCCTTGCCCCCGGCAATTCGCGCCATGAGCGATGTGCTCTCTTTTCGTCGCGCCTTAAAAACATTTTTATTTCCTTAGTTTGTGTGTTCTGTGCTGTTTTATTTAGTTGTGTTGTGTAGCTGCCTTGTCTGGCGCCAAGACGCTCCTTAGCTGGAGCATTTGCGCGCCTAATAAAAACCACATAACATAACATAACATAACATAACCTGCGCGGTGACAGGTGGGCACCGGAGGTCATGGATGAGTGCTGACGGGTACCCCACCCTGAAGTGGTCTTGACGGGGTCCTGCTACAGTGCCAGGGTATGGAGTCACCTGCGCAATGACAGGTGGGCACAGGGCATAGACTGAGTGCTGACGGGTACCCCACCCTGAAGTGGTCTTGACAGGGTCCTGCCAGAGTGCCAGGGTATGGGGGTCACCTGCGCAGTGGCAGGTGGGCACGGGCATGGGTGAGTGCTGACGGGTACCCCACCCTGAAGTGGTCTTGACGGGGTCCTGCCAGAGTGCCAGGGTATGGGGGTTACCTGCGCGGTGACAGGTGGGCACAGGGAATGGATGAGTGCTGACAGGTACCCCACCCTGAAGTGGTCTTGACGGGGTCCTGCCAGAGTGCCAGGGTATGGGGATCACCTGCGCAGTGACAGGTGGGCACGGGCATGGATGAGTGCTGGCTGGTACCCCACCCTGAAGTGGTCTTGACGGGGTCCTGCTAGAGTGTCAGGGTATGGAGTCACCTGCGCAATGACAGGTGGGCACGGGCATGGATGAGTGCTGACGGGTACCCCACCCTGAAGTGGTCTTGACGGGGTCCTGCTAGAGTGCCAGGGTATGGGGGTCACCTGCGCAGTGGCAGGTGGGCACGGGCATGGGTGAGTGCTGACGGGTACCCCACCCTGAAGTGGTCTTGACGGGGTCCTGCCAGAGTGCCAGGGTATGGGGATCACCTGCGCAGTGACAGGTGGGCCCCGGAGGGCATGGATGAGTGCTGACGGGTACCCCACCCTGAAGTAGTCTTGACGGGGGCCTGCTAGAGTGCCAGGGTATGGGGGTCACCTGCGCAGTGACAGGTGGGCACCGGAAGGCATGGATGAGTGCTGACTGGTACCCCACCCTGAAGTGGTCTTGATGGGGGCCTGCTACAGTGCCAGGGTATGGAGTCACCTGCGCAATGACAGGTGGGCACAGGGCATAGACTGAGTGCTGACGGGTACCCCACCCTGAAGTGGTCTTGACGGGGTCCTGCTAGAGTGCCAGGGTATGGGGGTCACCTGCGCAGTGGCAGGTGGGCACGGGCATGGGTGAGTGCTGACGGGTACCCCACCCTGAAGTGGTCTTGACGGGGTCCTGCCAGAGTGCCAGGGTATGGGGGTCACCTGCGCAGTGGCAGGTGGGCACGGGCATGGATGAGTGCTGACGGGTACCCCACGCTGAAGTGGTCTTGACGGGATCCTGCCAGAGTGCCAGGGTATGGGGGTCACCTGCGCAGTGACAGGTGGGCACCGGAGGGCATGGATGAGTGCTGACGGGTACCCCACCCTGAAGTGGTCTTGATGGGGGCCTACTAGAGTGCCAGGGTATGGGTGTCACCTGCGCGGTGACCGGTGGGCACCGGAGGGCATGGATGAGTGCTGACGGGTTCCCCACCCTGAAGTGGTCTTGACGGGGTCCTGCAAGAGTGCCAGGGTATGGGGGTCACCTGCGCAGTGACAGGTGGGCCCCGGGGGGCATGGATGAGTGCTGACGGGTACCCCACCCTAAAGTGGTCTTGACGGGGTCCTGCCAGACTGCCAGGGTATGGGGGTCAGGGTCACCTGCGCGGTGACAGGTGGGCACAGGGCATGGATGAGTGCTGACGGGTACCCCCCACCACCCTGAAGTGATCTTGATGGGGTCCCTGCCAGAGTGCCAAGGTATGGGGGTCAGGGTCACCTGCGCGGTGACAGGTGGGCACAGGGCATGGATAAGTGCTGACGGGTACCCCACCCTGAAGTGGTCTTGACGGGGTCCTGCTAGTGTACCAGGGTATGGGGGTCACCTGCGCAGTGACAGGTGGGCACAGGGCATGGATGAGTGATGATGGGTACCCCACCCTGAAGTGGTCTTGACGGGGTCCTGCTAGAGTGCCAGGGTATGGAGCCACCTGTGCGGTGACAGGTGGGCACCGGAGGGCATGGATGAGTGCTGACGGGTACCCCACCCTGAAGTGGTCTTGATGGGGGCCTGCTAGAGTGCCAGGGTATGGAGTCACCTGTGCGGTGACAGGTGGGCACCGGAGGGCATGGATGAGTGCTGACGGGTACCCCACCCTAAAGTGGTCTTGACGGGGTCATGCTAGTGTACCAGGGTATGGGGGTCACCTGCGCAGTGACAGGTGGGCACAGGGCATGGATGAGTGATGATGGGTACCCCACCCTGAAGTGGTCTTGACGGGGTCCTGCTAGAGTGCCAGGGTATGGAGTCACCTGTGCGGTGACAGGTGGGCACCGGAGGGCATGGATGAGTGCTGACGGGTACCCCACCCTGAAGTGGTCTTGACGGGGTCCTGCTAGAGTGCCAGGGTATGGGGGTCACCTGTGCGGTGACAGGTGGGCACCGGAGGGCATGGATGAGTGCTGACGGGTACCCCCCCCCCCCTCCACCCTTCACCCTGAAGTGGTCTTGACGGGGGTCTGCTAGAGTGCCAGGGTATGGAGTCACCTGTGCGGTGACAGGTTGGCACCGGAGGGCATGGATGAGTGCTGACGGGTACCATGAAGTGGTCTTGACGGGGTCCCTGCCAGAGAGCTGGGGCCATCACTCACCGGTGTCGGCGGGCCTGGCATCGCCCTGCCCTGGCGGCTGCAGAAGAGTCAGGCCTCTGTCACTCCCCTTCATCACCCCGGAGGGATGGATGCCACCGTCGCGTGGCCACATTTAGACCCTCCGGGGTCACTCCAGTTCCACCCTCTCCCATCCCATGTACGGAGCCCGGGGACAGAGTCACATCCATTAAAGTGCCAGGTGCGGGCCAACCCGTCGGGCCGCGGAGGGGCCGCGTCCTCGGAGGGCCTGAAGAGAGATCCGCTTACAGGAACATTGCCGACCTAATCACGAGGCCTTCACAACAACTTCATTAGGCGCAGACGAATTAATTAGGGAATGCCTTGGGAATACTGCTGAGGCACAGACAAGTGCTCCCAGCTGGGCTCATATCACATGTCTGTTTGCACCATCCAGGGGCTCGAGGACAGACATCTCAGCGGCGGCCCCAGGCCTTGACCCTGTGCGTGTGTCAGAGCTCCATGTAAAGTGCTGATCTGTGGGATGTGCCTCTTCAAGCACGGCCTGTGCACCACGAGGCATGGCATGATGTGTGCCAGCATGTGAGGTTATTGCCCAAGCGATGAAGAAGAAGTGCTGAGTCACGCTTCGAGGTTAATGCAGTGAGTGATCACGAACAGTTATGAGACCAAGTGCTGAGTCATGCTTCGAGGTTAATGCGGTGAGTGATCACGAACAGTTATGAGACTACCTGCTGAGTCACACTTCGAGATTAATGCGGTGAGTGATCACGAACAGTTGTGAGACCAAGTGCTGAGTCAGCTTCAAGGTTAATGCGGCGAGTGATCATGAACAGTTATGAGACCACCTGCTGAGTCACACTTCGAGGTTAATGCAGTGAGTGATCACGAACAGTTATGGGACCAAGTGCTGAGTCATGCTTCGAGGTTAATGCAGTGAGTGATCACAAACAGTTATGAGACCAAGTGCTGACTCACGCTCCGAGATTAATGTGGTGAGTGATCACGAACAGTTGTGAGACTAACTGCTGAGTCAGCTTCAAGGTTAATGCAGCGAGTGATCATGAACAGATATGAGACCACCTGCTGAGTCACACTTCCAGATTAATGCGGTGAGTGATCACGAACAGTTGTGAGACCAAGTGCTGTCACGCTTCGAAATTAATGCGGTGAGTGATCACGAACACTTATGACATCAAGTGCTGAGTCACGCTTCGAGGTTAATGTGGCAAGTGATCACGAACAGTTATGAGACCAAGTGCTGAGTGCCAGCTTGGAGATTAATGCGGTGAGTGATCACGAACAGTTATGACACTAAGTGCTGAGTCATGCTTCGAGGTTAATGCAGTGAGTGATCACGAACAGTTATGAGACCAAGTGCTGAGTCACGGTTCAAGATTATTGCGGTGAGTGATCACGAACAGTTGTGAGACCAAGTGCTGAGTCACGCTTCGAGATTAATGCGGTGAGTGATCATGAACAGTTGTGAGACCAAGTGCTGAGTCAGCTTCAAGGTTAATGCGGGAGTATTCATGAACAGTTATGAGACCACCTGCTGAGTCACACTTCGAGGTTAATGAAGCTAGTGATCATGAACACTTATGACATCAAGTGCAGAGTCACGCTTCGAGGTTAATGCTTCAGAAAAGGGGGTGGTGATGGACAGAGTATCTGAATTAAACAGAACACTCATACCCAGTCAACAGATCAGGGCTTGATCCATCACCGTTTTTTAGCTCACTGCACCATCCCAGCTCAGAACCTGGCTACATGCAATTTAGTCTGTCCCTGGCCCAGTGCATCATGGGAGCAGGGCAGACCAAACTACCAAGCCAATTCTTATACTGGCAAGGAAACATGCTTCCGGGGACCGGTTTCTGGCATTACAGCTGTCTTCGGCCCGGCTTGCTTGAATCCTGATGGTCCAATGAGCAAGGGACTCAAATCTGAGTATACCCTTCCACGCTTATGGTGGACAAAACGATTCAGAAAAGGGGGTGGTGATGGACAGAGTATCTGAATTAAACAGAACACTCATACCCAGTCAACAGATCAGGGCTTGATCCATCACCGTTTTTTGCTCACTGCACCATCCCAGCTCAGAACCTGGCTACATGCAAATTAGTCTGTCCCTGGCCCAGTGCATCATAGGAACAGGGCAGACCAAACTAGCAAGCCAATTCTTATACTGGGAAGGAAACAAGCTTCCGGGGACCGGTTTCTGGCATTACAGCCGTCTTCGGCCCAGCTTGCTTGAATCCTGATGGTGCAATGAGCAAGGGACTCACATCTGAGTATACCCTTCCACACTTATGGTGGACAAAACGATTCAGAAAAGGGGGTGGTGATGGACAGAGTATCTGAATTAAACAGAACACTCATACCCAGTCAACAGATCAGGGCTTGATCCATCACCGTTTTTTAGCTCACTGCACCATCCCACCTCAGAACCTGGCTACATGCAAATTAGTCTGTCCCTGGCCCAGTGCATCATGGGAACAGGGCAGACCAAACTACCAAGCCAATTCTTATACTGGGAAGGAAACAAGCTTCCGGGGACGGTTTCTGGCATTACAGCCATCTTCGGCCCGGCTTGCTTGAATCCTGATGGTGCAATGAGCAAGGGACTCACATCTGAGTATACCCTTCCACGCTTATGGTGGACAAAACGATTCAGAAAAGGGGGTGGTGATGGACAGAGTATCTGAATTAAACAGAACACTCATACCCAGTCAACAGATCAGGGCTTGATCCATCACCGTTTTTTAGCTCACTGTACCATCCCAGCTCAGAACCTGGCTACATGCAAATTAGTCTGTCCCCGGCCCAGTGCATCATGGGAACAGGGCAGACCAAACTACCAAGCCAATTCTCATACTGGGAAGGAAACAAGCTTCCGGGGACCGGTTTCTGGCATTACAGCCGTCTTCGGCCCGGCTTGGAGGTTAATGTTGCGAGTGATCATGAACAGTTATGAGACCAAGTTCTGAGTCACTCTTCGAGATTAATGCGGTGAGTGATCATGAACAGTTATGAGACCAAGTGCTAAGTCAGATTTGAGGGTAATGTGGCGAGTGGTCATGAACAGTTATGAGACTAAGTGCTGAGTCAGCTTTAAGGGTAATGCGGTGAGTGATCATGAACAGTTATGAGATCAAGTGCTGAGTCACGCTTCGAGATTAATGCGGTGAGTGATCACGAACAGTTATGAGACCAAGTGCTGAGTCAGCTTTGAGGTTAATGCAGTGAATGATCATGAACAGTTATGAGACCAAGTGCTGAGTCACACTTTGAGATCAATGCGGCGAGTGATCATGAACAGTTATGAGACCAAATGCTGAGTCATGCTTCGAGGTTAATGAAGCGAGTGACCATGAACAGTTATGAGACCCAGTGCTGAGTCACGTTTCGAGATTAATGCGGTGAGTGATCATGAACAGTTATGAGACCAAGTGCTGAGTTATGCTTCAAGGTTAATGCGGCAAGTGATCACAAACAGTTATGATATCATGTGCTGAGTCAACTTTGAGGTTAATGTAGCAAATGATCATGAACAGTTATGAGACCAAGTACTGAGTCCTGCTTCGAGATTAATGGCAAGTGACCATGAAGAGTTGTGAATCCAAATGCTGAGTCATGCTTCGAGGTTAATGAAGCGAGTGATCCCGAACAGTTATGAGACCAAATTCTGGGTCAGCTTAGAGGTTAATGCGGCGAGTGATCATGAACAGTTATTGGACCAAGTGCTGTCACACTTCCAGATTAATGCGGTGAGTGATCATGAACAGTTATGAGACCAAGTGCTGAGTTATGCTTCGAGGTTAATGCGGCAAGTGATCATGAACAATTATGAGACCATGTGCTGAGTCCGCTTTGAGGTTAATGCAGCGAATGATCATGAACAGTTATGAGACCATGTGCTGAGTCACACTTCGAGGTTAATGCAGCTAGTGATCACGAACAGTTATGAGACCAAGTGCTGAGTCAGCTTCGAGGTTGATTCAGCGAGTGATCATGAACAGTTATGAGACCAAGTGCTGTCACACTTTGAGATTAATGTAGTGAGTGATCACGAACAGTCATGAGACCAAGTGCTGAGTCAGTTTCGAGGGTAATGCTGCGAGTGATCATGAACAGTTATGAAACCAAGTGCTGAGTCAGCTTCAAGGTTAATGCGGCGAGTGATCATATACAGTTATGAGACCAAGTGTTAAATCACGCTTCGAGATTAATGCGGTGAGTGATCATGAACAGTTATGAGACCAAGTGCTGAGTCACGCTTTGAGGTTAATGCGTCAAGTGATCACGAACAGTTATGAGACCAAGTGCTGACTCAGCTGAGCTTCGAGGTTGATGCGGCGAGTGATCATAAACAGTTATGCGATCAAGTGCTGATTCATGCTTCAAGATTAATGGCAAGTGACCATGAAGAGTTGTGAATCCAAGTGCTGAGTCATGCTTCGAGGTTGATGCAGCCAATAATATTAATAATAATCCACGTTTGTAAAGCGTGAACATTCACCCGCAAGGGTCTCTAGGCGCTGGGGGCCGTCGGGAAGATTAAGCAAGCAATTGCCCAGAGTCACATGGTGCTGGGCTAAACTGCCGCCGGCACCGGGGATCGAACTATGATCCCCAGATTTCAACATCAGTCACCCTTGCCGCGGCGCCACACCTCTCCCCAATTACCATGAAGAGTTGTGAGTCTAAGTGCTGAGTCATGCTTTGAGATTAATGCAGCAAGTGAACATGGAGAGTCATGAATCCAAGTGCTGAGCCACTTTTCGAGGTTAATGCACCATGTGACAACGAAGAGTCGTTACTCCAAGTGCTGAGTCATGTTTTGAAGGTAATGCGGCAAGTGACCATGAAGAGTAAGGAGTCCAAATGCTGAGTTATTCTTCGAGAATAATGGACAAGTGATCATGAAGAGGTGTGAGTCAAAGTGCCAAATCACACTTCGAGGTTTATGTGGCCAGTGATGATAAAAAGCAGTTAGTCCATGTGGATAGTCATGCTTTGAGGTTAATGTGACAAGTGATCATGAACAGCTGGGAGTCCAAATGCCAAATCATGCTTCATTGTTAAATCAGCAAGTGACAATGAAGAGTTGTGAGTCCAAGTGCTGAGACATGCATTGAGGGTAATGCAGCAAGTGGCCATGAAGAGTTGTGAGTCCAAGTGGCTAGTCATGGTTCGAAGTTAATGCTGCAAGTGACCAGGAAGTGTTGCGAGTCAAAAGCTGAGTCACACTTTGAGATTCATGCGGCAAGTGACCATGAAGAGTCATGAGTCAAAGTGTTGAATCATGCTTTGAGGTTAATGCGAAAGGTGACCATAAAGAGTTGTGAGTTCAAGTGCTGAGTCATGCTTCGAGGTTAATGCCACAGGTGACCATGAAGAGTTGTGAGTCAAAGTGGCTAGTCATGCATCGAGGTAAATGCAGCAAGTGATCATGAACAGTTGTGAGTCCAAATGCCGAGTTATACTTCATGGTTAATACTGCAAGTGACCATGAAGAGTTGTGAGTCCAAGTGCTGAGTCATGCATTGAGGGTAATGCAGCTAGTGACCATAAAGAGTCGTAAGTCAAAGTGGCTTGTCATGCTTTGAGGGTAATGCGGCAAGTGGCCATGAAGAGTTGTGACTTCAAGTGGCTAGTCATGCTTCGAGGTCAATGCAGCAAGTGATCATGAACAGTTGGGAGTCCAAATGCCAAGTCATGCTACCTGGTTAAAACGGCAAGTGATGATGAAGAGTTGTGAGTCCAAGTGCTGAGTCATGCATTGAGGGCAATGCAGCTAGTGACCAGGAAGCATTGTGAGTCCAAGTGCTGAGTCATGCTTCTAGGTTAATTTAACAGGTGACCGTGAAGATTTGTGAGTCCAAGAGGCTTGTCATGCATCGAGGTAAATGCAGCAAGTGATAATGAACAGTTATGAGTCCAAATGCAGAGTCATGCTCCATGGTTAATACGGCAAGTGACCATCAAGAGTCGTGAGTCCAAGTGCTGAGTCATGCATTGAGGGTATTGCGGCTAGTGACCATGAAGAGTCGAAGTCAAAGTGGCTAGTCATGCTTTGAGGGTAATGCAGCAAGTGGCCATGGAGAGTTGTGAGTCCAAGTGGCTAGTCATGGTTCGAGGTTAATGATGCAAGTGACCAGGAAGTGTTGTGAGTACAAAAGCTGAGTCACACTTTGAGATTCATGCGGCAAGTGACCATGAAGAGTCATGAGTCTAAGTGTTGAATCATGCTTTGAGGTTAATGCGAAAGGTGACCATAAAGAGTTGTGAGTCCAAGTGCTGAGTCATGCTTCGAGGTTAATGCCACAGGTGACCATGAAGAGTTGTGAGTCAAAGTGCCTAGTCATGCATCGAGGTAAATGCAGCAAGTGATCATGAACAGTTGTGAGTCCAAATGCCGAGTCATACTTCATGGTTAATACAGCAAGTGACCATGAAGACTCATGAGTCCAATTGCTGAGTCATGCATTGAGGGTAATGCAGCTAGTGACCATAAAGAGTCGTAAGTCAAAGTGGCTAGTCATGCTTTGAGGGTAATGCAGCAAGTGACCATGAAGAGTTCTGAGTCCAAGTGGCTAGTCATGCATCGAGGTAAATGCAGCAAGTGATCATGAACAGTTGTGAGTCCAAATGCCGAGTCATGCTTCATGGTTAATACGACAAGTGACCAGGAAGAGTCGTGAGTCCAAGTGCTGAGTCATGCATTGAGGGCAATGCAGCTAGTGACCATGAAGAGTCGTGAGTGCAAGTACCTAGTCGGAAAACAAGGGGGAGAGTAAGGGATTGTGTCCACCCGCGGTGGACGAGGAATACTCCTGTTCCCCTGGTCACGGATATAGAAAACAAAAGAAGGTGTATCACCCGACGTTTAGGCTGAGGGTTATCCAAGAGGAGGAATAATTATTCCTTTTGTAAAAAAAACCCTCACTCACCACCTAGTGGTGACATGCTTCATCATCGGGGTCCACCCTGGTGGCCTAGCGTCACCAGGGTGTGCTTCGACACCTGTAGTACAGTGGCGCAGGTTGTGAATGTGGGTGCAAAAAATAGATGTTAAAAATTGTCCTGGTTTAACTTTAGGAAAGTGAATTTTATTAAAAAGCAACTGGACAACAGTAAAAATAAAGGACGAGATACTGGAAGGTGAGTTACGACCTAAAGTATGTCTATATGTGTTAAAGTGCGTTGGTCAACATGTTTCTACCAAATGGGAAAATTCCCGGTATTCATCAGGACCAAGGAGATGGATGGTGTGGGTCCCCTAAGAGACTCACCCTATCCTAAATCCTTTCTATACCAGTGGCAAATTTGCCAAAGGTGGAATGCTCCAAAAATGAAGAGCATGAATAAAAACTATTTGTAGTTTACTATTGTGCTTCGGCGGGCAGGGGGTAGGCACATCACGCGGTACAACGTATTAGTTTACTGGCGTGGGGAGAGGCCCATAACCTACTTCTACCTTCCGCCTCTTGGATAACCCTCAGCCTAAACGTCGGGTGATACTCCTTCTTTGGTTTTCTATATGCAAGTACCTAGTCACACCTGACGTTTAATGCAACAGGTGACCTTAAAGAGTGGGGCTGGCATGACTTGGCAAAGCCACGTTAAGGGCCCTTGCTTACAGGGAGTGTGGACACTCTCACAAACCACACATTGCAGATGTGATTCCCCTCGCCGCCAGCAGTGCTTCGGCCCAGGGTGAACTCTAAGGGTGGGCGTAAAATCCGTTTCGCGGGCGAATTTGCGGATTTTCCGCGATTTCGCGATCCGCGAATCTCGCGAAATCGCGGGAAAATCCGCGAATCAGCGGGGACGAACTTTCAGCCAAGCAAGGGTTACAGCAGCAGGTGCAAAAGTTGAACCTAATTTCTTTGTAACCTTTTACAAAAGGGTTACAAACAAATTAACTTCAACTTGGACACCTGCTGCTAATTGCTTCCTGGCGCCTCGTTGCCTACTTGCAACTATTCTCTGACCCTGATCTGACCCTTGAAGCAGGGTCAGAGAATAGTTACAAGTAGGCAACGAGGCACCTGTCCAAGGAATTAAACCTCATCAGGAAGCACTTACAGATATAAAAAACAGAAAGAAGGGAGAGTATGGCAAATACACCCATTTTGAGTTGTCAGGAGGGGCTAAACTAAAAGAGACCTTTACAGCACCTTTTTCATATGCATTTTGCTAAAAATAAAAAGCTGTATGTTCTGTAGGGGCAACTCAGAAATCTGGCCCTTCAGAGATCCGGCCTCTCTTTCTTTCTCTCGTTCTCTCTCTCCCTCTCTCTTTCCCTCTCTTTCTCTCTCTTTCTATCTATCTATCTATCTATCTATCTATCTATCTATCTATCTATCTATCTATCTATCTATCTATCACTCTCTCCCTCTCCCATAAACGACTGCATGGGTAACTTCGCTATGCAAGCGGCTCGCGAAGACGCAAAATTCCCCGCCAACACGCAAAAAACCCCGCGAACACGCAAAAACCCCCGCGAACACGCAAAAAAACAAAAATTCGCGAATTTTGCGGATCGCGAATTCGCAAATCCGCAATTTTGCGGATCGCGAATTCGCAAAATTCGAAAAAATGCTTCTCCAGTCAACCTCCCTCCACCCCAGGCCACCCCGGCTATCATTCTGCCACTAAGAGCGGGACTTCCTGTGATGCACAGAGGACTCCCTTGCACCCCTTCTCTGCATCACAGCCTAGTGCTTTCTTCCACATTGCGGCCCTTGGCAGCGCTATAAAGCTGATCAGTTATGACATCAGACACAGGTATTGCAAAAACAACAGTTGATGGACAGAATGCAGAACAATGTCATACATTCACCCCAGTACGGAGATCTGGGACTAAATCCATCGTTTTTTTGCTCACCCTGCCATTTCAGTTTGGACCCAGCCATATGCAAATCAGTCTTGACCCTGTGCCCCATGGGAAGAATCCAGCCCGAACTAGAATGCTTGATTCCGGCCCAGGGAATACATGGCTTGGCATTTCGGGCTGGACTGTTCCCATGAGGCACAGGGTCAAGACTGATTTGCATATGGCCATGTCTGAACTGGGGTGGTGTGGTGAGCAAAATAACGATGGATTAAACCCAGATCTGTGACTGGGGGTGAATGTTTTGCCATTGTGCAACATTCCATCCATCAACTGTTGTTTTTGCATTTGTCACCCTGAGTGGGACGGGTATGCTCAGACGTGTGTCCTGTGCTCTCCATGCCATCCTGGCTGATGATGGCTGATAGCCAGAAACCGGTCCTAGAATGCTTGATTGCAAATTAACGATGGATTAAACCCAGATCTGTAACTGCGGGTGAATGTTTTGTCATTGTGCAACATTCCGTCCACCAATTGTTGTTTTTGAATTTGTCATCCCGAGTGGAACGGGTATGCTCAGACGTGTGTCCTGTGCTTTCCATGCCATCCTGGCTGATGATGGCTGATAGCCAAAAACCGGTCCTAGGATGCTTGATTCCGATCCAGGGAGGACATGGCTTGGCAGTTCGGGCTGGACTGTTCCCATGAGGCACAGGGTCAAGAATGATTTGCATATGGCCATGTCTGAACTGGGGTGGTGTGGTGAGCAAAATAACGATGGATTAAACCCAGATCTGTAACTGGGGGTGAATGTTTTGCCATTGTGCAGCATTCCGTCCACCAATTGTTGTTTTTGCATTTGTCACCCGAGTGGGATGGGTATGCTCAGACGTGAGTCCCGTGCTCTCCATGCCACTGGAATCAAGCTATCCTGGCTGATGACGGCTGATAGCCAGAAACCGGTCCGAGGATGCTTGATTCCGGTCCAGGGAAGACATGGCTTGGCAGTTCGGGCTGGACTGTTCCCATGAGGCACAGGGTCAAGAATGATTTGCATATGGCTATGTCTGAACTGGGGAGGCTTGGTGAACAAAATAACGATGGAATAAACCCAGATCTGTGACTGGGGGTGAATATTTTGCCATTGTGCAACATTCTGTCCATCAATCGTTTTTGCACAGGTCATGGCATCTGGTGCTCTCCTCAAGTAGTGTCAAGTCCTATGTTCAGATCACAGTTCCCTGCTGACACCCTGTGTGATCGTGGGCAGGCCGCCGCATTGCACGTGTTTCAGCTCTTCTGCTATCTCCAGGAGCTGTGAGGCGAAGACTACAAGCCATCATTATCTGAAACTGCCCGGAATTAGCCCCTCTTCTCCAATGAGCTTGCTATGGTAAGAGATGGTTTGGCACCCCCTCAGTGGAGACCCCCAGAAGTTGGGCGACCCTTGCAAGGACCCCGCAGATCTCTCTGAAGTGGAACAAAATGGGCCTCTAGAGGTTTTCAGGGTCCGACTGCGACAGAGATTAGGCCAGGGCCCCAAAATAAGAGCGGGCGAATGAGGAAAGCGGATCAAAGGTGTCCGTATCTGCACAGCAGGGAAGTTCAGAAGATGTAAAGGCACGAGTTATCAAGCATAGGGGCGTGGCATGCATTTACAGGCAGTGTTTGTGGTAATAATATCTGTGAAATCCACAATAAAAGTCCACCCCCCTCCCCACCATAAAAGAGGCACAGAAACAGCCCGAGTCCCGGCCTGCCCGATCACCTGACCCCAGCTCCTCTGGCACCGCCAGCTTGCCCGTAGTCTCTACATTCGGGTCCTGGCCATCGCGGGCGCTGACAGATTTACTCACTCCGGGGCATATTATCAAGAACAGCATTAAAATTATTGCCGCTTTAGCGGCAGGAAACTGCAGCTAAAGCGGCGATAAGGGGCTTGATAATATGCCCCTGTGAATTCCAATAGAAGTCCAGGTTGGATGTCCTTCACACCAAAACATGGGCTTCTATGGGGAATTCTCAAGAGCATATTATCAAGCCCATTATCGCCGCTTTTAGCCACAGTTTCCTGCCGCGAAAGCGGCAATAATTTTAATGCCTTTCTTGATAATATGCCCCTCCGTTTCTGTGGCTCTTATCTGAGGATCCTGTCGGGATCCGGGAGGTTTCACCACTTTAGGGGCTGTAAATCATAGCGCCATAAATCACAGCGCCATAAAACATTGCGCCTTAAACCATAACGCCATAAATCACAGCACCATAAATCATAGCACGTAAAACCATAGCGCCATAAATCATAGCGCCTTAAACCATAGCGCCATAAGTCAGAGCAGCATAAATCATAGCGCATTAAACCTTAGTGGCATAAATCACAGCGCCATAAATCACAGTGCCATAAAGAATAGCGCCTTAAACCATAGCAGCATAAATCATAGCGCCATAAATCATAGCTCCTTAAAACAGAGTGCCTTAAACCTTAGCAAAAAGAACAATTGATGGACAGAATGCAGAACAATGTCATACATTCACCCCAGTACAGAGGTCTGGGCCTAAATCCATCGTTTTTTTGCTCACCATGCCATTCCAGTTTGGACCCAGTCATATGCAAATCAGTCTTGATCCTGTGCCCCATGGGAACAGTCCAGTCCAAACTGCCAGGCCAGGTCCTACATGGACTGGAAACAAGCATCCTAGGATCGGTTTCGGGGTTTCACCCCTCTTCAGCCAGGATAGCTTGCTTCCAGTGGCATGGAGAGCATGTGACTCACGTCTGAGCATACCCGTCCCACTCGAGGTGACAAATGCAAAAAAAACAATTGATGGACAGAATGCAGAACAATGTCATACATTCACCCCAGTACAAAGATCTGGGCCTAAATCCATCGTTCATAACGCCATAAATCATAGCACCATAAATCATAGCACGTTAAACCATAGCGCCATAAATCACAGCGCTATAAAACATAGCGCCATAAATCACAGCGCCATAAATCATAGCGCGTTAAACCATAGCGCCATAAATCATAGCGCCGTGAAACATAGCACTATAAATCACAGTGCCATAAATCATAGCGCATTAAACCATAGCACCATGAATCACAGCGCCATAAATCATAGCGCCATAAAACATAGCGCCTTGCAGATCTGAATCACAAGCCATTCTTGACATCGGAAGTTATTTCTAACTAAGAGGTTCCTTTTTAGGGCCTCCACTGACTGCGGTACGTTTGATCCCTTGCACGCCTCTTCACTACGGTGAGTGGGGGGGGACGTGTGAGGGAGGGTGTGTTTGGGGGGCGTGCCTCCACTTCAAGCACCAGGACGTCTCTAATATGACCGGGCTGTATCATCCTCATGCCCTGAGGAAGGCCCGTCGGATGTTTCTCACGCACATACATTGTTGCGAGGGTCGAAACGTCGACGAATAGAACAGGTGTCCATGCCAACGCCTCACGTATCCACTGCCAAGAATTGAAGATATGTTTGAGAACGGTAAAGTTCACCGAAGTGATTGCTTTTGTGTGTTTGTCTACTGTCTTTTGTTTTTTTATTGCGCCTCACTTTGTATGTGATCATATTTTTGGTAGGGCATTAATTCACATTTTATACGTTTCATTACAGTCCTGTGTCTGTGACATGTAACACGTGTGTTTGCATTCGATATGTGAACGGAAAGCCCGTCTTTTGCGTCGATGTTGCTTATCACATTGTTTAGGATTCTATCTCTCAAACCATCAGTCGGCGGTTCGAGTTCTTCAGTCTATACATAACCCAGTCGTGAATACATTGCGCGTTCGTCCCCTACAGGGCCAGTTGTTGTTAAAACCATTCGTCTCCAGGTCCGACCCGGAAGGTCTCTGGGCCTCGGTTTCTGAGGTAACGGTTGCATCTCCCTTGGGGGGATGGGGGGTGGGGGGAGCTGGAGGGGGGTGGAGCAGGAAGCGATGACAGATCCAATAATCTCCACTTAGGGGACGGGGCCCCTAAACCCGCTCCGGCTCAGGTTTTAGCCTAAACATTGAGCCTCGAGTGTTCCCACGGGAGGCTGTGAGAGCCGGTCAGTGCCCGTGACAGGGTATTTATGCCCCCAGAGGCCGCCATTGCACCCCCTGCACCTGCTGGGGGTCCGGGGGAGCTGTGTGCCCTCCATGCACAGGGAGGAGCGCTCGTTTCGAAGCGCTAGAGCTCCCCGAAGGTATAGGACATGAAAGATAAGAGCAGCTTAGAGCAGGGAGGTCTAACACTGACCCCTGACCTCCACATCACAAGGTATCCCTCACTGCTTGTCCTGAGCCCTGGACAGCGCCCCCTGTCACTCACGGCACACGCGGGGCTCCCTCCCGCACAGATCCCCTTTGGGGGTCCCCCTTTCTGCCTCACCAGTCTAGACTGTGCACCGCCGAGTGCACCACAACCATTTGTTGCATGTTTCAGACATGTTTTGTATTGATGGAAGTATGAGAACATGAACACAGACACAGGAGGGGACCCGGGGTAAGGGAGGGGAGAGCCTCTAATGTACAGTATGGACCGGGGTAAGGGAGGCAAGAGCCTCTACTGTACAATATGGACCCAGGTAAGGGAGGGGAGAGCCTCTACGGTACAGTATGGACCCGGGTAAGGGAGGGGAGTGCCTCTAATGTACAGTAAGGACCGGGGTAAGGGAGGCGAGAGCCTCTAATGTACAGTATGGACCGGGGTAAGGGAGGCGAGAGCCTCTTCTGTACAGTATGGACCGGGGTAAGGGAGGCAAGAGCCTCTACTGTACAGTATGGACCGGGGTAAGGGAGGCAAGAGCCTCTACTGTACAGTATGGACCGGGGTAAGGGAGGCAAGAGCCTCTACTGTACAGTATGGACCGGGGATAGAGAGGCAAGAGCCTCAACTGTACAGTATGGACCGGGGTAAGGGAGGTGAGAGCCTCTACTGTACAGTATGGACCAGGGTAAGGGAGGCGAGAGCCTCTACTGTACAGTATGGACCCGGGTAAGGGAGGCGAGAGCCTCTACTGTACAGTATGGACCGGGGTAAGGGAGGCGAGAGCCTGTACTGTACAGTATGGACCGGGGATAGGGAGGCAAGAGCCTCTACTTACAGTATGGACCGGGGTAAGGGAGGCGAGAGCCTCTACTGTACAGTAAGGACCGGGGTAAGGGAGGCGAGAGCTTCTAATGTACATTAAGGACCGGGGTAAGGGAGGCGAGAGCCTCTTCTGTACAGTATGGACCGGGGTAAGGGAGGCGAGAGCCTCTTCTGTACAGTATGGACCGGGGTAAGGGAGGCAAGAGCCTCTACTGTACAGTATGGACCGGGGTAAGGGAGGCAAGAGCCTCTACTGTACAGTATGGACCGGGGTAAGGGAGGCAAGAGCCTCTACTGTACAGTATGGACCGGGGATAGAGAGGCAAGAGCCTCAACTGTACAGTATGGACCGGGGTAAGGGAGGTGAGAGCCTCTACTGTACAGTATGGACCAGGGTAAGGGAGGCGAGAGCCTCTACTGTACAGTATGGACCCGGGTAAGGGAGGCAAGAGCCTCTACTGTACAGTATGGACCAGGGTAAGGGAGGCGAGAGCCTGTACTGTACAGTATGGACAGGGGATAGGGAGGCAAGAGCCTCTACTGTACAGTATGGACCGGGGTAAGGGAGGCGAGAGCCTCTAATGTACAGTATGGACCTGGATAAGGGAGGCGAGAGCCTCTACTGTACAGTATGGACCGGGGTAAGGGAGGCGAGAGCCTCTACTGTGCAGTATGGACCAGGATAAGGGAGGCGAGAGCCTCTACTGTACAGTATGGACCAGGGTAAGGGAGGCGAGAGCCTCTACTGTACAGTATGGACCAGGGTAAGGGAGGCGAGAGCCTCTGCTGTACAGTATGGACCCGGGTAAGGGAGGCCAGAGCCTCTACTGTACAGTACAGACCGGGGCAAGGGAGGCCAGAGCCTCTGCTGTGCAGTATGGACCAGGGTAAGGGAGGTGAGAGCCTCTACTGTACAGTATGGACCTGGGTAAGGGAGGCAAGAGCCTCTACTGTACAGTATGGGCCCGGGTAAGGAAGGTGAGAGCCTCTACTGTAGTATGGGCCCGGGTAAGGGAGGCGAGAGCCTCTACTGTACAGTATGAACCAGGATAAGGGAGGCCAGAGCCTCTACTGTACAGTACAGACCGGGGCAAGGGAGGCCAGAGCCTCTGCTGTGCAGTATGGACCAGGGTAAGGGAGGTGAGAGCCTCTACTGTACAGTATGGACCTGGGTAAGGGAGGCAAGAGCCTCTACTGTACAGTATGGGCCCGGGTAAGGAAGGCGAGAGCCTCTACTGTAGTATGGGCCCGGGTAAGGGAGGCGAGAGCCTCTACTGTACAGTATGAACCAGGATAAGGGAGGCCAGAGCCTCTACTGTACAGTATGGACTGGGGTAAGGGAGGCGAGAGCCTCTACTGTACAGTATGGACCGGGGTAAGGGAGGCGAGAGCATCTACTGTACAGTATGGACCGGGGTAAGGGAGGCGAGAGCCTCTAATGTACAGTAAGGACCGGGGTAAGGGAGGCGAGAGCCTCTAATGTACAGTATGGACCGGGGTAAGGGAGGCAAGAGCCTCTACTGTACAGTAAGGACCGGGGTAAGGGAGGCGAGAGCCTCTAATGTACAGTATGGACCTGGGTAAGGGAGGCAAGAGCCTCTACTGTACAGTATGGACCGGGGTAAGGGAGGCAAGAGCCTCTACTGTACAGTATGGACCGGGGTAAGGGAGGCAAGAGCCTCTACTGTACAGTATGGACCGGGGATAGAGAGGCAAGAGCCTCAACTGTACAGTATGGACCGGGGTAAGGGAGGTGAGAGCCTCTACTGTACAGTATGGACCAGGGTAAGGGAGGCGAGAGCCTCTACTGTACAGTATGGACCCGGGTAAGGGAGGCGAGAGCCTCTACTGTACAGTATGGACCAGGGTAAGGGAGGCGAGAGCCTGTACTGTACAGTATGGACCGGGGATAGGGAGGCAAGAGCCTCTACTGTACAGTATGGACCGGGGTAAGGGAGGCGAGAGCCTCTACTGTACAGTAAGGACCGGGGTAAGGGAGGCGAGAGCTTCTAATGTACATTAAGGACCGGGGTAAGGGAGGCGAGAGCCTCTTCTGTACAGTATGGACCGGGGTAAGGGAGGCGAGAGCCTCTTCTGTACAGTATGGACCGGGGTAAGGGAGGCAAGAGCCTCTACTGTACAGTATGGACCGGGGTAAGGGAGGCAAGAGCCTCTACTGTACAGTATGGACCGGGGTAAGGGAGGCAAGAGCCTCTACTGTACAGTATGGACCGGGGATAGAGAGGCAAGAGCCTCAACTGTACAGTATGGACCGGGGTAAGGGAGGTGAGAGCCTCTACTGTACAGTATGGACCAGGGTAAGGGAGGCGAGAGCCTCTACTGTACAGTATGGACCCGGGTAAGGGAGGCGAGAGCCTCTACTGTACAGTATGGACCGGGGTAAGGGAGGCGAGAGCCTGTACTGTACAGTATGGACCGGGGATAGGGAGGCAAGAGCCTCTACTGTACAGTATGGACCGGGGTAAGGGAGGCGAGAGCCTCTAATGTACAGTATGGACCTGGATAAGGGAGGCGAGAGCCTCTACTGTACAGTATGGACCGGGGTAAGGGAGGCGAGAGCCTCTACTGTGCAGTATGGACCAGGATAAGGGAGGCGAGAGCCTCTACTGTACAGTATGGACCAGGGTAAGGGAGGCGAGAGCCTCTACTGTACAGTATGGACCAGGGTAAGGGAGGCGAGAGCCTCTGCTGTACAGTATGGACCCGGGTAAGGGAGGCCAGAGCCTCTACTGTACAGTACAGACCGGGGCAAGGGAGGCCAGAGCCTCTGCTGTGCAGTATGGACCAGGGTAAGGGAGGTGAGAGCCTCTACTGTACAGTATGGACCTGGGTAAGGGAGGCAAGAGCCTCTACTGTACAGTATGGGCCCGGGTAAGGAAGGCGAGAGCCTCTACTGTAGTATGGGCCCGGGTAAGGGAGGCGAGAGCCTCTACTGTACAGTATGAACCAGGATAAGGGAGGCCAGAGCCTCTACTGTACAGTATGGACTGGGGTAAGGGAGGCGAGAGCCTCTACTGTACAGTATGGACCGGGGTAAGGGAGGCGAGAGCATCTACTGTACAGTATGGACCGGGGTAAGGGAGGCGAGAGCCTCTAATGTACAGTAAGGACCGGGGTAAGGGAGGCGAGAGCCTCTAATGTACAGTATGGACCGGGGTAAGGGAGGCAAGAGCCTCTACTGTACAGTAAGGACCGGGGTAAGGGAGGCGAGAGCCTCTAATGTACAGTATGGACCGGGGTAAGGGAGGCAAGAGCCTCTACTGTACAGTATGGACCGGGGTAAGGGAGGCAAGAGCCTCTACTGTACAGTATGGACCAAGGTAAGGGAGGCGAGAGCCTCTACTGTACAGTATGGACCGGGGTAAGGGAGGCAAGAGCCTCTACTGTACAGTATGGACCGGGGATAGGGAGGCGAGAGCCTCTACTGTATGGTATGGACCGGGGTAAGGGAGGCTAGAACCTCTACTGTACAGTATGGACCGGGGATAGAGAGGCAAGAGCCTCTACTGTACAGTATGGACCGGGGTAAGGGAGGCGAGAGCCTCTACTGTACAGTATGGACCGGGGTAAGGGAGGCGAGAGCCTCTACTGTACAGTATGGACCAGGGTAAGGGAGGCGAGAGCCTCTACTGTACAGTATGGACCTGGGTAAGGGAGGCGAGAGCCTCTACTGTACAGTATGGACCAGGGTAAGGGAGGCGAGAGCCTGTACTGTACAGTATGGACCGGGTAAGGGAGGCCAGAGCCTCTACTGTACAGTATGGACCGGGGTAAGGGAGGCCAGATCCTCTACTGTATGGTATGGACAGGGGAAAGGGAGGCGAGAGCCTCTACTGTACAGTATGGACCGGGGATAGGGAGGCAAGAGCCTCTGCTGTACAGTATGGACCGGGGTAAGGGAGGCGAGAGCCTCTACTGTACAGTATGAACCTGGATAAGGGAGGCGAGAGCCTCTACTGTACAGTATGGACCGGGGTAAGGGAGGCAAGAGCCTCTACTGTGCAGTATGGACCAGGGTAAGGGAGGCGAGAGCCTCTACTGTACAGTATGGACAAGGGTTAGGGAGGCGAGAGCCTCTGCTGC
The DNA here is from genome assembly GCF_964263255.1 of Lissotriton vulgaris. NCBI lineage: Eukaryota > Metazoa > Chordata > Amphibia > Caudata > Salamandridae > Lissotriton > Lissotriton vulgaris. The sequence goes on from NC_141696.1 coordinate 1,566,738,769, forward strand.
ACAATATGGACCCGGGTAAGGCAGGCCAGAGCCTCTACTGTACAGTACGGACCGGGGCAAGGGAGGCCAGAGCCTCTACTGTACAGTATGGACCTGGGTAAGGAAGGCGAGAGCCTCTACTGTACAGTATGGACCTGGGTAAGGGAGGCGAGAGCCTCTACTGTACAGTATGAACCTGGGTAAGGGAGGCGAGAGCCTCTACTGTACAGTATGGACCCGGGTAAGGGAGGCCAGAGCCTCTACTGTACAGTATGGACCGGGGTAAGGGAGGCGAGAGCCTCTACTGTACAGTGTGGACCGGGGTAAGGGAGGCGAGAGCCTCTACTGTGCAGTATTGACCGGGGATAGGGAGGCAAGAGCCTCTGCTGTACAGTATGGACCGGAGTAAGGGAGGCGAGAGCCTCTACTGTACAGTATGGACCTGGATAAGGGAGGCGAGAGCCTCTACTGTACAGTATAGACCGGGATAAGGAAGGCGAGAGCCTCTACTGTGCAGTATGGACCAGGATAAGGGAGGCGAGAGCCTCTACTGTACAGTATGGACCAGGGTAAGGGAGGCGAGAGCCTCTGCTGTACAGTATGGACCCGGGTAAGGGAGGCCAGAGCCTCTACTGTACAGTACGGACCGGGGCAAGGGAGGCCAGAGCCTCTACTGTACAGTATGGACCTGGGTAAGGAAGGCGAGAGCCTCTACTGTACAGTATGGACCTGGGTAAGGGAGGCGAGAGCCTCTACTGTACAGTACGGACCTGGGTAAGGGAGGCGAGAGCCTCTACTGTACAGTATGGACCCGGGTAAGGGAGGCCAGAGCCTCTACTGTACAGTATGGACCGGGGTAAGGGAGGCGAGAGCCTCTACTGTACAGTGTGGACCGGGGTAAGGGAGGCGAGAGCCTCTACTGTACAGTATGGACCGGGGTAAGGGAGGCAAGAGCCTCTACTGTACAGTATGGACCGGGTTAAGGGAGGCGAGAGCCTCTACTGTACAGTATGGACCGGGGTAAGGGAGGCGAGAGCCTCTACTGTACAGTATGGACCCGGGTAAGGGAGGCGAGAGCCTCTACTGTACAGTATGGACGGGGGTAAGGGAGGCGAGAGCCTCTACTGTACAGTATGGACCCGGGGAAGGGAGGCGAGAGCCTCTACTGTACAGTATGGACCGGGGTAAGGGAGGCGAGAGCCTCTGCTGTACAGTATGGACCTGGGTAAGGGAGGCCAGAGCCTCAACTGTACAGTATGGACCGGGGTAAGGGAGGCGAGAGCCTCTACTTTACAGTATGGACCCGGGTAAGGGAGGCGAGAGCCTCTACTGTACAGTATGGACCCGGGTAAGGGAGGCGAGAGCCTCTAATTTACAGTATGGACCGGTGATAGGGAGGCGAGAGCCTCTACTGTACAGTATGGACCGGGGATAGGGAGGCTAGAACCTCTACTGTACAGTATGGACCGGGGTAAGGGAGGCGAGAGCCTCTACTGTACAGTATGGACCTGGATAAGGGAGGCGAGAGCCTCTACTGTACAGTATGGACCGGGGTAAGGGAGGCGAGAGCCTCTACTGTGCAGTATGGACCAGGATAAGGGAGGCGAGAGGCTCTACTGTACAGTATGGACAAGGGTAAGGGAGGCGAGAGCCTCTGCTGCACAGTATGGACCCGGGTAAGGCAGGCCAGAGCCTCTACTGTACAGTACGGACCGGGGCAAGGGAGGCCAGAGCCTCTACTGTACAGTATGGACCTGGGTAAGGAAGGCGAGAGCCTCTACTGTACAGTATGGACCTGGGTAAGGGAGGCGAGAGCCTCTACTGTACAGTATGGACCTGGGTAAGGGAGCCGAGAGCCTCTACTGTACAGTATGGACCCGGGTAAGGGAGGCCAGAGCCTCTACTGTACAGTATGGACCGGGGTAAGGGAGGCGAGAGCCTCTACTGTACAGTGTGGACCGGGGTAAGGGAGGCGAGAGCCTCTACTGTACAGTATTGACCGGGGATAGGGAGGCAAGAGCCTCTGCTGTACAGTATGGACCGGGGTAAGGGAGGCGAGAGCCTCTACTGTACAGTATGGACCTGGATAAGGGAGGCGAGAGCCTCTACTGTACAGTATGGACCGGGGTAAGGGAGGCGAGAGCCTCTACTGTGCAGTATGGACCAGGATAAGGGAGGCGAGAGCCTCTACTGTACAGTATGGACCAGGGTAAGGGAGGCCAGAGCCTCTGCTGTACAGTATGGACCCGGGTAAGGGAGGCCAGAGCCTCTACTGTACAGTACGGACCGGGGCAAGGGAGGCCAGAGCCTCTACTGTACAGTATGGACCTGGGTAAGGAAGGCGAGAGCCTCTACTGTACAGTATGGACCTGGGTAAGGGAGGCGAGAGCCTCTACTGTACAGTATGGACCTGGGTAAGGGAGGAGAGAGCCTCTACTGTACAGTATGGACCCGGGTAAGGGAGGCCAGAGCCTCTACTGTACAGTATGGACCGGGGTAAGAGAGGCAAGAGCCTCTACTGTACAGTATGGACCGGGGTAAGGGAGGCGAGAGCCTCTACTGTACAGTATGGACCGGGGTAAGGGAGGTGAGAGCCTCTACTGTACAGTATTGACCCGGGTAAGGGAGGCGAGAGCCTCTACTGTACAGTATGGACCGGGGTAAGGGAGGCGAGAGCCTCTACTGTACAGTATGGACCCGGGGAAGGGAGGCGAGAGCCTCTACTGTACAGTATGGACCGGGGTAAGGGAGGCGAGAGCCTCTGCTGTACAGTATGGACCTGGGTAAGGGAGGCCAGAGCCTCAACTGTACAGTATGGACCGGGGTAAGGGAGGCGAGAGCCTCTACTGTACAGTATGGACCCGGGTAAGGGAGGCAAGAGCCTCTACTGTACAGTATGGACCCGGGTAAGGGAGGCGAGAGCCTCTACTGTACAGTATGGACCGGGGTAAAGGAGGCAAGAGCCTCTGCTGTACAGTATGGACCTGGGTAAGGGAGGCCAGAGTCTCAGCTGTACAGTATGGACCGGGGTAAGGGAGGCCAGAGCCTCTACTGTAAAGTATGGACCAGGATAAGGGAGGCCAGAGCCTCTACTGTACAGTATGGACCGGGGTAAGGGAGGCGAGAGCCTCTACTGTACAGAATGGACCCGTGTAAGGGAGGCGAGAGCCTCTACTGTACAGTATGGACCGGGGTAAGGGAGGCGAGAGCCTCTTCTGTACAGTATGGACCGGGGTAAGGGAGGCGAGATCCTCTACTGTACAGTATGGACCCGGGTAAGGGAGGCGAGAGCCTCTACTGTACAGTATGGACCGGGGTAAGGGAGGCGAGAGCCTCTACTGTACAGTATGGACCCGGGTAAGGGAGGCGAGAGCCTCTACTGTACAGTATGGACCGGGTAAGGGAGGCAAGAGCCTCTACTGTACAGTATGGACCGGGGATAGGGAGGCCAGAGCCTCTACTGTACAGTATGGACCGGGCTAAGGGAGGCGAAGGCCTCTACTGTACAGCATGGATCGGGGTAAGGGAGGCAAGAGCCTCCACTGTACAGTATGGACCAGGGTAAGGGAGGCGAGATCCTCTACTGTACAGTATGGACCGGGGTAAGGGAGGCGTGAGCCTCTAATGTACAGTATGGAGCAGGGTAAAGGAGGCAAGAGCCTCCACTGTACAGTATGGACCGGGGTAAGGGAGGCGAGAGCCTCTACTGTACAGTATGGACCGAGGTAAGGGAGGCAAGAGCCTCTACTGTACAGTATGGACCAGGGTAAGGGAGGCAAGAGCCTCTAATGTACAGTATGGACCGGGTTAAGGGAGGCGAGAGCCTCTACTGTACAGTATGGACCGGGGTAAGGGAGGCGAGACCCTCTACTGTACAGTATGGACCAGGGTAAGGGAGGCCAGAGCCTCTACTGTACAGTATGGACCGGGGATAGGGAGGCCAGAGCCTCTACTGTACATTATGGACCGGGGTAAGGGAGGCAAGAGCCTCCACTGTACAGTATGGACCAGGGTAAGGGAGGCGAGAGCCTCTACTGTACAGTATGGACCAGGGTAAGGGAGGCAAGAACCTCTACTGCACAGTATGGAGCGGGGTAAGGGAGGCGAGAGCCTCTCCTGTACAGTATGGACCAGGGTAAGGGAGGCAAGAGCCTCTACTGTACAGTATGGACCAGGGTAAGGGAGGCAAGAGCCTCTACTGTACAGTAAGGACCAGGATAAGGGAAGCGAGAGCCTCTACTTTACAGTATGGACCAGGGTAATGGAGGCCAGAGCCTCTACTGTACAGTATGGACCAGGATAAGGGAGGCGAGAGCCTCTCCTGTACAGTATGGACCAGGGTAAGGGAGGCCAGAGCCTCTACTGTACAGTATGGACCAGGATAAGGGAGGCGAGAGCCTCTACTGTACAGTATGGACCAGGGTAAGGGAGGCAAGAGCCTCTACTGTACAGTATGGACCAGGGTAAGGGAGGCGAGAGCCTCAACTGCACAGTATTGACCGGGGTAAGTGTAATAAGTAGAGACTGTCCACAGTTTCTTATCTGAAGAAGAAGGTTTAATACCAAGGTAGTTCACCCACAAATATTGTGTGCTCTCAGCCTGGAGTCCACCCTGCAACTGCAGACACAGAGTGACCCACGAGCCCAGAACACACACACATATTCAAAAGGACACAGTAATAACACGAGCTCATCACGAGCCCCAAGCAAGTAATAATCACAAGCTCAACTCGACCTCATCAGTAACTAAATACATATCCATCTACTACATCAACTTCCCCCTTATCAGAAAACAACCCAAAAAAAACAAAAAGAAGAAAAAGAAAAGAGAAGAAAAAAAAAAACTAAATACCAAACCTAATACTTAACAAAATCATTAAATCTAACAGGGGCTTTCAAGACCCTACCATTTCCACTCAAAGAGGTAGAAGTAGAAGGTTTACTGATAGAAGCAGAATGCGAGGTGAAGGAATTTGAGGCACCAGGGAAGGCAGAGTTCACATTATGCCCACCTGCATTAGGTAACCAGTGAGACCAACCACAGTTATGCTCGACCCCACTGACCTTATGCCTATTCACCACCAACGCTTGACTTTCAGACATCTTAACGAGCTGTCTGACATTCCACCAACCCTTCTCACCCAAGAAAACAGACCCTTTACTTATTTTGATCACTTGTACAGGTTTAGAAAAAACAGAGTTCCCTTTCGAAACCCTAAATGTTTTTTTAATCATCCCCCAATCCCGACCACCAAACCTTGAGCCACCGGGGTCCTCTTCCCATCAAATTTTTTTTTCATAACCTCTTGTTTCTGTCTAACCACTTCCGCCAACTTTCCATCCACACTTTTCACCCCTTTTCCTGAACATTTATTATCCAACCAAGAAGGAAATAGAGACAAATGTACCTTCCTCCCCCTAAGTAACTCAAATGGAGTAACCCCAGTGGTACAATGCGGGGACGTGTTATAATTCCAAACTTTCTCCTCAACAAAAGTTCCTACCTCCAAACCCGAAGCCACAGCCGTTTGAATACCCTCCTTCATCACTTTATTACCCCGCTCCACCAAACCATTAGAAGCCGGGGAATAGAGCTCCACTCTGAGATGTTTAACATCTTGAGATTTCAAGAATGAACACATTTTCTCTGAAACAAAATGGGTCCCATTGTCCGTCACTAAAAATTTTGGGGACCCCTCTAACCTGAAAAGTTTCCTTAAAAACAAGATTGTGTTATCTGAATTGGGAGCGTCCACAAACTTGAAATATATCCATTTCGAAATGTAGTCTACCGCCAAAATCAAGAACTTCATACTATCTGGCAAAATACTATAAGGCCCGGAGAAATCCAAACACACCTTTTCCCAAGCAGCATCTGGAAACACAGTGGGATGTAACGGTACACTAGGTAACTTCCAATGCTTGTCCGACAACAAACACTCTTCACAATTATCCACAACAGACCTCACTTGTGCATCCAACCCAGGCCACCAGTAATACAACTTTATCCTCAAACAAGTCTTAGATACCCCCATGTGACCCACATGAGCCAACCTGATAATCTATTTTCTTAACTCAGCAGGAGGAACAACCTTGTCCCCACGTAGTAGAACGTTGCCATTTACCGACAACTCTTCCGCCACCTGAGACATAGTCCTAAGATCACCCGACAAATTTCTCACATCCGGCCAACATCAGACGCAAATTCCAAAGCCTTGGCCAATGTCACATCCTTTTTACTTGCACTTAACCAAGCCTCTTCCGAGACTGAAAGCTTAAGTTCATCAGAGACGTCCACCCAGGTTACACATTCCACATCATCATCCAACAAATCATCCACTTCATCCTTCTCCAGAGACATCCTAGACAGATAATCCGCCCTGAAATTTCTTCCTCCAGAAATATGTCTTAAATCAAAATTGTACTCCTGAAGCTTTGACACTAGTCTAGTCAACCTAGGAGACAAATTATTACTCCCAGACACTTTACTAAAAATGAAAGAGAGAGGCTTGTGATCAGACAACATGATGAACCTTCTGCCCCAAACATACATTTTAAATTTCTGTGCTGCCCACACACAGGCTAGAGCCTCCCGCTCTATGCTGCTATAACGTTTCTCATATTCCTTCAAAGACCTTGAAGCGAAAGCAACTGTCTTCTCCACCCCATGAACCTCTTGACTTAACACTGCTCCTAACCCACTCATACTTGCATCCACCGCAATCGTAGAGACACAATCATCACAAAATGCATGCAGAGGGTGAGCAGCTATAATCAACTCTTTTACCTTTTCAAAAACTCCTTCCAAATCACTAGACCATACAAATCTTTGGCCCTTTTTTAACAACAACCTGAGAGGTTCCACCACCTGTGCGTAGTTACTCACAAACCTGGCGTAATATTCCGCTAGCCCTAAGAAAGAGCGAAGAGAATCCTTATCCACTGGAGCTTTTGCATCTTTCAATGCTTTGATTACGGAAAACTTTGGTTTAATACCAACCTGGGAAACAGTGTGACCAAGATACTCGAGTTCTTGAACCCCAAATTTACACTTATCTTCCCCGATGGTCATCTCACGCTCCCTCAACAAAGACAGAACCTTTCTCAATAACACATTGTGTTCATCCAGACTATCCGCAAAAATTAGGATATCATCCAGATAAGCCTGGACCCCCTTCAAATCTTTAAAAATAGTATCCATCAGCCTCTGGAACACACTGGCCGCTGATGCCAAACCGAAGAGGAGTCTTAAAAACTTGAACGCCCCAAACGGAGTGACAAAAGTGGTCAATTCTTGAGATTCTTTGCTCAATGGGACCTGATGGTATGCGGATTTTAGGTCTATTAAGGAGAACCATTTTGCTCCCCCCAGATTTGCCAATAATTCCTGAATCTTAGGAAGAGGATGACAATCCACCTTGATGTTCTTGTTTAAGCCCCTGAGGTCTGCACATAACCTAATCTCGTTATTTTTTTTTGTGCAACGACAATTGGGGCGACCCATTGAGATGATTCTGTAGGTTAGATAATCTTTTGGTCACACAAATCATCTAACATTTTTTTTTAATTCAGCTCTTACACTTAGAGGAACATTACGAACCTTGTGAACTATGGGTGAAGCATTCGGAAGAAGTCTGATTTTATGTTCCACTCCTTTCACTAGACCCACCTTATTGTTAAAGACCTCTTTAAATTCTTTAACTAGATCCCCATGATCCAACATCATTTCTTCAACATTGCAAATAGGAACATCTCTAACTCTGATTGGATTTTTATCCCCTGGAACCAAATACAGCCCCATCGTGGCGAGGTCCTTCCACCCCACAATGTTTTTACCCTTTATTGCCACATATATTTTTGTACATATGGACCTTTCCAAAACTTCCACAGGACCCACAAAGAATCCCAACATATCAATATCCTTTTCCCCAAAGGCTTTAGGGTTCACATCAGATTCAGAAATCTTCACATTTTTTCCCCACTTCTCAAAGAATGTAGAATCTCGAAGAATCGTGATGGGTGATCCCGAATCTGCCATCACTTGTAGTTCAACACTATCAATAACTGCTGAACATAAGGGACCTTTGATTTCCTGTTCTTCCAAGTCCAAAGATAAAAGTAGATTGTCCATAGATTCAGAACAATCGTTCCAATCCACATTGTTAATTTTGACACTTTTTTTTTTAAATCTACATACTTTTTGGAAATGACCCACTCTTTTACACACAGAGCAATGTTTTCCCAAAGCTGGACAGCCTTTAAAATTACCTATATGGAACTTTGATCCACATCTAAAACAAAAATTTTGACCTTTGTTCTGAAAACTTTTCGATTTGTCCCTGTTAACCACAGCATACAAACCATCTTCCTCACCCTCCTCTGACACTAAATTGACTTTGGGATTTACATCAGAAGACATTGCTTTAGTAGACAACAAAGATCTTTCTATACTTAAAGCAAGGTCAATCACCTCAGATAAAGAAGGATTTTTACAGCTAAGAATTCTTTCTTTAATTTTAGAAGAAGCACAGTTAAACACTAACTGATTCCCAATGTAATTATCTAAGAGAGGACCAAAGTCGCAAGAAATAGCCAAAACCCTTAAAGCAGCCACGTATTCTTCTATTTTCTCTTCATCTTTTTGTTTCCTTTTGTAAAAATTATGTCTTTCGCGCATAATATTTGGTGACTCATCAAATAGTTTTTTAAGCCTAGCTAAAGCTTCCAGATACACATTCCACTGTCTGTCACCAGATTGACCTACAGGAGGAGGAATGGGTGTTAGACTATTAAAAATACGTTGGGCTGCCAGCCCTAAACTGCCAAATAATAACGCAAATTTGCGAGCTGGGGAATAATCCACAGCATCTATGGCTACTAAGTGATTCTGAAATAAACCTAACCATTCAGGCCATAAAAGGTTTAGTTTACCAGGTTTATCCAGAAATGGAGGAGGTTGTGTAATCTCCTTAATAGAAGACATGGTAGACTCTTTTTACACAGATAACAAAAAAAATGTCAACTGGAGGCTTGAAACAGTCAAAGATCCAAATAGTCAAAGAAATGTCTTGAAGAAAGGAATAACCAAAAGTTACCTTCAGTGTTTGGAAAACAAACAGCACGTCAAGGAAAAATAAATAATTAAAAACTGCCCAAAAAAAATAAAATTTCTGTTGAAGGAACAACTTCAATTAGGAAATTGTAGACTCCGGTAAAAGAAAGGACTTCAGTGAAGTAGTTACAGGCTCCGATGATTCCCAGGTGAAGCAGCTGTCAAAACCAGGAAATGTCGTTTTTCTAAACGAAGCGACGCTGAGACTCACAGATGATGGAGAGTCACAGCGTCAAACATCATACGTTTCGTGTAACGCCACACGCTTTGTCCCAGCATTCACCAGATACTCCCAGAATTCTAAGCCGCTACGTCACAGGAGCAGGAATCCACAGTCTGCACGGACTTGAAGCAGAGACCAACGGAGCGAACTAGTAAGAACGTTGAGCAATGTTTTATATGAAAACAAAGTCAAATACTTGTCAAAGAATTTCCTAACCTGAAATTTCTTTGAAAATTGAAAAGGAGAGCAACACGCAAAGAGAGTAGAGCGAACAATCTATCAAAAACGCTCAAGTTAGGACTCTCAAGTAAAAAGTTATCAAGAGACCAGTTAAAACAAGTAGCGACACCTATGCATCCATCCTACCGTAATCCGACACATAAGAAATAGTCGTAACAGGCGTAGGAAAGGTGATTTCTGCCAGCTTGCAAACAAACTTTTTACTCTTCAAAGAGGAGGAAAAATAAATCCAGCGTGGGTTGGTGGGTGAACGATGATCCCAATCGTCGCCAATCTGTAATAAATAGAGACTGTCCACAGTTTCTTATCTGAAGAAGAAGGCTTAATCTCAAGGTAGTTCACCCACAAATATCGTGTGCTCTCAGCCCGGAGTCCACCCAGCAACTGCAGACACAGAGTGAACCACGAGCCCAGAACACACACACATATTCAAAAGGACACAGTAGTAACACAAGCTCATCACGAGCCCCAAGCAAGTAATAAGCATGAGCTCAACACGAGCTCATCAGTAACTAAATACATTTTTTTTTTTTTTGAACGGTCGTATATAGCGCTCGACTACCCTGGGGCATCTCGGCGCTTGCCTTGGGAACCCGTCCTGGCTTTTCCCTGTGAGATAACCCCTACTGGGCATCCCCAAGGTGAAAGCCAGGCATCCTGCCGCGGTGGGGCCGTTGTGGAGATTAAGCAAGCTAATGCCCAGAGTTGCAGAGTGTTAAGCCATGATTCGAGTGGGCACCGAAGCGAGAATTATCGAGTCCGTGGACATTTGGGCTCAGACCCTGCCGCGTCGGGAATTGAACCCTGGTCCCGAGTCTGACCTCTGCTTCAGGGTCTGCCTCCTATAACCAGTGAGCCACACTTCTCCATCTACTACAGTAAGGGAGGCGAGAGCCTCTACTGTACAGTATGGACCGGGGTAAGGGAGGCAAGAGCCTCTACCATACAGTATGGACCAGGGTAAGGGAGGCCAGAGCCTCTACTGTACAGTATGGACCGGGGTAAGGGAGGCGAGAGCCTCAACTGTACAGTATGGACCGGGGTAAGGGAGGCGAGAGCCTCTACTGTACAGAATGGACCAGGGTAAGGGAGCCGAGAGCCTCTACAGTACAGTAAGGACCAGGGTAAGGGAGGCAAGAGCCTCTACTGTACAGTATGGACCAGGGTAAGGGAGGCGAGAGCCTCTACTGTACAGTATGGAGCGGGGTAAAGGAGGCAAGAGCCTCTACTGTACAGTAAGGACCAGGATAAGGGAAGCGAGAGCCTCTACTGTACAGTATGGACCAGGGTAAGGGAGGCCAGAGCCTCTACTGTACAGTATGGACCAGGATAAGGGAGGCGAGAGCCTCTACTGTACAGTATGGACCAGGGTAAGGGAGGCCAGAGCCTCTACTGTACAGTATGGACCAGGATAAAGGAGGCGAGAGCCTCTACTGTACAGTATGGACCAGGGTAAGGGAGGCCAGAGCCTCTACTGTTCAGTATGGACCAGGATAAGGGAGGCGAGAGCCTCTACTGTACAGTATGGACCAGGGTAAGGGAGGCGAGAGCCTCTACTGTACAGTATGGACCAGGGTAAGGGAGGCCAGAGCCTCTACTGTACAGTATGGACCAGGATAAGGAAGGCAAGAGCCTCTAATGTACAGTATGGACCAGGATAAGGGAGGCGAGAGCCTCTACTGTACAGTATGGACCAGGGTAAGGGAGGCAAGAACCTCTACTGTACAGTATGGACCAGGATAAGGGAGGCAAGAGCATTTACTGTTCAGTATGGACCGGAGTAAGGGAGGCCAGAGCCTCTACTGTACAGTATGGACCAGGGTAAGGGAGGCCAGAGCCTCTACTGTACAGTATGGACCGGGGTAAGTGAGGCCAGAGTCTCTACTGTACAGTATGGACCAGGGGAAGGGAGGCAAGAGCCTCAACTGTACAGTATGGACAGGGGTAAGGGAGGCGAGAACCTCAACTGTACAGTATGGACCTGGGTAAGGGAGGCAAGAGCCTCTACTGTACAGTATGGACCTGAATGAGGGAGGCAAGAGCCTCTACTGTTTAGTATGGGCCCAGGAAAGGGAGGCCAGAGCCTCTACTGTACAGTATGGACAGGGGTAAGGGAGGTGAGAGCCTCTACTGTACAGTATGGGCTCGGGTAAGGAAGGCCAGAGCCTCTACTGTACAGTATGGACCGGGGTAAGGGAGGCCAGAGCCTCTACTGTACACTATGGACTGGGGTAAGGGAGGCGAGAGCATTTACTGTACAGTATGGACCGGGAATAGGGAGGCAAGAGGCTCTACTGTACAGTATGGACCGAGGTAAGGGAGGCGTCAGCCTCTACTGTACAGTATGGACCAGGGTAAGGAAGGCGAGAGCCTCTACTGTACGGTATGGACCGGGGTAAGGGAGGCTAGAACCTCTACTGTACAGTATGGACCGGGGATAGAGAGGCAAGAGCCTCTACTGTACAGTATGGACCGGGGTAAGGGAGGCGAGAGCCTCTACTGTACGGTATGAACAGGGGAAAGGGAGGCGAGAGCCTCTACTGTACAGTATGGACCGGGGATAGGGAGGCCAGAGCCTCTACTGTACAGTATGGACCAGGATAAGGGAGGCGAGAGCCTCCTCTGTACAGTATGGACCAGGGTAAGGGAGGCGAGAGCCTCTACTGTACAGTATGGACCAGGGTAAGGGAGGCCAGAGCCTCTACTGTACAGTATGGACCAGGATAAGGAAGGCAAGAGCCTCTAATGTACAGTATGGACCAGAATAAGGGAGGCGAGAGCCTCTACTGAACAGTATGGACCAGGGTAAGGGAGGCAAGAACCTCTACTGTACAGTATGGACCAGGATAAGGGAGGCAAGAGCATCTACTGTACAGTATGGACCAGAGTAAGGGAGGCCAGAGCCTCTACTGTACAGTATGGACCGGGAATAGGGAGGCAAGAGCCTCTACTGTACAGTATGGACCGGGGTAAGGGAGGCGTCAGCCTCTACTGTACAGTATGGACCAGGGTAAGGGAGGCGAGAGCCTCTACTGTACGGTATGGACCGGGGTAAGGGAGGCTAGAACCTCTACTGTACAGTATGGACCGGGGATAGAGAGGCAATAGCCTCTACTGTACAGTATGGACCGGGGTAAGGGAGGCGAGAGCCTCTACTGTACGGTATGAACAGGGGAAAGGGAGGCGAGAGCCTCTACTGTACAGTATGGACCGGGGATAGAGAGGAGAGAGCCTCTACTGTACAGTATGGACCAGGATAAGGGAGGCGAGAGCCTCCTCTGTACAGTATGGACCAGGGTAAGGGAGGCGAGAGCCTCTACTGTACAGTATGGACCAGGGTAAGGGAGGCCAGAGCCTCTACTGTAAGTATGGACCAGGATAAGGAAGGCAAGAGCCTCTAATGTACAGTATGGACCAGGATAAGGGAGGCGAGAGCCTCTACTGAACAGTATGGACCAGGGTAAGGGAGGCAAGAACCTCTACTGTACAGTATGGACCAGGATAAGGGAGGCAAGAGCATCTACTGTACAGTATGGACCAGAGTAAGGGAGGCCAGAGCCTCTACTGTACAGTATGGACCAGGGTAAGGGAGGCCAGAGCCTCTACTGTACAGTATGGACCGGGGTAAGTGAGGCCAGAGTCTCTACTGTACAGTATGGACCAGGGGAAGGGAGGCAAGAGCCTCAACTGTACAGTATGGACCGGGGTAAGGGAGGCGAGAGCCTCAACTGTACAGTATGGACCTGGGTAAGGGAGGCAAGAGCCTCTACTGTACAGTATGGACCTGAATGAGGGAGGCGAGAGCCTCTACTGTTTAGTATGGGCCCAGGAAAGGGAGGCCAGAGCCTCTACTGTACAGTATGGACCGGGGTAAGGGAGGCTAGAACCTCTACTGTACAGTATGGACCGGGGATAGAGAGGCAAGAGCCTCTACTGTACAGTATGGACCGGGGTAAGGGAGGCGAGAGCCTCTACTGTACGGTATGAACAGGGGAAAGGGAGGCGAGAGCCTCTACTGTACAGTATGGACCGGGGATAGGGAGGCAAGAGCCTCTACTGTACACTATGGACCGGGGTAAGGGAGGCGAGAGCCTCTACTGTACAGTATGGCCCGGGGTAAGGGAGGTGAGAGCCTCTACTGTACAGTATAGACCGGGGTAAGGGAGGCAAGAGCCTCTACTGTACAGTATGGACCGGGGATAGGGAGGCAAGAGCCTCTACTGAACAGTATGGACCTGGGTAAGGGAGGTGAGAGCCTCTACTGTACAGTATGGACCGGGGATAGGGAGGCAAGAGCCTCTACTGTACAGTATGGACCGGGGTAAGGGAGGCGAGAGCCTCTACTGTACAGTATGGACCGGGGATAGGGAGGCGAGAGCCTCAACTGTACAGTATGGACCGGGGTAAGGTTGGCGAGAGCCTCAACTGTACAGTATGGACCGGGTAAGGGAGGTGAGAGCCTCTACTGTACAGTATGGACTGGGGATAGGGAGGCGAGAGCCTCAACTGTACAGTATGGACCGGGGTAAGGGAGGCGAGAGCCTCTACTGTACAGTATGGACCGGGGATAGGGAGGCGAGAGCCTCAACTGTACAGTATGGACCGGGGTAAGGGAGGCGAAGGCCTCTACTGTACAGTATGGAACGGGGCTAGGGAGGCGAGAGCCTCAACTGTACAGTATGGACCGGGGTAAGGGAGGCGAGAGACTCAACTGTACAGTATGGACCGGGGTAAGGGAGGCGAGAGCCTCTACTGTACAGTATGGACCGGGGTAAGGGAGGCTAGAGCCTCTACTGTACAGTATGAACCAGGATAAGGGAGGCCAGAGCCTCTACTGTACAGTATGGACTGGGGTAAGGGAGGCGAGAGCCTCTACTGTACAGTATGGACCGGGGTAAGGGAGGCACGAGCCTCTACTGTACAGTATGTACCAGGGTAAGGGAGGCGAGAGCCTCTACTGTACAGTATGGACCAGGGTAAGGGAGGCGAGAGCCTCTACTGTACAGTATGGACCGGGGTAAAGGAGGCGAGAGCCTCTACTGTACAGTATGGACCGGGGTAAGGGAGGCGAAAGCCTCAACTGTACAGTAAGGACCGGGTAAGGGAGGCGAGAGCCTCTACTGTACAGTATGGACCGGGGTAAGGGAGGCAAGAGCCTCTACTGTACAGTATGGACCGGGGATAGGGAGGCGAGAGCCTCAACTGTACAGTATGGACCGGGGTAAGGTAGGCGAGAGCCTCAACTGTACAGTATGGACCGGGTAAGGGAGGCGAGAGCCTCTACTGTACAGTATGGACCGGGGATAGGGAGGCGAGAGCCTCAACTGTACAGTATGGACCGGGGTAAGGGAGGCGAGAGGCACAACTGTACAGTATGGACCGGGGTAAGGGAGGCGAGAGCCTCTACTGTACAGAATGGACCGGGGATAGGGAGGCGAGAGCCTCAACTGTACAGTATGGACCGGGGTAAGGGAGGCGAGAGCCTCTACTGTACAGTATGGACCGGGGTAAGGGAGGCGAGAGACTCAACTGTACAGTATGGACCGGGGTAAGGGAGGCGAGAGCCTCTACTGTACAGTATGGACCGGGGTAAGGGAGGCTAGAGCCTCTATTGTACAGTATGAACCAGGATAAGGGAGGCCAGAGCCTCTACTGTACAGTATGGACTGGGGTAAGGGAGGCGAGAGCCTCTACTGTACAGTATGGACCGGGGTAAGGGAGGCGAGAGCCTCTACTGTACAGTATGTACCAGGGTAAGGGAGGCGAGAGCCTCTACTGTACAGTATGGACCGGGGATAGGGAGGTGAGAGCCTCAACTGTACAGTATGGACCAGGGTAAGGGAGGCAAGAGCCTCTACTGTACAGTATGGACCGGGGATAGGGAGGCGAGAGCCTCAACTGTACAGTATGGACCGGGGTAAGGGAGGCGAGAGCCTCTACTGTACAGTATGTACCAGGGTAAGGGAGGCGAGAGCCTCTACTGTACAGTATGGACCGAGGATAGGGAGGCGAGAGCCTCAACTGTACAGTATGGACCGGGGTAAGGTAGGCGAGAGCCTCAACTGTACAGTATGGACCGGGTAAGGGAGGCGAGAGCCTCTACTGTACAGTATGGACCGGGGATAGGGAGGCGAGAGCCTCAACTGTACAGTATGGACCGGGGTAAGGGAGGCGAGAGCCTCAACTGTACAGTATGGACCGGGGTAAGGGAGGCGAGAGCCTCTACTGTACAGAATGGACCGGGGATAGGGAGGCGAGAACCTCAACTGTACAGTATGGACCGGGGTAAGGGAGGCGAGAGCCTCTACTGTACAGTATGGAACGGGGCTAGGGAGGCGAGAGCCTCAACTGTACAGTATGGACTGGGGTAAGGGAGGCGAGAGACTCCACTGTACAGTATGGACCGGGGTAAGGGAGGCGAGAGCCTCTACTGTACAGTATGGACCGGGGTAAGGGAGGCTAGAGCCTCTACTGTACAGTATGAACCAGGATAAGGGAGGCCAGAGCCTCTACTGTACAGTATGGACTGGGGTAAGGGAGGCGAGAGCCTCTACTGTACAGTATGGACCGGGGTAAGGGAGGCGAGAGCCTCTACTGTACAGTATGTACCAGGGTAAGGGAGGCGAGAGCCTCTACTGTACAGTATGGACTGGGGTAAGGGAGGCCAGAGCCTCTACTGTATTTATTTATTTAGTATTTTGTAGAGCGCACAGCTACCTCCGACGGAGGCGTCCCGGCGCTGAAGACAATACCTCAGGAGGGTCAGGGGAGTATGAAAGGAAGGACTAGAATTAGATCTGGGAGAATAACCAGGTCTTTAGCTTTTTTCGGAATAGGGGTTCAGATGTCAGAAACCTTATCTCAGAGGAAAGCTGATTCCATAGTTTGGAGGTGCTACTGCAAGGGACCTTCCTCCCGTGCGTGTAAGACGAAAACGGGGGCAGAACATGAGGCGGAGGTGGTTGGATCTGAGGTTTCGAGGTGCTTGTGAAAACCTCAATCTGCGGCGTAGGTAGGTGGGGCCTCGGTCATTGAGAGCTCTAAAGGCCAGGGTTAAGGTTTTAAATTGAATGCGCAGTTTTATTGGGAGCCAGTGGAGTTTGATCAAGTGGGGTGAAATGGAATGACGGTAGGGGATATTGCAGATTAGTCTAGCGGCCACATTCTGGACTTTTTGTAGTTGGTTAATGAGGTAAGTGGGGGCACCTACGTACAAACTGTTGGCGTAGTCTAGATGAGAGTTGATGAGGGCATAGATTACTGTTTTACGAGATTCAAGCGGTAGGTAGGGGATGATTTTTTTTATCATTCGTAACTTCCCAAAACAGGCTGAGGTGACTTTGTTGATTTGAGTCTTACAGGAGAGGGCGGTGTCATATTGAAAGCCTAGGTTACGGGCGGCTTGAACTGGTTCCGGGGGGGGGGGGGTTGAGTTCCGTCGGCCACCAGAGATTGGAAGGTAAGGGTGATTTTTGATTAAAGAATAAGACTTCAGTCTTATCTGTATTAAGCTTTAGGTTGTTAGCAGACATCCAGGAGGCGATGTTTAACATACAGTACAGTAAGGACCGGGGTAAAGGAGGCGAGAGCCTCTACTGTACAGTATGGACCGGGGTAAGGGAGGCGAGAGCCTCAACTGTACAGTATGGACCAGGGTAAGGGAGGCGAGAGCCTCTACTGTACAGTATGGACCGGGATAAGGGAGGCGAGAGCCTCTACTGTACAGTATGGACCGGGATAAGGGAGGTGAGGGCCTCAACTGTACAGTATGGACCAGGGTAAGGGAGGCGAGAGCCTCTACTGTACAGTATGGAGCAGGATAAGGGAGGTGAGAGCCTCCACTGTACAGTATGGACCGGGGTAAGGGAGGCGAAAGCCTCTACTGTACAGTATGGACCAGGGTATTGGAGGCGAGAGCCTCTACTGTACAGTAAGGACCGGGGTAAAGGAGGCGAGAGTCTCTACTGTACAGTATGGACCGGGGTAAGGGAGGCGAGAGCCTCAACTGTACAGTAAGGACCGGGGTAAGGGAGGCGAGAGCCTCTACTGTACAGTATGGACTGGGGTAAGGGAGGCGAGAGCCTCAACTGTACAGTATGGACCAGGGTAAGGGAGGCGAGAGCCTCTACTGTACAGTATGGATCGGGATAAGGGAGGCGAGAGCCTCAACTGTACAGTATGGACCAGGGTAAGGGAGGCGAGAGCCTCAACTGTACAGTATGGACCAGGGTAAGGGAGGCGAGAGCCTCTACTGTACAGTATGGACCAGGGTATGGGAGGCGAGAGCCTCTACTGTGCAGTAAGGACCAGGGTAAAGGAGGCGAGAGCCTCTACTGTACAGTATGGACCGGGGTAAGGGAGGCGAGAGCCTCAACTGTACAGTAAGGACCGGGGTAAGGGAGACGAGAGCCTCTACTGTACAGTATGGACCGGGGATAGGGAGGCAAGAGCCTCTGCTGTACAGTATGGACCGGGGATAGGGAGGCAAGAGCCTCTACTGTACAGTATGGACTGGGATAAGGGAGGCGAGAGCCTCTACTGTACAGTATGGACCGGGATAAGGGAGGCGAGAGCCTCCACTGTACAGTATGGACCGGGGTAAGGGAGGCGAGAGCCTCTACTGTACAGTATGGACCGGGGTAAGGGAGGCTAGAGCCTCTACTGTACAGTATGAACCAGGATAAGGGAGGCCAGAGCCTCTACTGTACAGTATGGACTGGGGTAAGGGAGGCGAGAGCCTCTACTGTACAGTATGGACCGGGGTAAGGGAGGCGAGAGCCTCTACTGTACAGTATGTACCAGGGTAAGGGAGGCGAGAGCCTCTACTGTACAGTATGGACTGGGGTAAGGGAGGCCAGAGCCTCTACTGTATTTATTTATTTAGTATTTTGTAGAGCGCACAGCTACCTCCGACGGAGGCGTCCCGGCGCTGAAGACAATACCTCAGGAGGGTCAGGGGAGTATGAAAGGAAGGACTAGATTTAGATCTGGGAGAATAACCAGGTCTTTAGCTTTTTTCGGAATAGGGGTTCAGATGTCAGAAACCTTATCTCAGAGGAAAGCTGATTCCATAGTTTGGAGGTGCTACTGCAAGGGACCTTCCTCCCGTGCGTGTAAGACGAAAACGGGGGCAGAACATGAGGCGGAGGTGGTTGGATCTGAGGTTTCGAGGTGCTTGTGAAAACCTCAATCTGCGGCGTAGGTAGGTGGGGCCTCGGTCATTGAGAGCTCTAAAGGCCAGGGTTAAGGTTTTAAATTGAATGCGCAGTTTTATTGGGAGCCAGTGGAGTTTGATCAAGTGGGGTGAAATGGAATGACGGTAGGGGATATTGCAGATTAGTCTAGCGGCCACATTCTGGACTTTTTGTAGTTGGTTAATGAGGTAAGTGGGGGCACCTACGTACAAACTGTTGGCGTAGTCTAGATGAGAGTTGATGAGGGCATAGATTACTGTTTTACGAGATTCAAGCGGTAGGTAGGGGATGATTTTTTTTATCATTCGTAGCTTCCCAAAACAGGCTGAGGTGACTTTGTTGATTTGAGTCTTACAGGAGAGGGCGGTGTCATATTGAAAGCCTAGGTTACGGGCGGCTTGAACTGGTTCCGGGGGGGGGGGGGTTGAGTTCCGTCGGCCACCAGATATTGGAAGGTAAGGGTGATTTTTGATTAAAGAATAAGACTTCAGTCTTATCTGTATTAAGCTTTAGGTTGTTAGCAGACATCCAGGAGGCGATGTTTAACATACAGTACAGTAAGGACCGGGGTAAAGGAGGCGAGAGCCTCTACTGTACAGTATGGACCGGGGTAAGGGAGGCGAGAGCCTCAACTGTACAGTATGGACCAGGGTAAGGGAGGCGAGAGCCTCTACTGTACAGTATGGACCGGGATAAGGGAGGCGAGAGCCTCTACTGTACAGTATGGACCGGGATAAGGGAGGTGAGGGCCTCAACTGTACAGTATGGACCAGGGTAAGGGAGGCGAGAGCCTCTACTGTACAGTATGGAGCAGGATAAGGGAGGTGAGAGCCTCCACTGTACAGTATGGACCGGGGTAAGGGAGGCGAAAGCCTCTACTGTACAGTATGGACCAGGGTATTGGAGGCGAGAGCCTCTACTGTACAGTAAGGACCGGGGTAAAGGAGGCGAGAGCCTCTACTGTACAGTATGGACCGGGGTAAGGGAGGCGAGAGCCTCAACTGTACAGTAAGGACCGGGGTAAGGGAGGCGAGAGCCTCTACTGTACAGTATGGACTGGGGTAAGGGAGGCGAGAGCCTCAACTGTACAGTATGGACCAGGGTAAGGGAGGCGAGAGCCTCTACTGTACAGTATGGATCGGGATAAGGGAGGCGAGAGCCTCAACTGTACAGTATGGACCAGGGTAAGGGAGGCGAGAGCCTCAACTGTACAGTATGGACCAGGGTAAGGGAGGCGAGAGCCTCTACTGTACAGTATGGACCAGGGTATGGGAGGCGAGAGCCTCTACTGTACAGTAAGGACCAGGGTAAAGGAGGCGAGAGCCTCTACTGTACAGTATGGACCGGGGTAAGGGAGGCGAGAGCCTCAACTGTACAGTAAGGACCGGGGTAAGGGAGACGAGAGCCTCTACTGTACAGTATGGACCGGGGATAGGGAGGCAAGAGCCTCTGCTGTACAGTATGGACCGGGGATAGGGAGGCAAGAGCCTCTACTGTACAGTATGGACTGGGATAAGGGAGGCGAGAGCCTCTACTGTACAGTATGGACCGGGATAAGGGAGGCGAGAGCCTCAACTGTACAGTATGGACCATGGTAAGGGAGGCGAGAGCCTCTACTGTACAGTATGGACCGGGATAAGGGAGGCGAGAGCCTCAACTGTACAGTATGGACCAGGGTAAGGGAGGCGAGAGCCTCTACTGTACAGTATGGACCAGGGTATGGGAGGCGAGAGCCTCTATTGTACAGTAGGGACCGGAATAAGGGAGGCGAGAGCCTCAACTGTACAGTATGGACCGGGGTAAGGGAGGCGAGAGCCTCTACTGTACAGTATGGACCTGGATAAGGGAGGCCAGAGCCTCTACTGTACAGTATGGACCGGGATAAGGGAGGCGAGAGCCTCAACTGTACAGTATGGACCAGGGTAAGGGAGGCGAGAGCCTCAACTGTACAGTATGGACCATGGTAAGGGAGGCGAGAGCCTCTACTGTACAGTATGGACCGGGATAATTTATTTTATTTATTTATGGGATTTTTTGTGCGCAACTAATACCCTAAGGTGTCTAGGCGCAGCGAAATACTCCAGATTCCAGCACAGATCAGCACGTTCTTATTGATTAAAAAGCCAGGTCTTCAGTAATTTACGAAAATTAATAAGGGTGGGAGCGGTTTTAATGTGCAAGGGGAGTGAATTTCAGAGCACCGGCGTAGCTACCAAGAATCGCCTGTCACCCCAGGTGGCCGTTCTTGTGCGGGGGACAGTCAAAAGATAGCTAGCTGCTGATCTTAGATTCTTTTTGGGGGTATACACCTGAAAAGCCTCTTTTAGAAACTTTGGTCCTGTCTGATGAATGGCCTTATAGGCTATACAAAGAGCCTTAAATTTGATCCTGCTCTCAACCCTTAACCAATGAAGGTGGCGTATGGCTGCAGAAGTGGGATGTCGCCTAGGGATGTTAAGCAGGATCCGTGCTGCCATGTTTTGGACGGACTGAAGCTTGTTTAGGATGTATTTATGTGTGCCAAGAAAAAGAGCATTTCCATAATCTAATTTTGAAAATACTAGTGTGGTGACTAACGTTTTTCCTGCAGATACTGGTAAGTACGGCAGGAGTTTTTTTATTTTCTTCAGTACAAAGAAAGCAGCCGAGACCACCTTATTAACATGGCATCCAAAAGTTAACTTATTATCAAAAATCACTCCCAGATTCCTCACCTTGGTGGCTGGCACCGGAGGCGGACCCATCTGACTAGGCCACCATATGTGAGACCATTCTGGAGAAATTGTGCCAAAAGTCATGACCTCAGTTTTCTCCGCATTAAGTTTCAGGCAGTTACTGTGCATCCATGATTGTACATCCAGTAACCCCTCCTGAAACCTAGCTGCTACCACGGGGCCATTCTTGTGCACCGCCAACACAAGCTGGGTATCATCAGCATAGGTGGTTAGGCGCATCCCATGGGATTTGATGACCCTCGCCAAGTCCGAAACATAAATGTTGAAAAGAGTAGAACTTAGCGAGGATCCTTGAGGAACCCCACAAGGCAGTTCAGTGGTGGGCGAGTAATAATTGCCCAGCTTTACTGCCTGTCTACGGTTGGCTAAAAAGGAGGCTATGAGATCTTTGGCCAGATGATTGATCCCAAAGGTTGCGACACGGTCGACCAAGATGGTGTGGTCGACCGTGTCGAAGGCCGCCGACAGGTCTAGTAGAATAAGAACTGCAGCTCCTCCTGAGTCCATAATCTCTCTAATTTCGTCTGAGGCTTTTATTAATGCTGTCTCCGTTCCGTGTTCCCTCCGGAACCCGAACTGAGTATCATCTAAGAGTTTATGATGTTCAATAAACTCCGAAAGCTGTTTATTCATAGTTGCCTCTATGATTTTGGACGTAAAAGGGAGACAGGCAATAGGCCTGTTGTTAGATGAAATAGTGGGGTCTAAAGAAGGTTTTTTGATTAAAGGTTTAACAATGGCCTTCTTCCAGCTTGCTGGGTAGACACCAGATGTAAATATGGAATTACATATTTCAGTTAGCGGCTGTGTGATAACGTTCTGTAATTTATTCATTGTTGTAGGTGGGCAAGGGTCAAGTGGGGAACCTGATTTGATCTTACAGATCAGCGCACTGATCTGAGCTTCAGTAGCTGGCTGAAACTTATCAAAATAGGGATTATTGGGCATTGGATGAATGACGGGTGTAGCATCAGCTTTTCTTGCCTGTTCATCAGAAAAAGTGGAATAAATGTCCGTCACCTTGGTTTTGAAGAAAGTGGCCAGTGAATCACATAGTTCCTGCGAGTTTTCACTTATAGGTCCCTTTGGACTAGAAAGAGAATTCACAACCTGAAAGAGCATCCTGGCTGAGTTGTGTGCTTGTTCAATTTGGCCAGTGTAGAAAAGATTCTTTTGTGTGTTGATGGCTTTTTTGTAGATTGCTAGAGCACTCTTATAATCCTGCTTAGCCGAAGGACTGTAATGTTTCCTCCAGCGTCTTTCAAGATTTCTACAATACTGACGTTGGAGGCGCAGTTCCTCTGGGAGGAAGGCGAGAGCCTCTACTGTACAGTATGGACCGGGGTAAGGGAGGTGAGAGCCTCAACTGTACAGTAAGGACCGGGGTAAGGGAGGCGAGAGCCTCTACTGTACAGTATGGACCGGGGACATGGCGGCGAGAGCCTCTACTGTACAGTATGGACCGGGGTAAGGGAGGCGAGAGCCTCTACTGTACAGTATGGACCAGGATAAGGGAGGCGAGAGCCTCTACTGTACAGTATGGACTGGGATAAGGGAGGCGAGAGCCTCAACTGTACAGTATGGACCAGGGATAAGGGAGGCGAGAGCCTCTCCTGTACAGTATGGACCAGGGTATGGGAGCCGAGAGCCTCTACTGTACAGTATGGACCGGGATAAGGGAGGCGAGAGCCTCTACTGTACAGTATGGACCGGCGTAAGGGAGGCGAGAGCCTCAACTGTACAGTAAGGACCGGGGTAAGGGAGGCGAGAGCCTCTACTGTACAGTATGGACCGGGGATAGGGAGGCGAGAGCCTCTGCTCTACAGTATGGACCGGGGTAAGGGAGGCGAGAGCCTCTACTGTACAGTATGGACCCGGGGAAGGGAGGCGAGAGCCTCTACTGTACAGTATGGACCGGGGTAAGGGAGGCGAGAGCCTCTGCTGTACAGTATGGACCTGGGTAAGGGAGGCCAGAGCCTCAACTGTACAGTATGGACCGGGGTAAGGGAGGCGAGAGCCTCTACTGTACAGTATGGACCCGGGTAAGGGAGGCAAGAGCCTCTACTGTACAGGATGGACCCGGGTAAGGGAGGCGAGAGCCTCTACTGTACAGTATGGACCGGGGTAAAGGAGGCAAGAGCCTCTGCTGTACAGTATGGACCTGGGTAAGGGAGGCCAGAGTCTCAGCTGTACAGTATGGACCGGGGTAAGGGAGGCCAGAGCCTCTACTGTACAGTATGGACCGGGGTAAGGGAGGCCAGAGCCTCTACTGTACAGTATGGACCGGGGTAAGGGAGGCCAGAGCCTCTACTGTACAGAATGGACCCGTGTAAGGGAGGCGAGAGCCTCTACTGTACAGTATGGACCGGGGTAAGGGAGGCGAGAGCCTCTTCTGTACAGTATGGACCGGGGTAAGGGAGGCGAGATCCTCTACTGTACAGTATGGACCCGGGTAAGGGAGGCGAGAGCCTCTACTGTACAGTATGGACCGGGGTAAGGGAGGCGAGAGCCTCTACTGTACAGTATGGACCCGGGTAAGGGAGGCGAGAGCCTCTACTGTACAGTATGGACCGGGTAAGGGAGGCAAGAGCCTCTACTGTACAGTATGGACCGGGGATAGGGAGGCCAGAGCCTCTACTGTACAGTATGGACCGGGCTAAGGGAGGCGAAGGCCTCTACTGAACAGTATGGACCGTGGTAAGGGAGGCAAGAGCCTCCACTGTACAGTATGGACCAGGGTAAGGGAGGCGAGATCCTCTACTGTACAGTATGGACCGGGGTAAGGGAGGCGTGAGCCTCTAATGTACAGTATGGAGCAGGGTAAAGGAGGCAAGAGCCTCCACTGTACAGTATGGACCGGGGTAAGGGAGGCGAGAGCCTCTACTGTACAGTATGGACCGAGGTAAGGGAGGCAAGAGCCTCTACTGTACAGTATGGACCAGGGTAAGGGAGGCAAGAGCCTCTAATGTACAGTATGGACCGGGGTAAGGGAGGCGAGACCCTCTACTGTACAGTATGGACCAGGGTAAGGGAGGCAAGAGCCTCAACTGTACAGTATGGACCGGGGATAGGGAGGCCAGAGCCTCTACTGTACAGTATGGACCGGGGTAAGGGAGGCAAGAGCCTCCACTGTACAGTATGGACCAGGGTAAGGGAGGCGAGAGCCTCTACTGTACAGTATGGACCAGGGTAAGGGAGGCAAGAACCTCTACTGCACAGTATGGAGCGGGGTAAGGGAGGCAAGAGCCTCTACTGTACAGTAAGGACCAGGATAAGGGAAGCGAGAGCCTCTACTTTACAGTATGGACCAGGGTAATGGAGGCCAGAGCCTCTACTGTACAGTATGGACCAGGATAAGGGAGGCGAGAGCCTCTCCTGTACAGTATGGACCAGGGTAAGGGAGGCCAGAGCCTCTACTGTACAGTATGGACCAGGATAAGGGAAGCGAGAGCCTCTACTGTACAGTATGGACCAGGGTAAGGGAGGCGAGAGCCTCTACTGTACAGTATGGACCAGGGTAAGGGAGGCGAGAGCCTCAACTGCACAGTATTGACCGGGGTAAGTGTAATAAGTAGAGACTGTCCACAGTTTCTTATCTGAAGAAGAAGGTTTAATACCAAGGTAGTTCACCCACAAATATTGTGTGCTCTCAGCCTGGAGTCCACCCTGCAACTGCAGACACAGAGTGACCCACGAGCCCAGAACACACACACATATTCAAAAGGACACAGTAATAACACGAGCTCATCACGAGCCCCAAGCAAGTAATAAGCACAAGCTCAACACGACCGCATCAGTAACTAAATACATATCCATCTACTACATCAACTTCCCCCTTATCAGAAAACAACCCAAAAAAAACAAAAAGAAGAAAAAGAAAAGAGAAGAAAAAAAAAAACTAAATACCAAACCTAATACTTAACAAAATCATTAAATCTAACAGGGGCTTTCAAGACCCTACCATTTCCACTCAAAGAGGTAGAAGTAGAAGGTTTACTGATAGAAGCAGAATGCGAGGTGAAGGAATTTGAGGCACCAGGGAAGGCAGAGTTCACATTATGCCCACCTGCATTAGGTAACCAGTGAGACCAACCACAGTTATGCTCGACCCCACTGACCTTATGCCTATTCACCACCAACGCTTGACTTTCAGACATCTTAACGAGCTGTCTGACATTCCACCAACCCTTCTCACCCAAGAAAACAGACCCTTTACTTATTTTGATCACTTGTACAGGTTTAGAAAAAACAGAGTTCCCTTTCGAAACCCTAAATGTTTTTTTAATCATCCCCCAATCCCGACCACCAAACCTTGAGCCACCGGGGTCCTCTTCCCATCAAAATTTTTTTTCATAACCTCTTGTTTCTGTCTAACCACTTCCGCCAACTTTCCATCCACACTTTTCACCCCTTTTCCTGAACATTTATTATCCAACCAAGAAGGAAATAGAGACAAATGTACCTTCCTCCCCCTAAGTAACTCAAATGGAGTAACCCCAGTGGTACAATGCGGGGACGTGTTATAATTCCAAACTTTCTCCTCAACAAAAGTTCCTACCTCCAAACCCGAAGCCACAGCCGTTTGAATACCCTCCTTCATCACTTTATTACCCCGCTCCACCAAACCATTAGAAGCCGGGGAATAGAGCTCCACTCTGAGATGTTTAACATCTTGAGATTTCAAGAATGAACACATTTTCTCTGAAACAAAATGGGTCCCATTGTCCGTCACTAAAAATTTTGGGGACCCCTCTAACCTGAAAAGTTTCCTTAAAAACAAGATTGTGTTATCTGAATTGGGAGCGTCCACAAACTTGAAATATATCCATTTCGAAATGTAGTCTACCGCCAAAATCAAGAACTTCATACTATCTGGCAAAATACTATAAGGCCCGGAGAAATCCAAACACACCTTTTCCCAAGCAGCATCTGGAAACACAGTGGGATGTAACGGTACACTAGGTAACTTCCAATGCTTGTCCGACAACAAACACTCTTCACAATTATCCACAACAGACCTCACTTGTGCATCCAACCCAGGCCACCAGTAATACAACTTTATCCTCAAACAAGTCTTAGATACCCCCATGTGACCCACATGAGCCAACCTGATAATCTATTTTCTTAACTCAGCAGGAGGAACAACCTTGTCCCCACGTAGTAGAACGTTGCCATTTACCTGACAACTCTTCCGCCACCTGAGACATAGTCCTAAGATCACCCGACAAATTTCTCACATCCGGCCAACATCCAGACGCAAATTCCAAAGCCTTGGCCAATGTCACATCCTTTTTACTTAAACTTAACCAAGCCTCTTCCGAGACTGAAAGCTTAAGTTCATCAGAGACGTCCACCCAGTTTACACATTCCACATCATCATCCAACAAATCATCCACTTCATCCTTCTCCAGAGACATCCTAGACAGATAATCCGCCCTGAAATTTCTTCCTCCAGAAATATGTCTTAAATCAAAATTGTACTCCTGAAGCTTTGACACTAGTCTAGTCAACCTAGGAGACAAATTATTACTCCCAGACACTTTACTAAAAATGAAAGAGAGAGGCTTGTGATCAGACAACATGATGAACCTTCTGCCCCAAACATACATTTTAAATTTCTGTGCTGCCCACACACAGGCTAGAGCCTCCCGCTCTATGCTGCTATAACGTTTCTCATATTCCTTCAAAGACCTTGAAGCGAAAGCAACTGTCTTCTCCACCCCATGAACCTCTTGACTTAACACTGCTCCTAACCCACTCATACTTGCATCCACCGCAATCGTAGAGACACAATCATCACAAAATGCATGCAGAGGGTGAGCAGCTATAATCAACTCTTTTACCTTTTCAAAAACTCCTTCCAAATCACTAGACCATACAAATCTTTGGCCCTTTTTTAACAACAACCTGAGAGGTTCCACCACCTGTGCGTAGTTACTCACAAACCTGGCGTAATATTCCGCTAGCCCTAAGAAAGAGCGAAGAGAATCCTTATCCACTGGAGCTTTTGCATCTTTCAATGCTTTGATTACGGAAAACTTTGGTTTAATACCAACCTGGGAAACAGTGTGACTAAGATACTCGAGTTCTTGAACCCCAAATTTACACTTATCTTCCCCGATGGTCATCTCACGCTCCCTCAACAAAGACAGAACCTTTCTCAATAACACATTGTGTTCATCCAGACTATCCGCAAAAATTAGGATATCACCCAGATAAGCCTGGACCCCCTTCAAATCTTTAAAAATAGTATCCATCAGCCTCTGGAACACACTGGCCGCTGATGCCAAACCGAAGAGGAGTCTTAAAAACTTGAACGCCCCAAACGGAGTGACAAAAGTGGTCAATTCTTGAGATTCTTTGCTCAATGGGACCTGATGGTATGCGGATTTTAGGTCTATTAAGGAGAACCATTTTGCTCCCCCCAGATTTGCCAATAATTCCTGAATCTTAGGAAGAGGATGACAATCCACCTTGATGTTCTTGTTTAAGCCCCTGAGGTCTGCACATAACCTAATCTCGTTATTTTTTTTTGTGCAACGACAATTGGGGCGACCCATTGAGATGATTCTGTAGGTTAGATAATCTTTTGGTCACACAAATCATCTAACATTTTTTTTTAATTCAGCTCTTACACTTAGAGGAACATTACGAACCTTGTGAACTATGGGTGAAGCATTCGGAAGAAGTCTGATTTTATGTTCCACTCCTTTCACTAGACCCACCTTATTGTTAAAGACCTCTTTAAATTCTTTAACTAGATCCCCATGATCCAACATCATTTCTTCAACATTGCAAATAGGAACATCTCTAACTCTGATTGGATTTTTATCCCCTGGAACCAAATACAGCCCCATCGTGGCGAGGTCCTTCCACCCCACAATGTTTTTACCCTTTATTGCCACATATATTTTTGTACATATGGACCTTTCCAAAACTTCCACAGGACCCACAAAGAATCCCAACATATCAATATCCTTTTCCCCAAAGGCTTTAGGGTTCACATCAGATTCAGAAAGCTTCACATTTTTTCCCCACTTCTCAAAGAATGTAGAATCTCGAAGAATCGTGATGGGTGATCCCGAATCTGCCATCACTTGTAGTTCAACACTATCAATAACTGCTGAATATAAGGGACCTTTGATTTCCTGTTCTTCCAAGTCCAAAGATAAAAGTAGATTGTCCATAGATTCAGAACAATCGTTCCAATCCACATTGTTAATTTTGACACTTTTTTTTTAAATCTACATACTTTTTGGAAATGACCCACTCTTTTACACACAGAGCAATGTTTTCCCAAAGCTGGACAGCCTTTAAAATTACCTATATGGAACTTTGATCCACATCTAAAACAAAAATTTTGACCTTTGTTCTGAAAACTTTTCGATTTGTCCCTGTTAACCACAGCATACAAACCATCTTCCTCACCCTCCTCTGACACTAAATTGACTTTGGGATTTACATCAGAAGACATTGCTATAGTAGACAACAAAGATCTTTCTATACTTAAAGCAAGGTCAATCACCTCAGATAAAGAAGGATTTTTACAGCTAAGAATTCTTTCTTTAATTTTAGAAGAAGCACAGTTAAACACTAACTGATTCCCAATGTAATTATCTAAGAGAGGACCAAAGTCGCAAGAAATAGCCAAAACCCTTAAAGCAGCCACGTATTCTTCTATTTTCTTTTCATCTTTTTGTTTCCTTTTGTAAAAATTATGTCTTTCGCGCATAATATTTGGTGACTCATCAAATTGTTTTTTAAGCCTAGCTAAAGCTTCCAGATACACATTCCACTGTCTGTCACCAGATTGACCTACAGGAGGAGGAATGGGTGTTAGACTATTAAAAATACGTTGGGCTGCCAGCCCTAAACTGCCAAATAATAACGCAAATTTGCGAGCGGGGGAATAATCCACAGCATCTATGGCTACTAAGTGATTCTGAAATAAACCTAACCATTCAGGCCATAAAAGGTTTAGTTTACCAGGTTTATCCAGAAATGGAGGAGGTTGTGTAATCTCCTTAATAGAAGACATGGTAGACTCTTTTTACACAGATAACAAAAAAAATGTCAACTGGAGGCTTGAAACAGTCAAAGATCCAAATAGTCAAAGAAATGTCTTGAAGAAAGGAATAACCAAAAGTTACCTTCAGTGTTTGGAAAACAAACAGCACGTCAAGGAAAAATAAATAATTAAAAACTGCCCAAAAAAAATAAAATTTCTGTTGAAGGAACAACTTCAATTAGGAAATTGTAGACTCCGGTAAAAGAAAGGACTTCAGTGAAGTAGTTACAGGCTCCGATGATTCCCAGGTGAAGCAGCTGTCAAAACCAGGAAATGTCGTTTTTCTAAACGAAGCGACGCTGAGACTCACAGATGATGGAGAGTCACAGCGTCAAACATCATACGTTTCGTGTAACGCCACACGCTTTGTCCCAGCATTCACCAGATACTCCCAGAATTCTAAGCCGCTACGTCACAGGAGCAGGAATCCACAGTCTGCACGGACTTGAAGCAGAGACCAACGGAGCGAACTAGTAAGAACGTTGAGCAATGTTTTATATGAAAACAAAGTCAAATACTTGTCAAAGAATTTCCTAACCTGAAATTTCTTTGAAAATTGAAAAGGAGAGCAACACGCAAAGAGAGTAGAGCGAACAATCTATCAAAAACGCTCAAGTTAGGACTCTCAAGTAAAAAGTTATCAAGAGACCAGTTAAAACAAGTAGCGACACCTATGCATCCATCCTACCGTAATCCGACACATAAGAAATAGTCGTAACAGGCGTAGGAAAGGTGATTTCTGCCAGCTTGCAAACAAACTTTTTACTCTTCAAAGAGGAGGAAAAATAAATCCAGCGTGGGTTGGTGGGTGAACGATGATCCCAATCGTCGCCAATCTGTAATAAATAGAGACTGTCCACAGTTTCTTATCTGAAGAAGAAGGCTTAATCTCAAGGTAGTTCACCCACAAATATCGTGTGCTCTCAGCCCGGAGTCCACCCAGCAACTGCAGACACAGAGTGAACCACGAGCCCAGAACACACACACATATTCAAAAGGACACAGTAGTAACACAAGCTCATCACGAGCCCCAAGCAAGTAATAAGCATGAGCTCAACACGAGCTCATCAGTAACTAAATACATTTTTTTTTTTTTTGAACGGTCGTATATAGCGCTCGACTACCCTGGGGCATCTCGGCGCTTGCCTTGGGAACCCGTCCTGGCTTTTCCCTGTGAGATAACCCGTACTGGGCATCCCCAAGGTGAAAGCCAGGCATCCTGCCGCGGTGGGGCCGTTGTGGAGATTAAGCAAGCTAATGCCCAGAGTTGCAGAGTGTTAAGCCATGATTCGAGTGGGCACCGAAGCGAGAATTATCGAGTCCGTGGACATTTGGGCTCAGACCCTGCCGCGTCGGGAATTGAACCCTGGTCCCGAGTCTGACCTCTGCTTCAGGGTCTGCCTCCTATAACCAGTGAGCCACACTTCTCCATCTACTACAGTAAGGGAGGCGAGAGCCTCTACTGTACAGTATGGACCGGGGTAAGGGAGGCAAGAGCCTCTACCATACAGTATGGACCAGGGTAAGGGAGGCCAGAGCCTCTACTGTACAGTATGGACCGGGGTAAGGGAGGCGAGAGCCTCAACTGTACAGTATGGACCGGGGTAAGGGAGGCGAGAGCCTCTACTGTACAGAATGGACCAGGGTAAGGGAGCCGAGAGCCTCTACAGTACAGTAAGGACCAGGGTAAGGGAGGCAAGAGCCTCTACTGTACAGTATGGACCAGGGTAAGGGAGGCGAGAGCCTCTACTGTACAGTATGGAGCGGGGTAAGGGAGGCAAGAGCCTCTACTGTACAGTAAGGACCAGGATAAGGGAAGCGAGAGCCTCTACTGTACAGTATGGACCAGGGTAAGGGAGGCCAGAGCCTCTACTGTACAGTATGGACCAGGATAAGGGAGGCGAGAGCCTCTACTGTACAGTATGGACCAGGGTAAGGGAGGCCAGAGCCTCTACTGTACAGTATGGACCAGGATAAAGGAGGCGAGAGCCTCTACTGTACAGTATGGACCAGGGTAAGGGAGGCCAGAGCCTCTACTGTTCAGTATGGACCAGGATAAGGGAGGCGAGAGCCTCTACTGTACAGTATGGACCAGGGTAAGGGAGGCGAGAGCCTCTACTGTACAGTATGGACCAGGGTAAGGGAGGCCAGAGCCTCTACTGTACAGTATGGACCAGGATAAGGAAGGCAAGAGCCTCTAATGTACAGTATGGACCAGGATAAGGGAGGCGAGAGCCTCTACTGTACAGTATGGACCAGGGTAAGGGAGGCAAGAACCTCTACTGTACAGTATGGACCAGGATAAGGGAGGCAAGAGCATTTACTGTACAGTATGGACCGGAGTAAGGGAGGCCAGAGCCTCTACTGTACAGTATGGACCAGGGTAAGGGAGGCCAGAGCCTCTACTGTACAGTATGGACCGGGGTAAGTGAGGCCAGAGTCTCTACTGTACAGTATGGACCAGGGGAAGGGAGGCAAGAGCCTCAACTGTACAGTATGGACAGGGGTAAGGGAGGCGAGAACCTCAACTGTACAGTATGGACCTGGGTAAGGGAGGCAAGAGCCTCTACTGTACAGTATGGACCTGAATGAGGGAGGCAAGAGCCTCTACTGTTTAGTATGGGCCCAGGAAAGGGAGGCCAGAGCCTCTACTGTACAGTATGGACAGGGGTAAGGGAGGTGAGAGCCTCTACTGTACAGTATGGGCTCGGGTAAGGAAGGCCAGAGCCTCTACTGTACAGTATGGACCGGGGTAAGGGAGGCGAGAGCCTCTACTGTACACTATGGACTGGGGTAAGGGAGGCGAGAGCATCTACTGTACAGTATGGACCGGGAATAGGGAGGCAAGAGCCTCTACTGTACAGTATGGACCGAGGTAAGGGAGGCGTCAGCCTCTACTGTACAGTATGGACCAGGGTAAGGAAGGCGAGAGCCTCTACTGTACGGTATGGACCGGGGTAAGGGAGGCTAGAACCTCTACTGTACAGTATGGACCGGGGATAGAGAGGCAAGAGCCTCTACTGTACAGTATGGACCGGGGTAAGGGAGGCGAGAGCCTCTACTGTACGGTATGAACAGGGGAAAGGGAGGCGAGAGCCTCTACTGTACAGTATGGACCGGGGATAGGGAGGCCAGAGCCTCTACTGTACAGTATGGACCAGGATAAGGGAGGCGAGAGCCTCCTCTGTACAGTATGGACCAGGGTAAGGGAGGCGAGAGCCTCTACTGTACAGTATGGACCAGGGTAAGGGAGGCCAGAGCCTCTACTGTACAGTATGGACCAGGATAAGGAAGGCAAGAGCCTCTAATGTACAGTATGGACCAGAATAAGGGAGGCGAGAGCCTCTACTGAACAGTATGGACCAGGGTAAGGGAGGCAAGAACCTCTACTGTACAGTATGGACCAGGATAAGGGAGGCAAGAGCATCTACTGTACAGTATGGACCAGAGTAAGGGAGGCCAGAGCCTCTACTGTACAGTATGGACCGGGAATAGGGAGGCAAGAGCCTCTACTGTACAGTATGGACCGGGGTAAGGGAGGCGTCAGCCTCTACTGTACAGTATGGACCAGGGTAAGGGAGGCGAGAGCCTCTACTGTACGGTATGGACCGGGGTAAGGGAGGCTAGAACCTCTACTGTACAGTATGGACCGGGGATAGAGAGGCAAGAGCCTCTACTGTACAGTATGGACCGGGGTAAGGGAGGCGAGAGCCTCTACTGTACGGTATGAACAGGGGAAAGGGAGGCGAGAGCCTCTACTGTACAGTATGGACCGGGGATAGGGAGGAGAGAGCCTCTACTGTACAGTATGGACCAGGATAAGGGAGGCGAGAGCCTCCTCTGTACAGTATGGACCAGGGTAAGGGAGGCGAGAGCCTCTACTGTACAGTATGGACCAGGGTAAGGGAGGCCAGAGCCTCTACTGTAAGTATGGACCAGGATAAGGAAGGCAAGAGCCTCTAATGTACAGTATGGACCAGGATAAGGGAGGCGAGAGCCTCTACTGAACAGTATGGACCAGGGTAAGGGAGGCAAGAACCTCTACTGTACAGTATGGACCAGGATAAGGGAGGCAAGAGCATCTACTGTACAGTATGGACCAGAGTAAGGGAGGCCAGAGCCTCTACTGTACAGTATGGACCAGGGTAAGGGAGGCCAGAGCCTCTACTGTACAGTATGGACCGGGGTAAGTGAGGCCAGAGTCTCTACTGTACAGTATGGACCAGGGGAAGGGAGGCAAGAGCCTCAACTGTACAGTATGAACAGGGGAAAGGGAGGCGAGAGCCTCTACTGTACGGTATGAACAGGGGAAAGGGAGGCGAGAGCCTCTACTGTACAGTATGGACCGGGGATAGGGAGGCAAGAGCCTCTACTGTACACTATGGACCGGGGTAAGGGAGGCGAGAGCCTCTACTGTACAGTATGGCCCGGGGTAAGGGAGGTGAGAGCCTCTACTGTACAGTATAGACCGGGGTAAGGGAGGCAAGAGCCTCTACTGTACAGTATGGACCGGGGATAGGGAGGCAAGAGCCTCTACTGAACAGTATGGACCTGGGTAAGGGAGGTGAGAGCCTCTACTGTACAGTATGGACCGGGGATAGGGAGGCAAGAGCCTCTACTGTACAGTATGGACCGGGGTAAGGGAGGCGAGAGCCTCTACTGTACAGTATGGACCGGGGATAGGGAGGCGAGAGCCTCAACTGTACAGTATGGACCGGGGTAAGGTTGGCGAGAGCCTCAACTGTACAGTATGGACCGGGTAAGGGAGGCGAGAGCCTCTACTGTACAGTATGGACTGGGGATAGGGAGGCGAGAGCCTCAACTGTACAGTATGGACCGGGGTAAGGGAGGCGAGAGCCTCTACTGTACAGTATGGACCGGGGATAGGGAGGCGAGAGCCTCAACTGTACAGTATGGACCGGGGTAAGGGAGGCGAAGGCCTCTACTGTACAGTATGGAACGGGGCTAGGGAGGCGAGAGCCTCAACTGTACAGTATGGACCGGGGTAAGGGAGGCGAGAGACTCAACTGTACAGTATGGACCGGGGTAAGGGAGGCGAGAGCCTCTACTGTACAGTATGGACCGGGGTAAGGGAGGCTAGAGCCTCTACTGTACAGTATGAACCAGGATAAGGGAGGCCAGAGCCTCTACTGTACAGTATGGACTGGGGTAAGGGAGGCGAGAGCCTCTACTGTACAGTATGGACCGGGGTAAGGGAGGCACGAGCCTCTACTGTACAGTATGTACCAGGGTAAGGGAGGCGAGAGCCTCTACTGTACAGTATGGACCAGGGTAAGGGAGGCGAGAGCCTCTACTGTACAGTATGGACCGGGGTAAAGGAGGCGAGAGCCTCTACTGTACAGTATGGACCGGGGTAAGGGAGGCGAAAGCCTCAACTGTACAGTAAGGACCGGGTAAGGGAGGCGAGAGCCTCTACTGTACAGTATGGACCGGGGTAAGGGAGGCGAGAGCCTCTACTGTACAGTATGGACCGGGGATAGGGAGGCGAGAGCCTCAACTGTACAGTATGGACCGGGGTAAGGTAGGCGAGAGCCTCAACTGTACAGTATGGACCGGGTAAGGGAGGCGAGAGCCTCTACTGTACAGTATGGACCGGGGATAGGGAGGCGAGAGCCTCAACTGTACAGTATGGACCGGGGTAAGGGAGGCGAGAGGCACAACTGTACAGTATGGACCGGGGTAAGGGAGGCGAGAGCCTCTACTGTACAGAATGGACCGGGGATAGGGAGGCGAGAGCCTCAACTGTACAGTATGGACCGGGGTAAGGGAGGCGAGAGCCTCTACTGTACAGTATGGACCGGGGTAAGGGAGGCGAGAGACTCAACTGTACAGTATGGACCGGGGTAAGGGAGGCGAGAGCCTCTACTGTACAGTATGGACCGGGGTAAGGGAGGCTAGAGCCTCTACTGTACAGTATGAACCAGGATAAGGGAGGCCAGAGCCTCTACTGTACAGTATGGACTGGGGTAAGGGAGGCGAGAGCCTCTACTGTACAGTATGGACCGGGGTAAGGGAGGCGAGAGCCTCTACTGTACAGTATGTACCAGGGTAAGGGAGGCGAGAGCCTCTACTGTACAGTATGGACCGGGGATAGGGAGGTGAGAGCCTCAACTGTACAGTATGGACCAGGGTAAGGGAGGCAAGAGCCTCTACTGTACAGTATGGACCGGGGATAGGGAGGCGAGAGCCTCAACTGTACAGTATGGACCGGGGTAAGGGAGGCGAGAGCCTCTACTGTACAGTATGTACCAGGGTAAGGGAGGCGAGAGCCTCTACTGTACAGTATGGACCGAGGATAGGGAGGCGAGAGCCTCAACTGTACAGTATGGACCGGGGTAAGGTAGGCGAGAGCCTCAACTGTACAGTATGGACCGGGTAAGGGAGGCGAGAGCCTCTACTGTACAGTATGGACCGGGGATAGGGAGGCGAGAGCCTCAACTGTACAGTATGGACCGGGGTAAGGGAGGCGAGAGCCTCAACTGTACAGTATGGACCGGGGTAAGGGAGGCGAGAGCCTCTACTGTACAGAATGGACCGGGGATAGGGAGGCGAGAGCCTCAACTGTACAGTATGGACCGGGGTAAGGGAGGCGAGAGCCTCTACTGTACAGTATGGAACGGGGCTAGGGAGGCGAGAGCCTCAACTGTACAGTATGGACTGGGGTAAGGGAGGCGAGAGACTCCACTGTACAGTATGGACCGGGGTAAGGGAGGCGAGAGCCTCTACTGTACAGTATGGACCGGGGTAAGGGAGGCTAGAGCCTCTACTGTACAGTATGAACCAGGATAAGGGAGGCCAGAGCCTCTACTGTACAGTATGGACTGGGGTAAGGGAGGCGAGAGCCTCTACTGTACAGTATGGACCGGGGTAAGGGAGGCGAGAGCCTCTACTGTACAGTATGTACCAGGGTAAGGGAGGCGAGAGCCTCTACTGTACAGTATGGACTGGGGTAAGGGAGGCCAGAGCCTCTACTGTATTTATTTATTTAGTATTTTGTAGAGCGCACAGCTACCTCCGACGGAGGCGTCCCGGCGCTGAAGACAATACCTCAGGAGGGTCAGGGGAGTATGAAAGGAAGGACTAGAATTAGATCTGGGAGAATAACCAGGTCTTTAGCTTTTTTCGGAATAGGGGTTCAGATGTCAGAAACCTTATCTCAGAGGAAAGCTGATTCCATAGTTTGGAGGTGCTACTGCAAGGGACCTTCCTCCTGTGCGTGTAAGACGAAAACGGGGGCAGAACATGAGGCGGAGGTGGTTGGATCTGAGGTTTCGAGGTGCTTGTGAAAACCTCAATCTGCGGCGTAGGTAGGTGGGGCCTCGGTCATTGAGAGCTCTAAAGGCCAGGGTTAAGGTTTTAAATTGAATGCGCAGTTTTATTGGGAGCCAGTGGAGTTTGATCAAGTGGGGTGAAATGGAATGACGGTAGGGGATATTGCAGATTAGTCTAGCGGCCACATTCTGGACTTTTTGTAGTTGGTTAATGAGGTAAGTGGGGGCACCTACGTACAAACTGTTGGCGTAGTCTAGATGAGAGTTGATGAGGGCATAGATTACTGTTTTACGAGATTCAAGCGGTAGGTAGGGGATGATTTTTTTTATCATTCGTAACTTCCCAAAACAGGCTGAGGTGACTTTGTTGATTTGAGTCTTACAGGAGAGGGCGGTGTCATATTGAAAGCCTAGGTTACGGGCGGCTTGAACTGGTTCCGGGGGGGGGGGGGTTGAGTTCCGTCGGCCACCAGAGATTGGAAGGTAAGGGTGATTTTTAATTATAGAATAAGACTTCAGTCTTATCTGTATTAAGCTTTAGGTTGTTAGCAGACATCCAGGAGGCGATGTTTAACATACAGTACAGTAAGGACCGGGGTAAAGGAGGCGAGAGCCTCTACTGTACAGTATGGACTGGGGTAAGGGAGGCGAGAGCCTCAACTGTACAGTATGGACCAGGGTAAGGGAGGCGAGAGCCTCTACTGTACAGTATGGACCGGGATAAGGGAGGCGAGAGCCTCTACTGTACAGTATGGACCGGGATAAGGGAGGTGAGGGCCTCAACTGTACAGTATGGACCAGGGTAAGGGAGGCGAGAGCCTCTACTGTACAGTATGGAGCAGGATAAGGGAGGTGAGAGCCTCCACTGTACAGTATGGACCGGGGTAAGGGAGGCGAAAGCCTCTACTGTACAGTATGGACCAGGGTATTGGAGGCGAGAGCCTCTACTGTACAGTAAGGACCGGGGTAAAGGAGGCGAGAGCCTCTACTGTACAGTATGGACCGGGGTAAGGGAGGCGAGAGCCTCAACTGTACAGTAAGGACCGGGGTAAGGGAGGCGAGAGCCTCTACTGTACAGTATGGACTGGGGTAAGGGAGGCGAGAGCCTCAACTGTACAGTATGGACCAGGGTAAGGGAGGCGAGAGCCTCTACTGTACAGTATGGATCGGGATAAGGGAGGCGAGAGCCTCAACTGTACAGTATGGACCAGGGTAAGGGAGGCGAGAGCCTCAACTGTACAGTATGGACCAGGGTAAGGGAGGCGAGAGCCTCTACTGTACAGTATGGACCAGGGTATGGGAGGCGAGAGCCTCTACTGTACAGTAAGGACCAGGGTAAAGGAGGCGAGAGCCTCTACTGTACAGTATGGACCGGGGTAAGGGAGGCGAGAGCCTCAACTGTACAGTAAGGACCGGGGTAAGGGAGACGAGAGCCTCTACTGTACAGTATGGACCGGGGATAGGGAGGCAAGAGCCTCTGCTGTACAGTATGGACCGGGGATAGGGAGGCAAGAGCCTCTACTGTACAGTATGGACTGGGATAAGGGAGGCGAGAGCCTCTACTGTACAGTATGGACCGGGATAAGGGAGGCGAGAGCCTCCACTGTACAGTATGGACCGGGGTAAGGGAGGCGAGAGCCTCTACTGTACAGTATGGACCGGGGTAAGGGAGGCTAGAGCCTCTACTGTACAGTATGAACCAGGATAAGGGAGGCCAGAGCCTCTACTGTACAGTATGGACTGGGGTAAGGGAGGCGAGAGCCTCTACTGTACAGTATGGACCGGGGTAAGGGAGGCGAGAGCCTCTACTGTACAGTATGTACCAGGGTAAGGGAGGCGAGAGCCTCTACTGTACAGTATGGACTGGGGTAAGGGAGGCCAGAGCCTCTACTGTATTTATTTATTTAGTATTTTGTAGAGCGCACAGCTACCTCCGACGGAGGCGTCCCGGCGCTGAAGACAATACCTCAGGAGGGTCAGGGGAGTATGAAAGGAAGGACTAGAATTAGATCTGGGAGAATAACCAGGTCTTTAGCTTTTTTCGGAATAGGGGTTCAGATGTCAGAAACCTTATCTCAGAGGAAAGCTGATTCCATAGTTTGGAGGTGCTACTGCAAGGGACCTTCCTCCCGTGCGTGTAAGACGAAAACGGGGGCAGAACATGAGGCGGAGGTGGTTGGATCTGAGGTTTCGAGGTGCTTGTGAAAACCTCAATCTGCGGCGTAGGTAGGTGGGGCCTCGGTCATTGAGAGCTCTAAAGGCCAGGGTTAAGGTTTTAAATTGAATGCGCAGTTTTATTGGGAGCCAGTGGAGTTTGATCAAGTGGGGTGAAATGGAATGACGGTAGGGGATATTGCAGATTAGTCTAGCGGCCACATTCTGGACTTTTTGTAGTTGGTTAATGAGGTAAGTGGGGGCACCTACGTACAAACTGTTGGCGTAGTCTAGATGAGAGTTGATGAGGGCATAGATTACTGTTTTACGAGATTCAAGCGGTAGGTAGGGGATGATTTTTTTTATCATTCGTAGCTTCCCAAAACAGGCTGAGGTGACTTTGTTGATTTGAGTCTTACAGGAGAGGGCGGTGTCATATTGAAAGCCTAGGTTACGGGCGGCTTGAACTGGTTCCGGGGGGGGGGGGGGGGGTTGAGTTCTGTCGGCCACCAGAGATTGGAAGGTAAGGGTGATTTTTGATTAAAGAATAAGACTTCAGTCTTATCTGTATTAAGCTTTAGGTTGTTAGCAGACATCCAGGAGGCGATGTTTAACATACAGTACAGTAAGGACCGGGGTAAAGGAGGCGAGAGCCTCTACTGTACAGTATGGACCGGGGTAAGGGAGGCGAGAGCCTCAACTGTACAGTATGGACCAGGGTAAGGGAGGCGAGAGCCTCTACTGTACAGTATGGACCGGGATAAGGGAGGCGAGAGCCTCTACTGTACAGTATGGACCGGGATAAGGGAGGTGAGGGCCTCAACTGTACAGTATGGACCAGGGTAAGGGAGGCGAGAGCCTCTACTGTACAGTATGGAGCAGGATAAGGGAGGTGAGAGCCTCCACTGTACAGTATGGACCGGGGTAAGGGAGGCGAAAGCCTCTACTGTACAGTATGGACCAGGGTATTGGAGGCGAGAGCCTCTACTGTACAGTAAGGACCGGGGTAAAGGAGGCGAGAGCCTCTACTGTACAGTATGGACCGGGGTAAGGGAGGCGAGAGCCTCAACTGTACAGTAAGGACCGGGGTAAGGGTGGCGAGAGCCTCTACTGTACAGTATGGACTGGGGTAAGGGAGGCGAGAGCCTCAACTGTACAGTATGGACCAGGGTAAGGGAGGCGAGAGCCTCTACTGTACAGTATGGATCGGGATAAGGGAGGCGAGAGCCTCAACTGTACAGTATGGACCAGGGTAAGGGAGGCGAGAGCCTCAACTGTACAGTATGGACCAGGGTAAGGGAGGCGAGAGCCTCTACTGTACAGTATGGACCAGGGTATGGGAGGCGAGAGCCTCTACTGTACAGTAAGGACCAGGGTAAAGGAGGCGAGAGCCTCTACTGTACAGTATGGACCGGGGTAAGGGAGGCGAGAGCCTCAACTGTACAGTAAGGACCGGGGTAAGGGAGACGAGAGCCTCTACTGTACAGTATGGACCGGGGATAGGGAGGCGAGAGCCTCAACTGTACAGTAAGGACCGGGGTAAGGGAGACGAGAGCCTCTACTGTACAGTATGGACCATGGTAAGGGAGGCGAGAGCCTCTACTGTACAGTATGGACCGGGATAATTTATTTTATTTATTTATGGGATTTTTTGTGCGCAACTAATACCCTAAGGTGTCTAGGCGCAGCGAAATACTCCAGATTCCAGCACAGATCAGCACGTTCTTATTGATTAAAAAGCCAGGTCTTCAGTAATTTACGAAAATTAATAAGGGTGGGAGCGGTTTTAATGTGCAAGGGGAGTGAATTTCAGAGCACCGGCGTAGCTACCAAGAATCGCCTGTCACCCCAGGTGGCCGTTCTTGTGCGGGGGACAGTCAAAAGATAGCTAGCTGCTGATCTTAGATTCTTTTTGGGGGTATACACCTGAAAAGCCTCTTTTAGAAACTTTGGTCCTGTCTGATGAATGGCCTTATAGGCTATACAAAGAGCCTTAAATTTGATCCTGCTCTCAACCCTTAACCAATGAAGGTGGCGTATGGCTGCAGAAGTGGGATGTCGCCTAGGGATGTTAAGCAGGATCCGTGCTGCCATGTTTTGGACGGACTGAAGCTTGTTTAGGATGTATTTATGTGTGCCAAGAAAAAGAGCATTTCCATAATCTAATTTTGAAAATACTAGTGTGGTGACTAACGTTTTTCCTGCAGATACTGGTAAGTACGGCAGGAGTTTTTTTATTTTCTTCAGTACAAAGAAAGCAGCCGAGACCACCTTATTAACATGGCATCCAAAAGTTAACTTATTATCAAAAATCACTCCCAGATTCCTCACCTTGGTGGCTGGCACCGGAGGCGGACCCATCTGACTAGGCCACCATATGTGAGACCATTCTGGAGAAATTGTGCCAAAAGTCATGACCTCAGTTTTCTCCGCATTAAGTTTCAGGCAGTTACTGTGCATCCATGATTGTACATCCAGTAACCCCTCCTGAAACCTAGCTGCTACCACGGGGCCATTCTTGTGCACCGCCAACACAAGCTGGGTATCATCAGCATAGGTGGTTAGGCGCATCCCATGGGATTTGATGACCCTCGCCAAGTCCGAAACATAAATGTTGAAAAGAGTAGAACTTAGCGAGGATCCTTGAGGAACCCCACAAGGCAGTTCAGTGGTGGGCGAGTAATAATTGCCCAGCTTTACTGCCTGTCTACGGTTGGCTAAAAAGGAGGCTATGAGATCTTTGGCCAGATGATTGATCCCAAAGGTTGCGACACGGTCGACCAAGATGGTGTGGTCGACCGTGTCGAAGGCCGCCGACAGGTCTAGTAGAATAAGAACTGCAGCTCCTCCTGAGTCCATAATCTCTCTAATTTCGTCTGAGGCTTTTATTAATGCTGTCTCCGTTCCGTGTTCCCTCCGGAACCCGAACTGAGTATCATCTAAGAGTTTATGATGTTCAATAAACTCCGAAAGCTGTTTATTCATAGTTGCCTCTATGATTTTGGACGTAAAAGGGAGACAGGCAATAGGCCTGTTGTTAGATGAAATAGTGGGGTCTAAAGAAGGTTTTTTGATTAAAGGTTTAACAATGGCCTTCTTCCAGCTTGCTGGGTAGACACCAGATGTAAATATGGAATTACATATTTCAGTTAGCGGCTGTGTGATAACGTTCTGTAATTTATTCATTGTTGTAGGTGGGCAAGGGTCAAGTGGGGAACCTGATTTGATCTTACAGATCAGCGCACTGATCTGAGCTTCAGTAGCTGGCTGAAACTTATCAAAAGAGGGATTATTGGGCATTGGATGAATGACGGGTGTAGCATCAGCTTTTCTTGCCTGTTCATCAGAAAAAGTGGAATAAATGTCCATCACCTTGGTTTTGAAGAAAGTGGCCAGTGAATCACATAGTTCCTGCGAGTTTTCACTTATAGGTCCCTTTGGACTAGAAAGAGAATTCACAACCTGAAAGAGCATCCTGGCTGAGTTGTGTGCTTGTTCAATTTGGCCAGTGTAGAAAAGATTCTTTTGTGTGTTGATGGCTTTTTTGTAGATTGCTAGAGCACTCTTATAATCCTGCTTAGCCGAAGGACTGTAATGTTTCCTCCAGCGTCTTTCAAGATTTCTACAATACTGACGTTGGAGGCGCAGTTCCTCTGGGAGGAAGGCGAGAGCCTCTACTGTACAGTATGGACCGGGGTAAGGGAGGTGAGAGCCTCAACTGTACAGTAAGGACCGGGGTAAGGGAGGCGAGAGCCTCTACTGTACAGTATGGACCGGGGATATGGCAGCGAGAGCCTCTACTGTACAGTATGGACCGG
This sequence comes from Lissotriton vulgaris, assembly GCF_964263255.1. NCBI lineage: Eukaryota > Metazoa > Chordata > Amphibia > Caudata > Salamandridae > Lissotriton > Lissotriton vulgaris. The sequence continues at coordinate 1,566,781,584 of NC_141696.1, forward strand.
GGTAAGGGAGGCGAGAGCCTCTACTGTACAGTATGGACCAGGATAAGGGAGGCGAGAGCCTCTACTGTACAGTATGGACTGGGATAAGGGAGGCGAGAGCCTCAACTGTACAGTATGGACCAGGGATAAGGGAGGCGAGAGCCTCTCCTGTACAGTATGGACCAGGGTATGGGAGCCGAGAGCCTCTACTGTACAGTATGGACCGGGATAAGGGAGGCGAGAGCCTCTACTGTACAGTATGGACCGGCGTAAGGGAGGCGAGAGCCTCAACTGTGCAGTAAGGACCGGGGTAAGGGAGGCGAGAGCCTCTACTGTACAGTATGGACCGGGGATAGGGAGGCGAGAGCCTCTGCTCTACAGTATGGACCGGGGTAAGGGAGGCAAGAGCCTCTACTGTACAGTATGGACCCGGGGAAGGGAGGCGAGAGCCTCTACTGTACAGTATGGACCGGGGTAAGGGAGGCGAGAGCCTCTGCTGTACAGTATGGACCTGGGTAAGGGAGGCCAGAGCCTCAACTGTACAGTATGGACCGGGGTAAGGGAGGCGAGAGCCTCTACTGTACAGTATGGACCCGGGTAAGGGAGGCAAGAGCCTCTACTGTACAGTATGGACCCGGGTAAGGGAGGCGAGAGCCTCTACTGTACAGTATGGACCGGGGTAAAGGAGGCAAGAGCCTCTGCTGTACAGTATGGACCTGGGTAAGGGAGGCCAGAGTCTCAGCTGTACAGTATGGACCGGGGTAAGGGAGGCCAGAGCCTCTACTGTACAGTATGGACCGGGGTAAGGGAGGCCAGAGCCTCTACTGTACAGTATGGACCGGGGTAAGGGAGGCGAGAGCCTCTACTGTACAGAATGGACCCGTGTAAGGGAGGCGAGAGCCTCTACTGTACAGTATGGACCGGGGTAAGGGAGGCGAGAGCCTCTTCTGTACAGTATGGACCGGGGTAAGGGAGGCGAGATCCTCTACTGTACAGTATGGACCCGGGTAAGGGAGGCGAGAGCCTCTACTGTACAGTATGGACCGGGGTAAGGGAGGCGAGAGCCTCTACTGTACAGTATGGACCCGGGTAAGGGAGGCGAGAGCCTCTACTGTACAGTATGGACCGGGTAAGGGAGGCAAGAGCCTCTACTGTACAGTATGGACCGGGGATAGGGAGGCCAGAGCCTCTACTGTACAGTATGGACCGGGCTAAGGGAGGCGAAGGCCTCTACTGTACAGTATGGACCGTGGTAAGGGAGGCAAGAGCCTCCACTGTACAGTATGGACCAGGGTAAGGGAGGCGAGATCCTCTACTGTACAGTATGGACCGGGGTAAGGGAGGCGTGAGCCTCTAATGTACAGTATGGAGCAGGGTAAAGGAGGCAAGAGCCTCCACTGTACAGTATGGACCGGGGTAAGGGAGGCGAGAGCCTCTACTGTACAGTATGGACCGAGGTAAGGGAGGCAAGAGCCTCTACTGTACAGTATGGACCAGGGTAAGGGAGGCAAGAGCCTCTAATGTACAGTATGGACCGGGGTAAGGGAGGCGAGACCCTCTACTGTACAGTATGGACCAGGGTAAGGGAGGCAAGAGCCTCAACTGTACAGTATGGACCGGGGATAGGGAGGCCAGAGCCTCTACTGTACAGTATGGACCGGGGTAAGGGAGGCAAGAGCCTCCACTGTACAGTATGGACCAGGGTAAGGGAGGCGAGAGCCTCTACTGTACAGTATGGACCAGGGTAAGGGAGGCAAGAACCTCTACTGCACAGTATGGAGCGGGGTAAGGGAGGCAAGAGCCTCTACTGTACAGTAAGGACCAGGATAAGGGAAGCGAGAGCCTCTACTTTACAGTATGGACCAGGGTAATGGAGGCCAGAGCCTCTACTGTACAGTATGGACCAGGATAAGGGAGGCGAGAGCCTCTCCTGTACAGTATGGACCAGGGTAAGGGAGGCCAGAGCCTCTACTGTACAGTATGGACCAGGATAAGGGAAGCGAGAGCCTCTACTGTACAGTATGGACCAGGGTAAGGGAGGCGAGAGCCTCTACTGTACAGTATGGACCAGGGTAAGGGAGGCGAGAGCCTCAACTGCACAGTATGGACCGGGGTAAGTGTAATAAGTAGAGACTGTCCACAGTTTCTTATCTGAAGAAGAAGGTTTAATACCAAGGTAGTTCACCCACAAATATTGTGTGCTCTCAGCCTGGAGTCCACCCTGCAACTGCAGACACAGAGTGACCCACGAGCCCAGAACACACACACATATTCAAAAGGACACAGTAATAACACGAGCTCATCACGAGCCCCAAGCAAGTAATAAGCACAAGCTCAACTCGACCTCATCAGTAACTAAATACATATCCATCTACTACATCAACTGCCCCCTTCTCAGAAAACAACCCAAAAAAAACAAAAAGAAGAAAAAGAAAAGAGAAGAAAAAAAAAACTAAATACCAAACCTAATACTTAACAAAATCATTAAATCTAACAGGGGCTTTCAAGACCCTACCATTTCCACTCAAAGAGGTAGAAGTAGAAGGTTTACTGATAGAAGCAGAATGCGAGGTGAAGGAATTTGAGGCACCAGGGAAGGCAGAGTTCACATTATGCCCACCTGCATTAGGTAACCAGTGAGACCAACCACAGTTATGCTCGACCCCGCTGACCTTATGCCTATTCACCACCAACGCTTGACTTTCAGACATCTTAACGAGCTGTCTGACATTCCACCAACCCTTCTCACCCAAGAAAACAGACCCTTTACTTATTTTGATCACTTGTACAGGTTTAGAAAAAACAGAGTTCCCTTTCGAAACCCTAAATGTTTTTTTAATCATCCCCCAATCCCGACCACCAAACCTTGAGCCACCGGGGTCCTCTTCCCATCAAAATTTTTTTTCATAACCTCTTGTTTCTGTCTAACCACTTCCGCCAACTTTCCATCCACACTTTTCACCCCTTTTCCTGAACATTTATTATCCAACCAAGAAGGAAATAGAGACAAATGTACCTTCCTCCCCCTAAGTAACTCAAATGGAGTAACCCCAGTGGTACAATGCGGGGATGTGTTATAATTCCAAACTTTCTCCTCAACAAAAGTTTCTACCTCCAAACCCGAAGCCACAGCCGTTTGAATACCCTCCTTCATCACTTTATTACCCCGCTCCACCAAACCATTAGAAGCCGGGGAATAGAGCTCCACTCTGAGATGTTTAACATCTTGAGATTTCAAGAATGAACACATTTTCTCTGAAACAAAATGGGCCCCATTGTCCGTCACTAAAAATTTTGGGGACCCCTCTAACCTGAAAAGTTTCCTTAAAAACAAGATTGTGTTATCTGAATTGGGAGCGTCCACAAACTTGAAATATATCCATTTCGAAATGTAGTCTACCGCCAAAATCAAGAACTTCATACTATCTGGCAAAATACTATAAGGCCCGGAGAAATCCAAACACACCTTTTCCCAAGCAGCATCTGGAAACACAGTGGGATGTAACGGTACACTAGGTAACTTCCAATGCTTGTCCGACAACAAACACTCTTCACAATTATCCACAACAGACCTCACTTGTGCATCCAACCCAGTAATACAACTTTATCCTCAAACAAGTCTTAGATACCCCCATGTGACCCACATGAGCCAACCTGATAATAATCTATTTTCTTAACTCAGCAGGAGGAACAACCTTGTCCCCACGTAGTAGAACGTTGCCATTTACCGACAACTCTTCCGCCACCTGAGACATAGTCCTAAGATCACCCGACAAATTTCTCACATCCGGCCAACATCCAGACGCAAATTCCAAAGCCTTGGCCAATGTCACATCCTTTTTACTTGCACTTAACCAAGCCTCTTCCGAGACTGAAAGCTTAAGTTCATCAGAGACGTCCACCCAGTTTACACATTCCACATCATCATCCAACAAATCATCCACTTCATCCTTCTCCAGAGACATCCTAGACAGATAATCCGCCCTGAAATTTCTTCCTCCAGAAATATGTCTTAAATCAAAATTGTACTCCTGAAGCTTTGACACTAGTCTAGTCAACCTAGGAGACAAATTATTACTCCCAGACACTTTACTAAAAATGAAAGAGAGAGGCTTGTGATCAGACAACATGATGAACCTTCTGCCCCAAACATACATTTTAAATTTCTGTGCTGCCCACACACAGGCTAGAGCCTCCCGCTCTATGCTGCTATAACGTTTCTCATATTCCTTCAAAGACCTTGAAGCGAAAGCAACTGTCTTCTCCACCCCATGAACCTCTTGACTTAACACTGCTCCTAACCCACTCATACTTGCATCCACCGCAATCGTAGAGACACAATCATCACAAAATGCATGCAGAGGGTGAGCAGCTATAATCAACTCTTTTACCTTTTCAAAAACTCCTTCCAAATCACTAGACCATACAAATCTTTGGCCCTTTTTTAACAACAACCTGAGAGGTTCCACCACCTGTGCGTAGTTACTCACAAACCTGGCGTAATATTCCGCTAGCCCTAAGAAAGAGCGAAGAGAATCCTTATCCACTGGAGCTTTTGCATCTTTCAATGCTTTGATTACGGAAAACTTTGGTTTAATACCAACCTGGGAAACAGTGTGACCAAGATACTCGAGTTCTTGAACCCCAAATTTACACTTATCTTCCCCGATGGTCATCTCACGCTCCCTCAACAAAGACAGAACCTTTCTCAATAACACATTGTGTTCATCCAGACTATCCGCAAAAATTAGGATATCATCCAGATAAGCCTGGACCCCCTTCAAATCTTTAAAAATAGTATCCATCAGCCTCTGGAACACACTGGCCGCTGATGCCAAACCGAAGGGGGGTCTTAAAAACTTGAACGCCCCAAACGGAGTGACAAAAGTGGTCAATTCTTGAGATTCTTTGCTCAATGGGACCTGATGGTATGCGGATTTTAGGTCTATTAAGGAGAACCATTTTGCTCCCCCCAGATTTGCCAATAATTCCTGAATCTTAGGAAGAGGATGACAATCCACCTTGATGTTCTTGTTTAAGCCCCTGAGGTCTACACATAACCTAATCTCGTTATTTTTTTTGTGCAACGACAATTGGGGCGACCCATTGAGATGATTCTGTCGGTTAGATAATCTTTTGGTCACACAAATCATCTAACATTTTTTTTAATTCAGCTCTTACACTTAGAGGAACATTACGAACCTTGTGAACTATGGGTGAAGCATTTGGAAGAAGTCTGATTTTATGTTCCACTCCTTTCACTAGACCCACCTTATTGTTAAAGACCTCTTTAAATTCTTTAACTAGATCCCCATGATCCAACATCATTTCTTCAACATTGCAAATAGGAACATCTCTAACTCTGATTGGATTTTTATCCCCTGGAACCAAATACAGCCCCATCGTGGCGAGGTCCTTCCACCCCACAATGTTTTTACCCTTTATTGCCACATATATTTTTGTACATATGGACCTTTCCAAAACTTCCACAGGACCCACAAAGAATCCCAACATATCAATATCCTTTTCCCCAAAGGCTTTAGGGTTCACATCAGATTCAGAAAGCTTCACATTTTTTCCCCACTTCTCAAAGAATGTAGAATCTCGAAGAATCGTGATGGGTGATCCCGAATCTGCCATCACTTGTAGTTCAACACTATCAATAACTGCTGAATATAAGGGACCTTTGATTTCCTGTTCTTCCAAGTCCAAAGATAAAAGTAGATTGTCCATAGATTCAGAACAATCGTTCCAATCCACATTGTTAATTTTGACTCTTTTTTTTAAAATCTACATACTTTTTGGAAATGACCCACTCTTTTACATACAGAGCAATGTTTTCCCAAAGCTGGACAGCCTTTAAAATTACCTATATGGAACTTTGATCCACATCTAAAACAAAAATTTTGACCTTTGTTCTGAAAACTTTTCGATTTGTCCCTGTTAACCACAGCATACAAACCATCTTCCTCACCCTCCTCTGACACTAAATTGACTTTGGGATTTACATCAGAAGACATTGCTTTAGTAGACAACAAAGATCTTTCTATACTTAAAGCAAGGTCAATCACCTCAGATAAAGAAGGATTTTTACAGCTAAGAATTCTTTCTTTAATTTTAGAAGAAGCACAGTTAAACACTAACTGATTCCCAATGTAATTATCTAAGAGAGGACCAAAGTCGCAAGAAATAGCCAAAACCCTTAAAGCAGCCACGTATTCTTCTATTTTCTTTTCATCTTTTTGTTTCCTTTTGTAAAAATTATGTCTTTCGCGCATAATATTTGGTGACTCATCAAATTGTTTTTTAAGCCTAGCTAAAGCTTCCAGATACACATTCCACTGTCTGTCACCAGATTGACCTACAGGAGGAGGAATGGGTGTTAGACTATTAAAAATACGTTGGGCTGCCAGCCCTAAACTGCCAAATAATAACGCAAATTTGCGAGCTGGGGAATAATCCACAGCATCTATGGCTACTAAGTGATTCTGAAATAAACCTAACCATTCAGGCCATAAAAGGTTTAGTTTACCAGGTTTATCCAGAAATGGAGGAGGTTGTGTAATCTCCTTAATAGAAGACATGGTAGACTCTTTTTACACAGATAACAAAAAAAATGTCAACTGGAGGCTTGAAACAGTCAAAGATCCAAATAGTCAAAGAAATGTCTTGAAGAAAGGAATAACCAAAAGTTACCTTCAGTGTTTGGAAAACAAACAGCACGTCAAGGAAAAATAAATAATTAAAAACTGCCCAAAAAAAATAAAATTTCTGTTGAAGGAACAACTTCAATTAGGAAATTGTAGACTCCGGTAAAAGAAACGACTTCAGTGAAGTAGTTACAGGCTCCGATGATTCCCAGGTGAAGCAGCTGTCAAAACCAGGAAATGTCGTTTTTCTAAACGAAGCGACGCTGAGACTCACAGATGATGGAGAGTCACAGCGTCAAACATCATACGTTTCGTGTAACGCCACACGCTTTGTCCCAGCATTCAACAGATACTCCCAGAATTCTAAGCCGCTACGTCACAGGAGCAGGAATCCACAGTCTGCACGGACTTGAAGCAGAGACCAACGGAGCGAACTAGTAAGAACGTTGAGCAATGTTTTATATGAAAACAAAGTCAAATACTTGTCAAAGAATTTCCTAACCTGAAATTTCTTTGAAAATTGAAAAGGAGAGCAACACGCAAAGAGAGTAGAGCGAACAATCTATCAAAAACGCTCGTTAGGACTCTCAAGTAAAAAGTTATCAAGAGACCAGTTAAAACAAGTAGCGACACCTATGCATCCATCCTACCGTAATCCGACACATAAGAAATAGTCGTAACAGGCGTAGGAAAGGTGATTTCTGCCAGCTTGCAAACAAACTTTTTACTCTTCAAAGAGGAGGAAAAATAAATCCAGCGTGGGTTAGTGGGTGAACGATGATCCCAATCGTCGCCAATCTGTAATAAATAGAGACTGTCCACAGTTTCTTATCTGAAGAAGAAGGCTTAATCTCAAGGTAGTTCACCCACAAATATCGTGTGCTCTCAGCCCGGAGTAAACCCAGCAACTGCAGACACAGAGTGAACCACGAGCCCAGAACACACACACATATTCAAAAGGACACAGTAGTAACACAAGCTCATCACGAGCCCCAAGCAAGTAATAAGCATGAGCTCAACACGAGCTCATCAGTAACTAAATACATATTTTTTTTTTTTTTGAACGGTCTTATATAGCGCTCGACTACCCTGGGGCATCTCGGCGCTTGCCTTGGGAACCTGTCCTGGCTTTTCCCTGTGAGATAACCCGTACTGGGCATCCCCAAGGTGAAAGCCAGGCATCCTGCCGCGGTGGGGCCGTTGTGGAGATTAAGCAAGCTAATGCCCAGAGTTGCAGAGTGTTAAGCCATGATTCGAGTGGGCACCGAAGCGAGAATTATCGAGTCCGTGGACATTTGGGCTCAGACCCTGCCGCGTCGGGAATTGAACCCTGGTCCCGAGTCTGACCTCTGCTTCAGGGTCTGCCTCCTATAACCAGTGAGCCACACTTCTCCATCTACTACAGTAAGGGAGGCGAGAGCCTCTACTGTACAGTATGGACCGGGGTAAGGGAGGCAAGAGCCTCTACCATACAGTATGGACCAGGGTAAGGGAGGCCAGAGCCTCTACTGTACAGTATGGACCGGGGTAAGGGAGGCGAGAGCCTCAACTGTACAGTATGGACCGGGGTAAGGGAGGCGAGAGCCTCTACTGTACAGAATGGACCAGGGTAAGGGAGCCGAGAGCCTCTACAGTACAGTAAGGACCAGGGTAAGGGAGGCAAGAGCCTCTACTGTACAGTATGGACCAGGGTAAGGGAGGCGAGAGCCTCTACTGTACAGTATGGAGCGGGGTAAGGGAGGCAAGAGCCTCTACTGTACAGTAAGGACCAGGATAAGGGAAGCGAGAGCCTCTACTGTACAGTATGGACCAGGGTAAGGGAGGCCAGAGCCTCTACTGTACAGTATGGACCAGGATAAGGGAGGCGAGAGCCTCTACTGTACAGTATGGACCAGGGTAAGGGAGGCCAGAGCCTCTACTGTACAGTATGGACCAGGATAAGGGAGGCGAGAGCCTCTACTGTACAGTATGGACCAGGGTAAGGGAGGCCAGAGCCTCTACTGTACAGTATGGACCAGGATAAGGGAGGCGAGAGCCTCTACTGTACAGTATGGACCAGGGTAAGGGAGGCGAGAGCCTCTACTGTACAGTATGGACCATGGTAAGGGAGGCCAGAGCCTCTACTGTACAGTATGGACCAGGATAAGGAAGGCAAGAGCCTCTAATGTACAGTATGGACCAGGATAAGGGAGGCGAGAGCCTCTACTGTACAGTATGGACCAGGGTAAGGGAGGCAAGAACCTCTACTGTACAGTATGGACCAGGATAAGGGAGGCAAGAGCATTTACTGTACAGTATGGACCGGAGTAAGGGAGGCCAGAGCCTCTACTGTACAGTATGGACCAGGGTAAGGGAGGCCAGAGCCTCTACTGTACAGTATGGACCGGGGTAAGTGAGGCCAGAGTCTCTACTGTACAGTATGGACCAGGGGAAGGGAGGCAAGAGCCTCAACTGTACAGTATGGACAGGGGTAAGGGAGGCGAGAGCCTCAACTGTACAGTATGGACCTGGGTAAGGGAGGCAAGAGCCTCTACTGTACAGTATGGACCTGAATGAGGGAGGCGAGAGCCTCTACTGTTTAGTATGGGCCTAGGAAAGGGAGGCCAGAGCCTCTACTGTACAGTATGGACCGGGGTAAGGGAGGTGAGAGCCTCTAATGTACAGTATGGGCTCGGGTAAGGAAGGCCAGAGCCTCTACTGTACAGTATGGACCGGGGTAAGGGAGGCGAGAGCCTCTACTGTACACTATGGACTGGGGTAAGGGAGGCGAGAGCCTCTACTGTACAGTATGGACCGGGAATAGGGAGGCAAGAGCCTCTACTGTACAGTATGGACCGGGGTAATGGAGGCGTCAGCCTCTACTGTACAGTATGGACCAGGGTAAGGGAGGCGAGAGCCTCTACTGTACGGTATGGACTGGGGTAAGGAAGGATAGAACCTCTACTGTACAGTATGGACCGGGGATAGAGAGGCAAGAGCCTCTACTGTACAGTATGGACCGGGGTAAGGGAGGCGAGAGCCTCTACTGTACAGTATGGGCTCGGGTAAGGAAGGCCAGAGCCTCTACTATCAATCAATCAATCAGTGACACTTATAAAGCGCGCTACATACCCGTAGGGTCTCAAGGCGCTGGGGGGGGGGGGGGTGCCGCTACTGCTCGAACAGCCAGCCTCCCTTACCCCGGTCCGTACAGTATGGACCGGGGTAAGGGAGGCGAGAGCCTCTACTGTACACTGTGGACTGGGGTAAGGGAGGCGAGAGCCTCTACTGTACAGTATGGACCGGGAATAGGGAGGCAAGAGCCTCTACTGTACAGTATGGACCGGGGTAATGGAGGCGTCAGCCTCTACTGTAGAGTATGGACCGGGGTAAGGGAGGCGAGAGCCTCTACTGTACGGTATGGACCGGGGTAAGGGAGGCTAGAACCTCTACTGTACAGTATGGACCGGGGATAGAGAGGCAAGAGCCTCTACTGTACAGTATGGACCGGGGTAAGGGAGGCGAGAGCCTCTACTGTACGGTATGAACAGGGGAAAGGGAGGCGAGAGCCTCTACTGTACAGTATGGACCGGGGATAGGGAGGCAAGAGCCTCTACTGTACACTATGGACCGGGGTAAGGGAGGCGAGAGCCTCTACTGTACAGTATGGCCCGGGGTAAGGGAGGTGAGAGCCTCTACTGTACAGTATAGACCGGGGTAAGGGAGGCAAGAGCCTCTACTGTACAGTATGGACCGGGGATAGGGAGGCAAGAGCCTCTACTGAACAGTATGGACCTGGGTAAGGGAGGTGAGAGCCTCTACTGTACAGTATGGACCGGGGATAGGGAGGCAAGAGCCTCTACTGTACAGTATGGACCGGGGTAAGGGAGGCGAGAGCCTCTACTGTACAGTATGGACCGGGGATAGGGAGGCAAGAGCCTCAACTGTACACTATGGACCGGGGTAAGGTAGGCGAGAGCCTCAACTGTACAGTATGGACCGGGTAAGGGAGGCGAGAGCCTCTACTGTACAGTATGGACCGGGGATAGGGAGGCGAGAGCCTCAACTGTACAGTATGGACCGGGGTAAGGGAGGCGAGAGCCTCTACTGTACAGTATGGACCGGGGATAGGGAGGCGAGAGCCTCAACTGTACAGTATGGACCGGGGTAAGGGAGGCGAAGGCCTCTACTGTACAGTATGGAACGGGGCTAGGGAGGCGAGAGCCTAAACTGTGCAGTATGGACCGGGGTAAGGGAGGCGAGAGACTCAACTGTACAGTATGGACCGGGGTAAGGGAGGCGAGAGCCTCTACTGTACAGTATGGACCAGGGTAAGAGAGGCGAGAGCCTCTACTGTACAGTATGGACCGGGGTAAAGGAGGCGAGAGCCTCTACTGTACAGTATGGACCGGGGTAAGGGAGGCGAAAGCCTCAACTGTACAGTAAGGACCGGGGTAAGGGAGGCGAGAGCCTCTACTGTACAGTATGGACCGGGGTAAGGGAGGCGAGAGCCTCTACTGTACAGTATGGACCGGGGATAGGGAGGCGAGAGCCTCAACTGTACAGTATGGACCGGGGTAAGGGAGGCGAGAGCCTCTACTGTACAGTATGGACCGGGGATAGGGAGGCGAGAGCCTCAACTGTACAGTATGGACCGGGGTAAGGTAGGCGAGAGCCTCAACTGTACAGTTTGGACCGGGTAAGGGAGGCGAGAGCCTCTACTGTACAGTATGGACCGGGGATAGGGAGGCGAGAGCCTCAACTGTACAGCATGGACCGGGGTAAGGGAGGCGAGAGCCTCTACTGTACAGAATGGACCGGGGATAGGGAGGCGAGAGCCTCAACTGTACAGTATGGACCGGGGTAAGGGAGGTGAGAGCCTCTACTGTACAGTATGGAACGGGGCTAGGGAGGCGAGAGCCTCAACTGTACAGTATGGACCGGGGTAAGGGAGGCGAGAGACTCAACTGTACAGTATGGACCGGGGTAAGGGAGGCGAGAGCCTTTACTGTACAGTATGGACCGGGGTAAGGGAGGCTAGAGCCTCTACTGTACAGTATGAACCAGGATAAGGGAGGCCAGAGCCTCTACTGTACAGTATGGACTGGGGTAAGGGAGGCCAGAGCCTCTACTGTACAGTACGGACCGGGGTAAGGGAGGCGAGAGCCTCTACTGTACAGTATGGACCGGGGTAAGGGAGGCGAGAGCCTCTACTGTACAGTATGTACCAGGGTAAGGGAGGCGAGAGCCTCTACTGTACAGTATGGACCGGGGATAGGGAGGTGAGAGCCTCAACTGTACAGTATGGACCAGGGTAAGGGAGGCAAGAGCCTCTACTGTACAGTATGGACCGGGGATAGGGAGGCGAGAGCCTCAACTGTACAGTATGGACCGGGGTAAGGGAGGCGAGAGCCTCTACTGTACAGTATGTACCAGGGTAAGGGAGGCGAGAGCCTCTACTGTACAGTATGGATCGAGGATAGGGAGGCGAGAGCCTCAACTGTACAGTATGGACCGGGGTAAGGTAGGCGAGAGCCTCAACTGTACAGTATGGACCGGGTAAGGGAGGCGAGAGCCTCTACTGTACAGTATGGACCGGGGATAGGGAGGCGAGAGCCTCAACTGTACAGTATGGACCGGGGTAAGGGAGGCGAGAGCCTCAACTGTACAGTATGGACTGGGGTAAGGGAGGCGAGAGCCTCTACTGTACAGTATGGACCAGGGATAGGGAGGCGAGAGCCTCAACTGTACAGTATGGACCGGGGTAAGGGAGGCGAGAGCCTCTACTGTACAGTATGGAACCGGGCTAGGGAGGCGAGAGCCTCAACTGTACAGTATGGACTGGGGTAAGGGAGGCGAGAGACTCAACTGTACAGTATGGACCAGGGTAAGGGAGGCGAGAGCCTCTACTGTATAGTATGGACCGGGGTAAGGGAGGCTAGAGCCTCTACTGTACAGTATGAACCAGGATAAGGGAGGCCAGAGCCTCTACTGTACAGTATGGACTGGGGTAAGGGAGGCGAGAGCCTCTACTGTACAGTATGGACCGGGGTAAGGGAGGCGAGAGCCTCTACTGTACAGTATGGACTGGGGTAAGGGAGGCCAGAGCCTCTACTGTATTTATTTATTTAGTATTTTGTAGAGCGCACAGCTACCTCCGACGGAGGCGTCCCGGCGCTGAAGACAATACCTCAGGAGGGTCAGGGGAGTATGAAAGGAAGGACTAGAATTAGATCTGGGAGAATAACCAGGTCTTTAGTTTTTTTCGGAATAGGGGTTCAGATGTCAGAAACCTTATCTCAGAGGAAAGCTGATTCCATAGTTTGGAGGTGGCTACTGCAAGGGACCTTCCTCCCGTGCGTGTAAGACGAAAACGGGGGCAGAACATGAGGCGGAGGTGGTTGGATCTGAGGTTTCGAGGTGCTTGTGAAAACCTCAATCTGCGGCGTAGGTAGGTGGGGCCTCGGTCATTGAGAGCTCTAAAGGCCAGGGTTAAGGTTTTAAATTGAATGCGCAGTTTTATTGGGAGCCAGTGGAGTTTGATCAAGTGGGGTGAAATGGAATGACGGTAGGGGATATTGCAGATTAGTCTAGCGGCCACATTCTGGACTTTTTGTAGTTGGTTAATGAGGTAAGTGGGGGCACCTACGTACAAACTGTTGGCGTAGTCTAGATGAGAGTTGATGAGGGCATAGATTACTGTTTTACGAGAGTCAAGCGGTAGGTAGGGGATGATTTTTTTTATCATTCGTAGCTTCCCAAAACAGGCTGAGGTGACTTTGTTGATTTGAGTCTTACAGGAGAGGGCGGTGTCATATTGAAAGCCTAGGTTACGGGCGGCTTGAACTGGTTCCGGGGGGGGGGGGGGGGGGTGGAGTTCCGTCGGCCACCAGAGATTTGAAAGGTAAGGGTGATTTTTGATTAAAGAATAAGACTTCAGTCTTATCTGTATTAAGCTTTAGGTTGTTAGCAGACATCCAGGAGGCGATGTTTAACATACAGTACAGTAAGGACCGGGGTAAAGGAGGCGAGAGCCTCTACTGTACAGTATGGACCGGGGTAAGGGAGGCGAGAGCCTCAACTGTAGAGTAAGGACTGGGGTAAGGGAGGCGAGAGCCTCTACTGTACAATATGGACCGGGGTAAGGGAGGCGAGAGCCTCAACTGTACAGTATGGACCAGGGTAAGGGAGGCGAGAGCCTCTACTGTACAGTATGGACCGGGATAAGGGAGGCGAGAGCCTCTACTGTACAGTATGGACCGGGATAAGGGAGGTGAGAGCCTCAACTGTACAGTATGGACCAGGGTAAGGGAGGCGAGAGCCTCTACTGTACAGTATGGAGCAGGATAAGGGAGGTGAGAGCCTCCACTGTACAGTATGGACCGGGATAAGGGAGGCGAGAGCCTCAACTGTACAGTATGGACCAGGGTAAGGGAGGCGAGAGCCTCTACTGTACAGTAAGGACCGGGGTAAGGGAGGCGAGAGCCTCTACTGTACAGTATGGACCGGGATAATTTATTTTATTTATTTATGGGATTTTTTGTGCGCAACTAATACCCTAAGGTGTCTAGGCGCAGCGAAATACTCCAGATTCCAGCACAGATCAGCACGTTCTTATTGATTAAAAAGCCAGGTCTTCAGTAATTTACGAAAATTAATAAGGGTGGGAGCGGTTTTAATTTGCAAGGGGAGTGAATTTCAGAGCACCGGCGTAGCTACCAAGAATCGCCTGTCACCCCAGGTGGCCGTTCTTGTGCGGGGGACAGTCAAAAGATAGCTAGCTGCTGATCTTAGATTCTTTTTGGGGGTATACACCTGAAAAGCCTCTTTTAGAAACTTTGGTCCTGTCTGATGAATGGCCTTATAGGCTATACAAAGAGCCTTAAATTTGATCCTGCTCTCAACCCTTAACCAATGAAGGTGGCGTATGGCTGCAGAAGTGGGATGTCGCCTAGGGATGTTAAGCAGGATCCGTTGTGCCATGTTTTGGACGGACTGAAGCTTGTTTAGGATGTATTTATGTGTGCCAAGAAAAAGAGCATTTCCATAATCTAATTTTGAAAATACTAGTGTGGTGACTAACGTTTTTCCTGCAGATACTGGTAAGTACGGCAGGAGTTTTTTTATTTTCTTCAGTACAAAGAAAGCAGCCGAGACCACCTTATTAACATGGCATCCAAAAGTTAACTTATTATCAAAAATCACTCCCAGATTCCTGACCTTGGTGGCTGGCACCGGAGGCGGACCCATCTGACTAGGCCACCATATGTGAGACCATTCTGGAGAAATTGTGCCAAAAGTCATGACCTCAGTTTTCTCCGCATTAAGTTTCAGGCAGTTACTGTGCATCCATGATTGTACATCCAGTAACCCCTCCTGAAACGTAGCTGCTACCACGGGGCCATTCTTGTGCACCGCCAACACAAGCTGGGTATCATCAGCATAGGTGGTTAGGCGCATCCCATGGGATTTGATGACCCTCGCCAAGTCCGAAACATAAATGTTGAAAAGAGTAGAACTTAGCGAGGATCCTTGAGGAACCCCACAAGGCAGTTCAGTGGTGGGCGAGTAATAATTGCCCAGCTTTACTGCCTGTCTACGGTTGGCTAAAAAGGAGGCTATGAGATCTTTGGCCAGATGATTGATCCCAAAGGTTGCGACACGGTCGACCAAGATGGTGTGGTCGGCCGTGTCGAAGGCCGCCGACAGGTCTAGTAGAATAAGAACTGCAGCTCCTCCTGAGTCCATAATCTCTCTAATTTCGTCTGAGGCTTTTATTAATGCTGTCTCCGTTCCGTGTTCCCTCCGGAACCCGAACTGAGTATCATCTAAGAGTTTATGATGTTCAATAAACTCCGAAAGCTGTTTATTCATAGTTGCCTCTATGATTTTGGACGTAAAAGGGAGACAGGCAATAGGCCTGTTGTTAGATGAAATAGTGGGGTCTAAAGAAGGTTTTTTGATTAAAGGTTTAACAATGGCCTTCTTCCAGCTTGCTGGGTAGACACCAGATGTAAATATGGAATTACATATTTCAGTTAGCGGCTGTGTGATAACGTTCTGTAATTTATTCATTGTTGTAGGTGGGCAAGGGTCAAGTGGGGAACCTGATTTGATCTTACAGATCAGCGCACTGATCTGAGCTTCAGTAGCTGGCTGAAACTTATCAAAAGAGGGATTATTGGGCATTGGATGAATGACGGGTGTAGCATCAGCTTTTCTTGCCTGTTCATCAGAAAAAGTGGAATAAATGTCCGTCACCTTGGTTTTGAAGAAAGTGGCCAGTGAATCACATAGTTCCTGCGAGTTTTCACTTATAGGTCCCTTTGGACTAGAAAGAGAATTCACAACCTGAAAGAGCATCCTGGCTGAGTTGTGTGCTTGTTCAATTTGGCCAGTGTAGAAAAGATTCTTTTGTGTGTTGATGGCTTTTTTGTAGATTGCTAGAGCACTCTTATAATCCTGCTTAGCCGAAGGACTGTAATGTTTCCTCCAGCGTCTTTCAAGATTTCTACAATACTGACGTTGGAGGCGCAGTTCCTCTGGGAGGAAGGCGAGAGCCTCTACTGTACAGTATGGACCGGGGTAAGGGAGGTGAGAGCCTCAACTGTACAGTAAGGACCGGGGTAAGGGAGGCGAGAGCCTCTACTGTACAGTATGGACCGGGGATATGGCGGCGAGAGTCTCTACTGTACAGTATGGACCGGGGTAAGGGAGGCGAGAGCCTCAACTGTACAGTATGGACCGGGATAAGGGAGGCGAGAGCCTCAACTGTACAGTATGGACCAGGGATAAGGGAGGCGAGAGCCTCTCCTGTACAGTATGGACCGGGGTAAGGGAGGCGAGAGCCTCTACTGTACAGTATGGAGCAGGGTAAGGGAGGCGAGAGCCTCTACTGTACAGTATGGACCGGGGTAAGGGAGGCGAGAGCCTCTACTGTACAGTATGGACCGGGGATAGAGAGGCGAGAGCCTCTACTGTACAGTATGGACCGGGGTAAGGGAGGCGAGAGCCTCTACTGTACAGTATGGACCAGGGTAAGGGAGGCGAGAACCTTTACTGTACAGTATGGACCGGGGTAAGGGAGGCGAGAGCCTCTACTGTACAGTAAGGACCGGGGTAAGGGAGGCGAGAGCCTCTACTGTACAGTATGGACCGGGGTAAGGGAGGCCAGAGTCTCTACAGTACAGTATGGACCGGGGTAAGGGAGGCCAGAGCCTCTACTGTACAGTATGGACCGGGGATAGAGAGGCGAGAGCCTCTACTGTACAGTATGGACCGGGGTAAGGGAGGCGAGAGCCTCTACTGTACAGTATGGACCAGGGTAAGGGAGGCGAGAACCTTTACTGTACAGTATGGACCGGGGTAAGGGAGGCGAGAGCCTCTACTGTACAGTAAGGACCGGGGTAAGGGAGGCGAGAGCCTCTACTGTACAGTATGGACCGGGGTAAGGGAGGCCAGAGTCTCTACAGTACAGTATGGACCGGGGTAAGGGAGGCCAGAGCCTCTACAGTACAGTAAGGACCAGGGATAAGGGAGGCGAGAGCCTCTACTGTACAGTATGGACCGGGGCAAAACAAACCCTTTTAACAGGTCAAAACCTCCCTTTTAAATATTTATAAATCACCTTTATGTAGGCTTTGTAGCCTGCAGGGCAGAGCGCATGGTATTTAATAGCAGGACATGTAGAAATATAAAGTTCACGTGTTTTACAGTGACTAACACCCAAAAGCTGTTTTCACGGTAGGAGGGCTGGCTGACCCAAAGGGGAAACCAGAATACAGATTAAAATTCTAATAATGTATCTTGGGAATCGGACGAGAAATGTATTAAACAACAAGTTTTAATAGCTATCAAAATTTCAATTCAATAGTGAATTCATGTTTTTTCAAAACTTTTAAAGAAAAGTAACTAAGTAACGCTTAGAAAGTTACTATTTCTCTGGGTGAATGAAGAGAGGCCAATTTGCATTTGCTCTCCAACCTTCTCCAGCCTGTGATTAGCATTTTAAGAGGTGTGAAAAACAAGTTAAATCAAATGCCACCAAGGAACTTCCCAATCGGCTGTTCTGAATGATGGGCAGAGATGACTCCTTTCACTTTTATGTATTTATTTTGGGAGTTTTATGTAGCACTGGCTGGACCCGGAGGTATGAGAACGCTTTACACAGATGAGAGCGAGGAAGTTGCACCAGCCGCGTAGCTATGCGGGGGTGGGGGGGGGGGGGGGGGCGGTCCGCCCCAGGCGGCACCTTTTTTAAGGCGGCCACGCGAGCCGGTGTTCTGACTGTCTGCCGAGGCCGTTGCGGCCGCGGCAGCCTCTGTAACTGTAGGGCGGCGGCTGCGCTCATTATGATCATTATCACAGTCACTTCATTTCCCAGCCATCTGAAGTAAAGTTAGTTAGCACTAACCAGCACCTGAGCACGGACAATTTCTTATGGGGCAATGCATGTAAATATATAAATACTGTAAACTTGCCACTGGATAACGCCCCCCCACCTCTCAGCCTCGCTCACTAGTCCTCCAGGGCCGTCAATCCAGTGGTAGCGTGCGCGGCGCGCACGAGCGCAACCAATGACGGCCCTGTAAGGACATATTTGTCCAGCCCTCGCCGCACCGTAGCAGTGTGACTCATTACTCAATCACTGCCCCACGTCGTGTCGAGGAGTCGGAGGAGTGCGTGGAGACCATTCTCTTCTTCTTGCCTGGCCTGGCTGCGCACTTGACGGAACAACTATAAAATATTTCATTTCAAGGTGAGCTGGTCTGAGTGTGACCGTCCGTCCAATGACCAATTATCATTGCACCCGACGGCACCAAGAAGAGCGTGTGCCTTACATGCCTCCAGGCTGTCTCGGGACTTCATCGCCTCATTTTAGATG
This sequence comes from Lissotriton vulgaris, assembly GCF_964263255.1. Taxonomy (NCBI): domain Eukaryota; kingdom Metazoa; phylum Chordata; class Amphibia; order Caudata; family Salamandridae; genus Lissotriton; species Lissotriton vulgaris. The sequence goes on from NC_141696.1 coordinate 1,566,800,076, forward strand.
ATGTGTTTAATGCTGACGAACAAAGTGTCGTTCAGGCTCAACACCGAGTTGCAGATAAAAGGGAGGTTGTGGCAGCAGACACACATCATTAAAATGGGCCCGGGCCAAGATAGCAGTGCCACTTGTCGATTCTTGTGCTTCGGAGATACGTTGAGCCCGCAAGCAGAGATGGAAACAGAGAGAGAGAGAGAATATGACATTGTTGAGCATATATCCTCTGAGCAGGAACATTGCACTTTTTGTCTTTGAAAAATCATGCATCTGTGTCAATGTTTAAACATATTTTTAGTGAAGGCGGTTTTGAAGGCATTTGTGCTGAACTGACTGTGACGAAAAATGTAGCCACATATTTTGGCGTCGATCGAACTTGCTTACTTCTCAGCAGGAGGGCAGGCCTCAGAGCAACGAAGTACAGCAGTAAGGACGTGGGGCCTAACCTGTACTTTTCTTGACTCGGTTTCACCTCATGGTGCATGCTTATTATACTGCTGAAACACATGTATTTAACACGATCACCACAAGAAAATATAAATAGATCACAACTGAAAAATCCCACACCCGTGTTTAGCACTTCAAAGTCGAACCCCTGCAGAGAGTGGGGATCTACAAACGTATAGGACGAGGACCACGTTACTGCTCAACTGATCTCTGTGAGGGCTTCCACCATATCCTCCACCGAGAGGCAGCAATACCCCTTGTGCAACATCCCTGAACCCTTCAGAAAGTGCAATTTCTGCCAGGGGGTAAGCAAGAGCAATAGTGGAGCGAATCCATTTTCTAATGAATAGTGCTACAGCTGTGTGTGCACCGTGCACGTTGGTGAATATGAATGTGTGCCTGGCATAGGGAGTTTCTTCAGGCTGTTGCTGTAACCGTTTCTCCACTCCAAAGGTACATCACGCTCCGTTTAATTCCAAAGCTGCTAATTAATTAAAAGGTACCTTTCGAGCGACCGTCTCTGACTGCATTGTGCATTCTTTTACTGTACCACGAGGTGCTGAAACCCCCCTTCAAAGGGCGGCGGACGCGTGCCGTGCCGCTCCACCAGGGCATGCCCTAATGATAGGCGCCTCACCAGGGAACTGCAGGACGCAGCCCAGCCGCCCCTCCTCGTTCTGGTGGTGCCTGGTACCTGTTCGCTGCTGGCTGCCATCTATGACTCCTGTGGGCTTGGTCCAGCCAGAGGGGCAAGGACACTCTTACTTACCTGTTCCAACAAGCACCCAGACTCGTTTTGCACTCTGCCGTTAGTTAGATTTTGGATCTATGTGCACTTCTAAAACCCATGTTACTGGCTGCTGAATTCTACTTGGACGACCTGCAAGGAAAAAACGATATTAAATAAATGATAGTGACACTATTGCATGCGTGTGCAAGCCATGTTTCCAAGTTGAGTACCAGCCACTGCTGCTTAGTTTTGCCAAGTCCTGTTGAGGTGGGAGACTGGAGGCTTCCATGTCGCTTCAGCAGCAGCAAGACCTGGTTTGCTGGTTGTAGTGGTGGCGTTGTAAGGGTGAGGGATGCATTAATGTTGTGCTAGCTTAGTTGGGGCTACTCATTTTCATAGATTCTTGGATTTCAGGGAGGATGGATGGAGGCTTCCAGTTTGGTAATCAGACCTCCACTGGTTGCTGGAGGTTTGGCTCCAGAGTTTTACCTACTCAAGTGTGGTTTGAGTGACTGTTCAGTTCTCAAGACCTCGCCGCGGCTCGACTGTCTGATTGTTCTGGTTCGGCCCTTGTTCCAGGACCTTATATGCGGATTTGCAGTGCTTGTCTCTGGTGACTGTGGGGCTTCTGGCAGTAGAGGGACAGAGCTCAGCTTTGTAATCCAATCCAACAGAAGGAAAACTACCTTTTCTTATGACGAGTTAGAGAGCGTCAGCGTTTGCTAACATAAGGGCTCAAAGTGCCTGAGTGATAGCTACATCTGCTTCCTGTAACCTGCTACATTTTCTGTGTGTCCGGTCTTATGGTATGACACAGAAGCATCACACAATCACACACTCTCATGGTTATTGTAGATTACAAGAGCTTGAATACTATTGTGATAGTTAAGAGATAGTTAGGGAGGGATGTATGTCGTTACAACGCATACTTTTACTCCGCATACCATTACAACGCGGTTTTTACAACGCATACCATTACAACGCATAGCGCTTTGAGGTGCTGGATAGTGGTAAGTATAATTTACTATTCTAACTCCAGTCCCCGTGGACCCTAGGGAAGGTGTTGGATAGTAAATTAAACTTACCTCTTATCCTAGAGCGCCCCCCAGCGCAATGCGTTGTAATGTCATGCGTTGTAATGCCTGCGTTGTAATGGTAGTGCGGAGTAAAAGTTGCGTTGTAACGGGTGTATACCGTTAGGGAGAGAACCAATGGTCTGTTAGTTACTTTAGTTTTAGAGAGGGGTGATACAGAACTAATTTTGGATCAACCTCTATATACGAATGCTGTGAAGTATGTGATACTTTTCTGGTGAAGGTTCTTCTAGAAAAATAAACCAGGGCATGAGTTGTCAAGGAAGACTCAGTCTCAGAATTAATAAAGTTCTTTCTTATAAGGGTAATTAAATGCTTGATATTAACTTACACTGGGATCAGTAGTTGCATGAAACATTTCCAATATCCTGGTAGCACCAGTCATCCAAAAGTATGTTGTGTTCTTTTAAAGCTCACTTGTGTATGTACATGTGCTGCCAGTATTGATACCCTGGGATGGTTTGTAATTTGACCTGTTATCATCCTTCCTCAGTTGTGCAGTGTTGGACAGTTACTTCACCGGGTGGCAGTGTGATGCTGGGGCTCAGTGGTGGACTTTCCTGGAAGTTAGTGGAGTGGTGGGGTAGGTGTGTGGTACTCTGAGCTGGGAGTCAGGTGGCAGTGTAACGGGGATAGTGTGGTTGTCAGAGGTGAAGTGGTTGTAATGTGAGGGGGTGCTGCTGCTTGTGAGATGACAAGGTAATAGAAAGAGATTATGTAGTGGAGTGATGGGGAATCGTAGATTGGTAGTGACAGATGGTAATGTGGGTCTCTCAGGTGGTATTGCTATGGTATTGGTGATAGCGCTGTGGTGGAATAGAGGAAGGTGGTATTGTTAGACCAGTTTTACTGCAGTCGGGGTTCGCAGGGCATTTATTTTGCGACTGTGCCATGCTGTAATGTGGTTGGATTATATTGTTGCTAAATTTCCTGTCTCCGCGCCAGAGAAGGGCTTAGAGTGATGGAGTTCTGTGCATTGTAATTTTGAAATACTTTAGCCGGAGTTAATCCTTCGCAAAGGGAGCTCTAGGTATTACTAATAGTACAGGCTTTGTGTGCTGAGTTGGTGCGCTTTTTATTTTGCACAGACAATTATTTAGGATGTTAGACGACCACCAATACAAGGCAGTCTCTGGCACTCATTCAAAAGTCTGATGGAAGGCAATGCTCATGTGAATGGGTGTTCTTCGGCTCTGATTGACAGTGTGAAACGTGTCTGACTGAACGTGGCGTATGTGGCTGCTCTAAGAACAAAATAGATTGATGCATATGCCCTTTTATATATCACACTTTTTGTCAACAATATCTGATGGCAACGAATCTTCAGTCGCCAAAGAGAGACATATTTTGCGCACCTCTTTCTCTGGCTCTTTAGTGACTCTGATGTTGTTGGATACTGTCTTTTTTGGAAGACTGCGGTGGGATGGGTGGGTTTCGGTTCATGTCTCATCGCTTTCGCCCTTGGCTCTTTTGTCCATTTGCTTTGATGCCCAGTATGGATGTTAAATCTCTGTGGCTGAGCCACTGACACATGACCTGAGGACATATGAATTTCCAAGAACAATGACGTAACTAGGGGTTTAACATATAGATGCACTGAGCAGGCAGCTTAGTTTTAGTTTTTTATTTATTTACAAAGAGGTTAGCCTAGAGCTGCAGTGCCAGGTGCGTTAATTTGTATGAGAGAGGAGCGAGCGCAGCGCGCATCATTGATGACATTGATTGATTACACACACTGTGGAGACATTTTAGATTTAATGTATGCGGCGGGTCGCATAGTGCGCTCAGTAGCTCCAGAAGTTAGTTACAAAGATGGACAGCCCTACAAATGTTTTACTGTTGTTTCTAGAGCATTATTTTGCACAAATGACCGCCACAATTTAAAAAGGACATCTAGTTTCCATGATGTAAATGCTTGTTCTACTCTCAATGAAGAGTCACTCAAAGTGCGACGAATTGTACATTAGAATGCCACGCATAACACACGCATGAACAAGTCACTCACAGATGATACACAGTAGGAAGCGTTCTACTGTGTACATTGTTGTTTTGAGTAGTTCCAACGTCAGTTGGTAAAGAGCAGCCTCAAAGTGCATAGCTGCCAAGCTTTCAGATTGCTAGGTGTGATATTTTCATGATTTTATTGTAATCATGAGTCCACAGCCACAGACATTTGCACCAGTTTTAGTCCTTTTAGAGTGTCTCATTGCTGATTGCTCAAATGGGTGCATGTAACTTGCTTGATCGAGGTAACTGTTAGCAGCAATACTACGTGTCTCTCCTCGGACACTCAGACATCTTTCAAGTGCTCACCATCCTTTTTCCCCAGCAATACACCGCCGCCCCCCAAGGGGCGGCAATCTGAGGGGTAGCCCCGGGCGCCACAAGCTCTAGCTACGCCCCTGAGTTGCACAAGATACAAGTAAGAACAGACATCAATGTACATTAATGAGGAGATGCAATGGAGAAATGAGCAAACTCCAAATAAACAATACAGAGGGTAAAGGGGGGTAGGAGATTGGGCAGATGGGTGGTTAGATAAAAATACGAATCCCGCAGACCGGCACCAACTAGTGTAAACCCCAGGGCCAGTCCATCGGCCCCGGGCCGGAACAATAGCAGGCCCAATTCAGAAAGGAGTTAACTCCGAAGCTGGGTTAGGGTCGCAGCGCCGCAGCATAGCGGGAACGTCTTCACTCAAAGAGCCAAGACTTCTGGACAGCCGAGAGGTCAGCGTAGGTGCGCCTCAACACCCGCCATCATCACCGAACAGGCTGCGATGAGGCGATGGTGGAAAGGGGGAGAAACGCGGCAGTCCGTCACAATGCACAAAAGCAGATTGCGGATACCATATTGAAAGGGCAGGACAGTTTGCGGACAGTGACCCCGCCGAGGTCCACCCACAGCATGGGATGGAGGACTCCGTCCGTATGAACCTCAGCCAATTCAGATGGTGAAGTGAAGACCCCTCAGACCCCGAGCACGTCGCCAGTGGAATAAGGCCGTCCAGGCTCCTGGATCGCAAGAGGGGCGGCCACTGGGAGCGATGGGCAGCAGACATGGAATCCGTGGTCTCCGTCCACACTGACCAGGGAGAACCTCTCAGGGGGTCAGGGCAGCCGCGACAGGAAACAAGCAGGGCCATCGCCACAAGGTGATCCGCTTGTGATTGCCGGAGAGAAGGTGATTGTAACAGGATGCAGAGGAGAAGGGGAGTGTCCAGAAGGTGGGTGAAGGCCGAGGGTGGACACCCACAGGGTGAGCCCGAGCTGTCTCATCTCAGCTGGATTACGCGGCTCAACCGAGCAATCGGCCATGTTCCTCTGATTTCCGAGGCAGTCGATTTTTGCTGTAAAAGTATTACTCTAGAATAAGGGTCACTGAAAAATTGCTTTCAAACCCCGGGGTGTGGATGGGTCGATGGTGGAAAAACCAAGGATTCTCTCCAAGACGACAGAGCTCCCTGCCCGGCGGCCATCTCAGTCATTACATGCAGAGTGAGACCTCTTTGACGCTAGAGCGTGACATCCTGCTGGCTTTCAAATGCTGCCTGACAGCTCTGCTGGGCTTGACCTATAACACTTGGCACAGGAGAGCCCTGAAGGACTGGACCTGGCTCCTCCTATACATCCTGTACCAGGGAACAGAAGTGGACTCCAGAGGTCCTACAGCTGACGTCCTGTCCAAGATACAGGGATACAGCAAGCTACAAGAGGACTTTCCTGCAACTGCCCTGCTGACCAGTGGCAACTGGACCTGGACTGGCCCCTGCTGCTGGCCTCTGCCTGCCACCCTCGGAGTCTCTAAGTGCCTCCTCTGAGGTCCAGGGGCTTTAGAGGTGTACTGTCGTCTAAGTCACAAGGTACAACCTTTGACCCGGATGTACCTGGTCGGAGTATCTGACCTGCAATCTATGGCGGCCAGCCTCAAATTGTGGCTAGATGCTGGTTTACCGCAACCATCAGTGGCGCTTTGTGCTTTATGGCGCTACTTACACTCAAAACCTTAAAAAAATCACATATCCAGTCCCCCTTATTGGCACTTGGTTATTTTGGGGTTATTTTGTTTAGTAAATTCAACTCTACTTTTCTAATTCTGTTTGGGATTATTGTTGTTTTCCTTCCAGACTTTACTTCTGTTTCAGTGCGGCATGCACACTTTTCTCACTGCCCTTAGTTAGGCTGGTCTGTTGTGTGCCATAGCCTGAGGGTTCACCCCGGAAGGGTTATGGTTATTCCTTGAAGTGGGGAGTCCCCCTCCCCGAGTAATACCCCAAAGCCTTGCTTAGGGTCTGTAACTGAGATTACTGCACAACCTCCAGCATCATGTAACATGCTACTTTGAGGCGCGGGCTCAACGGTTTGTTGTTATAACTGAAAGGTACTTATTACATTGACCTCGGAAGGATGATGGGCTGAGTGGCCCTGCCAGGAGCCAAGCATGTGAACCCAGACCCTGTAGCGGATGCAAGAGTCCGGGCACTCAGCGACCAGAGCAGGCACCTCTACATGTATGTATGTTGCTGCAGATGCAGTGACAGGCTGCCCCCCTACATTCGCTGTGTGTCGGCGCAATCTGTCTGTCCCCACTGTCCGTCTCCGAGGTGATCACTTAGTGTTGTCTTACCCTAGAGCCAGTCCTGAGATAACCACCCACTGAAGCATTTCAACTATTCTAGCGCCTAGAGGCGACTTGGTGTGGAGAGCTCTATGCACATGTTTATTGTCTGTTCTACATCCGGTGCTTGCTGGAGGGTCCTGCCCCCCGCCCCCCATTGGAGGGATCCCACAGCAGTCAGTGTACCAGAGGGTCGATTCTGCCCCCTCCCCAGGGAGGCATCTGCCCAGCCTGGTGCTGAGAGACTGGATGGAGGAAGGCATCGTTCAGTCAGCCCCCCACCCCTCTGCCCCTGGGTTCAACAGCTGGGCCGGCCGGCGGCGATGACAGCCACATTCATGACTGTCGTCGGGGTCTTAGACACACGCTTGTGAATCACGACTAATGCCGACGGGGGGATTACAGGAGAGGCTGCTGGGCTCTGAGGCCTGCACGGAAATGTTTCAATTAGCCACGGAACCCCCACCAATCCAGCCTCCACACGCCCCGGAGCCAGGCTACTGTAAGCCCCCCTTCCAGGAGTCAGGACGGCCCCCACCCCGGGCTACTGTAAGCGGCCCACTGGTGATGGAGCCCTTCCTGCTGGCAGCAAGTGTGGGGGGCTGAATCCCACCTGGTGTGAGAAAGATGCTTTAATGGGGTCGGCCTCCTCTCAGAGTGTAAAGAAGCTTTAATGTGACAGGCTGCTCTCCCAAGGAGTGTAAAGAAGCTTTAATGTGATAGGCTGCTCTCCCACAGAGTGTAAAGAAGCTTTAATGTGATAGGCTGCTCTCCCACGGAGTGTAAAGAAGCTTTAATGTGAGAGGCTGCTCTCCCATGGAGTGTAAAGATGCTTTAATGTGAGAGGCTGCTCTCCCATGGAGTGTAAAGAAGCTTTAATGTGACAGGCAGCTCTCCCATGGAGTGTAACGATGCTTTAATGTGATAGGCTGCTCTCCCACGGAGTGTAAAGATGCTTTAATGTGACAGGCTGCTCTCCCATGGAGTGTAAAGATGCTTTAATGTGATAGGCTGCTCTCCCATGGAGTGTAAAGAAGCTTTGATGTGATAGGCTGCTCTCCCACGGAGTGTAAAGAAGCTTTAATGTGATAGGCTGCTCTCCCACGGAGTGTAAAGATGCTTTAATGTGATAGGCTGCTCTCCCACGGAGGGTAAAGAAGCTTTAATGTGAGAGGCTGCTCTCCTATGGAGTGTAAATATGCTTTAATGTGACAGGCTGCTCTCCCACGGAGTGTAAAGAAGCTTTAATGTGACATGCTGCTCTCCCAAGGAGTGTAAAGAAGCTTTAATGTGATAGGCTGCTCTCCCACAGAGTGTAAAGAAGCTTTAATGTGATAGGCTGCTCTCCCACGGAGTGTAAAGAAGCTTTAATGTGACAGGTAGCTCTCCCATGGAGTGTAAAGATGCTTTAATGTGACAGGCTGCTCTCCCATGGAGTGTAAAGATGCTTTAATGTGACAGGCTGCTCTCCCATGGAGTGTAAAGATGCTTTAATGTGACAGGCTGCTCTCCCACGGAGTGTAAAGATGCTTTAATGTGACAGGCTGCTCTCCCATGGAGTGTAAAGAAGCTTTAATGTGAGAGGCTGCTCTCCCATGGAGTGTAAAGATGCTTTAATATGAGAGGCTGCTCTCCCATGGAGTGTAAAGAAGCTTTAATGTGATAGGCTGCTCTCCCATGGAGTGTAAAGAAGCTTTAATGTGAGAGGCTGCTCTCCCATGGAGTGTAAAGACACTTTAATGTGACAGGCTGCTCTCCCATGGAGTGTAAAGATGCTTTAATGTGAGAGGCTGCTCTCCCATGGAGTGTAAAGAAGCTTTAATGTGAGAGGCTGCTCTCCCATGGAGTGTAAAGAAGCTTTAATGTAAGAGGCTGCTCTCCCATGGAGTGTAAAGATGCTTTAATGTGAGAGGCTGCTCTCCCATGGAGTGTAAAGACACTTTAATGTGACAGGCTGCTCTCCCACGGAGTGTAAAGAAGCTTTAATGTGAGAGGCTGCTCTCCCTCAGAGTGTAAAGAAGCTTTAATGTGACAGGCAGCTCTCCCATGGAGTGTAAAGAATCCTTAATGTGAGAGGCTGCAATCCTATGGAGTGTAAAGAAGCTTTAATGTGACAGGCTGCTCTCCCATGGAGTGTAAAGAAGCTTTAATGGGGTCGGCCTCCTCTCCCACGGAGGGTAAAGATGCTTTAATGGGACAGGCTGCTCTCCCACGGAGTGTAAAGAAGCTTTAATGTGATAGGCTGCTCTCCCATGGAGTGTAAAGAAACTTTAATGTGATAGGCTGCTCTCCCATGGAGTGTAAAGAAGCTTAAAATGTGAGAGGCTGCTCTCCCATGGAGTGTACAGATGCTTTAATGTGAAAGGCTGCTCTCCCATGGAGTGTAAAGAAGCTTTAATGTGACAGGCTGCTCTCCCACGGAGTGTAAAGATGCTTTAATGTGAGAGGCTGCTCTCTCACGGAGTGTAAAGATGCTTTAATGTGAGAGGCTGCTCTCCCACGGAGTGTAAAGATGCTTTAATGTGATAGGCTGCTCTCCCACGGAGTGTAAAGATGCTTTAATGTGACAGGCTGCTCTCCCATGGAATGTAAAGATGCTTTAATGTGAGAGGCTGCTCTCCCACAGAGTGTAAAGAAGCTTTAGTGGGGTCGGCCTCCTCTCCCACGGAGGGTAAAGATGCTTTAATGGGACAGGCTGCTCTCCCATGGAGTGTAAAGAAGCTTAAAATGTGAGAGGCTGCTCTCCCATGGAGTGTAAAGATGCTTTAATGTGAAAGGCTGCTCTCCCACGGAGTGTAAAGATGCTTTAATGTGATAGGCTGCTCTCCCACGGAGTGTAAAGATGCTTTAATGTGACAGGCTGCTCTCCCATGGAGTGTAAAGAAGCTTTAATGTGATAGGCTGCTCTCCCACGGAGTGTAAAGATGCTTTAATGTGACAGGCTGCTCTCCCATGGAATGTAAAGATGCTTTAATGTGAGAGGCTGCTCTCCCACAGAGTGTAAAGAAGCTTTAATGGGGTCGGCCTCCTCTACCACGGAGGGTAAAGATGCTTTAATGGGACAGGCTGCTCTCCCATGGAGTGTAAAGAAGCTTAAAATGTGAGAGGCTGCTCTCCCATGGAGTGTACAGATGCTTTAATGTGAAAGGCTGCTCTCCCACGGAGTGTAAAGAAGCTTTAATGTGACAGGCTGCTCTCCCATTGAGTGTACAGATGCTTTAATGTGAAAGGCTGCTCTCCCATGGAGTGTAAAGATGCTTTAATGTGAGAGGCTGCTCTCCCATGGAGTGTAAAGAAGCTTTAATGTGAGAGGCTGCTCTCCCTCAGAGTGTAAAGATTCTTTAATGTGAGTGGCTGCTCTCCCATGGAGTGTACAGATGCTTTAATGTGACAGGCTGCTCTCCCATGGAGTGTAAAGATGTTTTAATGTGAGAGGGTGCTCTCCCATGGAGTGTAAAGAAGCTTTAATGTGAGAGGCTGCTCTCCCTCAGAGTGTAAAGATTCTTTAATGTGAGTGGCTGCTCTCCCATGGAGTGTAAAGATTCTTTAATGTGAGTGGCTGCTCTCCCTCAGAGTGTAAAGATTCTTTAATGCGGGAGGCTGCTCTCCCATGGAGTGTAAAGATGCTTTAATGTGACAGGCTGCTCTCCCATGGAGTGTACAGATGCTTTAATGTGACAGGCTGCTCTCCCATGGAGTGTAAAGATGCTTTAATGTGATAGGCTGCTCTCCCACGGAGTGTAAAGATGCTTTAATGGGGTCGGCCTCCTCGCCCTCGGAGTGTAAAGATGCTTTAATGTGACAGGCTGCTCTCCCACGGAGTGTAAAGAAGCTTTAATGTGAGAGGCTGCTCCCCCATGGAGTGTACAGATGCTTTAATGTGAAAGGCTGCTCTCCCATGGAGTGTAAAGATGCTTTAATGTGAGAGGCTGCTCTCCCATGGAGTGTAAAGAAGCTTTAATGTGAGAGGCTGCTCTCCCTCAGAGTGTAAAGATTCTTTAATGTGAGTGGCTGCTCTCCCATGGAGTGTACAGATGCTTTAATGTGACAGGCTGCTCTCCCATGGAGTGTAAAGATGCTTTAATGTGAGAGGCTGCTCTCCCATGGAGTGTAAAGAAGCTTTAATGTGAGAGGCTGCTCTCCCATGGAGTGTAAAGATGCTTTAATGTGAGAGGCTGCTCTCCCATGGAGTGTAAAGAAGCTTTAATGTGACAGGCAGCTCTCCCATGGAGTGTAACGATGCTTTAATTTGATAGGCTGCTCTCCCACGGAGTGTAAAGATGCTTTAATGTGACAGGCTGCTCTCCCATGGAGTGTAAAGATGCTTTAATGTGATAGGCTGCTCTCCCATGGAGTGTAAAGAAGCTTTGATGTGATAGGCTGCTCTCCCACGGAGTGTAAAGAAGCTTTAATGTGATAGGCTGCTCTCCCACGGAGTGTAAAGATGCTTTAATGTGATAGGCTGCTCTCCCACGGAGGGTAAAGAAGCTTTAATGTGAGAGGCTGCTCTCCTATGGAGTGTAAATATGCTTTAATGTGACAGGCTGCTCTCCCACGGAGTGTAAAGAAGCTTTAATGTGACATGCTGCTCTCCCAAGGAGTGTAAAGAAGCTTTAATGTGATAGGCTGCTCTCCCACAGAGTGTAAAGAAGCTTTAATGTGATAGGCTGCTCTCCCACGGAGTGTAAAGAAGCTTTAATGTGACAGGTAGCTCTCCCATGGAGTGTAAAGATGCTTTAATGTGACAGGCTGCTCTCCCATGGAGTGTAAAGATGCTTTAATGTGACAGGCTGCTCTCCCATGGAGTGTAAAGATGCTTTAATGTGACAGGCTGCTCTCCCACGGAGTGTAAAGATGCTTTAATGTGACAGGCTGCTCTCCCATGGAGTGTAAAGAAGCTTTAATGTGAGAGGCTGCTCTCCCATGGAGTGTAAAGATGCTTTAATATGAGAGGCTGCTCTCCCATGGAGTGTAAAGATGCTTTAATGTGAGAGGCTGCTCTCCCATGGAGTGTAAAGAAGCTTTAATGTGACAGGCAGCTCTCCCATGGAGTGTAACGATGCTTTAATGTGATAGGCTGCTCTCCCACGGAGTGTAAAGATGCTTTAATGTGACAGGCTGCTCTCCCATGGAGTGTAAAGATGCTTTAATGTGATAGGCTGCTCTCCCATGGAGTGTAAAGAAGCTTTGATGTGATAGGCTGCTCTCCCACGGAGTGTAAAGAAGCTTTAATGTGATAGGCTGCTCTCCCACGGAGTGTAAAGATGCTTTAATGTGATAGGCTGCTCTCCCACGGAGGGTAAAGAAGCTTTAATGTGAGAGGCTGCTCTCCTATGGAGTGTAAATATGCTTTAATGTGACAGGCTGCTCTCCCACGGAGTGTAAAGAAGCTTTAATGTGACATGCTGCTCTCCCAAGGAGTGTAAAGAAGCTTTAATGTGATAGGCTGCTCTCCCACAGAGTGTAAAGAAGCTTTAATGTGATAGGCTGCTCTCCCACGGAGTGTAAAGAAGCTTTAATGTGACAGGTAGCTCTCCCATGGAGTGTAAAGATGCTTTAATGTGACAGGCTGCTCTCCCATGGAGTGTAAAGATGCTTTAATGTGACAGGCTGCTCTCCCATGGAGTGTAAAGATGCTTTAATGTGACAGGCTGCTCTCCCACGGAGTGTAAAGATGCTTTAATGTGACAGGCTGCTCTCCCATGGAGTGTAAAGAAGCTTTAATGTGAGAGGCTGCTCTCCCATGGAGTGTAAAGATGCTTTAATATGAGAGGCTGCTCTCCCATGGAGTGTAAAGAAGCTTTAATGTGATAGGCTGCTCTCCCATGGAGTGTAAAGAAGCTTTAATGTGAGAGGCTGCTCTCCCATGGAGTGTAAAGACACTTTAATGTGACAGGCTGCTCTCCCATGGAGTGTAAAGATGCTTTAATGTGAGAGGCTGCTCTCCCATGGAGTGTAAAGAAGCTTTAATGTGAGAGGCTGCTCTCCCATGGAGTGTAAAGAAGCTTTAATGTAAGAGGCTGCTCTCCCATGGAGTGTAAAGATGCTTTAATGTGAGAGGCTGCTCTCCCATGGAGTGTAAAGACACTTTAATGTGACAGGCTGCTCTCCCACGGAGTGTAAAGAAGCTTTAATGTGAGAGGCTGCTCTCCCTCAGAGTGTAAAGAAGCTTTAATGTGACAGGCAGCTCTCCCATGGAGTGTAAAGAATCCTTAATGTGAGAGGCTGCAATCCTATGGAGTGTAAAGAAGCTTTAATGTGACAGGCTGCTCTCCCATGGAGTGTAAAGAAGCTTTAATGGGGTCGGCCTCCTCTCCCACGGAGGGTAAAGATGCTTTAATGGGACAGGCTGCTCTCCCACGGAGTGTAAAGAAGCTTTAATGTGATAGGCTGCTCTCCCATGGAGTGTAAAGAAACTTTAATGTGATAGGCTGCTCTCCCATGGAGTGTAAAGAAGCTTAAAATGTGAGAGGCTGCTCTCCCATGGAGTGTACAGATGCTTTAATGTGAAAGGCTGCTCTCCCATGGAGTGTAAAGAAGCTTTAATGTGACAGGCTGCTCTCCCACGGAGTGTAAAGATGCTTTAATGTGAGAGGCTGCTCTCCCACGGAGTGTAAAGATGCTTTAATGTGAGAGGCTGCTCTCCCACGGAGTGTAAAGATGCTTTAATGTGATAGGCTGCTCTCCCACGGAGTGTAAAGATGCTTTAATGTGACAGGCTGCTCTCCCATGGAATGTAAAGATGCTTTAATGTGAGAGGCTGCTCTCCCACAGAGTGTAAAGAAGCTTTAGTGGGGTCGGCCTCCTCTCCCACGGAGGGTAAAGATGCTTTAATGGGACAGGCTGCTCTCCCATGGAGTGTAAAGAAGCTTAAAATGTGAGAGGCTGCTCTCCCATGGAGTGTAAAGATGCTTTAATGTGAAAGGCTGCTCTCCCACGGAGTGTAAAGATGCTTTAATGTGATAGGCTGCTCTCCCACGGAGTGTAAAGATGCTTTAATGTGACAGGCTGCTCTCCCATGGAGTGTAAAGAAGCTTTAATGTGATAGGCTGCTCTCCCACGGAGTGTAAAGATGCTTTAATGTGACAGGCTGCTCTCCCATGGAATGTAAAGATGCTTTAATGTGAGAGGCTGCTCTCCCACAGAGTGTAAAGAAGCTTTAATGGGGTCGGCCTCCTCTACCACGGAGGGTAAAGATGCTTTAATGGGACAGGCTGCTCTCCCATGGAGTGTAAAGAAGCTTAAAATGTGAGAGGCTGCTCTCCCATGGAGTGTACAGATGCTTTAATGTGAAAGGCTGCTCTCCCACGGAGTGTAAAGAAGCTTTAATGTGACAGGCTGCTCTCCCACGGAGTGTAAAGATGCTTTAATGTGAGAGGCTGCTCTCCCACGGAGTGTAAAGATGCTTTAATGTGAGAGGCTGCTCTCCCACGGAGTGTAAAGATGCTTTAATGTGATAGGCTGCTCTCCCACGGAGTGTAAAGATGCTTTAATGTGACAGGCTGCTCTCCCATGGAATGTAAAGATGCTTTAATGTGAGAGGCTGCTCTCCCACAGAGTGTAAAGAAGCTTTAGTGGGGTCGGCCTCCTCTCCCACGGAGGGTAAAGATGCTTTAATGGGACAGGCTGCTCTCCCATGGAGTGTAAAGAAGCTTAAAATGTGAGAGGCTGCTCTCCCATGGAGTGTAAAGATGCTTTAATGTGAAAGGCTGCTCTCCCACGGAGTGTAAAGATGCTTTAATGTGATAGGCTGCTCTCCCACGGAGTGTAAAGATGCTTTAATGTGACAGGCTGCTCTCCCATGGAGTGTAAAGAAGCTTTAATGTGATAGGCTGCTCTCCCACGGAGTGTAAAGATGCTTTAATGTGACAGGCTGCTCTCCCATGGAATGTAAAGATGCTTTAATGTGAGAGGCTGCTCTCCCACAGAGTGTAAAGAAGCTTTAATGGGGTCGGCCTCCTCTACCACGGAGGGTAAAGATGCTTTAATGGGACAGGCTGCTCTCCCATGGAGTGTAAAGAAGCTTAAAATGTGAGAGGCTGCTCTCCCATGGAGTGTACAGATGCTTTAATGTGAAAGGCTGCTCTCCCACGGAGTGTAAAGAAGCTTTAATGTGACAGGCTGCTCTCCCATTGAGTGTACAGATGCTTTAATGTGAAAGGCTGCTCTCCCATGGAGTGTAAAGATGCTTTAATGTGAGAGGCTGCTCTCCCATGGAGTGTAAAGAAGCTTTAATGTGAGAGGCTGCTCTCCCTCAGAGTGTAAAGATTCTTTAATGTGAGTGGCTGCTCTCCCATGGAGTGTACAGATGCTTTAATGTGACAGGCTGCTCTCCCATGGAGTGTAATGATGCTTTAATGTGAGAGGCTGCTCTCCCATGGAGTGTAAAGAAGCTTTAATGTGAGAGGCTGCTCTCCCTCAGAGTGTAAAGATTCTTTAATGTGAGTGGCTGCTCTCCCATGGAGTGTAAAGATTCTTTAATGTGAGTGGCTGCTCTCCCTCAGAGTGTAAAGATTCTTTAATGCGGGAGGCTGCTCTCCCATGGAGTGTAAAGATGCTTTAATGTGACAGGCTGCTCTCCCATGGAGTGTACAGATGCTTTAATGTGACAGGCTGCTCTCCCATGGAGTGTAAAGATGCTTTAATGTGATAGGCTGCTCTCCCACGGAGTGTAAAGATGCTTTAATGGGGTCGGCCTCCTCGCCCTCGGAGTGTAAAGATGCTTTAATGTGACAGGCTGCTCTCCCACGGAGTGTAAAGAAGCTTTAATGTGAGAGGCTGCTCCCCCATGGAGTGTACAGATGCTTTAATGTGAAAGGCTGCTCTCCCATGGAGTGTAAAGATGCTTTAATGTGAGAGGCTGCTCTCCCATGGAGTGTAAAGAAGCTTTAATGTGAGAGGCTGCTCTCCCTCAGAGTGTAAAGATTCTTTAATGTGAGTGGCTGCTCTCCCATGGAGTGTACAGATGCTTTAATGTGACAGGCTGCTCTCCCATGGAGTGTAAAGATGCTTTAATGTGAGAGGCTGCTCTCCCATGGAGTGTAAAGAAGCTTTAATGTGAGAGGCTGCTCTCCCTCAGAGTGTAAAGATTATTTAATGTGAGTGGCTGCTCTCCCATGGAGTGTACAGATGCTTTAATGTGACAGGCTGCTCTCCCATGGAGTGTAAAGATGCTTTAATGTGATAGGCTGCTCTACCACGGAGTGTAAAGAAGCTTTAATGTGATAGGCTGCTCTCCCATGGAGTGTAAAGATGCTTTAATGTGAGAGGCTGCTCTCCCATGGAGTGTACAGATGCTTTAATGTGAAAGGCTGCTCTCCCATGGAGTGTAAAGATGCTTTAATGTGATAGGCTGCTCTCCCATTGAGTGTACAGATGCTTTAATGTGAGAGGCTGCTCTCCCATTGAATGTACAGATGCTTTAATGTGAGAGGCTGCTCTCCCATGGAGTGTACAGATGCTTTAATGTGACAGGCTGCTCTCCCATGGAGTGTAAAGATGCTTTAATGTGATAGGCTGCTCTCCCATTGATTGTACAGATGCTTTAATGTGAGAGGCTGCTCTCCCATGGAGTGTACAGATGCTTTAATGTGACAGGCTGCTCTCCCATGGAGTGTACAGATGCTTTAATGTGAAAGGCTGCTCTCCCATGGAGTGTAAATATGCTTTAATGTGAGAGGCTGCTCTCCCATGGAGTGTACAGATGCTTTAATGTGAAAGGCTGCTCTCCCATGGAGTATAAAGATGCTTTAATGTGACAGCCTGCTCTCCCATGGAGTGTAAAGATGCTTTAATGTGATAGGCTGCTCTCCCATTGATTGTACAGATGCTTTAATGTGAGAGGCTGCTCTCCCATGGAGTGTACAGATTCTTTAATGTGACAGGCTGCTCTCCCATGGAGTGTAAAGATGCTTTAATGTGATAGGCTGCTCTCCCATTGAGTGTACAGATGCTTTAATGTGAGAGGCTGCTCTCCCACGGAGTGTAAAGATGCTTTAATGTGACAGGCTGCTCTCCCACGGAGTGTAAAGATGCTTTAATGTGACAGGCTGCTCTCCCACGGAGTGTAAAGATGCTTTAATGTGACAGGCTGCTCTCCCATTGAGTGTACAGATGCTTTAATGTGAGAGGCTGCTCTCCCACGGAGTGTAAAGATGCTTTAATGTGACAGGCTGCTCTCCCATGGAGTGTAAATATGCTTTAATGTGAGAGGCTGCTCTCCCATTGAGTGTACAGATGCTTTAATGTGAGAGGCTGCTCTCCCACGGAGTGTAAAGATGCTTTAATGTGACAGGCTGCTCTCCCATGGAGTGTAAAGATGCTTTAATGTGAGAGGCTGCTCTCCCACGGAGTGTAAAGATGCTTTAATGTGACAGGCTGCTCTCCCACGGAGTGTAAAGATGCTTTAATGTGACAGGCTGCTCTCCCATTGAGTGTACAGATGCTTTAATGTGAGAGGCTGCTCTCCCACGGAGTGTAAAGATGCTTTAATGTGACAGGCTGCTCTCCCATGGAGTGTACAGATGCTTTAATGTGACAGGCTGCTCTCCCACGGAGTGTAAAGATGCTTTAATGTGACAGGCTGCTCTCCCACAGAGTGTAAAGATGCTTTAATGTGACAGGCTGCTCTCCCATTGAGTGTACAGATGCTTTAATGTGAGAGGCTGCTCTCCCACGGAGTGTAAAGATGCTTTAATGTGACAGGCTGCTCTCCCATGGAGTGTACAGATGCTTTAATGCGATAGGCTGCTCTCCCACAGAGTGTACAGATGCTTTAATGCAATAGGCTGCTCTCCTATGGAGTGTAAAGATGCTTTAATGCGGGAGGCTGCTCTCCCATGGAGTGTAAAGATGCTTTAATGTGACAGGCTGCTCTCCCACGGAGTGTAAAGAAGCTTTAATGTGACAGGCTGCTCTCCCATGGAGTGTACAGATGCTTTAATGTGATAGGCTGCTCTCCCACGGAGTGTACAGATGCTTTAATGCGATAGGCTGCTCTCCCACGGAGTGTAATGATGCTTTAATGTGAAAGGCTGCTCTCCCAAGGAGTGTAAAGATGCTTTAATGTGATAGACTGCTCTCCCATGGAGTGTAAAGAAGCTTTAATGTGATAGGCTGCTCTCCCACGGAGTGTAAAGATGCTTTAATGTGAAAGGCTGCTCTCCCACAGAGTGTAAAGAAGCTTTAATGTGATAGGCTGCTCTCCCATGGAGTGTAAAGATGCTTTAATGTGATAGGCTGCTCTCCCATGGAGTGTAAAGATGCTTTAATGTGATAGGCTGCTCTCCCATGGAGTGTAAAGATGCTTTAATGTGAGAGGCTGCTCTCCAATGGAGTGTAAAGATGCTTTAATTTGAGAGGCTGCTCTCCCATGGACTGTAAAGATGCTTTAATATGATAGGCTGCTCTCCCATGGAGTGTAAAGATGCTTTAATATGATAGGCTGCTCTCCCATGGAGTGTAAAGATGCTTTAATGTGACAGGCTGCTCTCCCACGGAGTGAAAAGAAGCTTTAATGTGAGAGGCTGCTCTCCCACAGAGTGAAAAGAAGCTTTAATGTGACAGGCTTCTCTCCCATGGAATGTAAAGATGCTTTAATGTGAGAGGCTGCTCTCCCATGGAGTGTAAAGAAGCTTTAATGTGACAGGCTGCTCTCCCACAGAGTGTAAAGAAGCTTTAATATGACAGGCTGCTCTCCCACGGAGTGTAAAGAAGCTTTAATGTGACAGGCTGCTCTCCCACGGAGTGAAAAGAAGCTTTAATGTGAGAGGCTGCTCTCCCACGGAGTGTAAAGATGCTTTAATGTGACAGGCTGCTCTCCCATGGAATGTAAAGATGCTTTAATGTGAGAGGCTGCTCTCCCATGGAGTGTAAAGATGCTTTAATGTGAGAGGCTGCTCTCCCATGGAGTGTAAAGAAGCTTTAATGTGACAGGCTGATCTCCCAAAGAGTGTAAAGAAGCTTTAATGTGATAGACTGCTCTCCCATGGAGTGTAAAGATGCTTTAATGTGACAGGCTGCTCTCCCACGGAGTGTTAAGATGCTTTAATGTGACAGGCTGCTCTCCCACAGAGTGTAAAGATGCTTTAATGTGACAGGCTGCTCTCCCACGGAGTGTAAAGATTCTTTAATGTGACAGGCTGCTCTCCCACGTAGTGTAAAGATGCTTTAATGTGACAGGCTGCTCTCCCACGGAGTGTAAAGATGCTTTAATGTGACAGGCTGCTCTCCCACTGAGTGTAAAGATGCTTTAATGTGACAGGCTGCTCTCCCACGGAGTGTAAAGATGCTTTAATGTGACAGGCTGCTCTCCCATGGAGTGTAAAGAAGCTTTAATGTGATAGACAGCTCTCCCATGGAGTGTAAAGAAGCTTTAACGTGAGAGGCTGATCTCCCATGGAGTGTAAAGATGCTTTAATGGGGTCGGCCTCCTCTCCCTCGGAGAGTAAAGATGCTTTAATGTGATAGGCCGCTCTCCCACAGAGGGTAAAGAAGCTTTAATGTGACAGGCTGCTCTCCCACGGAGTGTAAAGATGCTTTAATGGGGTCGGCCTCCTCTCCCACGGAGTGTAAAGATGCTTTAATGGGTTCGGCCTCCTCTCCCACGGAGTGTAAAGATGCTTTAATGTGATAGGCTGCTCTCCCATGGAGTGTAAAGAAGCTTTAATGTGAGAGGCGGCTATCCCACGGAGTGAAAAGAAGCTTTAATGTGACAGGCTGCTCTCCCACGTAGTGAAAAGAAGTTTTAATGTGAGAGGCTGCTCTCCCACGGAGTGTAAAGATGCTTTAATGTGATAGGCTGCTCTCCCATGGAGTGTAAAGAAGCTTTAATGTGAGAGGCTGCTCTCCCACGGAGTGAAAAGAAGCTTTAATGTGACAGGCTGCTCTCCCACGGAGTGAAAAGAAGCTTTAATGTGAGAGGCTGCTCTCCCACGGAGTGTAAAGATGCTTTAATGGGGTCGGCCTCCTCTCCCACGGAGTGTAAAGATGCTTTAATGTGATAGGCTGCTCTCCCATGGAGTGTAAAGAAGCTTTAATGTGAGAGGCTGCTCTCCCACGGAGTGAAAAGAAGCTTTAATGTGACAGGCTGCTCTCCCACGGAGTGAAAAGAAGCTTTAATGTGACAGGCTGCTCTCCCACGGAGTGTAAAGATGCTTTAATGGGGTCGGCCTCCTCTCCCACGGAGTGTAAAGATGCTTTAATGTGATAGGCTGCTCTCCCATGGAGTGTAAAGATGCTTTAATGTGATAGGCTGCTCTCCCATGGAGTGTAAAGAAGCTTTAATGTGAGAGGCTGCTCTCCCACGGAGTGAAAAGAAGCTTTAATGTGACAGGCTGCTCTCCCACGGAGTGAAACGAAGCTTTAATGTGAGAGGCTGCTCTCCCACGGAGTGTAAAGATGCTTTAATGTGATAGGCTGCTCTCCCACAGAGTGTAAAGATGCTTTAATGTGAGAGGCTGCTCTCCCACGGAGTGTAAAGAAGCTTTAATGTGATAGGCTGCTCTCCCACAGAGTGAAAAGAAGCTTTAATGTGACAGGCTGCTCTCCCACAGAGGGTAAAGATGCTTTAATGTGATAGACTGCTCTCCCATGGAGTGTAAAGAAGCTTTAATGTGTGAGGCTGCTCTCCCACGTAGTGTAAAGATGCTTTAATGGAGTTGGCCTCCTCTCCCACGGAGTGTAAAGATGCTTTAATGTGATTGGCTGCTCTCCCAAAGAGGGTAAAGATGCATTAATGCGATAGACTGCTCTCCCATGGAGTGTAAAGAAGCTTTAATGTGAGAGGCTGCTCTCCCACGGAGTGTAAAGATGCTTTAATGGGGTCGGCCTCCTCTCCCACGGAGTGTAAAGATGCTTTATTGTGATAGGCTGCTCTCCCATGGAGTGTAAAGATGCTTTAATGTGATAGGCTGCTCTCCCATGGAGTGTAAAGAAGCTTTAATGTGAGAGGCTGCTCTCCCACGGAGTGAAAAGAAGTTTTAATGTGAGAGGCTGCTCTCCCACGGAGTGAAAAGAAGCTTTAATGTGAGAGGCTGCTCTCCCACGGAGTGTAAAGATGCTTTAATGTGATAGGCTGCTCTCCCACGGAGTGTAAAGATGCTTTAATGTGACAGGCTTCTCTCCCATGGAATGTAAAGATGCTTTAATGTGATAGGCTGCTCTCCCATGGAGTGTAAAGAAGCTTTAATGTGAGAGGCTGCTCTCCCACGGAGTGAAAAGAAGCTTTAATGTGACAGGCTGCTCTACCACGGAGTGAAAAGAACCTTTAATGTGAGAGGCTGCTCTCCCACGGAGTGAAAAGAAGCTTTAATGTGACAGGCTGCTCTCCCACGGAGTGTAAAGATGCTTTAATGTGACAGGCTGCTCTCCCATGGAATGTAAAGAAGCTTTAATGTGAGAGGCTGCTCTCCCACGGAGTGAAAAGAAGCTTTAATGTGACATGCTGCTCTCCCACGGAGTGAAAAGAAGCTTTAATGTGAGAGGCTGCTCTCCCACGGAGTGTAAAGATGCTTTAATGGGGTCCGCCTCCTCTCCCATGGAGTGTAAAGATGCTTTAATGTGATAGGCTGCTCTCCCATGGAGTTTAAAGATGCTTTAATGTGATAGGCTGCTCTCCCATGGAGTGTAAAGAAGCTTTAATGTGAGAGGCTGCTCTCCCACGGAGTGAAAAGAAGCTTTAATGTGACAGGCTGCTCTCCCACGGAGTGAAAAGAAGCTTTAATGTGAGAGGCTGCTCTCCCACGGAGTGTAAAGATGCTTTAATGGGGTCGGCCTCCTCTCCCACGGAGTGTAAAGATGCTTTAATGTGATAGGCTGCTCTCCTATGGAGTGTAAAGATGCTTTAATGTGATAGGCTGCTCTCCCATGGAGTGTAAAGAAGCTTTAATGTGAGAGGCTGCTCTCCCACGGAGTGAAAAGAAGCTTTAATGTGACAGGCTGCTCTCCCACGGAGTGAAAAGAAGCTTTAATGTGAGAGGCTGCTCTCCCACGGAGTGTAAAGATGCTTTAATGTGATAGGCTGCTCTCCCACAGAGTGTAAAGATGCTTTAATGTGAGAGGCTGCTCTCCCACGGAGTGTAAGAAAGCTTTAATGTGATAGGCTGCTCTCCCACAGAGTGAAAAGAAGCTTTAATGTGACAGGCTGCTCTTCCACAGAGTGAAAAGAAGCTTTAATGTGACAGGCTGCTCTCCCACAGAGGGTAAAGATGCTTTAATGTGATAGGCTGCTCTCCCACAGAGTGAAAAGAAGCTTTAATGTGACAGGCTGCTCTCCCACAGAGGGTAAAGATGCTTTAATGTGATAGACTGCTCTCCCATGGAGTGTAAAGAAGCTTTAATGTGTGAGGCTGCTCTCCCACAGAGTGTAAAGATGCTTTAATGGAGTCGGCCTCCTCTCCCACGGAGTGTAAAGATGCTTTAATGTGATAGGCTGCGCTCCCATGGAGTGTAAAGATGCTTTATTGTGATAGGCTGCTCTCCCATGGAGTGTAAAGAAGCTTTAATGTGAGAGGCTGCTCTCCCACAGAGTGAAAAGAAGCTTTAATGTGACAGGCTGCTCTCCCACGGAGTGAAAAGAAGCTTTAATGTGAGAGGCTGCTCTCCCATGGAGTGTAAAGATGCTTTAATGTGATAGGCTGCTCTCCCACGTAGTGTAAATATGCTTTAATGTGAGAGGCTGCCCTCCCATGGAGTGTAAAGAAGCTTTAATGTGATAGGCTGCTCTCCCACAGAGTGAAAAGAAGCTTTAATGTGACAGGCTGCTCTCCCACAGAGTGAAAAGAAGCTTTAATGTGACAGGCTGCTCTCCCACAGAGGGTAAAGATGCTTTAATGTGATAGACTGCTCTCCCATGGAGTGTAAAGAAGCTTTAATGTGGGAGGCTGCTCTCCCACGGAGTGTAAAGATGCTTTAATGGGGTCGGCCTCCTCTCCCACGGAGTGTAAAGATGCTTTAATGTGATAGGCTGCTCTCCCATGGAGTGTAAAGATGCTTTAATGTGATAGGCTGCTCTCCCATGGAGTGTAAAGAAGCTTTAATGTGAGAGGCTGCTCTCCCACGGAGTGAAAAGAAGCTTTAATGTGACAGGGTGCTCTCCCACGGAGTGAAAAGAAGCTTTAATGTGAGAGGCTGCTCTCCCACGGAGTGTAAAGATGCTTTAATGTGATAGGCTGCTCTCCCACGGAGTGTAAAGATGCTTTAATGTGAGAGGCTGCTCTCCCACGAAGTGTAAAGATTCGAAGCTTTAATGTGACAGGCTGCTCTCCCACAGAGTGAAAAGAAGCTTTAATGTGAGAGGCTGCTCTCCCACGGAGTGTAAAGATGCTTTAATGTGATGGGCTGCTCTCCCACGGAGTGTAAAGATGCTTTAATGTGAGAGGTTGCTCTCCCACGGAGTGTAAAGAAGCTTTAATGTGACAGCCTGCTCTCCCACGGAGTGAAAAGAAGCTTTAATATGACAGGCTGCTCTCCCACGGAGTGTAAAGATGCTTTAATGTGAGAGGCTGCTCTCCCATGGAGTGTAAAGAAGCTTTAATGTGACAGGCTGCTCTCCCACGGAGTGAAAAGAAGCTTTAATGTGACAGGCTGCTCTCCCACGGAGTGTAAAGATGCTTTAATTGGGGTCGGCCTCCTCTCCCTCAGAGTGTAAAGATGCTTTAATGTGACAGGCTGCTCTCCCACGGAGTGTAAAGATGATTTAATGTGACAGGCTGCTCTCCCTTGGAGTGTAATGAAGCTTTAATGTGATAGACTGCTCTCCCATGGAGTGTAAAGAAGCTTTAATGGGGTCGGCCTCCTCTCCCACGGAGGGTAAAGTTGCTTTAATGGGACAGGCTGCTCTCCCACGGAGTGTAAAGAAGCTTTAATGTGATAGGCTGCTCTCCCATGGAGTGTAAAGAAGCTTTAATGTGATAGGCTGCTCTCCCATGGAGTGTAAAGAAGCTTAAAATGTGAGAGGCTGCTCTCCCACGGAGTGTACAGATGCTTTAATGTGAAAGGCTGCTCTCCCATGGAGTGTAAAGAAGCTTTAATGTGACAGGCTGCTCTCCCACGGAGTGTAAAGATGCTTTAATGTGAGAGGCTGCTCTCCCACGGAGTGTAAAGATGCCGTAATATGAGAGGCTGCTCTCCCACGGAGTGTAAATATGCTTTAATGTGACAGGCTGCTCTCCCACGGAGTGTAAAGATGCTTTAATGTGACAGGCTGCTCTCCCATGGAATGTAAAGATGCTTTAATGTGAGAGGCTGCTCTCCCACAGAGTGTAAAGAAGCTTTAGTGGGGTCGGCCTCCTCTCCCACGGAGGGTAAAGATGCTTTAATGGGACAGGCTGCTCTCCCATGGAGTGTAAAGAAGCTTAAAATGTGAGAGGCTGCTCTCCCATGGAGTGTAAAGATGCTTTAATGTGAAAGGCTGCTCTCCCACGGAGTTTAAAGATGCTTTAATGTGATAGGCTGCTCTCCCACGGAGTGTAAAGATGCTTTAATGTGACAGGCTGCTCTCCCATGGAGTGTAAAGAAGCTTTAATGTGATAGGCTGCTCTCCCACGGAGTGTAAAGATGCTTTAATGTGACAGGCTGCTCTCCCATGCAATGTAAAGATGCTTTAATGTGAGAGGCTGCTCTCCCACAGAGTGTAAAGAAGCTTTAATGGGGTCGGCCTCCTCTACCACGGAGGGTAAAGATGCTTTAATGGGACAGGCTGCTCTCCCATGGAGTGTAAAGAAGCTTAAAATGTGAGAGGCTGCTCTCCCATGGAGTGTACAGATGCTTTAATGTGAAAGGCTGCTCTCCCACGGAGTGTAAAGAAGCTTTAATGTGACAGGCTGCTCTCCCATTGAGTGTACAGATGCTTTAATGTGAAAGGCTGCTCTCCCATGGAGTGTAAAGATGCTTTAATGTGAGAGGCTGCTCTCCCATGGAGTGTAAAGAAGCTTTAATGTGAGAGGCTGCTCTCCCTCAGAGTGTAAAGATTCTTTAATGTGAGTGGCTGCTCTCCCATGGAGTGTACAGATGCTTTAATGTGACAGGCTGCTCTCCCATGGAGTGTAAAGATGCTTTAATGTGAGAGGCTGCTCTCCCATGGAGTGTAAAGAAGCTTTAATGTGAGAGGCTGCTCTCCCTCAGAGTGTAAAGATTCTTTAATGTGAGTGGCTGCTCTCCCATGGAGTGTAAAGATTCTTTAATGTGAGTGGCTGCTCTCCCTCAGAGTGTAAAGATTCTTTAATGCGGGAGGCTGCTCTCCCATGGAGTGTAAAGATGCTTTAATGTGACAGGCTGCTCTCCCATGGAGTGTACAGATGCTTTAATGTGACAGGCTGCTCTCCCATGGAGTGTAAAGATGCTTTAATGTGATAGGCTGCTCTCCCACAGAGTGAAAAGAAGCTTTAATGTGACAGGCTGCTCTCCCACAGAGTGAAAAGAAGCTTTAATGTGACAGGCTGCTCTCCCACAGAGGGTAAAGATGCTTTAATGTGATAGACTGCTCTCCCATGGAGTGTAAAGAAGCTTTAATGTGGGAGGCTGCTCTCCCACGGAGTGTAAAGATGCTTTAATGGGGTCGGCCTCCTCTCCCACGGAGTGTAAAGATGCTTTAATGTGATAGGCTGCTCTCCCATGGAGTGTAAAGATGCTTTAATGTGATAGGCTGCTCTCCCATGGAGTGTAAAGAAGCTTTAATGTGAGAGGCTGCTCTCCCACGGAGTGAAAAGAAGCTTTAATGTGACAGGGTGCTCTCCCACGGAGTGAAAAGAAGCTTTAATGTGAGAGGCTGCTCTCCCACGGAGTGTAAAGATGCTTTAATGTGATAGGCTGCTCTCCCACGGAGTGTAAAGATGCTTTAATGTGAGAGGCTGCTCTCCCACGAAGTGTAAAGATTCGAAGCTTTAATGTGACAGGCTGCTCTCCCACAGAGTGAAAAGAAGCTTTAATGTGAGAGGCTGCTCTCCCACGGAGTGTAAAGATGCTTTAATGTGATGGGCTGCTCTCCCACAGAGTGTAAAGATGCTTTAATGTGAGAGGTTGCTCTCCCACGGAGTGTAAAGAAGCTTTAATGTGACAGCCTGCTCTCCCACGGAGTGAAAAGAAGCTTTAATATGACAGGCTGCTCTCCCACGGAGTGTAAAGATGCTTTAATGTGAGAGGCTGCTCTCCCATGGAGTGTAAAGAAGCTTTAATGTGACAGGCTGCTCTCCCACGGAGTGAAAAGAAGCTTTAATGTGACAGGCTGCTCTCCCACGGAGTGTAAAGATGCTTTAATTGGGGTCGGCCTCCTCTCCCTCAGAGTGTAAAGATGCTTTAATGTGACAGGCTGCTCTCCCATGGAGTGTAAAGATGATTTAATGTGACAGGCTGCTCTCCCTTGGAGTGTAATGAAGCTTTAATGTGATAGACTGCTCTCCCATGGAGTGTAAAGAAGCTTTAATGGGGTCGGCCTCCTCTCCCACGGAGGGTAAAGATGCTTTAATGGGACAGGCTGCTCTCCCACGGAGTGTAAAGAAGCTTTAATGTGATAGGCTGCTCTCCCATGGAGTGTAAAGAAGCTTTAATGTGATAGGCTGCTCTCCCATGGAGTGTAAAGAAGCTTAAAATGTGAGAGGCTGCTCTCCCACGGAGTGTACAGATGCTTTAATGTGAAAGGCTGCTCTCCCATGGAGTGTAAAGAAGCTTTAATGTGACAGGCTGCTCTCCCACGGAGTGTAAAGATGCTTTAATGTGAGAGGCTGCTCTCCCACGGAGTGTAAAGATGCCGTAATATGAGAGGCTGCTCTCCCACGGAGTGTAAATATGCTTTAATGTGACAGGCTGCTCTCCCACGGAGTGTAAAGATGCTTTAATGTGACAGGCTGCTCTCCCATGGAATGTAAAGATGCTTTAATGTGAGAGGCTGCTCTCCCACAGAGTGTAAAGAAGCTTTAGTGGGGTCGGCCTCCTCTCCCACGGAGGGTAAAGATGCTTTAATGGGACAGGCTGCTCTCCCATGGAGTGTAAAGAAGCTTAAAATGTGAGAGGCTGCTCTCCCATGGAGTGTAAAGATGCTTTAATGTGAAAGGCTGCTCTCCCACGGAGTTTAAAGATGCTTTAATGTGATAGGCTGCTCTCCCACGGAGTGTAAAGATGCTTTAATGTGACAGGCTGCTCTCCCATGGAGTGTAAAGAAGCTTTAATGTGATAGGCTGCTCTCCCACGGAGTGTAAAGATGCTTTAATGTGACAGGCTGCTCTCCCATGCAATGTAAAGATGCTTTAATGTGAGAGGCTGCTCTCCCACAGAGTGTAAAGAAGCTTTAATGGGGTCGGCCTCCTCTACCACGGAGGGTAAAGATGCTTTAATGGGACAGGCTGCTCTCCCATGGAGTGTAAAGAAGCTTAAAATGTGAGAGGCTGCTCTCCCATGGAGTGTACAGATGCTTTAATGTGAAAGGCTGCTCTCCCACGGAGTGTAAAGAAGCTTTAATGTGACAGGCTGCTCTCCCATTGAGTGTACAGATGCTTTAATGTGAAAGGCTGCTCTCCCATGGAGTGTAAAGATGCTTTAATGTGAGAGGCTGCTCTCCCATGGAGTGTAAAGAAGCTTTAATGTGAGAGGCTGCTCTCCCTCAGAGTGTAAAGATTCTTTAATGTGAGTGGCTGCTCTCCCATGGAGTGTACAGATGCTTTAATGTGACAGGCTGCTCTCCCATGGAGTGTAAAGATGCTTTAATGTGAGAGGCTGCTCTCCCATGGAGTGTAAAGAAGCTTTAATGTGAGAGGCTGCTCTCCCTCAGAGTGTAAAGATTCTTTAATGTGAGTGGCTGCTCTCCCATGGAGTGTAAAGATTCTTTAATGTGAGTGGCTGCTCTCCCTCAGAGTGTAAAGATTCTTTAATGCGGGAGGCTGCTCTCCCATGGAGTGTAAAGATGCTTTAATGTGACAGGCTGCTCTCCCATGGAGTGTACAGATGCTTTAATGTGACAGGCTGCTCTCCCATGGAGTGTAAAGATGCTTTAATGTGATAGGCTGCTCTCCCACGGAGTGTAAAGATCCTTTAATGGGGTCGGCCTCCTCGCCCTCGGAGTGTAAAGATGCTTTAATGTGACAGGCTGCTCTCCCACGGAGTGTAAAGAAGCTTTAATGTGAGAGGCTGCTCTCCCATGGAGTGTACAGATGCTTTAATGTGAAAGGCTGCTCTCCCATGGAGTGTAAAGATGCTTTAATGTGAGAGGCTGCTCTCCCATGGAGTGTAAAGAAGCTTTAATGTGAGAGGCTGCTCTCCCTCAGAGTGTAAAGATTCTTTAATGTGAGTGGCTGCTCTCCCATGGAGCGTACAGATGCTTTAATGTGACAGGCTGCTCTCCCATGGAGTGTAAAGATGCTTTAATGTGAGAGGCTGCTCTCCCATGGAGTGTAAAGAAGCTTTAATGTGAGAGGCTGCTCTCCCTCAGAGTGTAAAGATTATTTAATGTGAGTGGCTGCTCTCCCATGGAGTGTACAGATGCTTTAATGTGACAGGCTGCTCTCCCATGGAGTGTAAAGATGCTTTAATGTGATAGGCTGCTCTCCCATGGAGTGTAAAGATGCTTTAATGTGAGAGGCTGCTCTCCCATGGAGTGTACAGATGCTTTAATGTGAAAGGCTGCTCTCCCATGGAGTGTAAAGATGCTTTAATGTGATAGGCTGCTCTCCCATTGAGTGTACAGATGCTTTAATGTGAGAGGCTGCTCTCCCATTGAGTGTACAGATGCTTTAATGTGAGAGGCTGCTCTCCCTCAGAGTGTAAAGATTATTTAATGTGAGTGGCTGCTCTCCCATGGAGTGTACAGATGCTTTAATGTGACAGGCTGCTCTCCCATGGAGTGTAAAGATGCTTTAATGTGACAGGCTGCTCTCCCATGGAGTGTACAGATGCTTTAATGTGAAAGGCTGCTCTCCCATGGAGTGTAAATATGCTTTAATGTGAGAGGCTGCTCTCCCATGGAGTGTACAGATGCTTTAATGTGAAAGGCTGCTCTCCCATGGAGTATAAAGATGCTTTAATGTGACAGCCTGCTCTCCCATGGAGTGTAAAGATGCTTTAATGTGATAGGCTGCTCTCCCATTGATTGTACAGATGCTTTAATGTGAGAGGCTGCTCTCCCATGGAGTGTACAGATGCTTTAATGTGACAGGCTGCTCTCCCATGGAGTGTAAAGATGCTTTAATGTGATAGGCTGCTCTCCCATTGAGTGTACAGATGCTTTAATGTGAGAGGCTGCTCTCCCACGGAGTGTAAAGATGCTTTAATGTGACAGGCTGCTCTCCCACGGAGTGTAAAGATGCTTTAATGTGACAGGCTGCTCTCCCACAGAGTGTAAAGATGCTTTAATGTGACAGGCTGCTCTCCCATTGAGTGTACAGATGCTTTAATGTGAGAGGCTGCTCTCCCACGGAGTGTAAAGATGCTTTAATGTGACAGGCTGCTCTCCCATGGAGTGTAAAGATGCTTTAATGTGAGAGGCTGCTCTCCCATTGAGTGTACAGATGCTTTAATGTGAGAGGCTGCTCTCCCACGGAGTGTAAAGATGCTTTAATGTGACAGGCTGCTCTCCCATGGAGTGTAAAGATGCTTTAATGTGAGAGGCTACTCTCCCACGGAGTGTAAAGATGCTTTAATGTGACAGGCTGCTCTCCCACGGAGTGTAAAGATGCTTTAATGTGACAGGCTGCTCTCCCATTGAGTGTACAGATGCTTTAATGTGAGAGGCTGCTCTCCCACGGAGTGTAAAGATGATTTAATGTGACAGGCTGCTCTCCCATGGAGTGTACAGATGCTTTAATGTGACAGGCTGCTCTCCCACGGAGTGTAAAGATGCTTTAATGTGACAGGCTGCTCTCCCACGGAGTGTAAAGATGCTTTAATGTGACAGGCTGCTCTCCCATTGAGTGTACAGATGCTTTAATGTGAGAGGCTGCTCTCCCACGGAGTGTAAAGATGCTTTAATGTGACAGGGTGCTCTCCCATGGAGTGTACAGATGCTTTAATGCGATAGGCTGCTCTCCCACAGAGTGTACAGATGCTTTAATGCAATAGGCTGCTCTCCTATGGAGTGTAAAGATGCTTTAATGCGGGAGGCTGCTCTCCCATGGAGTGTAAAGATGCTTTAATGTGACAGGCTGCTCTCCCACGGAGTGTAAAGATGCTTTAATGTGACAGGCTGCTCTCCCATGGAGTGTACAGATGCTTTAATGTGATAGGCTGCTCTCCCACGGAGTGTACAGATGCTTTAATGCGATAGGCTGCTCTCCCACGGAGTGTAATGATGCTTTAATGTGAAAGGCTGCTCTCCCAAGGAGTGTAAAGATGCTTTAATGTGATAGACTGCTCTCCCATGGAGTGTAAAGAAGCTTTAATGTGATAGGCTGCTCTCCCACGGAGTGTAAAGATGCTTTAATGTGAAAGGCTGCTCTCCCACAGAGTGTAAAGAAGCTTTAATGTGATAGGCTGCTCTCCCATGGAGTGTAAAGATGCTTTAATGTGATAGGCTGCTCTCCCATGGAGTGTAAAGATGCTTTAATGTGATAGGCTGCTCTCCCATGGAGTGTAAAGATGCTTTAATGTGAGAGGCTGCTCTCCAATGGAGTGTAAAGATGCTTTAATTTGAGAGGCTGCTCTCCCATGGAGTGTAAAGATGCTTTAATATGATAGGCTGCTCTCCCATGGAGTGTAAAGATGCTTTAATATGATAGGCTGCTCTCCCATGGAGTGTAAAGATGCTTTAATGTGACAGGCTGCTCTCCCACGGAGTGAAAAGAAGCTTTAATGTGAGAGGCTGCTCTCCCACAGAGTGAAAAGAAGCTTTAATGTGACAGGCTGCTCTCCCATGGAATGTAAAGATGCTTTAATGTGAGAGGCTGCTCTCCCATGGAGTGTAAAGAAGCTTTAATGTGACAGGCTGCTCTCCCACAGAGTGTAAAGAAGCTTTAATATGACAGGCTGCTCTCCCACGGAGTGTAAAGAAGCTTTAATGTGACAGGCTGCTCTCCCACGGAGTGAAAAGAAGCTTTAATGTGAGAGGCTGCTCTCCCACGGAGTGTAAAGATGCTTTAATGTGACAGGCTGCTCTCCCATGGAATGTAAAGATGCTTTAATGTGAGAGGCTGCTCTCCCATGGAGTGTAAAGATGCTTTAATGTGAGAGGCTGCTCTCCCATGGAGTGTAAAGAAGCTTTAATGTGACAGGCTGATCTCCCAAAGAGTGTAAAGAAGCTTTAATGTGATAGACTGCTCTCCCATGGAGTGTAAAGATGCTTTAATGTGACAGGCTGCTCTCCCACGGAGTGTTAAGATGCTTTAATGTGACAGGCTGCTCTCCCACAGAGTGTAAAGATGCTTTAATGTGACAGGCTGCTCTCCCACGGAGTGTAAAGATTCTTTAATGTGACAGGCTGCTCTCCCACGTAGTGTAAAGATGCTTTAATGTGACAGGCTGCTCTCCCACAGAGTGTAAAGATGCTTTAATGTGACAGGCTGCTCTCCCACGGAGTGTAAAGATGCTTTAATGTGACAGGCTGCTCTCCCACGGAGTGTAAAGATGCTTTAATGTGACAGGCTGCTCTCCCATGGAGTGTAAAGAAGCTTTAATGTGATAGACAGCTCTCCCATGGAGTGTAAAGAAGCTTTAACGTGAGAGGCTGATCTCCCATGGAGTGTAAAGATGCTTTAATGGGGTCGGCCTCCTCCCCCTCGGAGAGTAAAGATGCTTTAATGTGATAGGCTGCTCTCCCACAGAGGGTAAAGAAGCTTTAATGTGACAGGCTGCTCTCCCACGGAGTGTAAAGATGCTTTAATGGGGTCGGCCTCCTCTCCCACGGAGTGTAAAGATGCTTTAATGGGTTCGGCCTCCTCTCCCACGGAGTGTAAAGATGCTTTAATGTGATAGGCTGCTCTCCCATGGAGTGTAAAGAAGCTTTAATGTGAGAGGCTGCTATCCCACGGAGTGAAAAGAAGCTTTAATGTGACAGGCTGCTCTCCCACGGAGTGAAAAGAAGTTTTAATGTGAGAGGCTGCTCTCCCACAGAGTGTAAAGATGCTTTAATGTGATAGGCTGCTCTCCCATGGAGTGTAAAGAAGCTTTAATGTGAGAGGCTGCTCTCCCACGGAGTGAAAAGAAGCTTTAATGTGACAGGCTGCTCTCCCACGGAGTGAAAAGAAGCTTTAATGTGAGAGGCTGCTCTCCCACGGAGTGTAAAGATGCTTTAATGGGGTCGGCCTCCTCTCCCACGGAGTGTAAAGATGCTTTAATGTGATAGGCTGCTCTCCCATGGAGTGTAAAGAAGCTTTAATGTGAGAGGCTGCTCTCCCACGGAGTGAAAAGAAGCTTTAATGTGACAGGCTGCTCTCCCACGGAGTGAAAAGAAGCTTTAATGTGACAGGCTGCTCTCCCACGGAGTGTAAAGATGCTTTAATGGGGTCGGCCTCCTCTCCCACGGAGTGTAAAGATGCTTTAATGTGATAGGCTGCTCTCCCATGGAGTGTAAAGATGCTTTAATGTGATAGGCTGCTCTCCCATGGAGTGTAAAGAAGCTTTAATGTGAGAGGCTGCTCTCCCATGGAGTGAAAAGAAGCTTTAATGTGACAGGCTGCTCTCCCACGGAGTGAAAAGAAGCTTTAATGTGAGAGGCTGCTCTCCCACGGAGTGTAAAGATGCTTTAATGTGATAGGCTGCTCTCCCACGGAGTGTAAAGATGCTTTAATGTGAGAGGCTGCTCTCCCACGGAGTGTAAAGAAGCTTTAATGTGATAGGCTGCTCTCCCACAGAGTGAAAAGAAGCTTTAATGTGACAGGCTGCTCTCCCACAGAGGGTAAAGATGCTTTAATGTGATAGACTGCTCTCCCATGGAGTGTAAAGAAGCTTTAATGTGTGAGGCTGCTCTCCCACGTAGTGTAAAGATGCTTTAATGGAGTTGGCCTCCTCTCCCACGGAGTGTAAAGATGCTTTAATGTGATTGGCTGCTCTCCCAAAGAGGGTAAAGATGCATTAATGCGATAGACTGCTCTCCCATGGAGTGTAAAGAAGCTTTAATGTGAGAGGCTGCTCTCCCACGGAGTGTAAAGATGCTTTAATGGGGTCGGCCTCCTCTCCCACGGAGTGTAAAGATGCTTTATTGTGATAGGCTGCTCTCCCATGGAGTGTAAAGATGCTTTAATGTGATAGGCTGCTCTCCCACGGAGTGTAAAGAAGCTTTAATGTGACAGCCTGCTCTCCCACGGAGTGAAAAGAAGCTTTAATATGACAGGCTGCTCTCCCACGGAGTGTAAAGATGCTTTAATGGGGTCAGCCTCCTCTCCCTCGGAGTGTAAAGATGCTTTAATGTGACAGGCTGCTCTCCCACGGAGTGTAAAGATGCTTTAATGTGACAGGCTGCTCTCCTATAGAGTGTAAAGAAGCTTTAATGTGATAGACTGCTCTCCCATGGAGTGTAAAGAAGCTTTAACGTGAGAGGCTGCTCTCCCACGGAGTGTAAAGATGCTTTAATGGGGTCGGCCTCC
Organism: Lissotriton vulgaris; assembly: GCF_964263255.1. Classification (NCBI taxonomy): domain Eukaryota; kingdom Metazoa; phylum Chordata; class Amphibia; order Caudata; family Salamandridae; genus Lissotriton; species Lissotriton vulgaris. The sequence goes on from NC_141696.1 coordinate 1,566,833,456, forward strand.
TCTCCCTCGGAGTGTAAAGATGCTTTAATGTGACCGGCTGCTCTCCAGCAGAGTGTAAAGAAGCTTTAATGTGATAGACTACTCTCCCATGGAGTGTAAAGAAGCTTTAATGTGATAGGCTGCTCTCCCACAGAGTGAAAAGAAGCTTTAATGTGACAGGCTGCTCTCCCACAGAGTGAAAAGAAGCTTTAATGTGACAGGCTGCTCTCCCACAGAGGGCAAAGATGCTTTAATGTGATAGGCTGCTCTCCCACAGAGTGAAAAGAAGCTTTAATGTGACAGGCTGCTCTCCCACAGAGTGAAAAGAAGCTTTAATGTGACAGGCTGCTCTCCCACAGAGGGTAAAGATGCTTTAATGTGATAGGCTGCTCTCCCACAGAGTGAAAAGAAGCTTTAATGTGACAGGCTGCTCTCCCACAGAGGGTAAAGATGCTTTAATGTGATAGACTGCTCTCCCATGGAGTGTAAAGAAGCTTTAATGTGTGAGGATGCTCTCCCACGGAGTGTAAAGATGCTTTAATGGAGTCGGCCTCCTCTCCCACGGAGTGTAAAGATGCTTTAATGTGATAGGCTGCTCTCCCACAGAGGGTAAAGATGCTTTAATGTGATAGACTGCTCTCCCATGGAGTGGAAAGAAGCTTTAATGTGAGAGGCTGCTCTCCCACGGAGTGTAAAGATGCTTTAATGGGGTTGGCCTCCTCTCCCACGGAGTGTAAAGATGCTTTAATGTGATAGGCTGCTCTCCCATGGAGTGTAAAGATGCTTTATTGTGATAGGCTGCTCTCCCATGGAGTGTAAAGAAGCTTTAATGTGAGAGGCTGCTCTCCCACAGAGTGAAAAGAAGCTTTAATGTGACAGGCTGCTCTCCCACGGAGTGAAAAGAAGCTTTAATGTGAGAGGCTGCTCTCCCACGGAGTGTAAAGATGCTTTAATGTGATAGGCTGCTCTCCCACGGAGTGTAAAGATGCTTTAATGTGAGAGGCTGCTCTCCCACGGAGTGTAAAGAAGCTTAAATGTGATAGGCTGCTCTCCCACAGAGTGAAAAGAAGCTTTAATGTGACAGGCTGCTCTCCCACAGAGTGAAAATAAGCTTTAATGTGACAATCTGCTCTCCCACAGAGGGTAAAGATGCTTTAATGTGATAGACTGCTCTCCCATGGAGTGTAAAGACGCTTTAATGTGGGAGGCTGCTCTCCCATGGAGTGTAAAGATGCTTTAATGGGGTCGGCCTCCTCTCCCACGGAGTGTAAAGATGCTTTAATGTGATAGGCTGCTCTCCCATGGAGTGTAAAGATGCTTTAATGTGATAGGCTGCTCTCCCGTGTAGTGTAAAGAAGCTTTAATGTGAGAGGCTGCTCTCCCACGGAGTGAAAAGAAGCTTTAATGTGACAGGCTGCTCTCCCACGGAGTGAAAAGAAGCTTTAATGTGAGAGGCTGCTCTCCCACGGAGTGTAAAGATGCTTTAATGTGATAGGCTGCTCTCCAACGGAGTGTAAAGATGCTTTAATGTGAGAGGCTGCTCTCCCACGGAGTGTAAAGAAGCTTTAATGTGACAGCCTGCTCTCCCACGGAGTGAAAAGAAGCTTTAATATGACAGGCTGCTCTCCCACGGAGTGTAAAGATGCTTTAATGTGAGAGGCTGCTCTCCCATGGAGTGTAAAGAAGCTTTAATGTGACAGGCTGCTCTCCCACAGAGTGAAAAGAAGCTTTAATGTGACAGGCTGCTCTCCCACGGAGTGTAAAGATGCTTTAATGGGGTCGGCCTCCTCCCCTCAGAGTGTAAAGATGCTTTAATGTGACAGGCTGCTCTCCCACGGAGTGTAAAGATGCTTTAATGTGACAGGCTGCTCTCCCATGGAGTGTAAAGAAGCTTTAATGTGATAGACTGCTCTCCCATGGAGTGTAAAGAAGCTTTAATGTGAGAGGCTGCTCTCTCACGGAGTGTAAAGATGCTTTAATGGGGTCGGCTTCCTCTCCCTCGGAGTGTAAAGATGCTTTAATGTGACAGGCTGCTCTCCCGCAGAGTGTAAAGAAGCTTTAATGTGATAGACTGCTCTCCCATGGAGTGTAAAGAAGCTTTAATGTGATAGGCTGCTCTCCCACCGAGTGTAAAGAAGCTTTAATGTGAGAGGCTGCTCTCCCACAGAGGGTAAAGATGCTTTAATGTGATAGGCTGCTCTCCCACAGAGTGAAAAGAAGCTTTAATGTGACAGGCTGCTCTCCCACGGAGTGTAAAGATGCTTTAATGTGACAGGCTGCTCTCCCACGGAGTGTAAAGATGCTTTAATGTGAGAGGCTGCTCTCCCACGGAGTGTAAAGAAGCTTAAATGTGATAGGCTGCTCTCCCACAGAGTGAAAAGAAGCTTTAATGTGACAGGCTGCTCTCCCACAGAGTGAAAAGAAGCTTTAATGTGACAATCTGCTCTCCCACAGAGGGTAAAGATGCTTTAATGTGATAGACTGCTCTCCCATGGAGTGTAAAGACGCTTTAATGTGGGAGGCTGCTCTCCCATGGAGTGTAAAGATGCTTTAATGGGGTCGGCCTCCTCTCCCACGGAGTGTAAAGATGCTTTAATGTGATAGGCTGCTCTCCCATGGAGTGTAAAGATGCTTTAATGTGATAGGCTGCTCTCCCGTGTAGTGTAAAGAAGCTTTAATGTGAGAGGCTGCTCTCCCACGGAGTGAAAAGAAGCTTTAATGTGACAGGCTGCTCTCCCACGGAGTGAAAAGAAGCTTTAATGTGAGAGGCTGCTCTCCCACGGAGTGTAAAGATGCTTTAATATGATAGGCTGCTCTCCAACGGAGTGTAAAGATGCTTTAATGTGAGAGGCTGCTCTCCCACGGAGTGTAAAGAAGCTTTAATGTGACAGCCTGCTCTCCCACGGAGTGAAAAGAAGCTTTAATATGACAGGCTGCTCTCCCACGGAGTGTAAAGATGCTTTAATGTGAGAGGCTGCTCTCCCATGGAGTGTAAAGAAGCTTTAATGTGACAGGCTGCTCTCCCACAGAGTGAAAAGAAGCTTTAATGTGACAGGCTGCTCTCCCACGGAGTGTAAAGATGCTTTAATGGGGTCGGCCTCCTCCCCTCAGAGTGTAAAGATGCTTTAATGTGACAGGCTGCTCTCCCACGGAGTGTAAAGATGCTTTAATGTGACAGGCTGCTCTCCCATGGAGTGTAAAGAAGCTTTAATGTGATAGACTGCTCTCCCATGGAGTGTAAAGAAGCTTTAATGTGAGAGGCTGCTCTCTCACGGAGTGTAAAGATGCTTTAATGGGGTCGGCTTCCTCTCCCTCGGAGTGTAAAGATGCTTTAATGTGACAGGCTGCTCTCCCGCAGAGTGTAAAGAAGCTTTAATGTGATAGACTGCTCTCCCATGGAGTGTAAAGAAGCTTTAATGTGATAGGCTGCTCTCCCACCGAGTGTAAAGAAGCTTTAATGTGAGAGGCTGCTCTCCCACAGAGGGTAAAGATGCTTTAATGTGATAGGCTGCTCTCCCACAGGGTGAAAAGAAGCTTTAATGTGACAGGCTGCTCTCCCACGGAGTGTAAAGATGCTTTAATGTGACAGGCTGCTCTCCCACGGAGTGTAAAGATGCTTAAAATGTGAGAGGCTGCTCTCCCACAGAGTGAAAAGAAGCTTGAATGTGACAGGCTGCTCTCCCACGGAGTGTAAAGATGCTTTAATGTGACAGGCTGCTCTCCCATGGAGTTTAAAGATGCTTTAATGTGATAGGCTGCTCTCCCACAGAGTGAAAAGAAGCTTTAATGTGACAGGCTGATCTCCCACGGAGTGTAAAGATGCTTTAATGGGGTCAGCCTCCTCTCCCTCGGAGTGTAAAGATGCTTTAATGTGACAGGCTGCTCTCCCATGGAGTGTAAAGATGCTTTAATGTGACAGGCTGCTCTCCTATGGAGTGTAAAGAAGCTTTAATGTGATAGACTGCTCTCCCATGGAGTGTAAAGAAGCTTTAATGTGAGAGGCTGCTCTCCCACGGAGTGTAAAGATGCTTTAATGGGGTCGGCCTCCTCTCCCTCGGAGTGTAAAGATGCTTTAATGTGACAGGCTGCTCTCCAGCAGAGTGTAAAGAAGCTTTAATGTGATAGACTGCTCTCCCATGGAGTGTAAAGAAGCTTTAATGTGATAGGCTGCTCTCCCACCGAGTGTAAAGAAGCTTTAATGTGAGAGGCTGCTCTCCCACAGAGGGTAAAGATGCTTTAATGTGATAGGCTGCTCTCCCACAGAGTGAAAAGAAGCTTTAATGTGACAGGCTGCCCCCCCACGGAGTGTAAAGATGCTTTAATGTGACAGGCTGCTCTCCCACGGAGTGTAAAGATGCTTTAATGTGACAGGCTGCTCTCCCATGGAGTGTAAAGATGCGTTAATGTGATAGGCTGCTCTCCCACAGAGTGAAAAGAAGCTTTAATGTGACAGGCTGCTCTCCCACGGAGTGTAAAGATGCTTTAATGGGGTCGGCCCTTCTCTCCCTCGGAGTGTAAAGATGCTTTAATGTGACAGGCTCCTCTCCCACGGAGTGTAAAGATGCTTTAATGTGACAGGCTGCTCTCCCACGGAGTGTAAAGATGCTTTAATGTGACAGGCTGCTCTCCCATGGAGCATAAAGGAGCTTTAATGTGATAGGCTGCTCTCCCACGGAGTGTAAAGATGCTTTAATGTGAGAGGCTGCTCTCCCACGGAGTGTAAAGAAGCTTTAATGTGACAGCCTGCTCTCCCACGGAGTGAAAAGAAGCTTTAATATGACAGGCTGCTCTCCCACGGAGTGTAAAGATGCTTTAATGTGAGAGGCTGCTCTCCCATGGAGTGTAAAGAAGCTTTAATGTGACAGGCTGCTCTCCCACGGAGTGAAAAGACGCTTTAATGTGACAGGCTGCTCTCCCACGGAGTGTAAAGATGCTTTAATTGGGGTCGGCCTCCTCTCCCTCAGAGTGTAAAGATGCTTTAATGTGACAGGCTGCTCTCCCACGGAGTGTAAAGATGATTTAATGTGACAGGCTGCTCTCCCTTGGAATGTAAAGAAGCTTTAATGTGATAGACTGCTCTCCCATGGAGTGTAAAGAAGCTTTAATGTGAGAGGCTGCTCTCCCACGGAGTGTAAAGATGCTTTAATGGGGTCGGCCTCCTCTCCCTCGGAGTGTAAAGATGCTTTAATGTGAAAGGCTGCTCTCCCGCAGAGTGTAAAGAAGCTTTAATGTGATAGACTGCTCTCCCATGGAGTGTAAAGAAGCTTTAATGTGATAGGCTGCTCTCCCACCGAGTGTAAAGAAGCTTTAATGTGAGAGGCTGCTCTCCCACAGAGGGTAAAGATGCTTTAATGTGATAGACTGCTCTCCCACAGAGTGAAAAGAAGCTTTAATGTGACAGGCTGCTCTCCCACAGAGTGTAAAGATGCTTTAATGTGACAGGCTGCTCTCCCACGGAGTGTAAAGATGCTTAAAATGTGAGAGGCTGCTCTCCCACAGAGTGAAAAGAAGCTTGAATGTGACAGGCTGCTCTCCCACGGAGTGTAAAGATGCTTTAATGTGACAGGCTGCTCTCCCAAGGAGTGTAAAGATGCTTTAATGTGATAGGCTGTTCTCCCACAGAGTGAAAAGAAGCTTTAATGTGACAGGCTGCTCTCCCACGGAGTGTAAAGATGCTTTAATGGGGTCAGCCTCCTCTTCCTCGGAGTGTAAAGATGCTATAATGTGACAGGCTGCTCTCCCACGGAGTGTAAAGATGCTTTAATGTGACAGGGTGCTCTCCTATAGAGTGTAAAGAAGCTTTAATGTGATAGACTGCTCTCCCATGGAGTGTAAAGAAGCTTTAACGTGAGAGGCTGCTCTCCCACGGAGTGTAAAGATGCTTTAATGGGGTCGGCCTCCTCTCCCTCGGAGTGTAAAGATGCTTTAATGTGACCGGCTGCTCTCCAGCAGAGTGTAAAGAAGCTTTAATGTGATAGACTGCTCTCCCATGGAGTGTAAAGAAGCTTTAATGTGATAGGCTGCTCTCCCACAGAGTGAAAAGAAGCTTTAATGTGACAGGCTGCTCTCCCACAGAGTGAAAAGAAGCTTTAATGTGACAGGCTGCTCTCCCACAGAGGGCAAAGATGCTTTAATGTGATAGGCTGCTCTCCCACAGAGTGAAAAGAAGCTTTAATGTGACAGGCTGCTCTCCCACAGAGTGAAAAGAAGCTTTAATGTGACAGGCTGCTCTCCCACAGAGGGTAAAGATGCTTTAATGTGATAGGCTGCTCTCCCACAGAGTGAAAAGAAGCTTTAATGTGACAGGCTGCTCTCCCACAGAGGGTAAAGATGCTTTAATGTGATAGACTGCTCTCCCATGGAGTGTAAAGAAGCTTTAATGTGTGAGGATGCTCTCCCACGGATTGTAAAGATGCTTTAATGGAGTCGGCCTCCTCTCCCACGGAGTGTAAAGATGCTTTAATGTGATAGGCTGCTCTCCCACAGAGGGTAAAGATGCTTTAATGTGATAGACTGCTCTCCCATGGAGTGTAAAGAAGCTTTAATGTGAGAGGCTGCTCTCCCACGGAGTGTAAAGATGCTTTAATGGGGTTGGCCTCCTCTCCCACGGAGTGTAAAGATGCTTTAATGTGATAGGCTGCTCTCCCATGGAGTGTAAAGATGCTTTATTGTGATAGGCTGCTCTCCCATGGAGTGTAAAGAAGCTTTAATGTGAGAGGCTGCTCTCCCACAGAGTGAAAAGAAGCTTTAATGTGACAGGCTGCTCTCCCACGGAGTGAAAAGAAGCTTTAATGTGAGAGGCTGCTCTCCCACGGAGTGTAAAGATGCTTTAATGTGATAGGCTGCTCTCCCACGGAGTGTAAAGATGCTTTAATGTGAGAGGCTGCTCTCCCACGGAGTGTAAAGAAGCTTAAATGTGATAGGCTGCTCTCCCACAGAGTGAAAAGAAGCTTTAATGTGACAGGCTGCTCTCCCACAGAGTGAAAAGAAGCTTTAATGTGACAGTCTGCTCTCCCACAGAGGGTAAAGATGCTTTAATGTGATAGACTGCTCTCCCATGGAGTGTAAAGACGCTTTAATGTGGGAGGCTGCTCTCCCATGGAGTGTAAAGATGCTTTAATGGGGTCGGCCTCCTCTCCCACGGAGTGTAAAGATGCTTTAATGTGATAGGCTGCTCTCCCATGGAGTGTAAAGATGCTTTAATGTGATAGGCTGCTCTCCCGTGTAGTGTAAAGAAGCTTTAATGTGAGAGGCTGCTCTCCCACGGAGTGAAAAGAAGCTTTAATGTGACAGGCTGCTCTCCCACGGAGTGAAAAGAAGCTTTAATGTGAGAGGCTGCTCTCCCACGGAGTGTAAAGATGCTTTAATGTGATAGGCTGCTCTCCAACGGAGTGTAAAGATGCTTTAATGTGAGAGGCTGCTCTCCCACGGAGTGTAAAGAAGCTTTAATGTGACAGCCTGCTCTCCCACGGAGTGAAAAGAAGCTTTAATATGACAGGCTGCTCTCCCACGGAGTGTAAAGATGCTTTAATGTGAGAGGCTGCTCTCCCATGGAGTGTAAAGAAGCTTTAATGTGACAGGCTGCTCTCCCACGGAGTGAAAAGAAGCTTTAATGTGACAGGCTGCTCTCCCACGGAGTGTAAAGATGCTTTAATGGGGTCGGCCTCCTCCCCCTCAGAGTGTAAAGATGCTTTAATGTGACAGGCTGCTCTCCCACGGAGTGTAAAGATGCTTTAATGTGACAGGCTGCTCTCCCATGGAGTGTAAAGAAGCTTTAATGTGATAGACTGCTCTCCCATGGAGTGTAAAGAAGCTTTAATGTGAGAGGCTGCTCTCCCACGGAGTGTAAAGATGCTTTAATGGGGTCGGCTTCCTCTCCCTCGGAGTGTAAAGATGCTTTAATGTGACAGGCTGCTCTCCCGCAGAGTGTAAAGAAGCTTTAATGTGATAGACTGCTCTCCCATGGAGTGTAAAGAAGCTTTAATGTGATAGGCTGCTCTCCCACCGAGTGTAAAGAAGCTTTAATGTGAGAGGCTGCTCTCCCACAGAGGGTAAAGATGCTTTAATGTGATAGGCTGCTCTCCCACAGAGTGAAAAGAAGCTTTAATGTGACAGGCTGCTCTCCCACGGAGTGTAAAGATGCTTTAATGTGACAGGCTGCTCTCCCACGGAGTGTAAAGATGCTTAAAATGTGAGAGGCTGCTCTCCCACAGAGTGAAAAGAAGCTTGAATGTGACAGGCTGCTCTCCCACGGAGTGTAAAGATGCTTTAATGTGACAGGCTGCTCTCCCATGGAGTGTAAAGATGCTTTAATGTGATAGGCTGCTCTCCCACTGAGTGAAAAGAAGCTTTAATGTGACAGGCTGATCTCCCACGGAGTGTAAAGATGCTTTAATGGGGTCAGCCTCCTCTCCCTCGGAGTGTAAAGATGCTTTAATGTGACAGGCTGCTCTCCCACGGAGTGTAAAGATGCTTTAATGTGACAGGCTGCTCTCCTATGGAGTGTAAAGAAGCTTTAATGTGATAGACTGCTCTCCCATGGAGTGTAAAGAAGCTTTAATGTGAGAGGCTGCTCTCCCACGGAGTGTAAAGATGCTTTAATGGGGTCGGCCTCCTCTCCCTCGGAGTGTAAAGATGCTTTAATGTGACAGGCTGCTCTCCAGCAGAGTGTAAAGAAGCTTTAATGTGATAGGCTGCTCTCTCACCGAGTGTAAAGAAGCTTTAATGTGAGAGGCTGCTCTCCCACAGAGGGTAAAGATGCTTTAATGTGATAGGCTGCTCTCCCACAGAGTGAAAAGAAGCTTTAATGTGACAGGCTGCCCCCCCACGGAGTGTAAAGATGCTTTAATGTGACAGGCTGCTCTCCCACGGAGTGTAAAGATGCTTTAATGTGACAGGCTGCTCTCCCATGGAGTGTAAAGATGCGTTAATGTGATAGGCTGCTCTCCCACAGAGTGAAAAGAAGCTTTAATGTGACAGGCTGCTCTCCCACGGAGTGTAAAGATGCTTTAATGGGGTTGGCCCTTCTCTCCCTCGGAGTGTAAAGATGCTTTAATGTGACAGGCTCCTCTCCCACGGAGTGTAAAGATGCTTTAATGTGACAGGCTGCTCTCCCACGGAGTGTAAAGATGCTTTAATGTGACAGGCTGCTCTCCCATGGAGCATAAAGGAGCTTTAATGTGATAGACTGCTCTCCCATGGAGTGTAAAGAAGCTTTAATGTGAGAGGCTGCTCTCCCACGGAGTGTAAAGATGCTTTAATGGGGTCGGCCTCCTCTCCCTCGGAGTGTAAAGATGCTTTAGTGTGACAGGCTGCTCTCCCATGAAGTGTAAAGAAGCTTTAATGTGATAGACTGCTCTCCCATGGAGTGTAAAGAAGCTTTAATGTGATAGGCTGCTCTCCCACCGAGTGTAAAGAAGCTTTAAAGTGAGAGGCTGCTCTCCCACAGAGTGAAAAGAAGCTTTAATTTGACAGGCTGCTCTCCCACGGAGTGTAAAGATACTTTAATGTGACAGGCTGCTCTCCCACGGAGTGTACAGATGCTTTAATGTGACAGGCTGCTCTCCCATGGAGTGTAAAGATGCTTTAATGTGACAGGCTGCTCTCCCACGGAGTGTAAAGATGCTTTAATGTGACAGGCTGCTCTCCCACGGAGTGTAAAGATGCTTTAATGTGACAGGCTGCTCTCCCATGGAGTGTAAAGAAGCTTTAATGTGATAGACTGCTCTCCCATGGAGTGTAAAGAAGCTTTAATGTGAGAGGCTGCTCTCCCACAGAGTGTAAAGATGCTTTAATGGGTTGGCCTCCTCTCCCTCGGAGTGTAAAGATGCTTTAATCTGACAGGCTGCTCTCCCACAGAGTGTAAAGAAGCTTTAATGTGATAGACTGCTCTCCCATGGAGTGTAAAGAAGCTTTAATGTGATAGGCTGCTCTCCCACCGAGTGTAAAGAAGCTTTAATGTGAGAGGCTGCTCTCCCACAGAGGGTAAAGATGCTTTAATGGGGTCGGCCTCCTCTCCCTCGGAGTGTAAAGATGCTTTAATGTGACAGGCTGCTCTCCGGCAGAGTGTAAAGAAGCTTTAATGTGATAGGCTGCTCTCCCATTGAGTGTAAAGAAGCTTTAATGTGATAGGCTTCTGTCCCACCGAGTGTAAATAAGCTTTAACCTCTTCGCCGCTAATGACAAGGGTAACTCGTCATGAACTTTCCATTCATTTCAATGGAAAATGAATGTAAAACATTAAGGTGCCATAGCAGCGAAGCGGTGATAGGCTGCTCTCCTATGGAATGTAAAGATGCTTTAATGTGAAAGGCTGCTCTCCCACGGAGTGTAAAGAAGCTTTAATGTGATAGGCTGCTCTCCCACGGAGTGTAAAGAAGCTTTAATATGATAGGCTGTTCTCCCACGGAGTGTAAAGAAGCTTTAATGTGATAGGCTGCTCTCCCACGGAGTGTAAAGAAGCTTTAATGTGATAAGCTGCTCTCCCACGGAGTGTAAAGAAGCTTTAATGTGATAGGCTACTCTCCTACGGAGTGTAAATATGCTTTAATGTGACAGGCTGTACTCCCTTGGTGTGTAAAAGATGCTTTATCTGATAGGTCTGCAATCCTTAGTGTGTAAAAGATGCTTTAAGGTGATAGGTCTGCAATCCTTAGTGTGTAAAAGATGCTTTAAGGCGATAGGTCTTGTAGAAAAGTCGGATCGGCTGTTATGGTTACCTCCACTTTTTGTTTGAAGCAACACTGATTCTGACTAGTCTGACTGGGATCTTGCTAATCGGGACCCCAGTCTATGTGCTTCCCCACTAAATTGGCATGGTAAGTACTTTGGCACATCCCAGATTGGACACTGGTGTAGCCTTATCAGTTCTTAATATGAGGAAATAGAAATTTTTGTATGGTCAATGTGTCCCCTACTCACACCCCATCCATGTACATGTGCTCCATGTATATCCATGTTATCATGTAATTCCTTTCCCATGCCTGGCATAATAATGTCTCTGCATTTCCGTCTAACGTTGACATGTCAGTTATTAGGCCTTCCATGAATGAAATGTTAATTCTGCACCAAGCCTGCTTTGCCAATGCATTTACATGGTACACGTTTAAATAACGTGAAGCACGCGTTTTGTGGCCCAGCCGAGCCAGGCCCTGAATTCAGGCTCCGAGCCTCTTCTGTCTCCAAGCTGCAGTTTGCATCCCTGACCTCTCCCTTACTTCCTGCTCAGCCGAGAGGTGCCCGGCCTGGCCTGCCTGCCAAGACGGTATTTTGCCTATAGTTATCTGTTCAGCCTCCGCAAAAACACATTCCAGTCTAGTGAAATAGGTAAACACTTCCCGCCTGCAGAGCATAGGGCCTAGTCTTTCTGTCTCCATGTAAGTGATTTACTGAACCCGTTGCCATAGTAGGCCCATGCCCCCACGTAATGCACGAAGAAATATATGAAAGAAATTCATGGAAAGGGGCAGAGATCCTGCCCGTGTATAAAAAAGGGGACAAAACTGATGCAGGAAACTACCGACCCATCAGTCTTATTGATGCCCTACAAAAGGTAGTGGCTAGAATGCTTTTAGGAAAAATCGACACCTGGATGACCGAAGCTGACATTCTCTCTCCATTACAAGCTGGCTTTAGGGCTCACATTAGTACTGTAGATCAGATCTTAAGATTTGTTATGATCTACTGGAAAACTGTGTTTTTGAGAGGTGGCACGATATACGCTGCATTTGTGGACCTCAAATCAGCGTTTGATTTGGTCCCCAGAGGAAAGATGTGGGCTGCATTAAGAAAGATGGGAGTTCCTTCTGCGCTCCTAGAATTTACCATCAGGATGCACGAGGGAAATTTTGCTAGAGTTAGGTGGGGCCGCCAGGTCACAGAACCCTTCCCCGTGACTCGTGGAGTGAGACAGGGCTGCGTCCTGGCCCCTACCCTTTTCATACTTTTTATTAATCAAGTGGTTAAGTTTCTCTCAGAAACCCCTACCGATGCCCCATCACTGGGTGGGACTAAATTCCCCCTTTTAATTTTTGCTGATGACACGCTCATATTGGCTAAAACACAGAAGGGTCTGCAGGTAGCTAAAGACAAATTTGTGGATTTCTGCAATGAGAACGATTTAGAAATTAACATCAACAAAACCAAATTTATGGTCTTCACAAAGAAAAAACCACAGAGGGGCAATGTTACGATGAACGGGTCTAGTCTGGAACAGGTTGAAGTTATGACCTATCTTGGTGTGACAATGGACTATAGATTACGCTGGAAAGAGCAAATAGCGGCGCTTAGCTTGAAATTTACGCGTCTGCCCGGTTGTCTGGTGAAGGAGCAGCGGAGTTCTCTGACCAAAAGGGTATTGCCCGCTCTTAAAATATATAGTGCAAAAATCAGCTCTGCCATATTATACGGGGCTGATATATGGGGTTGTGTGGACCTGGCTGTCCTTGATAGGATACAGAACAAAGTTTTCCGAAACCTAGCCAGTCTTCCTCCATCAACACCCGCTCTACCACTATTGATGGATATGGGGTTCCATTCAATTAAACATCAAGCCCAGTACAGGATGGTGGCGTTATGGAGATGCATATGGTCCACACCGGAACTTGCCATGTTTGCCCAAGAGCTTCAGGATGTTAGATCACAACAGGGGGCAGGTGAAATTCCATGGTTTAAGTCAATTAGAAACACTCTTATCGGAATGGGCCTCCCCCAGTTGTGGTTTGAGCCGGGCTCTCACATCTTTCCCTCTAAGAAAGATTTTAAATCTCTCTTCTGGTCTATGGTTAAAGATGAACACGTTGCTCTTTCAGAGAAACCGAACCTGACCGGTCTGTTTCTGCTACATAAAATAGTCCCTCATACCGAGTGCTTTTGGGATGTAATTGTCAAAACCTTAGATAGGAAACTTTACTTTCAGTTCCGTCTAGGTACATTGCCATTACGGGCCTTCACCAGTGGTTGGCAGAAGCCGGCGACTTCACTTTGTCCATGTTGTACTGACCATAAAGAAACAATAGGTCATTTCTTGTTTGTTTGCAATGCTTACCGTGAACCACGCCACAAGTGGCTAAAGCCTATATGCTATAGATTAAAGACCCGGTCGAGCAGTGAAGCCTTGCTCATTCTAAGAACTAACACCTCTGAATGTCTTTCCATTGGATTGGCCAAATTCCTTGGATGGGCTTGGTTATTAAGGTCTAAGACAGTTTGTAACATACCGTCATGAAAAACCCATATAGTACGTTACTTTACTAGATTGTGTCTCCGACCAGTATTGATGTTGTGTCTTTTTATATGCATTTGTTCAATAATAATCTTCTCTTATCGTCTTTATGCACATATTTAATTGAGGTTTTAATCAATTCTTAATTCTTTTTGTTCTATTGTTCTTTACGCTTAATTTTCATATAATGTCATTGATTATGTAATATTGTTATTATTCATATGTGTGTAAATATTTTGTCTTTTATGAAGAATATTCGAAATAAAGACGTTAAAAACTGAAAACTGTATGCATACACTAGCATTAGTGATGAACGGCCTCTGCCCGAGAGACCTTTTACTTCAGACGACACATCCTCCAAACACAAGAAATCAGATATGCCAAAGGTGCAGGTCGTTCTGACATCCCAGACTCCAGACTCCTCTTCTAGTGCTAAAGGCAACCCCCCAGCTCTCCCCAGTTACACGTCAATTACACGTCATGACTAGTTGCGCGCGCATGTCGGGTAAAGGTTTCTGCTGACCCAACAGATCTCCTCCATGCATCCACCCACCTGTGACACTCCTATGACACGCCGAGTGAACACCCACGTGTACGCCTCTTTACACGCCTCTTTCTACGCCCATATGTTCTTATCTCTCTCTTTTCACTTGCTCCGCCTGGAGTGTTACGCCTACTGTATTCATTGCAATTATGTGATTTTACTATATATAATGTATGATGTTAATAAAACGTTAGATATCCCTTCCTGAACCTTAATGGTGATGGAACCCGATCCTCCCCTGGCTCGAGCCATTGGAATAAAGCCCTTATGACTCAGATACCACGGACTCTGCCTCTCATTTTTATGAATTATCCTTATTGATATTAATGTATAGAAAAATGTATAGGTAATTTAATTTACCACAAATATATGGCACTAAGGTACCCAGGGCATAGGGACACCAGGGGTCCCCCAAGGGCTGATGCATGTATTATGTCACCCATGGGCCTAGCATTGCAGTCAGTGTAAGCTGGTGCTAGCCCCACTTACAAAAGATATAGGTTTCCCTAGATCTAAGGTCACTGCACTTAAAACCTATCAGTCACCCCTAAGGCAGGACGTACAATTCTGAAGGCAGTGTGGTCAGCTATAAGAGTAAGGGTGCCTCTGCATGAGCAGGACACCCCTTCAACCCTTGGAGTCCTTTCTCCCTGATTGTAAGTGCACAGGCCATTACACAATGACCATCTCTAAACTGGCTGTAACGCACTCTGTCATGTTTGATATCAAACATGTTGGACTCATACCCCCATACCGTAAACGGTGCGGGGGTATGATTCCATGCACTGTAAGGCTCCTCCGGGAGTCCCTCGGTGCTCCAGGTACCAGTCTTCATGACTCGTACAGCACTACATGGCTGCTGTCGGCCAGAGACATGATTCCGCTCTCCTGCTGCTTACCCAGGCTCGAGCATGGGAAGGCAGGACAATAGGTATCCTGTCACAGGGAGGTGTGACCGCCTCCCAGAGAGGGTTTAATGTATTGGGACAGGGTGGGGGAGCTGGCCAGCACCACTCATTCTGCTTGAAGGGCAAATTTGGTGCCCTCCTTGCATAGTCCAGTTCAAATCAGCTCAGGGAGCCGTTGGCTCCTGCTCTGGTGTGAAACTGGACAAATGACATGGGAATATCCATCCCACTGTTGAAATGTCCTAAACTTTTCCTTAGGGTACTTAAGGGCTTACCTGTGGGTGGGTCCCTAGATTCGCCGTGGGACAAGATTAATTTCAGACATCACTTCAACTTCAATCATCTGGGCACTCTGGACTTCGCTGGTCTTTGCTCAGGGCCTCAAGACTCCAACCAGGAAGTCTCCTGCGGCTCCTGATCTCCTCACCCTGCTCGTCTGCTGCAACACATGTGCCTGTGCACCATACAGGAACCATCCAAGACATGTGGGCATCCAAGACATCTGAAGGAATCTCTCTTGAAGTGAAGGAGTCACTTCCTGCATCTGTAATCACTGCAACTAAGCTGACCGGTCTGCTGATCCTGGGCTCCCACAGACTCCCTCCGAAAGGCTCAGTATCACAGGCTATATTTCTTCTCATCTCTTGAGGCCTGCCTTGTCCTCTCACCAAGTTTGAGGCCAGTATCTCTCATCGGAGCCGCAGAAACTGAACCCCTGTGCACTGCATTAACTTGCAGTTGCAAAGGCTTGGTGACTTCATTCCACCAAGATCTTCAGGCTCCAAGTAGCCCCAACCTCAAGCATCTCATGTGAGAAAGATCTTTGTCCTCACCACATCACTTGCATCGTGGGCTTGCACCTTTGGTGAGCTGCTCAAGGTCCTTTCGCGACACCATTGCCTCCAACCTGTGGATCCTCTTGAGGGTCTCCTTTGATTTATGTGGGCTCCCCTGATTGCTCGGGCCCTGCCCTGTCTTTCCTGCTTGTGGTGAGTCACCTGGACCTTGCTGGTCCCGACATTGCACCTTCTTCGCTTTCCATATTGGTTGCAGTTACCAAGGCTTGTTGTTAATCCCGATGAACACCGACCCCTCAACTCTCAACATCCGACCTGGTACAGCTTGTGAACAGCTACTGGTCTTCAACAGAAGCACCTAGTCCTCACAGCTACATCTTCAAGGTCACCATCAACTCTTCCGTAACACCCGAGATCGGTGGGCATTCATCTTCCGTGCCTCCTGGTCACTCCTGAGTGGCATAGACTTTGTCCCCTCTGCTTGCAAGTACTTCTCATCTTGAATCCACCTTTGGCTTCCACCTGACACTTTCACCTTCTCCAGCACCGGCATCTTCTGAAGTCCTCTATTGGGTTTGACTGCAGTTTCCGACGACACTTCACACCTATGCACCCGGCTTTCCTGGTGTAGGTATCCTGGTTCCTAAGGTATCTACGGGTGGGGTGCCTCTGCAATCTTCTGTCTTCCATGGGGTTCCTTCAGGGTCCACTGGGAAGGGTCCTTCTTTAAATTTGCAACCAAGACTTTCCCCTTTGGCTGGTCTTGATCCCACAGTTGTGTTCCTACTCTACACACGGGCTCCGTCGGTTTCCTGGTTACTTACATCACGTGGTTCCTTGGGTCCCGGCACTTCTACGTCTTCTGGGTATAGTCTTGACTCGAGTTGTGGTTCTTATACCACTATTTTAGTATACGGTTTGGTCCCCCTTGGTGACCAGTGTGTATTGCGTGCGGAGATATCTGTATTTGTTAGTGAGTTACTTATAATAAATTCATATTTTTATAACTACACTGTGTGGTCCTTTTTCACTTAATCTATATCAATAAGATTCTGTTCTGGTGAACCAAGCTGCTTTACACTCCTTCTGGACTAAGCCTGAAGGCTGCTCTCCACAGCTACCACTTAGAGAGCTTTCTATGGTTGTCTAAAACCACTAAAATCACCAAAAGGGTTGTCTGAATTGGTGCAGGGTGCCCACTTACATAAGTGTACACCATATACCAAGCCAGATTCTTACAGGTTTTCACTCCTTAGTGTGGAAAAGATGCGTTAATGTGATAGGTCTGCACTCTCTTTGGGGCATATTTAGAAGCCCCTATCGCCGCCACAGGAACATCTCTTTTAAAGACGTTCCTGTGACAATAGGGGCTTCACCTTATTTACAAAGCACCGTTATGCTACTTAACGTTGAGTAACACCGCCTTATGAATAAGGCCCCCTTAGCGTGAAATTAATTATGTTAATTGTGTCATGTTTTACAACATTGGTGGTGTCATTCATAGGGGAATATGGTGAGAGGTAAATTATTTATAATTTATTAATTATTTGTTAATTAATGATAATTAATTAATTAAAATTAAATATGCTAATTGTGGAATAATTTTGATGTCTGAGTTGTGGGGTTTATAGTTGTAAATTTTGGGAAGACTTTTTTTAACATACATTTATGATTTGTTGTTAATTGTTATTAATTTATTAATGTAAAATTAGTAATGGAAATTGGGTAAACATTTTGAAGTGTGTGTTCTGGTGTTTATTTTGGTAGAGGGTGGAAAGTAATTTAGTTTAAATAAATTAATCGTTAGTTGATCATTAATATTTATTTATTAATTGATAAATATTTTTGGTAATTGTTTTGTTTTAATTCTGTTTGGGGATTTAGGTTCAATAGCTGTAATCTTTGGTTTTATCCCCACTGCTATCCAACACTTTCCCTACTGTTTCAGTAATTGGAGTGGGAATAGTAATTTTTACCCCTATGCTATCCAACGCTTTCCCTACTATTGCAGTCGCTGGAGTGGGAATAGTCATTTTTTATTCCTACGCTATCCAATACTTTCCCTACTGTTGCACTTAATGTAGTTTAAAAACGAATTAATATTTTAATATTTTAATTTATAACATATATATATATTTTTTTACTGTTATAGGTGTATGTATAAATATGTTTTTATGATTTTTAATATATTTCTAAAATTATATAATTTATTAAAATAATTATTATTAAGTAAATATATATATATATAAAATGTTTATATATCTGTTTAATTTATTTTATATTACATTTATTACTTACTTATAACAAATTTCTAATAATGGTAAATATTTTTTATTAAGTTATATGTATTATTTAATTGATTTTACATTATTTTTTATACATTTTAAAAAAAACGGATATTTGTAACTTCGATAGTTTTAACAAAGATATATTTTTTTCCGATATTTTAGTACTTACCAGTATGAAGATAGGATGTCGATATTTTTGACATCGATATTATGTCCCAATATTTTGGGAACGCAATATTTTGTCCTTCGATATTTTGTCAGTGATCCCAAGGTAAATCAGCCCCTCTAGCAGGTCTTACCAGCCCTAAGGCCGGGTGCACTATATCACTGGTGAGGGCATATCTGCATGAGCAGATATTCCCCTACAGTATTAGGGTCTATTCCCTATTATTGTAAGTGCCAGGGAATCCATAGAGAGTACATGGGCTGGGAACTCGACAACTCGAGCTCCAAAGCACCAGGATGGCTTCACTAAACCCAGGAGGGTTTTGTACCCAACAGCGCCTTGTAATAAAACCACACTTATGTCAGTGTGAGATTTATTAAAAGGGGTTCAGAGGGCACCTCAGAGGTGCCCCCTGAAAACCTACCGGCCCTGGTGTGGGCACTGATTGGCTTTAGGCAGTCTGCCACACACAGACATGTTTCTGGACCCCTGGGCGGAGAGCCTCTGCTCTCTGGGACTAGAAATAATGCACATCCTGGGCAGAATTTTCATGCCTCTGCCTGCAGGATGGGCACAGTGCTCAAAGGGAAATCTTCAAAGGCCCGCCACTTTTGTAATGCAACCCTCAGCATCTGTTGCTTGCAGCACATGGCAGCCCCCAGTTTACACCCACTCTTTGGGTGGAAAAAGCGTTGGGAAATCTTAGAAAGGCCAATCCCACTCCTCTGGTGGAGAAGGCGAAGTTAAGCACAGTTTTAGTCCCCTCAATGTTTAAGATCAGGGGACCCTCCAATCAGGGCTAGGTCTAGGCCTCCTCCCACAGGAGGGTGGCACAATAGTGGGTGTAGTCACCCCAGGTAAGGTGCCCATTGGTCCTACCTACTCCTTCCCTAGAACCCCCCCTAAATTCAGCATTTAGGAGGCTTGCCCAGACCTAGAAACTAGATCTGCGACAACCTAGAAGAGAGAAGGCTCCCTGCAGCAGAAGCCAGAAGATGACAACGGCCTTTCCCCATGTCTACCGACCGGTCTCCAGCTTCGATGACCCTGAAACCTGTCTTCCCACAGCGACCTCCAAAACTCCTGGGAGGACTGTGGCCGTCAATAAAGACTCCAATCTCCAGAGAACAGCGGACCTGTCCAGAAGAAACCTACTTTAAAGACTCCAGATCCAGGCAGATTTGCGTCCCCAACCCGCTCTGCAGTCTCCCTCCGACGCCCACAGCCCGAGTCTGATTGGCTCACCTATGCAATGAAGTCTCCCCGGTGACCTTGACCTCATGTACAGCATTGGCTGACCTGTCCGGCCCTCCACAAATGTGCCTGCAGTGTGAATCCAGAGGCTACCCAAACTGCGACCAGCTCCTGTAAGAAGTCTCTGGTGTTGAAAGCCACCCCTGCACCTGAAGTCCTTGGGCCTTGGTGAGCTGAAACGACAGTGCCCCTACAACTCCCTACATCCCAACTTACCTCTGCTGTCATTGGTCTTCCTCCTGCAACCTCTGGTACCACGCCTGCAGCCTCTTTGCCAGAAAAAGAATCCCCATTGAAAAGCATTGGGCGCCAGATATCAAATTTCCACCCTGCATCCAGCTCCCCTTTGCCACTGGTGGTATATGTTGGAGCTGCTTTGTGCCCCCCATGTGCTGGTGCTATCCCGCAAAGCCAGGCCCCTGCAACCGATGTACTTGCCTGCAAGCAGTGTGGCTTTGAGCACCCCCAGTCTCCATTGAAACGCATTGGACTGAACCCCGAATTTGACCTCTGCACCCAGCCGCCCTTTGTGCCACTGGTGGTGCAGACTTGATACTCATGTGACCCCAGGCCCTTGCTGACTTTTGACTCCAAAGACTAGGATTGTAAGTTGAGTACCTACCTGCTTAACCGTAATATTAGTTTTCCCATAGGATAACATTGGACTGTGTTAATACGTTTCTAGGGGCCCATTAGGATGACGGGCGGACTTTGTCCGCCAGTAATCCTACAGGTGAATGGGACCGCGCGCCATAAGGGCGGGGTCCCGTGGTGGGGATTAGGATGCGCCCGCCACTGTGGCGGGCGCATCCGTCATGTTTAACATTGCGGCGGGCGGTGCTCTCTGCACCGCCCGCCACAATGCTAAACATGCATGTATGCATTTGCATATACGAAGCGGCAGGCACCGCGCGGTGCCTGCTGCTTCATGTATGCAAATGCTGGGGGGTACCACAGGTACCCCCCTTGTGCACTCCTCTCCTTCACTCTGGGGGCCCACAGGGGGCCCCCAGAGTGAAAACCGCATGCCTTTCCGTGGCAGCATCTACCTTAGCCCATTGTAATATGGCTGGCGGTGTCTGATAGACACCGCCACCATATTAATCCTTTTCCGCCCCGGCCGCAAGGCGACCGGGGTGGAAAAGCGGCGGACGGTCTTTCCGTCTGCCGCGGTCCCCCCGCCATACTAATATGGCGGGGGAATTTAGGTATGGATGGCGGGCGGATTGCTCCCGCCAGGCCAAAGGTGGCTACCGCCAACCTGGCGGGGGCAATCCGCCCGCTTTCCTAATGGGCTCCTAAGTGTTGATTTTTCGAAGTGAAAAGTAATTTTAATTAAAAAAGTACTTACCTGATTATGAAGACCTTGGTCTTAAAATAAAGTCCACAGACCATAGAGTAGACTGTACTGCCTTGCTAGTCAGAGATGTATTGGGTTTGTTCTTTCACCATTTGCAAGGGAACAAAAGCTAGCACCTGCATCTAAATAGAGCCAGTCATTCAATCAAGACACATGATCCGCATACACAGGCTGCATGTTATATCCCATGCATGATGTAGGCACGGGGATCCTAGTTAAAGGAATTACACTGATCCATAACCTAGAGTACCAGTAGGCAGTCGTCACACAGTGAAGAGATAAAATGCCTGTGCCCCTCGACTGACATTGCTGCTGCCAGTAAAAACCTCAGCAAAGCCTGGGTTTAGTGGGCAGCAGTCCCCGTCACTCAGGAGTACACTTTGGGTCCTCTTCAGTCATTAGAGTACAACTCTGGTGACAAACAGCAAAGGGAATGTCACTCATTGAAAAGCACAGGCATAAGCCATATGGCTAGTCAGCAGAAACAAAGGCAAGGACAGCACAAGCTGTCCAAGCACTCACAGGAACTTTCTTCTATTGGGGACCATGCACTGCAGGTTCTGGCCACACTAGAGATGGGCACATGGCATGAGACAAGAGGTAAAGTGACAGCTTTTAGGTCGAGCTAGAGTGCGCATGCAAAGCATGCATCTAGCTCGACAACTATTGTTGTCAGTCTCCGGGGAATCTGACACGGGGTTCGGCTACGCGCATCGATTGCATCTCTTGGGCGCGCACGCCCAAGCCGGTGCCGTGCACATATCCTATCTCAGATTCCCAAGAAGTCAGCCATGCCGCCATGCCTCTCAGTCGCGCGCGCACACATACACACAGCCACACTCACACACACATACACACACGCAGGCAGGCACGCACACGCACACACACACACTGCATACACACACGCTCACACGCGCACCCCCCCTTACCTCATCTCTGTACTCCAGCTCCTTTGGCAGCACGACGCGGGGCTCTCCCATTAGGCATGGGACCCCCGCCGTGCTATCCGCTGCTCTTCACCCGGGCCCCCTCCTGGGACCCGGGACTTCGGCTCCCGCTCTTCGCTTTGGCTCGGGGCTCGCTCCTCATAACGAAAGTTATGAATGGCGCATGCTTCGCATGCGCGGGCAGCCCCCGCCCTCCCACGTCTCCTCGCAGCCCGAATACTCTCTGCCCAGTGCTTTTTTTTTTAACCAAATGTTTCATTTTCTAATACTAGTACGATAGGACGTGTAGGCCAATGCTCAACGGAAATGACGTGGTGGGCTCGGGGTTCACAGCATTAGAAAACGCTAGGCCTGTGTTGCTTTATAATAATGTTCAGTACTGCACCGCTGGGATTATTCTGTTAACAGGCGTGCAGAAGGATTCCCGGACAACCTTCTGAGTAGATTACCCTTCTGTAGGGTGACCCATGACGTCATCTCACTTAAGACAGCATGCTGCTCCAATACTGGGCTTTCATTGTAGAAACCATACTATTCTGATACCTTAGTCCAGTTGGTTCATTCGATGTTAGCAAAGACTACAGCTCCCAGAATGCACTAGGCTCCTCATTGAATGGCGAGATCGGAGAATGGCGTTTCCAAAGACTTTGCCCTATCTGACTGAGGTAAAGTGAGTGTGCCTAACTGTTGGTTTTAAAAAAAAGTCAAGATCGGGAGAAGGTGTCACACATGACACGAAGCCACTGTACAGCTGTAAACATGTGTGCGCAGATAGGAGGGTAGTAGATTTGAGGTGGTGCTGAGTCCAACTCACACTGGACCCCGACATAATAGTTGCTGGAGGTGCCTCACACACCAAGTTAATATCACCGCTTAGGCCCTGATTGTAAGGTATGTGCATGCTAATTACTGTTTGCGCGGGGTAAAACAATGATGAGGTGCGCAATTTGCAACACAGGCTCCAGGCTCCTCATAACGAAAGTTATGAATGGCGCATGGCGCACATGCGCGGGCAGCCCCCACCCTCCCACGTCTCCTCGCAGCCCGAATACTCTCTGCCCATTGCTTGTATTCGCCTGCTGTGAAATATCTCAAAATGCTATCAAAAGGTGGCTGTGCTGCTGACTTCCCGGCATAAGGAGACAGAACGTTTGTTGCCCTGGTTATGGATTGGGAACAGTGTTAAATAATATTAATGGACCGGAATGCGCGCGCCTAACAGTGCCTTCCCAGTACAAGTGATTGTATTGATTGATACCGACTCGGTGTAATGATGCAGATTATTCTGCTGATGTTATCGAAGCCTTTAACTACGTTTGTTAGTGCACAAAGTATCTTTAAATAGATCTAGATGATGATGTAGATTAAGGAAAGCAGAGCAGCATTAAGGGTGGTTTAATGCTTCTCTTCTCCCTAAAGTTAAAAGGGTCTGTTAAGCTGTTGGAGGTAACTTCTCATATTTGTCCCATTACATACCTTTTTTTTATATAACAAGTGACCACCTAGCTAGGCAACCTAGGCTTTATATCTTCCCTTTATTTAGCGATATGTGATAGTTTTATGATGTACCTTTACTATGCTGCCTTTACATGATGTGATATATTCGTGCTCTGACCTGCCTTCAATGTATGTATAAAGAACTTTATGCACTGTAAAGCGCTTTGATGTCCACAAGGATCTTGTTCACGCTCTATAAAACTTTCAAAATAAATAAATAAATAAAGAAAGTATAATTTCATAAAATTGGTCTTAATCTCCTTCTTGAGTCGTGTGTCCCTTATTGGTCAATGATGTGCAATAAATGTCTTACCCTCCTCTGTGTTAGGCATAAGGCTGCGCGCCCACACTACCACTAATAAGGCACTTTGGGTTTTACACTGAGCCCTGTGGGCTTCTGGTGAATCTCTGGACTCTGTGCACAGTATTACCACCTAGTGGTGATATCATATACAGAGCCAACTTCCTACAGTGAGTAAAATATTCTTTCATGTGATAGGTCTGGACTCCTTTAGTGTTTAAAAGATGCTTCAAGATGATAGGTCTTCACCACATGGTTTATAAAAGATGCATTAACATGAACGCTCTGTACTAAGATAGCACGTAAAGGTTTTCTTAAAGTAATAGGTCGCACTCCCATGGCGTGTAAAAGAATCTGCATTGGGATTGGTCTGCTTATGATGTGTAAAACACTCTTTAATGCAATAAGTCTGCTCTCACTTAGGGGCCCATTAGCATGGCGGTCGGAAAACCAACCCAACCGCCATGGAAGCAGGAAACAACCGCCTGCCGGGACAGTGGAAAAACCAGCAGACAAATTAGGATCGTCCGCCAAAAAACACCGGCACGGCGGAACCGGGCAAAGAAAAAACATCTGTAGCGGGCGGTGATGTCAAAAATCTGTCCGTGGCGGTCGGAAACGCTGCAGAAAAATAACAACCTGCCGCACCGATAGTGGAGACACCGCATGGGAAATTAGAATATCCCTGATGTTCCGGCGGTACGTTCCGCTGTTGCCGACTGCCGCGGTTGCCCAGTGGAATGAATGGGAGAGCCGGCGGAAGAGCTGGAGCATAGCCACCGCTGCAGACGCTCCGTGGAAAACATGGTGGACGATGCAAAAACCCCACAATAAGGCCAAACAGTGCACAAAGCAAACTAGCCATGCCCCCCAAAATAAAACACATCCCTGAGACTGCAGGCCTTCTTTTATAAGTTTCTACCTATTGTTAACTCTTTATCCTTCTTGTAGCCGAACTTTAAACAGCGTGCTTTTTCTTGTATAATGTATCCCCCATCTTACCCAATTGTTCCCTCCTATCCTAACGCTTTGTATACCACCCTCAAACCTGTAAAGCGCTCTGATACCCTCACAGGTCTGGTTTGGGCTCTATAAAACTTTAAAATAAATAAACACATAAATAAAAATAAACAAACACATGCCAAAAATTAAAAAAACAATTCCCAGGACAACACACACAACACACCTGACAGGAATACCACATGTGGACACACCCACATAGCTGAGCATAAGGCCAACCCCTTCACTGACCACAATCCTTTGCAACACTCCAGAAGAGAAGGCCATACACCAGATCTGAGAGGAGAGGCAAAAGCATACGGCACACACACACATCACCACCACCACTATTGCTACCACCCCTGCACCACCAACCCCCAGCACATCACACACCATACACACCACCACCATTCACACCACCACCACACCCACCACTCACATCCCTGCACCCCCAAACACCTTGCACACCACACACCATGTTAACACATAAAATGCCCAAATTCACAGAGAGCGAGTTGACAGTCATGGTAAATGAGATAGTCAGAGTGGAACCACAACAGTTTGGTAGCCTGGTCCAACAGACACCATTAGCCACAAGGACACAAATGTAGGAAAGGATAGTACAAAGGGTCAATGCAGTATGGAACACCCCGCGATCCAAGAAGGAGATCATGAAGCGTGGCATGATCTGAAGAGGGTTGTCAAAGAGAGGAGAAGCAAGAACTGGGAGCTGGCTGACAGGACTGGCGGTGGCCCTCCCATTCCACCAAAACCATTCACTCCATGGGAGGAGGAGGTGCTTGCCATTCTGCATCCAGAGAGTCTCACAGGAGTACCCGGGAGAGTGGAGGCTGGTAAGTACAAACAAATGATAACCACCACACTGATATGTACTGTCTTGCTCAACTACAAAGCTGCACCACCTAGGACAAATCCCATTTATCTGCACCACACACTCACAAAAACATGTCCCACAGATCCAACATTCACCCACTCCCATTCACCCCAAACGCAGCTGACAACATTAACATGAGGGCATGTGTACAGGCAGCCAGCACTATAACTTCCACCATGCCCCCTGTCCCACACCCCAGCAGGATGGAGCACTCCACACCAACCCCACACAGAAGCATGTGTTAGTCATTACATTACCTTCATCAAACTTACAGGTAGGTAGCCATCTTCCTTGGGATGGTTGTGTTGGGGTGGGAGGCCTGCACTACTACTCCCACCCTGCCCCCTGTCCCACACCTCAGCAGGATGGAGCACTCCCCCACCCACAAGCACTTGAAAGCAATTGCAGAACACCAAACAAACTAACAGGTAGGTAGAGAGATTATTCTGTCTCATTACACCACTGAGCAGGATGTAAGCCTACACCACGCACACACAGATGTGCCACATTACAAAGCCAAATATCAGCACATAACAGGTAAGTAGCCAGTACGTGAACCCACACATTTGTCACAAACAATATGGTGCCATATGAAACCACAAGCCCTCTCATTGCACTAATATGCAGACCGACCCCATTGTCACGCACAGTGTGCACACAGGTAAGCTAAGGAAACAATCACAGCTACCAAAGACTGACACACCAATGCACATGTAGAAGAAAGTCTGGTCACAATCATGCACAGCAGTGATTGACATGTGCATCACCATGGGGCCAGAGCAACAAGGACCATTCCAAATGTAACAAAGCATGTGTGTTGGTATGAAACAAGATAGGCACCTGACAGGACAAATGTGTGCTGGAGAAGACAATGGCTAGTCCATGGCCAGAAGTGAAGTCTACCAGGTCAGACAAATCCACAAAGAGTCCTCAATAAAAAACATGTTGTGCCAGTCCCTAGATGGCAACAGGTCCCCGTAATCATAAATTATGCACGGGTCGCATGGTATGCATTGACACCTCACACCATGGACAAGTAATGCATGCACCATTGCATCATGTCAGGAGGCACAGTAGTGCACGTAGCAAACAATGTGATGATCAGTCAATTGTGTAGTGTACAAACAGTGGATGACATACAGCTAACACAAAGCTTGTGGAGTGCACTACAATGACCATTTCTCATCTAATGCACAGGTGACCAAGAACTCACTGCAGAGGACAATACCAGCAACCTGCAGAGCCAGTCTCCTCCCCGGTACATGGACTCCCGGATGTTGACTCCCAGGATCCTCTGGACAATGAGCTTGAGGCCGGCCCATTAAAAATCAATCAATCAATCAATCAATCAATCAATCAATCAATCATTATACTTATAAAGCGCACTACATACACACGAGGGTCTCAAGGCGCAGAGGGTTGAGGAGCTGCTACTCCTCGAAGAGCTAGGTCTTGAGGAGTCTCCTGAATGTGAGAAGGTCTTGGGTCTGCCGTAGGTGGGTGGGGAGGGTGTTTCAGGTCTTGGCAGCATGGAAGGAGAAGGATCTGCCTCCGGAGGTCGCACGATGGATGCAGGGGACTGCGGCGAGTGCGAGGTTGGTGGAGCGGAGCTGGCGGGTGGGGGTGTAGAAGCTGAGTCGGTCGTTGAGGTAGGCTGGTCCGGAGTTGTGGAGGGCTTTGTGTGCATGGGTGAGGGGCTTGAAGGCTATCCTCTTTTTGATGGGGAGACAGTGAAGGTCTCTCAGGTGGGGGGTGATGTGGTTGCGTCGAGGGACGTTGAGGATCAGTTGGGCGGAGGCCTTTTGAATGCGTTGTAGTCGTCGCAGGTGTTTAGCTGGGATGCCTGCGTAGAGTGGGTTGCTGTAGTCTAGCCTACTGCTGATGAGGGCCTGGGTCACTGTTCTTCTTGTTTCGGTGGGGATCCATTTGTATATCCTGCGGAGCATGCGGAGGGTGTTGTAGCAGGAGGAGAAGACGGCGTTGACCTGCTTCGCCATGGAGAGGGAGGAGTCGAGGATGATTCCTAGGTTGCATGCGTGGTCGGTGGGAGTAGGTTCTGTACCCAGCGTGGTCGGTCACCAGGAGTTGTCCCAGGCTGAGGGCGTGGATCCGATGATGAGGACCTCTGTCTTGTCCGAGTTCAGCTTCAGTCGGCTGTTCCTCATCCATACGGCGACGGCTTTCAATCCCTCATGGAGGTTGGTTTTGGCGGTGTTCAGGTCTTTGGTGAGGGAGAGGATCAGCTGGGTGTCATCGGCGTAGGAGATGATGTTGAGGTTATGTTGGCGGACGACTTGTAGACGTTGAACAGCGTCGGGCTGAGCGATGACCCCTGGGGTACGCCGCAGATATTGTCGGTAGCTTCGGAGCGTAGGGGGGGAGGTGGACGCTCTGGCCCGAGTCGAAGGATGTGATCCAGTCCAGGGCCTTCTCTTGGATTCCGGCTTCTTGGAGGCGTGCCTTTAGTGTGCGATGGCAGACTGTGTCGAATGCGGCTGATAGGTCCAGGAGGATGAGGGCCGAAGTTTCGCTGTTGTCTAGTTGAGTCCTGATGTCGTCTGTGACTGCGATGAGGGCTGTCTCGGTGCTGTAGTTTTTTCGGAATCCGGACTGGACGGGTCAAGGATGTTGTTGTCCTTGAGGTGGTGGGTCAGCTGCGTGTTGATGACTTTCTCGATGACCTTTGCTGGGAACGGGAGCAGGGAGATGGGCCGGAAATTCTTGAGGTCCTTGGGATCTGCTTTGGGCTTCTTCAGGAGGGCGTTGATTTTGGCGTGTTTCCAGCTCTCCGGGAAAATGGCTGTCTCCAGGGAGCTATTGATGACCTTCCGTAATTGGGGGGCGATGGCAGCGTCTGCTTTGCTGAAGATGTGGTGTGGGCAGGGGTCTGATGGTGATCCTGAGTGGATGGAGTGCATGATCTTGCTTGTTTCCTCATTGTTGATGTTGGTCCAGGAGATCAGGCGGTCGGAATGAGTGGTGTTTGCTGGGGAGGTGGGGTCTGGTGTGGTGGGGGCGGTCATGTTGGAGAAGCTGTCATGGATGTCAGCGATTTTCCTGTAGAAGAAGGTGGCCAGTGAGTCGCATAGTTCTTGAGAGGGCGGGATGTCGTTGGTGTTGGCGCTGGGGTTGGAGAGTTCCTTCACGATGCTGAAGAGCTCTTTGATGTTGTGTGCGTTGTTTTCCAGGCGGGTTTTGAAAGATGATCTCTTGGCTAACCTGATCAGGTGGTGATGTCTTCGGGAGGCGTCCTTGTGGGCTGCGTGGCTGTCTGGTTTTCGTTCGTGTAGCCATTTCTTCTCCAGTTTTCGTCACATCCGTTTGGAGGTCTGGAGCTCTTTGGTGAACCAGGTGGCTTTCCTGCTGGTGTGGTTGTTGGGTGGTTTCTTGAGTGGGGCGAGTGTGTTGCCGCAGTCGTAGATCCATTGTCTGAGGTTGCGTGCGGTGGCATCTGGGTCCGTGGTGTCGGTGGGTGGTGTTCAGATGGTCCTCAGTGACTTTGCCCCAGCAACGGCGGGGCAGTTGTTGGGTGCGGTGGTGCGTGGTGGGCTTCTTGTAGGTGAAGTGGATGCATCGGTGATCAGTCCAGTGGAGTTCGGTGGTGTGGTTGAAGGAGACGTGAAGGAGACGTGTGGACTTGTGGAGAAGATAGGATCAAGCGTGTGGCCGGCAGCGTGGGTTGGAGCACTGACGAGTTGTCTGAGGCCGAGGTTGGCGAGGTTGTCAATCAGGCTGGCGGAGTTGGCGTTGTTCCTGTCATCGAGGTGGAAATTCAGGTCTACGAGGAGGATGTAGTCCATGGAGGGGAGTGCGTGGGTGCCGGTGAGGTCGGTGATGGAGTCGCTGAACTGTGGCCTAGGTCCGGGGGGTCTGTAGATGAGTGTGGTGTTGGGGTCGGTGTGAATCTGGAAGTGCAGGTGTTCGGCGGTACTGAGGGTGTCGTCTGAGTGGGAGGAGTCCTTGAGGGTGGACTTGTGTACAATGGCTATTCCTCCTCCTGTCCTGTTGGTGCGGTCTCTGTGGGTGATCTTGTAGCGTTTTGGGATGGCTGCGGCGATGTCGGGTGCCGAGGAATCGTTCCACCAGGTCTCGGTCAGGAAAGCGACGTCAGGGGCGGAGGTGTCGAGCCGGTCCCAGAGCTCGACAGTGTGTTTGCGTGCGGAGCGTGTGTTGAGGAGGATGCAGCGAAGGTCCTTGGTTCCGGGTCTAGGAGGTTTGGTGGCTATGTCGCAGGTGAAGCTGCTGGTGCGGCAGGAGAATGGTCTGTGGGTGCGTTTTGGTGCGGCCTGGAAGCAGCGATGGTCTCGGTCGGCGTTGATAGCGTGGAGGGCGTTGGCGTCGTAGTTGAGTCTGGTGGTGCAGCTGTTGCAGGGTCCAGGGGTCCTGGCGCTGGGCGCGGTCTGGGCACGGATGGGTGCAGACGGGCTTGCTTCTGGCACGCCAGCGGCAGGCCTGCTGCGTTCAGCCGCTGCACAGCCACATAGCGGCTGCCATTCAGGCGGGGAGGGAGGAGCAGCTGGGGGGCGGGAGCAGGGCGGCGGGTCACAGGGGGCAGCGGCGGGAATCTGGTGAGGGAACAGAAAGCAAAAGGGGGACGGGGAAACAGGCGGAGCACGGCAGTGGAATTAACTTTACAGTCACAAGAGAGACAATACAGCAGTGAAAATAACGTGGCAGCAGAAAAAAGCAATACAGTCAGCACAGCAGGAACAAACTCGCGACACGGGTGGTGGCAGCGAGGGGGAAGGCACTGGTGCACTGGTGGAGCAATATCATCAGACAATGGGTATGTTGTACATTGTCACCCACCTTCAAGTGAAGTAGCGGGTGATGAGCTGTTGACGCATGTCACCACCTTCCTCCTCTCCACTGTCCTCATCACTTGACTCAGGTTGTTGTGCAGGCGGGGGTCTTGGGTCCTTGTCATCATCCAGGAGCAGGGGAATCTCATTGCGAATGACAGGTTGTGGAGCATGCAGCATCCCACTATGGTCTGACACACCTTCCTGGGCGAGTATGCCAGTGCACCTCAGGTCTTGTCCAGGCAGCGGAAACGGGACTTCAGCAGACCAAAAGTACGCTCCACCACACGACGTGTCCTCCCATGGGCCTCATTGTAGCGGAGTTCAGCCGGGATCCTGGGATTCCACAATGGGCTCAGCAGCCATGGACAGTTGAGATATGCAGAGTCACCTAAGTATGACAAACACAAATAGACATTGCAATGTCGCTGAGGCAGAGAGCAGCAGGTCAGAGACCCAGCATGCCATACGACTAGGCATACTCACCCACAATCCATGCACTCTCTGGAAGCAGATTAGCCATCAGCTGGGGCACAATGCTGTTCCATAGGATGTAGGAGTCATGGGCTGAGCCTGGGAATCTGGCATACATGTGGGAGACGATTATATCTGCCAGGCACACCACTTGCACATTTATTGAGTGGTAATGTTTGCGATTGCGGTAAATGTGCTCACTTGCATGTGGTGGCACATGGCCGACATGTGTGAAATCAATGGTACCAACAACATGGGGGATGTGCCCAAGGGGATAGAGGTCTCCCTTCACAGCCGGCAATTCAGCACTCCTGGGGAAATGGATATATCTGTCCTTATATATCAACATGGCGGACAGAACATCACACAGCACCATGCTGAACATCGGTTGTGACATCCCACCAGCGCTGGCCACTGTCTGCTGGAACGATCCAGTGGCAAAAAAATGCAGGGCTGCCATCACTTTATAAGTTAGGGTGAAAGCTGTTGGATATGTCCGGCGAGGCTGCAGGTGGGGCGCCAACATATCACAAAGGGTTTTTAAGGTGGCTCTATCCAGACGGAATTTGCGAATGATCGCCACATCCTCCATGTCCTCCAGCACTGTCAAGTGACGGAGCAGATTTGGCCTCCTAGTTGAGATGAAAGTGGACACATGTCAATGCAATACATTATCAGATGGGCACAGCATATCACGTTCTGTATGACACAGTGACAACAAAGACTGACGTAATTATTGCTGGACACATCAGCTTACATGTAGGGACGCGTTCAGCTACACAAAGGGCACACCTCTCAAATTACAATACACAAGTACCTCAAACACCACATAGGTCTATGTGAATGCACATAGTGATATGGCCACATTTCATATGTGCACGCCTGGGAGCATGGCATCCAGCAAACGTGTAACAAATCAACACCACTGCCTCAAACTTAGCTGCTGTACCTGTCACACCCTAATGCATCATTTCAACCTGGCACACAACCACAAGACACTGACCACAGTTGGCGCTGGAATGACAATTGTGTGTATGAGCAGACATAAGTGGCCATGCAAGTAACTACATCATACAGTGAAACGAGCGTTGCTGTGATTAGCACTGCACCCCAACACTTCGACATGTGTACACATTGTGGAGTCCACTACAACACTGTCCTGCCTCATCGACCATCAAATTCATAAGTGACATGTGAGGGAGTACAGGCCAATCTATGACACACATACAGAAACATGGCATGTGTAGTCACCAGTGGAGTCAATGGAACATTAGCATTATGTGCACAATGATGTGCCCTTGACCATGTGGCCACTGTGCACTGTTGATATGTGCCAGATGGCAATTGCCATTGAATGACACCCAATTCGCGCTAGATACCGCCTGTTCCCAGCGGTGTGTCACCAGCACCCCCATTCACACAGGTGCGGTAGTCATTTGCATGGAGACATGCCCAAATGGCGGTTGGCATTCTCAGCCACCCAAATCGCGGTGCCTCGTGTGATTATATAAAAGGGGGTGGTGATGGACGGAGCATCTGAATCAATCAAACACTCACACCCAGTCAACAGATCTGGGTTTAATCCATCACCGTTCTTTAGCCCACTCTGCCACCCCAGTTCAGACATGGCCATATGCAAATCAGTCTGACCCTGTGCCTCATGGGAACAGTCCAGCCAGAACTGCCAAGCCATGCCTTCCCTGGACCGGAAACAAGCTTCCTAGGACTGGTTTCTGGCATTACAGCCGTCTTCAGCCAGGCTTGCTTGAATCCAGTGGCAAAGTGAGCAAGGGACTCATGTCTGAGCATACCCTGCCAACTTATGGCGAACAAAGCGGTACAAAAGGGGGTGGTGATGGACGGAGCATCTGAACCAATCAAACACTCACACCCAGTAAACAGATCTGGGTTTAATCCATCACCGTTCTTTAGCCCACTCTGCCACCCCAGTTCAGACATGGCCATATGCAAATCAGTCTGACCCTGTGCCTCATGGTAACAGTCCAGCCCGAACTGCCAAGCCATGCCTTCCCTGGACCAGAAACAAGCTTCCTAGGACCGGATTCTGGCATTACAGCCGTCTTCAGTCAGGCTTGAATCCAGTGGCAAAGTGAGCAAGTGATTGTATGGCACACAAATCTTGGTAGCTACCGCCTGGCCCCAGTGGTGTGTCACCAGCACCCTCCATTCACACAGGTGCGGTAGTAAATTGGAATGGAGACATGCCCAAATGGCGGCTGGCATGCTCTGCCACCCAAAGCGTGGTGCCTCATGTGATTGTATGGCACCCAAATCACGGTAGCTACGGCCTGTCCACACCGGTGTGTCACCAGCACCCCCCATTCACACAAGTGCGGTAGTCATTGGCATGGAGACATGCCCAAATGGCGGTTGGCATGCTCTGTCACCCAAATTGCGGTACCTCATGTGATTGTATGACACACAAATCGCTGCAGCTACCGCCTGGCCCCAGCGGGGTGTCACTGCCATGGAGCATGCCCTAGAGCCAATGGGAATGATGATTGCGGTGGCATGATGCAATTGTGAAAACTGCGGTAGGCGTGCTCTGCCACAGCAGAGGTGGTCATTGGATGCTTTTGAAAGATGCACCATCACCGTAGCGCACACTGGGCCCCTGCGGTGTGGCACCGTCATGGAGCATGCTCTAGAGCCAATGGGAACGATGATTGCGGTGGCATGATGCAATTTTGAAAATCGCGGTAGGCGTGCTCCTCCACCGCAGAGGCGGTCATTGGATGCAATTGAAAGATGCACCATCCCGGTAGCTACCGCCTGGACCCTGCGGTGTGTCACCGGCATGGAGCATGCCCTAGAGCCAATGGGAATGATGATTGCGGTGGCATGATGCAATTTTGAAAATCCCTGTAGGCGAGCTCCACCACTGTGAAGGGGGTCATTGGATGTAATTGAAAGATGCACCATCGCGGTAGCTACTGCCTGGACCCTGCGGTGTGTCACCGGCGTGGAACATGCCCTTACAGTAAATGGGAACCTTGATTGCGGTGGCATGATGCAATTTTGAAAATCGCTGTAGGTGTGCTCCGCCACCGCGGAGGCGGTCATTAGATGCATTTAAAAAAGGCAGACCTGGTACACCAATTGTTGCAGCTTGGCACCTTTGAAACGACCCCAGGGGGCTATATATGTGAGGGAGGGAGCCTCACATTTCCACTGCTCCCAGACCCTGTTGCCAGAGACCCCTCATCTGCTGCTGCCTCCAGGGACTGCAGCCTGAGACCCCTCTTCTGCTGCTGCCTCCAGGGACTACTGCCTGAGACCCCTTACCACCCAATTCCACCACAGTTGTTCCATGTCCACAGTGATGGCAAGGACACAGAAGATCCATGCCAGTCCATTCACAAGCGAGGAGCTGGAGGTTCTTGTGGACGAGGTGCTCACACAGTACCCAAGGCTGTTTGGTGCCCCAAATGTCATGGTAAGTCCTCAAAAGCGGAGGTGTAGGGCAGGGGGGCACACATGTAGTTGGACTGATGCAGTATGTGCCTGAGGGTGTGGGGTTGTTTCATGCACTGACAAACATGCTGTCGCCAGGGGGAAGGTGTGTGTCCCAATGTCTCAGGTTACCCTGCCTGCAGTTGTAGGTATGAGTGAACTGTGTTGCTTTGTCAGCCATACAGTGACGCAGTAGATTGGTCATGCAGGAGTCAGGACAGTGATTGCTTGGCTGAATGGCTGTGTGTGCCTCTGTTGTCCATCTCAGTGTGAGCCCAGATGGTCAGCACAGTGCCCGCCCACCAAGACAAGGACACATCACTTCACTTACTGTGCATTTCCTAAGTTTTTTAACATTTCACTCCAGCTATGCGCCATCTCAGCCCTGTAGATTGCACACGACCGGACTTGTGTTGAGGTATTCCTGTTTGTGAGTCCATGTCCCTCAATGCAACACTCATGACATACTTATCGATTCAACAATGGACTGGAGATGTGTGCAAGCCACATAGAGGTTTCAGTGCTGGCATCCTGCATGTGTGTGAGATGTGCAGGGACTGTGTTCCCCCTCACAACAGCATGCAGTCACATCAGGTAATCCCATGCACAGTGAGATGTACCCTGGTGTGTGATGGACAGATCGTAGGCTTTGTAATGCGTTTGTGTCTTGCTACTCTACTGATAGATGTTGGTACATGACACTGTGTCACTGATCATTTCCCCCTCTTGTCTCCCATGCCTGCAGCTCAAGGTACACCAACGTAAGGCCATGTGGAGGGTCATTGCAACAAAGGTGCAAGCTCTGGGGGTATCTAACCGATGGCACATCCACTGCCACAAGAGGTGGGACGACATCAGCCGACTGGCAAAGAACGTGGCAGAGATGACCTTGGGGCGGCTCAATCTCACCGGGTGGTTGGCACGGCGCAGCATGACACCACTGATGGGCCGCATCTTGGCCGTGACACAGCCTGAGCTGGATGCACGTTTGAACGAGCATCAGCAGCAAGGCAGGGGTGAGTATTTGGGGAGGGTGACTTTGGCTGGGAGCGGCTGCATGTGTACAGGGCCTGCGCCATCGCTGGCCTATGTGATGTTGGTGGTGTGATGCAGTGGCTTGTAAGTGGCTGCCGGGCTGGGTGCCAGTGTCATGCATTTGCCCTACCTGTACATACAAAGGTAATTTCAATGCTGTGCATTTCCCTTGCAGTCTGAGTTGTGCTCTTCAAGTTTCTTCAGCATTGGGACAGTCTGGGGAATCACATTGGGAGGGAACAGCAGTGTTCCCAATCTGAGTGTGACTTCATCAATGCGTCCATTGCATGTACCCAGAATGTTGAGGCCTAGACATCTGACAACAATGTGCACCAGTCTTTGGGCCCCAAAATACAACATGGTGGTTGGTGTGGGCTCTTTGCCATTGTGGATTGTCATGTTGTAGTCTGTGTTTGTGTTGTACCCTCCTGTTCCATCCAGGTCTGTCAGTGGCAACAAGTGGTGTGCCCCCATCATGTCCCTAGGTATGGGCAGAGCTAGTTTTGTGTCTGGTAGACTAGAGCCACAGGCAGGGTTTTGTGCTGTGTGGCCATCACAAGGCTCATTGCAAAGCAACCTCGGGCTTGAGGTTGACCCTCTGTGCACAGCTGTAAAGAAACACGAACGTTTCTGATCCAATAAAGTAATAAATCAAAAGTTCAACAGGAGTTCTTCAATTCAAGTTTATAATTATCATTCTCATCATGATCCAACGTATTCAATTTTCAATTTTTGTTTCTCCACTGTCAAAATCCAGTGTGTTTTCTCAAAGACATAATTCACCAAAACTCATTTCCCAATGCATTTCGGGCATTAAATGCGCCCTTCGTCAGGGGTTAGTTCTACAAGCAAAGAAAAAGTACTCATCAAAGGAACATCTCACATAAGACTCAAGTACCATCATGATACAGTACCAAGGAATCCATGCAAAGCATGTAAATTACAGAAAGAGTGAACGTATCCAGAAACGCGTTTGAAATAATGAATTGGGAGGTGAAACACAATGTGGCTCATGCAAGGTGAAGAGTGTGAGCGAACGTAAGTGCAAGCTCCAATGTGTAATATGCGTGTGGAGGTACCAGAAAGAAACCTATATCGTGCTGGGAGAAGGCGGTGAATCTCGTGAATTAGGTGTGAAATGAAATGAAAGTCCGGTGTAAAGAATCAGGCTTCTTAAAAGACGTGGTCGAGGTATGGTGCGAGTTGTGGCAAACGGAAGCATAAGATAAACACACTCACGCGGTGAAACTTCCACCGCTGTGTGATCTAAAAGTAAACGCGAGAACGCTGTCATTAGTAAACAGTGAACGCACTGACTCGAAATCTATAAACGGGTCCTCGGGAGAGGTACTTACTGAAAGAAAGATAGCTGTCGGTCTGATAGTAAATTCCAGTGCTTGTAAGGTGCGGGTGAAACAGCATCTCACCGAGATCGGAAAAGAGTGAGTGGCAGCGTCTGTTGCGCTGTATAAACAGAACAAGTGGGAAATAAAGAAAGGACTGTTAAAATGTTCCTGAATACGGGCGCCATCTTGAGATGGTGAAACCAATGTGAAAATGACTCGAATGGTGCAATATAAAACGTGGTGCATCTGCTGTCAGGTGTGTAAAAAAATAAATAAAGGAAAAGGAATAACAAGAGGGTGTAAAACATGCTAAAAATGGTAAATCAAAATGTGTGACGGATTTGTAAATGAAAACACAATCATGTAATCACATCAAGTATAAAGTTATCTTTAAAGGTAACAGGAGAATTGCATTCTGTCGTTGAGCCCAATAGGCTGCTTCGTGCACATGAAGCAGATCCAATAATTTTCTGTTTTCGAAAATGTGTTTTTGTTATTCTCAGAGGGTTTGATGACTTCTAGAATTAGAAACTTAAGTTGTGCTACGGTGTGGTTGTTCTCCATGAAGTTCGAAGCAACAGTGGATTTAACATTTCTAGTGCGAATATTACTTTTGGTTACCAGGTTATCGAAATCCAACTGAATAGCTCTTTCAAATTTGGATTACAAGGCTGTGCGAGTCCCACCTCCATTAGTTCATCACATGGCTCAGTCATGACAGAAAATCTGGGTAACACGCATGTTTGGGTCTATGTAGTGATTTGTCATGATGTGATTGCAGAGTGTGTTGTGCAACAGGTAGATTTGTGCATCTTTTGTGCTGCATTGCTTGCATTGGTTTGTTCTGTTGCTGTCACTGACCTGACCCTGCATCTCTCTCACATGCAGAATCACCTGTGGTCACGGAGGGACAGGAGCCGGACACCAGTGGGGGTGAGACTAGCACTACAGCTGCACAGGAGCCCAGTGACACAGATGTGACCAGCGCCTCAGAGGGGGACCGGAGTCTGCAGGAGGAATCCCAGCCTGAGATGCAAAGTTCCAGATCATCTGATGCCAGCGGTGATGTATCCATGTAGTCGGGCTCAGGGAATGGAGACTCTGCATCATTTCCTACCACACAGCGCCCAGTGCCCACTCTCCCATCCACTTCCTCTGGTGCTGCCCGTGTCCGGGTCAGTAAGAGGGGACGAGTTTCATTCACACCTGGCACCGCTGCCCCTGCTCCTGTCCACCCTGCTGCCCTCAGTGCTGAGTCTGTGGAGCTTTGGTGCCAGCTGTGTGAAGGTCAGACAGCTCTCATCAATGCCTTCATTGACCATGACAAAAAATTGGCCCAGGTGCTTGCTTTCATGGAGGGCATACATTACGACGTGGGTGGGCTGCAGCGTACTGTCCAGGCTTTGTCTGTGCATTGTTCCTGAGTGATTAAGTTGTGCACTCCTGTTGTGTCTGTGCTCTCATTGCCTTTCCACAGTTTGGCTGCACAGGGCATGTCTGTTTTTGTTGTGGTTCTGTGTGTGTTTCTGTTGTGTTATGTGTTTGTCTGTTGTTTTTGTGCAGGCATTTGTTCTGGCATCCCTGTGTGTGTGTGATGTTTGTGGCTACACCCAGGGTGTGTTTTGTTTGTGTGTGCATTGACTGGCAAGTATTGCCAGCCTTCAGTGCAGTTGACACTGGTGTTGTGTGCTGCTGGTGTGAAGGGGGTATATGTGTACATTCCTCCTGGTGTCTGGCAGTCATGGAGTGTGTCAATAGGCCGTGTGTTGTGCTGCTGGTGTACTCCGGTGAAGTGGTTGTATACATGTGTGGCTGTTCACAGTTTGACTCTCGGGCCTTCCTTTCATCCTTTTGCCTATACATGGTTTGCCTTGGTGGCTCCCTGTGTTGTTGCACTGTGATGTCTGTGGTTTGACTTCACTGACTGTACCAGCCATGTGTGGTTTGATGGTCTGAGGGGCATGTTGTGTGTTCCTTGTCTTGCATGTGATGTGGACATGCTTGGTGTGTGTCTCCAGGGCCTTCCATTTGTGTGCATCCCACTTTGGCTTTCCTATGTGTTGTGCTCCATTGCTGTTGGCATTTAGGGTGTGTATGTGTCTGTGTGTCAGTTTGTGGTATGTATGTGTGACTATGCAGGCTGTGTCCATTTGTATGTTTGTTCCTTGTATGTGTTCATTTGGTGCGTGAACTCATATTTGTTTCCATGTGTGTGGTGGTGTTGTGGTGTGTTTCCCTGGCCCCGTGCTACTGTGCTGTGTGTTGTGTGTTCCTGTGCAGCCACTCCTGTGGCTGTCTCCCTGGTTGTTTGTTGTGCGGTGCATGGTGTGGTTTGACGTGGCTTGTTATTGTGCATGGGGGTGCACAAGATGGGCACATGGCTGTGCCTTCATGGTGTGTGCTAATGTGTGGTCAGAGGAGGTGTGGCCCTGAGGTCTTTGTGCCCTGCCCAGGACTTGGACTGACCCTGCCACCTGCATTGTGCACATGCATTCCCTTGTGTTCTCCGCTGCGGTGACGTGACCGGGACAATGCTGCAAGATCGCATTGAATATGTATCCTGGATGCTGAGGGGTGACTTGGTGGCAGGTGGGTCATGTGTGGGTGCCCTTGTGGATGTGTTCCTGTCCCCACCAGGGTGTCTGATGTGGATTTGGACCCTGTGTCAGCCCATGTGTTGTGTGTTGAGTTTGTGTAATTGCGTACCTGCTGCGACGTCCACCTTGGTCCATGAGTTGCTGGTGATGTAGCAGGTACAGCACCGGAAACACGTGTAGAGCTGGGTCCATGACGGATGTGATCGGGTGGTGTGGACCGGGAGTCTGGTTTCGTGCTCCACTGTCGAGCTTCCGCCGTCTCTGATTGTGCAGTGTCTCCGCTGCGGTGCGTCTGCTTGTTTGGGGCATCCTAATTTGTGGAGCGGGCGGACATCATTCCGCATGGCGGTGAGTCTCCATTGCCTCCCACCACCGTGGCGGTGGGCGCACTTTGATGGCGGTGCGTGTCGCACCGCAGCAGACAGGAATTGGTCTATGTTTGCCCATACTAATATGGCGGACGTGAGTACCGCTGCTTGTGGGTGGAAAAATGCTTTTTTCCGCACTGCCGGCTCTGCAGTGGTGCCACCACCCGACATCCTAATGGACCCCTTAATGTGTAAAACATGCGTTAATGTAACTGGGGGCTTGCTTTTGGGGTGGGTGGATAGTGAGATCATTAGATTCCCATCCTTGCAAAAGAGCAATGAGGAAACACATCCCTTTCTTGTACCTCCAATTCTCCTAAAGACGATCGCTCTGACTCTCCATAAACACTCTGTACTATATGGGGCGGCTATAAAGGTTTTCCAGGGATGCGTTTAGCTCGTAGGTCACCACTACCCATACCTAACTTACCAGTTCCTCCAAGTAGTCGTCAGCCATCTGTGCCAAGGACTGACTGGTGTGTCCAGAAGCACAGCCAACATCCTGTAACACTGGACCCTAACCTGCCCTAAAAAAACAAATCTAGTAACCTACAATAACGCTCCCTTGAGGAGATTTCCTCCCCGATCAAACTCTTCCCCACATTATCCACTTTCAATCCATCCAATTCCAACCATTTCCAACCTTTTCCATCACTCACAATTGTTCTCCATGTTTTTGAGTCCTTCAGGGTTACGTTCCCAAATCTTTTCTCAATCATCTTTTAATTCTTATTCAAGTCCTTTTTGCCCTTCCACTTCTCTGTCCAGTCCCAATACTGATTCTTTTGAGAATTCTCTGTCCATAATTTGTTTCCTGTTCTCCCTCAATTTCCTTTACAAACTCTTTTTTTTAAACTCCTTACAATTTTCTTTCTCAATTCTCCTTTTCATTCTCCTTCCCAATTTCGACCTAGCTCCCTCCAGTTCATTCTCTAGGTTACCCTCTATCCTTAATTCTTACACCCTAATTTCCCTGACTCCAATTTTTCATTTTTTTCACTACATTTCAAATTTAATCTCTGATCTCAAGTTCCTCTAAAACCTCGATTTTTGTATGATATCATTGTCCTCCGCGACACCAATCCACTTTCTTGTTCATCAATTTATACCCTCACAATTTCACCTTTTCTGGTTTCTCTTTCTCCTTCCCCGATTCGCTTTTCGTTATCTTACTCCATTCCTTCCTTCTCCATATATTTTTGTCACTTCCGGACATTCCAAATCCTTTTCCTGAACCTTCTTAACACAGTGGTTCTAGCTTTGTTCTGTTTCCTGCTCACATAAACCTTCTTGTTTCATCGACAGCAGGAGCTTACCTGAGGCACAAGGGGCCAGGTTTATGATGGGACTGCGTTGCCCTCACGTCACGCAAGGCAACGCAAGCCCTTTCATAAGATCCACTCGGCCACACAGAGCCATCTTGCGTGCCCGGTGTGGCATAGTGAATGTGGAGTAACACACGGCCGTGCAAGTCACTGCCTTGCGTTGCTCTGCCCTGGGAAGGCGTTCCAAGTGCAGAACGTGGGTGTTCTCACGCATCCACCAATGGTTTTTAGCACGATCTCCGATTTACTAACAATACAACATTCTAAGGTCTCTTGATCTTTGTTATTCCCTCTTTCTACATGGGCTGCATTCTGCTGAGGAAAGAGGAAAATGCCTCTAAGGGTTGTTGTGCAGAAAGGTGCCCTTTATTGCACAAAAAAATCCTGTCTGTGAAAGAGGCATCCTTGCACCGGGGTGGAAGGGTGTCTGCGTTGGCGCTGGACTGCCCAACAGCGTACCAGCGCAGAGCAAGAGAAGCAACGCGCCGTGTCTTAGCCGATATGGCTCATTCCTGCCCCCTCCATTTGACGCAGTGCAGCAAGTTGTTTTGTTGCGTTGTGTTGCGTCTAATCTTGGTAACATCAGCCCCAAAGTGTGAAGATGGTGTGCGTACCATACCGTCCACTCGGGCAGCTTCTCTTGGGACTCTGTGCCTGAAGTTCCTAATTGAAGATGAAGCTAAGTCTTTCCCTGTGATGTCAGTTCCTGTTTGAACCACATATAAGGAGGCGTTGACAGTGATGGGTGTGTCGCAATACATTCATTCCCTTCTTTTTCATCCCATGCATCTCCCACTTGCTATTATTTTTGTCCCTGATTTCTGCTCCTCCAAAACGAGACTTTTTTAGGATTTGTTTCTGAAAGAGTGTGCTCATCCCCTCTCTCTTCACTGTGTCCAGGAAGGGTGGGTGCCCTGCTCATCTTCTCTTGCACAAATGCTCCTCTTCAATCAAGATCTACAAGTTTGCCAAGTTTTCTGCCATTAGAGCTTTTTCTTTCTCTTTTCATTTGCACGATTAACTACAAAGTGGTTTCTAAGAGAAGTTACCCTTTCATCTGGAAGAAGGAAACTTCACAGGCTTTCTTGGCGTGCAGTTCTTGACTGATTACAACGCCAATGGCTGCTATGGCGTTGTCTCAAGTCGTAACTCAAGAGCTGTACAACTGGCTTCAAGACGAACCTTGGCAGTAGGGTCAACAGATATCCCAGCAGCCCCTTCAAGTACCCCATGCTTTTCTGCGCTTCCTGTGAAGTTCCGGGAATTTTTGGATTCGCTCAAGGTGCGTTTTGCTTTACGCAATCAAGATTGAGCGACGCTTACCCGATCGGTGGCCCAGTGACCCCGCTTAAGCTATGGTGACTCCTCTAGTGTTGCTCCAGACTCTGCTTTGGTTATTCCTCTTATGTTTAAAAAAATATATATATCATATATTTTTATTGAATATATGATGACAGGGAAATAACAGTCCAATCAGTATCACCAGGCTTCGTAGATATACATTATCGAGACCGGATCCCCCGCTTCACACAAGCTGGAACTCGACGTTATCATAAGTCTGCTTCACTGCATATAGTTGTGGCTGCGTCCCCAACCATGATCCTGTCTAGACTGGATCATAGCAACGCCATCTTTCTGGGAGCACCCGAATTCACCCTCAACAAACTACAACAAATTCAGAACGCCGCAGCACGGCTTCTCACGAACACCCCGGCCAGAACATCTGCCAAACCAGCGCTGAAACTGCTGCACTGGCTCCCAATAAGAGAAAGGATAAAGTTTAAATCCCTTTGTTTGGCACATAAACTTCTACAGGACAAGGCCCCCCCCATCCTCAAAAACTTAGTCACGCCCTACAAAGCCAATAGGCCCCTCCACTCGGATCATGAACATCTTATCACAGTGCACAGAGTAAAAAAGGCACACACAGGAGGTCGGCGATTCTCGGTGAACACGGCTAGACTGTGGAACGCCCTACCTCTCAAACTCAGGAGCGAACCCTGTCATCTCCGCTTCCGAAAACTCTTGAAAACTCACCTCTTCCCCTGAACCTCTTTTCTCTTGGTCACCACCTCTGGGCTCTTTCCCAAAACTGTACCTTTGTACCCACAATTGACACATCGCAGGCCACAGGTAAGGACCTTGTAAAAGGTACCATGGGAACCAAGGGCACTGTGACTAGGGAACACCTCTGGTCACAGTGCACTTGGCTCCCAGCAGCACCTATTGTGACACCCTTAAAGGCCCTGTACCTAAACACTGGCACACCGCCATTGCAGGCAATGTGTTTTGGTGCAGTGAAAAGTGAAGAGTCGACATGGCACACACCCCTGTGTGCCATGCCTGCACCCCACTGCCTGCGGCCTAGGTAAGCCACTGCTCTAACAAGGTGCACTAGCCCTCAGGTGAGGGTACAGTTGTACCCTGTAAGTGTAGTAAAGAGTTTATGGTCTGGGAGTTTGTCATCATGAACTCCACAGCTCCATAATGGCTTTACTAAAACCTGGGAAGTTTGGTATCAAACTTTTCAGCTCATTAAACCCACACTGATCCGAGTGTGGGATTTAATGTAAAATGCACTCAGACAGCATCTTAGAGATGCCCCCTGAAAAATGACCAGCCTTGGTGAGGTTCCTGAATGTCTACACGTCATTTGCCATCATCAGACAGGTTTCTAGACCCCTGGGTAGAGGGCCTCCACTCTCTGGGTCTAGAAACAAAGCCCATCCTAGTCAGAGGTGTCATGCCTCCTCCCCCAGGATGGTTTGGGTTCCCAAAGGGGAACTTCAAAGACCTGCTGTCTTTGTGAGCTGTTCCTGCCTTTTGCTATCCCCAGCAACTGGCTCCCACTGGATCTGTCCCCACTTTGGGCGGGAGAATCAGCGGGGAAACTAAACTAGGAGGAGGTGTGCCCACCTTTGCCAAACCCACTCCTCAGGTGGGGGAAGAGAGGTGAAGCACATGCCTCAGTCCCCTCCCCAACCACCCAACCAATCAGGAAGAGGCTCATGCCCCCCTGTCACTGGAGGGTGGCATAATAGGGGGCGTACTCACCCCAAGGAAGGAACCCATTGATCCAAACTTGCACCCCCTTTAGGGCCCCTAAATCTAGTATTTAGAGGCCACCCTGAACCGTGCCTCCTCAGATTTGAGGAGGAAAGAAGAAGGACTGAACAGTCATGCGGATCCCGGAAGAAGAGAACACCTACTGCTTTGGCCCCAGCCTTACCGGCCTGTCCCAACTCTGACCTGCCTACAGCAAAGAAACCGGTATGTCCTGCAACCAGTAGCCCCCCAGAGCCTGGATACCTGCCCTGCACTCACATTACAGACTCTGTCTCCCATGAGCACCGGATATGCTCAAGAAAGACTCCAAGACCAGAATCCGGATTCAGGTGACTCCACAATTCTAACCCACTGTGCACCTAACACTCACTACTCGAGTTAGTGGCCCAACACCACAAAGAGATTTCCCCAGTGATCCTGACCTTGAATCTGGTGATCCCCGACCTCCCTCAAGCTTCAAGATGACGCCTGCAGGTTCAACCTGAAGGGTCCTCCCGACAGCGACCAGAGCTGGTAAGAAAACCCGAAGCCAGGAGACACCCCTTCACCCGACGCCCCATGGCATCGGGTGGTCCAACCCACAGTATCCAGGCACCCCTCCAGATCTCAACTTACCTCTCCAGCTGGTGGACGCCTTTAGGAGGTCTCCTTACCCAAGCCTGCAGCAACTTCACCGAACTGAAGATCTCCATTGAAAAGCCCAGGGTCCGATGTCCTTTTTGCACCCGGCCGCCCCAGTGCTGCTGGTGGTGCAGCTCCTGCTCTGGTCTTTGGCCCCTGCAGTGCTGACCTTAACCCCGGAGCTTTGCTCCCACACCAGAGCGGCCTGCTCGTCAGCATCCCCTAACCGAAGGCCCCCTCAGTCCCATTGGCTATCATTGGGCCCTGCACTCTGCACCCGGCCGCCCCAGTGCCGCTGCTGGTGTAACTCGAGTGCCCATCCAGACATTAGGGAACCTTGGTCTTAACCCCCAAAAATCCTGCTTGTAAGTCATGTTCCCTGAGAAACGGCCAACAGTTTTTCTCCCATAGGAACCCATGATCCAAGTTTGGGCCTAAAATGTTCCAAGCGTTGGACAAATGTTTGTATGGAGAAAAGATAACTAAAACTGTAAAGTATACTTACCTTGTATTGTGAGACCCTTAGGTGTGGTATCTAGGCATGCCACCCTCAGTACTCAAAGTAATCTGAAAGTAACTAAAAAATGATTCCAAAAGTTATTATTGTGTAATGCAAACTGCTTTCTAAATCAATCCCAAACTGTAACTATTGCAAAATTCAATCATTACTGCATTTCATTGTGAAATCAT
The DNA here is from genome assembly GCF_964263255.1 of Lissotriton vulgaris. Classification (NCBI taxonomy): domain Eukaryota; kingdom Metazoa; phylum Chordata; class Amphibia; order Caudata; family Salamandridae; genus Lissotriton; species Lissotriton vulgaris. Next base: position 1,566,878,411 of record NC_141696.1, read on the forward strand.
GCATTCCAAGTATATTTTACCTACGTTTGCCAAGTCCTGCTTGGTTCTAGAAATAAAATACAAGCATATCTTTTGTGATACTTACCCAATTGGTCTGGATTCAGTCTCCGAGTGTGTGCCTTCAGTCTTGATTGAGTGAACACCATAAACGCTTAAGACACCCTCTGGATAAGCCTGACTGCTCGCCCACACTACCAGAGAGAGAGCTGTCAGTACTTACCTCATTTAGCCTCTGCCATCTCTCTGGGGACTCCCTGGACGCTGTGCACAATATACCCTACTTGGGTATAGTCTATACAGAGCCCGCTTCCTACACCAGCTCAGTCAGGTCCCCTTTTGACCAATGGATTGCAAGAGATACAGGCCCTGTGCAGCATCTTGAGTTGCACCATAAGAAATTGTGATCTGATCCCCTGTGATCCCCTGATCCCGTGTGGTGCCTGCCACCTTGTACATGCACATGCAGGGGGGGTACCATAGGCACCCCCAAGTGCAGCACCCCACCCCCCCACCCCTCCCGGGGGTCCGCAACAGGCCCCTGAAGGCATTCTCCACCTGTCTTTTTGCGGCGGAAACTCTGCCGCAAAAGACAGGCCTCATAATGCCAACGGAGGCGCCTGCACGGCATCGCCTCCATTACCCCATGGTACCGGGTCCCACAAGGCGGGTACAAAAGGACCTCCTTGCGGGACCATGGCGGGCGGTCTTTCCGTCCGCTGTGGTACCTTTCCCATTTCCACTGCCATCCTAATTTGGCAGTGGGAATATTCAGGGTGATGGCGGGAAGTCTGCCTCCGCTGGGCCGGCGGTCCTCACCGCCGGCCCAGCGGTGGCGGACTTCCCGCCATCGTAATCGGCCCCTAAGTTACGTGATTCCACATCAAATGTAACCTGCTCTCTGCTCCCTCACAGGGATTATGCTTGTGCCAGACCAGTGCTTTAAATGGGCCGGCCCTGTCCGGTACAGAGTACCTGCGCTTCTATTGTTCCATTTCAAGCCCTGTGCCAGACCAATCGAACATGGCGCGATGGTATCTTTCCGTCGGATCTTTGGACGAGATTCACGTGACTTGCTTTGAGGAAATGACAATAACTGTCCAAAGAATTGCGTGGAATGATCCAGTTACACGCCCAGCATTTTTCACTCTTTTTTAGAGTGGATGCACCCTCCCATCCATTGGGGTTCCCTGGATGCATTTTTCGGTAAAACTATTGCACAGAAGCGCCTGTGACAAAAAGCACAGCGCCTCGTTTTCTGTTTGTCCACGGTTGTTCTCGGCTCCTACGATAAGATGTTTTCTCAAACGACACCTTACTTACGCGGAGTAATCTCTGGCGTTTGCGCAACAAGTGTCATTTAACATGCCATAAATTACGCTAGTCTGTGCCGGCGTAAACAACATTTCGCCTAGGCATGGTTCACGGAGGCTGTGTGGCCGCTGCTTCTGGCCGTTTGTGGGGCGCTGTAAGGCAGTGGCCTAGTGTGATATTTCAGACCGAGGACCCTTGTCTTCAGGGTGTGGGGGGCGCCCCGAGGGGGCAGTTGTGGCTAAAGCCCTCTCTGCCGCTTCAAAGGGGTCTCTGGAAACCAATAACCGGCTGTCACTTCTGAGATCCGAGCGACCCCTCGCAGTGTTTAAAATGTCACCCAATAACGGTGACAAATATATTATTTTATCATTTGGGGGGGTGGGGCGTGGGGGGTTGTTAGCAGTTGATTTAAGGCACGGGGCACATCACTCCTGATGCCTTGTAGGGGGGCGGGGGCAGGACCGGAAGCGCAGGGACAACTGACACCCCACAAAATGCTCTTTTTCGGGGAGCCGCCTGCCGGGCGGAAATTGCCATCTCGTTAAACCCAGGGCAGCGGGAGGGGAAATTGGCTGCAGCAGCTGGGGGGGGGGGGGTGGTACCCTGAAGCGCGCCGACAAGAGCGCCTTTGTTGTGAGTTCGAGGCGCTTCACGCACCCTTATAATAAGAGGAAAGGGGGGGGTGGGTCTAGCAGAAGCCACACATGTGTCCACACACCGACCGAACATGTCCATTTATTCGGGTGGCGGGTGGCCATGCGGGGAAGCCACCTTTAAGAGTGCGGGGTCTTCCTGACCCCCTGTATGTGGCAGATGCCAGGTGACAGGTGAGAGGAAGCGCGCGCTTTACGCATAGCTGGCCTGGCGCTCACTGGGTTAACTGAAGCCTCTTTCTGTAAAGCAGCGCTTGAGCCCTTCCCAAGGGCCTCTCGGTGATACACATAGCGCCTAAAGTGGGGGCACCGTCACCCCAAGCGCTCCTCCCATTGGTAAAGATGACGGGACAGGGGCCTAGCAGCTAACTGTGATTTGCCGAGGGTCACACCGTTTAGTGAAGCAATGAATGTGGAACTAGAAACCCGCCCTCAGTTGCAGAGTGTAGCGCCTACTCTTCACCTGTCCAGTGGCGGCTCTCAGGGAACGGGGGCTGTGGGGGGGGGGGGAATTTGGGGGGTAGAACATTATTAACAAGCATTGAAAATGCAATAGGTCTCGCCTTGATTAAGTTAAAGCGATTTACTTTGCTAATGGTATTGTATAGCAAAGTAAATGTCTGACTTAATTAAAGGCGAGACCTATTGCATTTTCAATGCTTGTTCATCTTACATTCTACTTCTAGGCGCGAGTGTCCAAGGAGTGAGTGAGTGTCAACATCTTAGGGCGGCTTAGAACCCCATTTACAATGCCACACTGCGCCACGCAAAGGGATGAAAGGTGACGTAAACCCTAGAATGAGTTTTACCAAGACACGCGCAGTGCTAACGTGTGCGGCCCTGTGTGGCTTGGTATATGTGGAGTAACGCACCCAGCGCAAGCCGCTGGTTGCGTTACTCAGAATGGGGGGCGGGGGCTGTTCCCATGCGCGCACCCATTTATTCTGAAGCATTCCCACACGTACCAACCCTGGTAGCCCTGAAATGTGTCAGCATTGCACGCCTTCCCACCGGAGCTCCAACGTGGATAAATATCTTTATTTCTCCTCGTTGTTTCCTCTTTTTAAGTGTGCTGCATTCTGCAAGGGAAACATATTTTTGTTTCCGATATTTTTCTTTTGCATAAAGGTATAAATCTATATTTTTAACAGCAATATTTGTGTTCTTGATATTTGTGGTTTTACTAGTTAAGTATAGGAAGTCGATATGTCTCTTATCAATATTTACTTTCCGATATTGTTGTTTCGATATTGCATGCTTCGATCCCGTGTCAGTGATCCCGAGGGGAGGACGCTCGGTTGTGGATGGTTAAGATATTGTTAATACATTGCGATGGGAGTCTTCAACTCTTTGCTGCAATGGAGCAGCATTAGAGCCGTCATGAATGATGGACACAGGGATGTTGTTCCAGATCCTGGGTGCACAGATGGAAAAGGCGCGTGGGCTTGTTTTTTCTTCCCTTTTTACGCTTCTTAGTCTAGTCAGACGGTGTCCTTGCTGCGTGTGAGCCGAGACCACCAGAGATGGCGATCTTCTCTGAAAGATTAGCGGGGTGCAGGTTGTGAAGGCTTTCTAAATAATGCAACTGGTTTTGAAGATGGTGCAGGACGGCGAGGGGAGCCAATGGAGGTTCATCAAGATGGGGGTGCTGTGATCATATATCTTCAGGCCCTGGACGAGACGTGCTGCTGAGGGGAGAACGCTGTATGTTTACAAGGTTTATGTCATTGATCCAGGATCGTATGGTTTCTTGTTTGTTGTTCGGCCGTGGTTGGGTTGAGCTTCAGGCAGGCGCTGGACGTCCAGGTCTGGGTGGTGAGCAGGAAGTGCATGAGGTGTTAAATCTTTGAATCATAGGAGATGTGGACATTGAATTGTGTGCCATTGGCACGTTGGCCAAGCTTGATGCTGTTATCTGTGAGTAGAGGTCGGGGTGGCTAAATGTAGAGGTTGAAGACAGCGGGGGCAGTATGGAGTCCTGGAGACTCCACAGGTGAGAAGGATATTTTGTGACCTGGAGGTGCCTGTGTGAACAGACTTAATCAATCAATCAATCAATTGATCAATCAGTATTTGTAGAAAGCGGCTGTCACCCAGTGGGCAACACAGGCCCTGGGGGTGGTGAGAGTCAGTCAAAGAGCCAGGTCTGGAGTCCCTTCCTGAAGCGGGTGAGAGAGGGGGAGGTTTGGGAGGTCTTTCCATGAATTGGCGGTGAGTTAGGAGAAAGAATGACCTCCACTGAGGCTATGCCATATGCGGCGGACGTGTGCGAGGGATGCAAATCAGAGTTGTCTGGACAGCTGGTGGAACATCTGGTGGTGAATGATGGAGGAGGGTCTGGTGTTGTGGAGAGCCTTGTAGGCGAGCGTCAGCAGATAGAATTTGCATCTCTTCTGGACCGGAAGCCAGTAGAGGCTTCTGTGGAGACTGGTGTTGATGGGTAAGATGGGAAGAAAGTCAGTGAAGGACATTGCCGGAGAGTCCCTTTTGTGTAAGGGTGGGATGTCGAAGGCATCTGAGCGGTCCAAGTATATCGAGAGGCAGGGGTCCTCTCCATCTGGCACCGTACTTAAAAATCTGTACTCAGACATGCACACAAACCAACAGCCACTTCTGGGGTGTGGTGCTTGCAGGAGAGTAGGATCTGCTTACTAAGGTGTACCCCACTTTTTGCTGGTGTTTCACTGCTCTTCGACTTTAGTCTCACTGGGGCCCTGCTAATCAGGACCCCAGCCTAGCTGCTTCCTCTCTAAATTGATTGCATCTACATTAGATACACTCCAGATTGGTTACTGGGTTGCCCTTGTGGGTCACTAGTATATGGTACCTTAGGTACTAAGGGCATAGGTACCCCAGAGGCCTACCAGGGGCTGAAGCATGTATTATGCCACCCCTGGGAAGCCTTCCAAAATGGCACCACAGGTCTGCACTTGCAGCCTGGGTAAGGTTGTGCATGCACTCCTTACTAAGATTAGGCTACCTATATCTACCTTTAATCACTGACACATATAAACCTGTAAGATACTATGGCAGGCCTTATCAATCCTGAAGGCAGAGTGCTTGGTTTTGTGCGAGAGGGTGCCCATGCACGAGCATGACCCCTCTACAGCTTTCGGAATCTATTCTCTTTAGCTGTTCTGTGATGCAGCCAGACCATATACTCTTAAGTGCATTATAACCTCGCTGTTAATGCTAACTTTGGAATGGCTGCATGGAAACATGTTGTGTTTGGTGTCAAACACTTTGGAATCATACCCACCTGCCAGTCCTGGCGGCGGGGGTAGAATTCTACCCTTCAAGAGGGAGAAGACATGTACACACTTACCTAACAGGTAATAGTTTAAAAGAGCCCCAGCATCACAAGATGGATGCTGCAGCCACAGACAAGAGTCTGACCTCCTGTTGCTGGGGGAAACTCCAGCAAGGGCGGCCTGGACAATAGGTTTCCTGTCACAGGGAGGTGTAACCACCTCCCAGACAGGCTTTAGTGTATTGGGGCTGGGTGGGTGCATTCAGTGAATGCTTTTCAGACAGTGCTTGGGGCACACTTGGTGTCCCTGTGCATACCCCAGTTCAAACCGGTTGCAGGGGCACTCAGCCCTTGCTCTGGAGCGAAACTGGACAAAGGGAAAGGGATGTAACCACCCCCTCCCTGGGTCCTCCCATAGGTGGGACCCTAGAGTAAGTCCAACCCCTAAACTTAGTATAAGTATGGGAACCCAGTCCTTAGGACTTTAAATTACACTGGATGAAACTCCGCAATATATATCCTGGAACTTCGACATTCTATTTTGACTAGAAGACGGAAGACTCTCCCTTGGAGGCAAGGAGTGATTCCCCTGTTCAAACAGGCACCAAAGAAGCATCTTGCCGGTCTGCATTTCCAAGGCTCCCGTCAGATCCTAATGATGATTGTGACTTAAGACACAGATTTCCATGACTTCTCCGAAGCCGACACGAGATCCCAACAAAGCTGAGACCCGCAGCCATCACGAGAGATGTGGGACCGGAACTCCTGGACACGTGCACATTTGCAAGTGCATTGACTTCTTTTGCAAAGCTGTGCATTGGGATACTTGTAGTTCAAACCCTGAGCAGCATTTGCACTGAAGATTGTAGGCCTACACCCCACGAGTGTTCCGTGAGCCCGCTTCTAGCATTTCCGCTCAAGGCTCCTTTGAGATCCCTGGTCCATCGACTGGTGGGTCCCCACAAATGTAACTCTTCTGTTTCTTGGACTTTCCTGGTTGTTCCAGATGTGCCCTGCCTCCCCTCCAAGGGGTCAGTCCCTCAGATCTTGCTGGTCCGCACCGAAGCCAATCTTGGCTTTTTGCATGAGTTGCTGTTGCCAAGGCTTGTTGGGTCCCATCCAGAATCCGACACCAGAGAGCTCAACATCCTTTGTGGGACAGCTTGAATCCAGCTCCTGGTCATCGTCGACGCCTCCTGGTCCTTGTGGCTGAAGAGTCAAGCTTCACCTTCTTCACCTGAATTCACCCGACATTGGTTGGCATCTTCTCATCGCCTTCCTGGTCACTGGCTAGCAACCCAGACTCTGTCCCCTCTGATTTCAGGTTCTTAAAATCTTCGATCCATCCTTGGTTCCACCCGGACACTTTCGACTTGGTCGCCAGCAGCACTTCGCAGCAGATCGGCATTGAAAACGACGACGAAACCCAACACCAAAAGACACCTATGCACCCGGCTTCCCTGAGTGAGGTAACTCGAGTACTCCAGCGCTCCCGTGGATATTGAATCTAGAACTGCCTAGTTCTAAAGGGGTTCGCTCCAAGTCCTCTTCTAAGTGTCCTTCCTTTGTAATTTTCCGAACACAACTTCCCCCATAGTAGTAAATGGTGATTCGCGTCTGTGTTTAGAGACTGCACACTTCCCCCGTGGGCCCCCTGTGTTGATAGAGCGCGCAGTTCACCCGGGTCACCGTATTCACCAATTACTTACACGCACTGGGCCCTGGCGTGCATAAAAGTTTAATACACCATTGACATTTGGGGTGAACTGGGTGATGGCTTCTGCTGCACGCTTCTATGAGTAATTAAGGTTTGGGTTATACCTCTGCTTACCATGTACCTGACTTACCACAGGCACAAATTTTCGACGGACCTGGAGCTATAAGGGAAAATAGTAGACAGGGAACCTAGAAAAAATATATTCTTTATACTTCAGTACATACTTATCCACAATTTCTGTAAAATGACCACAGACACCTGATGAAGTTTAAAACTTTATATAAGGGTTCAAAGAGAAGATGCCAAGACAATAAGCGATATGCAGAATAATATATCAAACATCAAAATCAACACCAATAAGTAACTTTGTATTAGAATTATAACCATTAGAATATATGGGAAGACTAAAGGTAGGAATTTTAGAACAGAACTAGTCACTGCAATTTTATACTAGGACACGAGTTTAAGATTGGGACCTAAAACATGTACTTATCCTAAGTGTTTAAACTATTCTTACTAAATTCACTGCAATCAACTAAAGGAAAGGGAAATACTGGAACATACTAATAAATATAACAGTTTGGCAATTTTCTAAAGGGGGGAGAGAAGTGGAACAAACCTACTAAGCAATCACATTCAATTTGCTTTAAAGGTGATAGAGCAGTATCACTGGCGAAAGTGTTTAACTGAAAGAATTAAGAGAGAGAAAGAGAGAGAGCTGCAACCCACGGACGAATATTTACCTAATTCAGATTGAAGACTAACCCTGGCCACGGGTCAGATGGGAAGACGGGGACAAGGACCCTCAGAAAAGGAATACCAGAATGCGAACAGGTACAGCCCACGGACAGATCAGGACAGGATACCCCTCTGGTTCAGGTCAAAGGGCTGGGCCTCCCAGGGTACGACCAACACACGCAGCTTCGGACGGCAACGCCTGCGTTACCCCCTTCTGCCAGTAATCCGCCAGAAACCCCGATTGGATTTTCGAATTCCCCAGCAAAGTGCTTCGCCAGCACTTAGGATTTTCCACCCCTTAGGAGTTTGTGGAAAGTATGGACAGAGTGCTCCGCAGCACTTTCAGCTTGAGCACCTATTGAGATCGTAGGGTCAGTGACAGGTCTGCTACTCGGACAAGTCGGACAATTTTCCTAAGCTAAACTAGGGCAATTATACTATTTTGGGGTCCCTCAGACCACCCACTAATGTTGCAAGTGACAGTTTCCCACATTATGATTGGTCAGGAGAGGTGGTGCGATCATTACCACCTCCTAGAATTCAACTTTTTCTTCTCAAATATTAAAATTTTCTACCCGCCCCTTGAGTTCACGTTCTCATGCATAGAATACATCAGTACAACAAGAGTTCACATTAGGTAGCAACAGAGTTGCATCGTCCAAGGTAAGACTCTGCTTTCCCAGGGAACTTCTCAGGCGCATTGTGCTTCAGGAGCCAGCTGGCTTGTCTCAGCTTCTGCGCAGTTAGGATTTTCCCCAGTCACATGACAGGGTTCAGAGGAGCCTCAGTATGGCGTTGCTCACGTATGCCCCAGCCCACAAAGACGCGGTACATGAAAAGTAAGCGAGAACAAATTAAAATCACATCAAAAATTATCACACTGTATACCATGATAAAATTCTAACCAACCCTTACTTTATAATGACTATAGCGTTACTGTTTAGTGCGAAAAGACAGATAGGCTGAAGCAGCAGTAGCAAGCGGAGAGCGTGGTGAGAGTCAAGCGGCCATTTTTGCAACAGTGCGCATGAGCACAAATTCCCTCCAGAATGCGAGTGCGTCACATCACATGGGTATGACCGACGCATGCGCAGACTGAATGTCAGCGAAGCAGCCGATTCTTTAGTGCAAGCTTCGTTAATATGGAAAAGACATACGAGCAAGCATCCTGGGGACACCCGCGGGTATGGGAAAACGTATAATAAATGACAAACAATTATTTTAATAGGATTATACATTAGGCGAGGTTCTTGCACGGGAACAAGGCGCTTTTCGTGCGAATCCTTGCTCCATCAATCCCCTCTTTGATGATATTTACTATCATCACCACATAAAGGAAACAGATGCCAACTTTTCATTCATCCACATCACTCATTTGTATTTCAACAAATTTGTTGTTGAGTTTTCTTTCAGCTTCTCTATGAGAGTGGTGATTTTTCACCTTCTTGTAGACTTCATTTCTTAATTCCTCTAATTCTAGCTCATCAATATTTCTCTTCACCCCCCTCTTGGGTTCTAGAGACTTCTTTTTGCATTTTTGGCATTTGCAACAGATAAAGATAATCAATACGCCCACACCTATCACGACTATTGGCATCAGTATTTTCCACAAAATATTTCTACCTAGGTTAGAAAACCAACTACCTATAGAGGAGAGACCTCCAGTCAGTCTCGTCCAGGCACTGTCAACCTCCAATGGTTTGAGTTCTTTCTCCAAATTAGTTATGTTCTTCACATATTGTTTTAATTCAATACTTTTATCTGGAATGTAAGTGCAACAATGTTGCGCTTTCAGCATTCTACAGACTCCGCCCTCTTTTGCTAATAGGGTGTCAAGGGCAAGCCGGTTTTGTAAAACCATTGATCTGATCGCAACCATTTCAGTATTGACCATCAGGAATCCAGCAGCAGTGTCCGTTGATTAACCGGTCCACTACTGTAGACAATTTGCAGATTCTATGGGTGTTCAGAACTACCCCCATTCCAGGTATCAGTGCACTAAAAATATCACCTATAATTTCACCTACACTTTCACGTTTACTACGCACTAAGCCATTAGTTTCTTCATCGCTTCCAGCTGCATTATTCACATGGTATATTTTCGGGAAAACAATGCCAAAGTAGCAGCTTCCATACCAGTGATCCGGCAATTTGAAATAAGCCTTGTTCCCACATATATAATATATTCCGGGAAACACAGGTTCTGACCCATTTTTGAAACCCCAACCTCCAATTACCTTGTAATTATGTTCACACTCGCTGGAACCGATGAATACATTGTTATAGTACTCTGTCTTTTCCCTATGGATACAAAGTTTCCCTTTTCGTTCAAAATCCAGCAACAAGGCAGGATTAGCTTCGCCTTGCGAGGTGTTATCCATGTGCTCAGCCCACCTAGGGACTCTATCTTTTTCGTCATTTGCTTTCTTTTGAAACTTTTCTCTCCTTCTGTCTGCCATCTTAATGAACATCTTTTCCTGCTCTTGTAGAGAACAGGTCAGATTTCCTTGCCTTGCTTCATCTAAATCTATGTTGCCTATAGTCAGAAAATATTCTCCCATATAACGAGTCACGTCACTGGTAGTATGTACACGGTTCAAATGTCCTCTAATAGGAAGTTCAGAAAATACTACGTCATCATTTGAATAATAGTACTGCAAAGTGCTTCTATAGAACAAGCTAGCTAAGATACTGCAGGAAATTCCATAAGTTAAAGGTAGGTGGTGGTATGTCACGCCTTCAGCCACTGAGGTAGGTAGCTTCATGCAGACATAACAGTCTTCTATTTCCATAGCTTCTACGTAATGCACCAACAAATTAGCAAAAACATTCAAATGTGTCCTGTTTCTCATTTTGTGGAAGTGTAGTCCATCCTCATCTGATGTTTCTAAATTAGGTCGTGTGTGTGTCAAGCCTACTTGTTTGTCGCGTCTTTCTAAGTTTCGTGGTGTTTCTACAGTCTGTACAACCCCTACGTCTACTGCTTCTGGATCAGTAGGGGACAAATTTGGATTTTTGCTTATCATAAAAGGTAGAAAAACTGTTAGTGCTATCCACATTATTATTAGCATTGCTATACTACACAAGCATATTTTACAGCAAGTTTTAAGACACCCACATCGGGACCTTCCAGAGACATTCGGATCAGACATTTTTAGCTTACAGGTGGCTTTTGCTACCCTTCTTCGTTTCTTGGCACCAAAGGCTCACTTCGGGATTCTCTCAAGGAGGGTCTTCGTCAGAACTCCGATCAGCGATAGACTCGTCGTCACTGTTGCCACTGTGGTGTGGTTCGTCTATTTCCTCCAACACAAAGTAAGTCCACTCAGGGCTCCGATACAGTCGGTTCTGTTTCTTTAGTCTGTCGCTTTTTCTCAGCGATTTTCCTTGGGCTGCCTTTCTTTCACTTTCAGCCCTTTTTCGGTCTTTCAGTTTCTCTTCGACTGTCTTTAGTCTGAGTCTTAGTCTTTTGACGTATCGGGGTGCACTTCTGCCTCCGTGCCTCCCAGTAGTTGAGGAGACTTGGCCTTCTTCGTGCACTCTCTTTACTTTTTGTTGTGGCACCTCTGTTTTCCTGCCTGTCTGACTAGTTCCAGGTCTTTCATCTACTTCTTCTGCCTGGTCCCTATTCTGACCCTGCTCAGATTCAAATCGCACTTGCTTTTTATTTCTGGTTACTGTTGTTTCCGTTGTCTGAGCACTTTGATCCAGTTCTATCTGTTCCTGTTCATGCTCTTCGATCTCTTCGCTTTCTCCTGCATGAACGTCAGCTCTAGTTTCTAACTGTCCCTCTCCACCTTCTGGAGTCTCCGGAGGAGTTTCGGTGTCTTTATCTGACTCTACTTGGCCTACTTCCTGATCAGGTGTGATGTGATTCTCGTTGACCTGATCTGCTTCGTCTATTTCTAGCTCACCTGGACTATCCCACTCACTGTCTAAGTAGGAATATTTCCGGGTTCGTATTGGATCATGAACCTGGTCGTCGGCAGGGAACCACTCAACGTCTCGACTTGTGCTCGGCAGTTCGATGTCAGCTAGTTCTGGACTCTCCTCCTCGGGAGCTTCCTCAGCTGCGCTGCCTTCAGCTTCAGTCGCGTTTTCTCCAGTTACTCGCTTTGTGTGGCTGGCGTGGATCCACTTCGGTACGCCCGCACACTTTACAGCAGTTGTAGTGACGAGGATCACTTGTCGTGGCTTTCCCCACCTTGGTTTCAGGCAACTGCTCCGGGTGTGTTTCTTTAACGCCACCCAATCTCCTGGTTGCAAGTTGTGTGCTGGAGTCTTTGGCCACTCGTCTTCTGTCTCTCCAATCTGCTGAGAGAGAGAACGCACTTGGTCACCCAGCTGCTTGCAGTATTCTAGTACCATATCATCAGAAATGCTTAGCAGTTTGTGTCCGGGTACCCATGCCTGTCGCATCACTCTTCCCATCAACACTTCATGGGGGCTCAGGCCAGTTTTTCTGTTCGGGATACTTCTCAAACTCATCAGCACAAGGGGTAAAGCCTCTATCCAGTTCATTTTTGTGGAATCACACATTTTGGCCAATCTGGATTTCAGGGTGCCATTTATTTGTTCCACTACTCCCGAAGCCTCTGGATGGTAGGCACAATGCAGTCTTTGCTTCATTTTGAATGCTTTACAGAGTTCCTCTAGGACATCGTTGGCAAAATGCCCACCTTGGTCCGTTTCGATTGTCTCTGGGATTCCATACCTAGGTATCAACTCCCTGAGCAATAATTTGGCAGTAGTTAGGGCATCATTTTTCTTAGCGGGATAAGCTTCCACCCACCGGGAAAATAGGCAAACTATGACTAAAATGTATCTATACCCTTTGCACCTAGGCATGGTTACAAAGTCTGCCTGCATTCTGACAAAGGGACCTACTGCCTTTCCAACCGTACTTTGTTCTACCACAGTCCTTTTCCCTGCATTGAACTGCTGACACACTAGGCACCTCTGGCAAAGCCTTTCCGCCTGGTTCCTGAACTTTGAATTACAGAACACCTTGTCAAACACTCGACACATCGCGTCTCTTCCCATATGTGTTGGTTCATGTATCATTCTGATCATGGGGTCGATCAAGCTATCAGGCAGTACAGGCACCCCAGTCGAATTCACCACCACACCATCATCTCTCAACTTGCATCCATTTGCAGCCCACCTTCCTTTTTCTTGTCGGTCTGTTGCCTGTTGCAAATCTTTTAATTCTTCCCACGTTGACACATTCTCAAACAACATAAGTTGGCAGCTGGTTCCACCCCACAATGCAATTTGGAGTGACATGTGGTATCGGGCACAGAACTGGGCAATTTGGTCAGCGTACCTATTACCGGCGGTCACATCGTCATTTCCAGATCTGTGAGCCGCGCACTTGACCACAGCCAATTCTTTGGGCAATTGGATAGCTTCCAGTAAGTTATGCACCACCTTTCCGTTTCTGATAGGGGTGCCTGAGGAAGTCATGAATTCTCTTTGCAACCACAATTGGCCGAAGTCATGAACAACCCCAAAACAATACTGGCTGTCTGTGTATACAGTTATTCTCTTGTTCTTACCCCTCTTACACGCTCTAGTTAACGCGATGAGCTCTGCCACTTGTGCAGATTTCACCTCGCTCAGGTAAGATGCTTCTATGGTTTCTGTCAACGTAACCACAGCATAGGCAGCACTCAGGCCCCCACTCTCATGTCTTAAACACGAGCCATCCACGAACATTGTCTTATCCCCATCGAGTAGTGCTATTTCACGAATGTCTGGACGGGGCTTTGTACTGAACTCAGTCAAATCGATGCAATTATGTTCCCCTTCCTCTTCTTGGTCTACATCCAGAGGGACAGGTAACAGTGTCGCTGGGTTTAGGACATTGCACCGAGAAATGGTTACATTTTCAGCACCAATCAAAATTCTTTCATACTTAGTCAGCCGACTAGGTGTGAGGTACTGGGTCTTAGTTCTAGTCAGCAGGATTACAACAGAATGAGGAACATACACAGTGACGTGATGTCCCATGACAATGTTTTCACTCTGTTCCAGACTGACGCAAGTAGCAGCAACTGCTTTCAGACACCCCGGTAATCCAGCAGCCACCGGATCTAGAGTGGCTGAAAAATAGGCCACCGGTCTCCTAATTAGTCCGTGCTCCTGGGTCAGGACTGAAAGAGCACAATTTTCTCTTGTGTCACAGAAAAGCTCAAAAGATTTAGAGTAGTCAGGCATACCCAATGCAGGAGCGGTACATAGACAATTCCTCAATGTTACCCAAGCGTTCATGCTTTCATTGTCCCAGCTGACGGGGTCTTCTATTCCTTTCTTGGTCATTTTTATCAGGGGTCTTGCTAGCGCGGCAAATCCTACAATCCATTGTCTGCAGTAACCCACTACCCCTAGGAACATTCTTACTTCTTTCTGAGTTCTGGGCAGTTCCATGGCTTTTATTATTTTGATTCTTTCGGTAGTGACTTTCCTGATTCCTTTTTCTATCTGGTGCCCCAGATACTTCACTGAGTTTTTGCAAAATTGTAACTTGTCAGGTGACACTTTATGTCCTCCCTTTCCTAGGTGATTCAGCAAGGCAATGGTGTCGGTGACACAGTCGGTCTGGGTTTTAGATGCCACCAATAGGTCATCTATGTACTGCACTAGAACAGATTCTCTCGGCAGCACCAGAGTTTCAAGGCACTTCTTTAGTATCTGGTTGAAAATCGATGGACTTTCGGTGTACCCCTGGGGGACACGATTCCAGACATAGATATGGCTGTCAAATTCAAAACTGAAAAGGAACTTGCTTTCGGGATGCAACGGGATGGAAAAGAATGCATGACACAGATCGATGACAGTGAACCATTCTGCATTCCAGGGAATCTGATATAGTATCACTGCAGGGTTGGGCACAATAGGACAGCAAGGCACGACAATCTGGTTTACCTTGCGCAAATCTTGCACTACCCGGTACTTTCCACTAGGCTTTTTGATCCCAATGATAGGCGAATTACAGGGGCTGCTCATCACTTCTTCTATTATTTCCGCTTCAAGCAGCCTGGTAATTTCAGTCGCTACTCCTGCTTTCACTTCTGCACTCATTTTGTACTGTCTGGTTTTGGGATATACAGCATTCGTTTTTATCGATATTTTAACTGGGTCTACATTTGCCATCAAGCCAACATCCTTTCCTGTGAAATCCCACACTTCTGGGACTACTCTTAACTGGAGTTCTTCAGGTAAATCCTCAACTGTTAACGGTTTGATATCTGCATCTTGTCTGACCAGCATCAATTTGTACAGGCCATCTTCATCAGGGGTCTGAATTTCGACGCCTTTTGGTGTGCAATAGATGGTACAATGCATCTTGCACAACAAATCGCGTCCTAGCAGATTCACAGGACTAGAATCACAGACCACAAATCTGTGCATTTCCTTGAAATTACCTATGGAGATTTCCATTGGTTCAGTTACTGGAGTACTTATTATTTGATTTGAGACGCCCACTACTTGAATCGCTTCTCCCGAGAGGGGTAGGTTAGGAACATCCACTGTTCTTACAGTAGATCTGGTAGCACCAGTGTCCAACAGAAAGGTGACGTCTTTTCCCTCAACCTTTCCTTCAATGTATGGTCCAGTCTGGTCTACCGGTAAGGAGGCGCCAAGCACGCACTCCTCATCCTCCCCTCTCAGGCCCCGTCAATCTTGATTTTCATAGAGGAAGGTGTCATTTAACAAGTACTGTGGAATGACTGCATCTCTTTCATTCTCGACTTCCCATACTTCCGCCCTCTCATTCTGCTGACCCTGATTCTTAAAATTTTGTCTAGGAGCGCGAGGTACTGGAGGTAGCTTTACCTGTTGCTGGTTCTTCCTTGTCCCCTCTTTCTGCACCTGTGGGTTTAAACCATTTACAGGGGCATTACCGGCCTGCAGGTGTGGACACTCGTCTCTCCAATGCCCTATCTGGCCGCACCCGTGACAAGGGAATTTTTTCATAGCCTCTTCTCTACTCAATTTAGTTCGGGGCTTTCCTCCTCCTCCCCCACCAGTGGTATTCTGTGAGTTCTTATTAGAATTCAAGTTACTTAACTGCTGTTCTTGTTGTTCAGCCAACTTCACCTGTGCCCACATTACCTTTTCCTTGAGGGCCTTCCTTTTGTTTTCGATTTCATCTTCGCAGTATTTTGCGTATTTCAGGACATCATCTATTGGTTTTCCCTGCCAACTGATTTTATTGTCTCTAATCCATTGGGAGATTTCGGGCCTTAATCCTAGCACAAATCGGTAACTGAAATGTGTCATGTCTTTCATGTCCACATTATCGATACCGCTGTATGTTT
The DNA here is from genome assembly GCF_964263255.1 of Lissotriton vulgaris. Taxonomy (NCBI): domain Eukaryota; kingdom Metazoa; phylum Chordata; class Amphibia; order Caudata; family Salamandridae; genus Lissotriton; species Lissotriton vulgaris. The sequence continues at coordinate 1,566,894,404 of NC_141696.1, forward strand.
TAAACACTTGCAGTAACCTTTCATAATAGGAGTGAACAGTTTCATCACGTTCTTGGGTGGTTCTATCTATTCGGGTCCAATCTGTTTCTTTTGCGGGAACCTTTTTCTTGAGATATTGTATGACTTGTTCATACTTCCTCATTACTTCAGGTGCAGGCGCTCCTGTTTTCTCATCTCTGGGAAATTCCTCACTGGGCCAGTCAATTTCAATTTTACAGTCGGTCCATAGATCTACAGGGACCACAATGTCGAAAAACCCATCCAGGTCTTTCAGCAGACATTTCTGAACTTTTATGAAGCGTTCTACCTGCCTGTACCAATCAACAGGCTTCTCCCGTAATTTCGGGAAGTCATTTGTAAATGACACAATATCCTGTCGGGACCAAGGGACATGGACATATTTCCCTCCCGGGACCTCTCTCATGGGACACAATTTTTCTGCGGGATTTACTTCTTTCAGCATATATTCTGACGTTTGTGATTTCGCTCTACTGTCTTCCTTTTTCTTTGCCCAGCGGGTTCTCCATTTACCCACCTCTCCCCACTTTTGCAAAAGCTTTAACAACTCCTTTACTTGGATCTGTTTTCCCATCACATTTAGGTTTTCTAAATCTTTGTCTGAAAAGTCTACTCGGTAGGGTTTCTGAAGAATTTTGGAGCGACTAACATCAATTCCCATTTCTGTGGCTGTATCCATTATCCTTTCATGGAGCATTCTAGCATTTCGGGTAAGATTTTTGCTGATAAACAATAATTCCTCTTCATTGTATGAGCTTAGGCGCTCAACTCCTACATTTCCAGCCATCATTTCTTCTATTTCTATTCTCAATTTATATATTTCTAATGCTTTGGGTTGGGGAGTGGTCTCTTTTTCCAGCATCCTTGGTCCATCTGTCTAACTCTTCTGGGGATACTACAGTAGCACTCCTAACCCCAGATGCACCTTCAATCAACACCTCTTTGGGTCTAGTCTGACTTTTTGCCCCCGCTGTACTAGCCCTAGGCTCTCTAATGGGCAAATCCATCAACACCACAGACTCACATTCACTTTCTTGATCTTCATCTATGAATACTTCTTTCCTCGGGGAAGGGACGCTAGGAGTAGGCAGCACTGGGGTGATAACAGGAGGACGGGGACTAGTCAGGTCATTTCTATACAGTGGAATAGCTGGGCCAATAGTTACTGGAATAGTCAGAGAATCAGGATGGGGATGTATCTGGGCAATAGTTCGAACCAAATCCTCTCGCTGCCTAGCCAGGGCTTCCTTTTCCTTTTCTCTTAGAACCTTTTCTGCAGAATTGTCGTGCAATACCTGAGGTACCAAGGGGGGATAAATACTTGGAGCAGTCGGAGTGACCAATCGGGGCGGTCCTTCCCCGAACGGCTGATAATTTGGGACCGTAGATTTAGGTCTGCAAAACCCATCCCTGTCACTGGTTTTACTGTCTGTACCTGTTCCATCTGTATCACTATCCCTCCTACATCTGGGATATTTTGAAAAAGGGTTTGGAGAATGCACAGGTTCTGACTTTGCAACATAGGGAGGTGGATTTTTCATTAACAAATCTTCCAGGTGCTCATCTTCTGAGTCCCCTGCGGGCATTATGTGATGGGTCTTTTCTTTACATTTTCCTTTCTTTTCTTCTAATACCCCCATCATGGGAAATAATCCTTCAGTCAACATAGATTGCCTCCACTGTTTCATTTTCTGCTCTTTGGTTGGCGTTGGAAGCCTGGGATACCATTTACTTACTCCCTTATCCATCCGGGGTTTATCTCGCTCTGCAGCCTCAATCTCCCATTCCTCCAGAGCTTCGTACTGGGTCAGCCTAGGTCTAGGGTGTAATTCATTCATGCGGGTCCTTAAGTTAAACAAAATCCGACCATTAAATGTACCTTCAACAGGGAATGCTAAGACTCCGTCCTCGGCAGTATACTTTGCCCAATTTTCTAACCAGACACAAGTGTGATACCCTTTATCAAACAACATGAAAGAAGCAGGGGTGTTTGGTGGGGGAATGAGAACGCCTTCCCTCGTTCTAATGGGCTTGTCAGTTTTGAAAAAATTCTTTATTTTATCAGAGAATGACATTTTCCTCTTTACTCCATACATCATGTGCGGTCTACCTCGAATAAGCTGATCCTTATGAAATCTTAGGTACTTTGGATTCGGTATGAAATCTGGATACCACATACAACTCTCCAGACTCGCTTCTAGCTCGGCTTGATTAATTTTGTTTACCTTTGTGCTTCCAATGCTAGCGCGACTTATTTTCCGCACTACCCAATCAGGTTAGATATTACAAACACCCTTTAACCAATGGGTGCGCGGCCTTTTCGCGAGACAGAGTCTCACGCTTCGGCACTCACCCCTCCTTCACAAATTCAGCTCCGCTACACACCCGCTGTCTTGACCAATACCAGCGCGGCACGGAGTGACGTCAGAGCAGCTCTCCGACTGACTACCTCCTTCACAAGGTAACGAAAACTTTTTACTCTCCCTAAAGTGCGAATGTAAAACTTAGTTACTAACACACAACGTCTGCCACTATGTCTGAGCGTTCTAAAGAGATAGAAAAACTTTCTTTCACTGCAAGTAAACCACTTCTGCCTACTTCTCATTCACTCTGGATAGACTTCTTTGCCTAACCTCACACGCGAGTAATATAGGACCCGTTATTCTTCCGACTCATCCACTTTCGTCAGGGATATGTACTGAGCCGGGATTTCACCAGTGAACTATTTTACTTACCAGTCAAGCCTCGGAGACCCTACTACTCCTTCCGTATGCGACCCTTACTAGGTGATATCGCAATGAAAGTTTTATACCGGACTCGTAGCTATCATTTATTCAGATACAACAAAAGATCCTAATTAGTGCTTCCAGTTATTCCTAACCTTGCACTAATGACTCAAACCCTAGTGACTTCAACAGCTAACCGGATTCTGCTCACCGTTAGCCAAATACTTCCCCGGGGATTCGGACTACACTGAACACTTACAAACAGTTCTGGGTTAATTCAACATGCAATATCTATAGCAGCAATGCAAAATCATATACATTTACAAAAAAAAATCTTAAAACATTTCAAAAACATTTAAACCAATACAGTAGAAAATCAGCAGCACATTTTGTTTTTACGGTTTGTTTATCCTGTCTACCTAATCTAACTAGTCCAAACCATCCTCTGGTTACCAGAAAATTACTGATAGAGCGCGCAGTTCACCCGGGTCACCGTATTCACCAATTACTTACACGCACTGGGCCCTGGCGTGCATAAAAGTTTAATACACCATTGACATTTGGGGTGAACTGGGTGATGGCTTCTGCTGCACGCTTCTATGAGTAATTAAGGTTTGGGTTATACCTCTGCTTACCATGTACCTGACTTACCACAGGCACAAATTTTCGACGGACCTGGAGCTATAAGGGAAAATAGTAGACAGGGAACCTAGAAAAAATATATTCTTTATACTTCAGTACATACTTATCCACAATTTCTGTAAAATGACCACAGACACCTGATGAAGTTTAAAACTTTATATAAGGGTTCAAAGAGAAGATGCCAAGACAATAAGCGATATGCAGAATAATATATCAAACATCAAAATCAACACCAATAAGTAACTTTGTATTAGAATTATAACCATTAGAATATATGGGAAGACTAAAGGTAGGAATTTTAGAACAGAACTAGTCACTGCAATTTTATACTAGGACACGAGTTTAAGATTGGGACCTAAAACATGTACTTATCCTAAGTGTTTAAACTATTCTTACTAAATTCACTGCAATCAACTAAAGGAAAGGGAAATACTGGAACATACTAATAAATATAACAGTTTGGCAATTTTCTAAAGGGGGGGAGAGAAGTGGAACAAACCTACTAAGCAATCACATTCAATTTGCTTTAAAGGTGATAGAGCAGTATCACTGGCGAAAGTGTTTAACTGAAAGAATTATGAGAGAGAAAGAGAGAGAGCTGCAACCCACGGACGAATATTTACCTAATTCAGATTGAAGACTAACCATGGCCACGGGTCAGATGGGAAGACGGGGACAAGGACCCTCAGAAAAGGAATACCAGAATGCGAACAGGTACAGCCCACGGACAGATCAGGACAGGATACCCCTCTGGTTCAGGTCAAAGGGCTGGGCCTCCCAGGGTACGACCAACACACGCAGCTTCGGACGGCAACGCCTGCGTTACCCCCTTCTGCCAGTAATCCGCCAGAAACCCCGATTGGATTTTCGAATTCCCCAGCAAAGTGCTTCGCCAGCACTTAGGATTTTCCACCCCTTAGGAGTTTGTGGAAAGTATGGACAGAGTGCTCCGCAGCACTTTCAGCTTGAGCACCTATTGAGATCGTAGGGTCAGTGACAGGTCTGCTACTCGGACAAGTCGGACAATTTTCCTAAGCTAAACTAGGGCAATTATACTATTTTGGGGTCCCTCAGACCACCCACTAATGTTGCAAGTGACAGTTTCCCACATTATGATTGGTCAGGAGAGGTGGTGCGATCATTACCACCTCCTAGAATTCAACTTTTTCTTCTCAAATATTAAAATTTTCTACCCGCCCCTTGAGTTCACGTTCTCATGCATAGAATACATCAGTACAACAAGAGTTCACATTAGGTAGCAACAGAGTTGCATCGTCCAAGGTAAGACTCTGCTTTCCCAGGGAACTTCTCAGGCGCATTGTGCTTCAGGAGCCAGCTGGCTTGTCTCAGCTTCTGCGCAGTTAGGATTTTCCCCAGTCACATGACAGGGTTCAGAGGAGCCTCAGTATGGCGTTGCTCACGTATGCCCCAGCCCACAAAGACGCGGTACATGAAAAGTAAGCGAGAACAAATTAAAATCATATCAAAAATGATCACACTGTATACCATGATAAAATTCTAACCAACCCTTACTTTATAATGACTATAGCGTTACTGTTTAGTGCGAAAAGACAGATAGGCTGAAGCAGCAGTAGCAAGCGGAGAGCGTGGTGAGAGTCAAGCGGCCATTTTTGCAACAGTGCGCATGAGCACAAATTCCCTCCAGAATGCGAGTGCGTCACATCACATGGGTATGACCGACGCATGCGCAGACTGAATGTCAGCGAAGCAGCCGATTCTTTAGTGCAAGCTTCGTTAATATGGAAAAGACATACGAGCAAGCATCCTGGGGACACCCGCGGGTATGGGAAAACGTATAATAAATGACAAACAATTATTTTAATAGGATTATACATTAGGCGAGGTTCTTGCACGGGAACAAGGCGCTTTTCGTGCGAATCCTTGCTCCATCAGTGTCACTACCTTGGGTGGTTCCTGCTGGCCCCAGCGGTTCTACAGGCCCTAGGCTTTGTATCTATGTCAGTCGTGGTTCTTATATCACTTTCTTAGTATATGGTTTGTGACGCCCCTAGGGCTAATCGTGTACTGTGCTAATTTACTGTGTGCTAAACAAATTTATTTGATGTACATTTGCCTCTAGCCTCATGAAGAGACTAGAGGGATGTGTTTAGAATAAATACATATATTTTATATATATACCTGGTGTGGTTCTCCTTTCATTTGATCATTCACGAGATTATAGACTGGTAAAGCAAGCTGCTTTACATTCCTTCAAGACTTAGCCTGAAGGCCGCTCTCCACAGCTACCACTAGGATAGCTTTCTATAAGGTTGTCTTCAAACCTACCATCAATAAGGGTCTTTTGGACTGGTGCAAGGTGCCCACTAGAATAGTGGACAGCATATGCCAGGCCAACTTCTCACAGTGCTCCTACACTGGCCTACAGACACACGCACTCAGTGGCAGGTGCAAGCACACGTTGAGGTCATATCTGAGGCAGACAGGTGGACATTGAATATAGTTACATATCAGTCTTTTTTAGCCAGAATGAAGGTTTCTCAGAATGGCCATGTGGTGTCTCCCCCTTCTGGCGACCAGATACACGTCATTCATTCAAAGGTTAGTGCAAAGAAAGTTATTTCTTATAAATTTAAGCACCACAAATAGATCAATAAAAAAATCTGAAAAGATACAATTGGCATGAAAGACTGTAAGGTCTATGATATATATTTAACAGATACACGCTGTACATACAAGCAGTGAGCAGAAAGTGTTTGTAAAGTATGTGCAAATGATGTGTGTGTGTGGTAGTTGCACGCACATCACACACAGTTTGTTCACATAGGACATTTAGCAAATACATACTGCCTACGCTCCCGATTGCGTCATATTGTGTGCATTTTATACGTACACACAGCAGGTACACATAGTATACTCCATTGCTGCCTGGGTTTCAGTGTAATTATGAGTGACATTTAAACAACTATGAGTGACACTTTCTCGCGAGCAAAATCAAGCAATGAAGACAAAGGAAGCATAAATATCAGAGATTACAGCAGCCCTGCCAAGTACCACGCATCAGGCGTTGGACTCACGCACATAGCTGCCAAGTTTCAGCATGCATATGGGTGACATTTTTATGTTTATACTCTACTTCTGAAGTCATTTACGTCTTTCGCGTGTGACACTTTGAATAACATTTTATCAAGAGAAGTTAGGAAGAAAACGTGTATGGGAAAAAACACCAAATCGTCCATGCATTGTAATGCCTTGATTAGATCACCAATTCCAACGTATGACTGTTTCGGGTTTCTAAAGGGGCTGTGCATCAGGTCGCACAGCACTGTGGTAACTCTATTTTTAAAAAAAATAAAATGTAAAATCTATTTTGTTTCATTCATTGGAACAACCAGCCGCCCCACCATCATTAACAACCTTAAAAACCCCTTATTGCTCTGTCTCCCCACCTTCTCTTGCCCCCACTTCTGTCATTGAAATTCCTGACCAAGGCCTCAAAATAAACAAACCAGGAACAGAGCAGAGACCCGGAGACGGGGAGGGGGCAATTACAGGGCGTCAGACAGGCGTCAGAGAGGGCGTCAGACAGGGCAATAGCAGGGTGACTGAGGAGGCAATAACAGGACATCAGAGAAGGCAATAACAGGGCGTCAGACAGGGCAATAACAGGGTGTCAGAGAAGGCAATAACAGGGCGTCAGACAGGGCAATGACAGGGCGTCAGAGGAGGCAATAACAGTTCCTCAGACAGGGCAATAACAGGGCATAAGAGGAGGCAATAACACTGCCTCAGACAGGGCAATAACAGGGCCTCAGAGGAGGAAATAACAGGGCATCAGAGGAGGCATTAACAGTGCCTCCGACCGGCCAATAACAGGGCGTCAGACAGGGCGTAAGACAGGGCAATAACAGGGTGACCGAGTAGGCAATAACAGGGCGTCAGAGAAGGCAATAACAGGGCGTCAGACAGGGCAATAACAGAGCATCAGAGAGGGTAATAACAGGGCATCAGAGAAGGCAATAACAGGGCGTCAGACAGTGCAATAACAGGGCGTCAGAGAAGGCAATAACAGGGCAATAACAGGGCCTTGTAGGAGGAAATAACAGGGCATCAGAGGAGGCAATAACAGTGCCTCAGACAGGGCAATAACAGGGCATCAGAGGAGGCAATAACAGGACGTCAGACAGGGCAATACCAGCGCGTCAGAGGAGGAAATAACAGTGCCTCAGACAGGACAATAACAGGGCCTCAGAGGAGGCAATAACAGGGTATCAGAGGAGGCAATAACAGGGCCTCAGACAGGGCAATAACAAGGCCCCAGAGGAGGCAATAACAGGGCATCAGGGGAGGCAATAACAGGGCCTCAGAGGTGGCAATACCATGACGTCAGAGGAGTCAATACCAGTGCCTCAGACAGGGCAATAACAGGGCGTTAGAGGAGGCAATAACCGGCCATCAAACAGGGCAATAACATGCAGTCAGAAGAGGCAATAACAGTGCCTCAGACAGGGCAATAATAGGGCATCAGACAGGGCAATAACAGGGTGTCAGAGAAGGCAATAACAGGGCGTCAGACAGGGCAATAACAGGGCATCAGAGAAGGTAATAACAGGTAATCAGAGAAGGCAATAACAGCGCGTCAGTGGAGGAAATAACAGTGCCTCAGATAGGGCAATAACAGGGCTTCAGAGGAAGCAATAACAGGGCCTCAGACAGGGCAATAACAGGGCGTCAGAGGAGGCAATAACAGAGCCTCAGACAGGGCAATAACAGGGCGCCAGAGGAGGCAATGAGAGGGTGTCGGAGGAGGTAATACAGGGCCTCAGACAGGACAATAACAGGGCCTCAGAGGAGGCAATAACAGGGCATCAGAGGAGGCAATAACAGGGCCTCAGACAGGGCAATAACAAGGCCCCAGAGGAGGCAATAACAGGGCATCAGGGGAGGCAATAACAGGGCATCAGGGGAGGCAATAACAGGGCCTCAGAGGTGGCAATACCATGGTATCAGAGGAGTCAACACCAGTGCCTCAGACAGGGCAATAACAGGGCGTTAGAGGAGGCAATAACCGGCCATCAAACAGGGCAATAACATGCAGTCAGAAGAGGCAATAACAGTGCCTCAGACAGGGCAATGATAGGGCATCAGACAGGGCAATAACAGGGTGTCAGAGAAGGCAATAACAGGGCGTCAGACAGGGCAATAACAGGGCATCAGAGAAGGTAATAACAGGTCATCAGAGAAGGCAATAAAGAGGGGCGTGGCTTGGGCGCCGATGGCGATGGTCGCCTGAGAGCTCGGCTCCGGGACTGAGCCCGAGATTATCCTGAACATCGGAGGCTGAGGGGCACCCCAAACCCTGCATTCGGTTGAGCGAGGCGACGACACCCTGCCGGGGGCCTTGGTGAAGTTTGGACGAGGGTTGCTCCGGAGAAATGCCGAAGTTTGCGGAGTTGCGGAGTGCGACCCAACATGGCGCCCGGACCCCTTTGTCTCCTTGATCGAAATTACTGAGTTGAAGAGGTCTCGCGGGTGTCGACTGGCACCTGGCGTCACCATCCTCGGTTGTTTTAGACATTGGACATTGACAGGCTCGGACCTTTTGCAACGGGCTCATACTCGATTAGACGACCGGGCGGGTGCCCACGCACTAGAGGGCACCGGGTGCGGGTGCCCTATGATCCAGGCGGTGTCCGCATCGCGACTCCGCAACTAGCTACGATTTCCTGGCCAGTCCAACTACATGGGAGGCGCGACACTCTGGCGCCACAGATCAACCGAGGAAGTTGGTGGCCCTCACCCCGGAGCTATAGTGGGTGAACGGGCCTGCCCGACCCGGCGACGGTTGTCTCCGCCCCCTCATCGGGGCCCTCGGACGCCGTGGCGGTGGCGTGAGCCGAAGCGGCGGAGTCTCCACAGGCTCTGGAGAAGGAGATCGCCCATACCCGAAGTGAGAACGAACTCCCGGGAAGGTCGTGATCGACACCTGTACACGGAGACGCCTACTCCGGGACCCTCACGGAGAGCCTCTGGCAGCATGGGGAAACCTAAAGGAGCCAAGGGATCCAACCAGACCACCTCGGACTCTGAAGCCCAGGACAAGGAAGAGCATGGCGACCCAAAAAGACCTGGTGGCGCACCGCTGCAGCAACAGTTCGACCGTGTACTGGAGGCGATAGAGGCTACGCGGTCGGCCCTCCAACAGGACATTGCTCAGGTGGCGACGGGCCTGGGCCTCCTTAGGGCGGACCATGGTAAACTCTCAGACCGGGTCAAGGAGGTGGAGGGCACGGTGAAAACTTTGGAACCGGCGCAGAGAACCCTGGCTGCGACGATAAAGGATGCCTTATCCCGAATCGAGACCCTCGAACGGAGGGCGGAGGATGCGGAAGGCCGCAACAGGAGAAATAACATTCGAGTGGTGGGCCTGCCGGAAAAAATCGAGGATGGCGATATGGTGCGATACTTGGAGACCTGGCTCCGAGACACGGTGGTCCCGGAGGGTCTGTCCTCCTTCTACACTCTAGAACGGGCCCACAGAGTCCCAGCACGGCCCCCACAGCTGGGCCGTACCCCAAGGCCGGTGGTGGCGCGGTTGCTACATTTTCGGGACAGAGACTTGATCCTGAATGCCGCCAGGCACAATGGCCCGTTCCAAGTTGCGAACAGTCAGGTGAACATCTTCCCTGACTACACCTACGAGACGCAGCGCAAGCGGTTCTCCTTCCTGGCGGTTAAGCGCGAACTCAGGAGTGAGGGCATCCAATATTCACTCCTATTTCCTGCAAAGCTCCGCGTCATTGTCGACGACAAAACCCAGTTCTTCGACACCCCGGAGGAGGTCTGTGACTGGCTCGAACTGTACCGGACAGGGAAAGATGGTTTTGGCGCCTCGACCCAACAGGCGGATGAGCCGGAACAAAGGAGGCGATCCAAGAGGGTCAGGAATCGCCGCGGCCGCACGGGAGGGCCCTCGACTGCGGAGACATCTTCGGAACGGAGGGGAGTGTTGGAAGTTCTGTCGGAACTGTCGGGAGCAACAGACGGAGCCATCGAGGAGGAGGAAGAAAACCCGGGTGCTCAGGGGGCACCATCGGACTCGGAGGATTCAGTGGCAGACAGTACCCATACACCGGTGATCACACCGAAATCGGTGGAGGACCTTCTGGATGGACAAGGGTAACGGGGTATGCTGCCCTGTTTTGGGTGGGGGCCCGGCAGGGGGGAGGCGGTTGCCGTCCTTTATTGCTGACAACGAAGGAGGGAGGGTTGGGGGGCCTCTGCTCTTGCCCCGGAAGGTTTTAACACCGGGGGGGGCTTGCTATAGTCCTGGTAGCCTGGGCGACGAGGGCCCACTGCCTCCGCCCAGCCCGCACCTGGCCCATAAGGCCTTCCTACGGTGGCGACCGTAGGACTAGTGGGGGTTCTGGGTTGATATACGCCGAGGTTTGGATGGGATCTAGATGGTGTAGTTTGGGTCCTGTTCTGGGGTGGTTGGGGGGGGGCTTTGTTGGTTTTTGGGTAGTTTGGTTTTGGTTGGGGAAAATGGCCGCCATCAGCGCTGGGAGGATTGATGCTTTTTCTTTGTGGGGACCCGAACGGGGAGACTGTGCAAGAACACTCTGGGACAATGGCTGATGTTGCTAACTTGAAATGTGTTACTTGGAACGTGAGGGGGCTTCACACTATGTCCAGGCGTCACAAGGTCCATGCTTATTTAGTGCGTAGGGGAGTGCAAATGGCGCTGCTGCAGGAAACGCATCTGAACAAGGCGGAAGGGGCGGCGCTTCAGCGTAGGTGGCGAGGGCAGGTCTTTTCCACGGCGTACTCTGCTTATGCCAGGGGGGCGCTAATATGGATTAGGGCAGGAGTCCCCTTCCAGGTCACGAGGACGGTGTTGGACCCAGAGGGGCGTTTCGTGGCCATCTCAGGCACGCTAGGAGGGAGGGACCTGAACGTTTGCTGTGTATATGCTCCTAATGTAGACCAGACTGCCTTCCTTTCCGGGTTATCGGGCTCGTTGGCCCACTTTTTTGCCGGGCCCCTCCTGCTGGGGGGAGACTTTAACTCCGTAGTGGATGTGGACATAGACCGCTCGCATCCCCCGCTCCCCGATTCCCCGGTCCGGCGTACGGCTAAGGGTCGTCAAGACTGGCAGACCCGCTGGGGTTTGACGGACATTTGGAGGGCGCATCACCCCGCGTCTAGAGATTATTCATACTTCTCGAGCCTCCATGAGCTGCATGTCAGGCTGGATGGCTTTCTTGGCTCGCCCGAACTAGTTTCGGCAGCGATCCGATCAGAGTACTTATCGCGGACCATCTCGGACCATAACCCCCTCCTGTTGGACATTCGTTGGTTCCCCGGGACGCCGGCAGTACCCACCTGGAAGATGCGCCCCGAGATCCTCGAGGACAGTGTCTTCAAGGCGGACCTAGGGGAGAGAATCACGGATTATTTTGCGTCCAACGGCGGTTCCGCGAGTACTAGGGCGTTCGAATGGGACGCTTTTAAGGTAGTGGTGAGGGGCTACTGTATCTCTAAGAAGGTGGGCATGAGGCGTGTTATCCTGGCTGATTTAGACACAGCGGACCGGGCACTCCGCGAGCTTGAAGTTAGCCGCCCCGCACACCCGGAATTGCAAACACAAACGGTAGAGGCGAGGGAGAAGGTAGCGGTGGAGGTCGAACGGCTCCGCTGTTTTGATTATAAGGCCTATACGGTCCGGTCTATTGCGGAGGGAGACAGGTCGAGTGCGTTGCTGGCGTGGTTGGCCAACCCTACGCGCCAGTCCCAGACGACGACAAATATGCGTAGGGCAGATGGGACCGAGGTATGCACCCAACCGGAGATTCTTAGTTGCTTCCGGCATTACTACGAAAGTTTATATCGCAGTCGCTCCGCACGTGACCCAGACCGGATTGATAACTATCTTAGCCCACTGGAACTCCGCACAGTAGGACAAGAAGTAGCGGAAACCCTGGGTTCTGATATCGACTTGGGGGAGATCCGCGGGGCCATCAAACGGATGGCGAGGAACAAGACCCCGGGACTAGATGGCCTTCCGGTGGAGTTCTATGCAGCTTACGCTGACCTCTTGGCCCCTCGGTTACTGGTGGTCTACAGGGAAGCGAAGAGGTTGGGTCGACTCCCTGGCTCGATGTGTGAGGCGTTGGTGGTTCCTCTCCTCAAACCGGGCCGAGACCCATCTGACCCGGGGTCCTACCGTCCCCTATCAATGTTGACGGTGGACTACAAAATATTGAGCAGCATCTTGGCCTCGAGGCTGCTGGGACATATGAGTTCCCTAGTGCATGAGGACCAGGCCGGTTTCATCCCACGGCGGAATACGACCATGAACATCCGAAGGTTGTTTCGCTTGCTTGGGGAGCCATTCGTGGATGCCCCGTCCCCGGTAGTCTTGTCGGTGGACCTGGAGAAGGCTTTTGATAGCCTAGAGTGGGACTACCTATGCACGGTTTTACGGAGATTCGGCCTCGGGGAGGGGTTTGTCAAATGGACTGCAGTCCTCTACGCTTCCGCTTCGGCCAGGGTCAGATCGGGCCCCTTGATTTCATCGCGATATCCGGTGGAGCGTGGCACGCGGCAGGGGTGCTCCTTGTCCCCGCTTCTTTTTGCGCTGGCGGTGGAGCCACTGGCGATGCGCCTTCGCTCGGGAGCCCACTATACGGGCCTGTGGACGGCGGCGGGCCCGCATTATGTCTCGCTATATGCGGACGACCTGTTGCTCTTCCTGGAGGAGCCGGTCGACGCTTTGCGGGGAGCGGAAGTAGCGCTAACGGAGTTCGGAGCGGTCTCAGGCCTCCAAGTGAATTGGTCTAAGACCTGCCTCTTCCCGATGCGCAGGGGCACCCCCGCCCCTGCGCTAAGTAAGGAGATCAGATGGGAGCCCGACTGCTTTAAATACCTTGGGGTATTTGTGTACCACGACCAACCCGACCTCCTAGATGGGAACATTGCCCGTTGCATGCGAGCACTCCGAGGTTGCATGGACTTTTGGGCCACGCTGCCGCTCTCAGTGGCAGGTCGTATCGCCCTGCTCAAAATGGTGGCGCTCCCCCGACTATTGTATTACTTCCGAACTTTGCCGATCTGGGTCCCACCGGCCACGTTTCGCCGCCTGCGTTCTATGGTGGTCGGGTTCCTTTGGGGAACGGGCCGGCGGCGGGTGGCCCTCAATACCCTGATGAGGCCGAAGGACGAGGGGGGGCTCGCTGTGCCGGACTTCGAGAAGTACTATCTGGCGGCGCAGCTCCAGACCTACACCCAGGAGATAGCTAGGGAATTCAGAGGCCCGGAAGACGGTAGAGGGACGGGTATGGCCAGGCACGTCCTCTCCTTTATCGCGCTGCGACAACGCTTGGTCCTGCGGGACTTGTCGATGGAGGAGCGGACTATCCGACTATGTTGGAATCGGGCTCACGCTAGAGGACACCTACGGACGCCATATGCGCCTGAAATACCGTTGGGGATGCTGACGGCCCTCCCACACGGAGGGGATTGGTCACGATTGGCGGACTGGGAGGATTCCGGTTTACAGCTCGTCGGGGACCTGTACGAGGACGGAGCGCTCCTGTCCTTTCAGGATCTCATTGACCGCTTCGGGATCCCCCGGGGCGACTTTCTGCTGCACTCGGCCATTGTGCGAGCGATCCAGGCGCACTGGCAGAACGGGCTAGAGGAACCCCAATTGTCTCAGGTGTGCCAGTACGTAATGATGTCAGCGGGCACGGTGAAGGCGGTCACTTGCCTCTACGGCAGGTTGATTACCGAGGGGTTGGTTCCTCTCACCACATTGAAGTCCCGCTGGGAAGAGGACATTGGTAGGGAGATCCCGGAGACGACCTGGGCCCAGTTGGTGAGGCGTGCCTGGAAGGGTACACGTAGCGCCCGTTTCCAACTGGTCCACTATTATGTTCTCCATAGAGCGTACCTGACCCCGGTAAAGATCAGGCGTTATTTTGCCACGGCTTCAGCGGAATGCCCTAGGTGCCCGGCTCAGGAGGCGGACCTCCTACACATGCTATGGGCCTGTCCAGGACTGACGTCCTACTGGCAGGAGGTAGCGACGACTCTGGAGGGGGTGACAGGGAGGCACTTATCATTCGATGTGGCGGTAGGGCTCTTGCACTGGTTCCCCCATACCCCCCGGAATAAAATTTCCAGTAAATTTATCGACCTGGGGCTCCTACTTGCTAAGCGAGAGGTGACCAGGAACTGGAAGGCACGAGCTGGTCCTGCAGGCAGCAGATGGCACAGTGAGCTTTTGAAATGGGCGGCGGGTGAGAGCGCGCTAAGATACCAGCTGGCTTGGAGGCAGGGTAATGAGAAGGCGCAGGAGGCCGCGTTAGAGTGGGAAACGCTGGTGCAGGCCCTCAGGGATTATTGTACCCCCAGCGACTCCGAAGGTGAAGGAGCAACTCGCCCCGAGTCCCGATAAACATTAGCATTGACAGCACTATTACCTTCCCCGTGGGTCAAGCAATGGATCCTATGTTGATGAGCTCCCTGGCGCTGATGGTGGGGGGGGGGGGGGGAGGGGGGGGGTTCACAGTTAATGGGTGTTCCGAGGGGGGGGTTTATTTTGGGGGTTTTGGGTTTGTTTAGAAAAGCAGATGACGGACAGTGTGTTATCCGGACCAGCTCCAGCACTCTATCGACCCCTGCTGCATTTGCCGCCCAACCCCAGGGGTATGGGCTAATTGGCTGTGTACAAACGTTATGGAGGAGGGTCGGTGGGCCTTATTTTGTATATGTTGTTCATAATACAATGCTGGTCGCTACTGTATTGATTTACTGATTCCTGCAATAAAAATATATTTAAAAAAAAAAAAAAAAAATCAGAGAAGGCAATAAAAGGGTGTCAGACAGCGCAAAACAGGGCGTCAGAGGAGGCAATAACAGAGCCTCAGACAGGGCAATAACAGGGCCTCAGAGGAGGCAATAACAGGGCATCAGAGGAGGCAATAACAGTGCCTCAGACAGGGCAATAACAGGGCATCAGAGGAGGCAATAACAGGACGTCAGACAGGGCAGTAACAGCGCGTCAGTGGAGGAAATAACAGTGCCTCAGATAGGGCAATAACAGGGCTTCAGAGGAAGCAATAACAGGGCCTCAGACAGGGCAATAACAGGGCCCCAGAGGAGGCAATAACAGGGTGTCAGGGGAGGCAATAACAGGGCCTCAGACAGGGCAATAACAGGGCCTCAGTGGTGGCAATAACATGGCGTCAGAGGAGTCAATACCAGTGCCTCAGACTGGGCAATAACAGGGCGTTAGAGGAGGCAATAACCGGCCATCAAACAGGGCAATAACATGCAGACAGAAGAGGCAATAACAGTGCCTTAGACAGGGCAATAACAGGGCATCAGAGGAGGCAATAACAGGGCCTCAGACAGGGCAATAACAGGGCCTCAGAGGAGACAATAACAGGGCATCAGAGGAGGCAATAAAAGTGCCTCAGACAGGGCAATAACAGGGCATCAGAGGAGGCAATAACAGGTCGTCAGACAGGGCAATAACAGTGTGTCAGAGGAGGAAATAACAGTGCCTCAGACAGGGCAATACCAGGGTCTCAGAGGAGGCAATAACAGGGCATCAGAGGAGGCAATAACAGGGCCTCAGACAGGGCAATAACAGGGCCCCAGAGGAGGCAATAACAGGGCATCAGGGGAGGCAATAACAGGGCCTCAGAGGTGGCAATAGCATGGCGTCAGAGGAGTCAATACCAGTGCCTCAGACAGGGCAATAACAGGGCGTTAGAGGAGGCAAAAATGGGCCATCAAACAGGGCAATAACATGCAGTCAGAGGAGGCAATAACAGTTCCTTAGACAGGGCAATAACAGGGTGTCAGAGGAGGCAATAAGAGAGTGTCAGAGGAGGCAATGACAGGGCCTCAGACAAGGTAATAACGACCTCATTGGGGGCAATAACAGGGCCTCAGACAGGGTAATAATGACATCAGAGTGCAATAAGAAGGCATCACAGGGAGCATTAACAGGGAATAGAGCAGGCAAAAACAAGGCATCAGAGGTGGCAATAATAAGGCATCAAAGAGGACAATGATAAGGCATCTGCGAGGGTAACCAGACACGACAATAATATGGCACCAGCCAGCACAATAAACAGGTACTGGACACAATAACAGAGCATCATAGAGGGCAATACTGGAGCATCACAACCAGAAATAACATGATCTGTCTTATAAACTAAAAGACACGCTCTGGGCTGGTACCTTCTTGGTCTGGGGGCCCGGGTGCAGATGAGACTGAGTGTCTATGTGTCCAGAGGACTAGGTCTGTGGCACTGCAGGCGGGTGGCGCTTGCAGGCAACAATCTCACTCTGGCCTGCAGGGGCTGGTTGAGCTCAGACCAGGCTGAGATTCTGGGACGGTTTGCCTTCTGGCCCGCGGCCTACAGATAGTGATTTGGCTGCCGCTGTCCTGACTCTTTGTGAGTTCAGTGCGGGGCTGTCCAGTGATACTGTCCTGGCGGCTGCTCGGCGCTGCAATCCCTAGATCACTTGTGTCTGAATCGGCTACATTCAGCGAGGGTAAAATTAATAACAGCGGAGCTAGCATGGTGGCGGCTCAGGCCGGTGCGAGCTGCATACAGAGGAGGGCTGCATGCGGCACCATCACTGAATTTGCGGCGCCGCCCGCAAACCAAACCAGCCCAGAGCTGCGCCTTCCTCAAAACTCCCAGCTCCGGCATCAGGATGTGATGTACCACACGGCGCTGGCATGTACCAGACAACTTGAGTAGTCTTTGGACACTACCCAGGGGCATAACAGAGCCCCCCGCTGCGGTGCGTGGGGGGGCCAAGCTCCAGGGGCCCCCTCAGCACAGCACTTTGGCCGGAGAGCTCCAGATTTCCAAAGGGGCCCCACCATGTACCCTGCAGGGGGGCCCCTTAAGTTTCGTTACACCCCTGGACTGACACTCCCTCGTCGATCATGATGTCAGACAGGCTGTCAGTCAGAGTCGTGCGGCTGGGAATGATCACTATGAAACATGACACATTGTAGCGCTGCAGAGTGTGAGCCTGCCAGCACTGCAGCTGAAGCGCGTGGTGTGAGCCCTGAAGCCTGTGGGAGAACAGGGCATGCAGTGCACTTCACTGGCGGTGCGCTGCCAGCTGCCACACTTATCACAGTTAGAGCTGAAAATGATATGCGTGACAATGCATTTCAGTGCAGTCATGCGGAGCGCCACACTGAAATGCGTTAGTCTAACGCCTGATGCGTGGTACTTGGAAGGACCGAAGGTCACATTGCTCAGACATAAAATATGTGGATTCGGCATGCCGTAACAAATGCTGTTTCAGTGTTTGGTGTATAGTGAACGTAGAAAACAAATGTTTGTGTCTCACTATTACTCTGCCTGTGACTGCCCTTTATTGCAGCCAGAACAAACTGGACCATTTGTGGACATGGACTTGCGCGGTTTCGTCACACGCCGAGGTGGGCGGAGCCATTGTACGGCTCGGGTATTTCTTGCTTGCTTCAGGGTCACAGAATGTAAGAGGGTTTTCTTTTGGGTTTGCCAGTGCACAAGACTCTTAGAAGGCTTCAGACTAAACTTTCCGAAGGACAATGTTTAAGCCTCCCTCACCTTTGGAGTTTCTGTTTTCTCAGGACAACTCTGGGAAGAAACCCAGCCTTGTGATTGAGGTGAAAGAGGAGAGCTGTGACAGCTCTCAGTCAGTTGGGCCTAGCTGCATCAGGCCAAAATATCCAGCCAAAAAGAAGTCTTCAGTGTAGTGCCGAACTAAAAATACATTATATCAATAAAAAGGTGTGTGAAATGTAGTAAGGCGCACAGGAGTCTATTCATAAAGGTACATTTACAGGTGAGTCAATCTACACTCGTAAATGTGTCTTTTTGAACAGGCCCCTGTGTGTCCACATCTTCACACAGCTTTTAACTGATGTTGACTTTTATTCATTTAAAGTGTTTTATAAAGCGTGAACATGACCCACCAGTATCAGAGAGCTGTGCATACGACTGGAAACAGAATCGAAAACCAGAAACATCAAATATAGGTATATATAAATTGTAACGTTCCAGTGAAACAATGCCTAGAGCTTTCAGACACGAATGTCAACCTCAAACTTGATATCCTGGTCTCACAGAACTGTGTCTGAGTGACACTTCAACCACTGTCCCAGGCCTCAGTCTCCCTGGGCATTATTCCGTTCTCTGCTCTGACGTGGAACTGTCGGAGGGAAGGTCGGAAACAGGAGCGAGGAGGCCGTATAGGTTGAATATTGCTGGGGTTTTTATTGATGGTATTCAATAACCCTCAGTAATAGTCAGGATGTCGTTTTAAATCAGATAGAATACAGTCTAATAACAAAACAGTCCTGTTGGTATAGCACAGAACATTCTACGGTGTTATCTTCCAGGGGTCCTCTCTCAGTTGTGTTGTCAGGCGTCCATCCAGCTCTTGACATTCTCTTTGGTATGGGTTCCCCCGGGGTACCGAAATCACTCAAACAAAGAAAACTGCAGTCACTCTGCATATCCCGCGTACATCAATTCAATACAACTTTATTTCGGTTTTTGTTCAAAACCATAAAAGTACATATACAGTAATGCTAGCAATTCATAAAACTTTTTGTTAAAAACACATATCATAATAAAGTGCAGAGGTGCAAGGATATGATTTCATCATTACAAGAAGACCAGGAGATTAGAAAAAATTCATTGTGTAAGGCCCATTACAGATCCATACATTTTTAGGTCTCGGCTAAAAGACGCGCGTAAGCGCGTCTCCGCCGAGATCTTATGTCAGGGACGATGCTTCCCAGGAGACAGGGTCTGTCGCGCGCTTTGCCTCTCTGGAGGCGATTTCCGCTGGCCACGCGCTCGCGAACGCGCTCAGCTGCTGTCTCCTGGGAAGCAGATACACCACACGCGCATGCGCAGAAACAGCGACAGACACACACGAGCGCTCATGCACGCACGCACCCACACATACAGCGAACCCAGCGTCGCATGCATACACACACACACGTGCACCGAGCATCCCCCCCCACCCCTCCGTCGTCGCACCCCTCCCCTCCGCCGTCGCACCCCGCCCCCCACCCCTCCGCCGTCGCGCACACACACACGCAGACATACAGGCATTCTCTCCCCCCCCCCCCCCGCTCCGCTCACCGGTCAAAGGCCCTCCGGACACGCAGACATACAGGCATTCTCTCCCCCCCCCCCCCCCCCCCGCCGCTCCGCTCACCGGTCAAAGGCCCTCCGACCGCGGGGCTCTCCCTCGGTGCTCCTCCAGGCACTCCGTGGGCGCGGGCTTCACAAAACGGAAGTCCCGCCCCACGATAGGTTTCGTTTTCTCAGTCCCGCCCCACGTTAGGCAAATGAAACAAGTGCATGCTCTCTCCCTGCAAATCAAAGAAGTGCAGGCTCGCTCACTGCGAATGAAAGAAGTGCACATACTCAGTGCCTGACAGTGCCTCAGAGTTTAAAGCGCTGATTGTACACCACTGAGCACGTGCACAGGAAAGCTGTCTTCTTCCACAACAAGGAGTACATGCATCACACCTCGTCCTTTATCAATAATAAATTCACCGCCGTGCAGCTGCGCACTGCATGTTTCCAGGATCGGCTTGCAGTGTAGTGCAGTGCGGCCTCGTGTGCACCAGTATGAGCTCAGGCCACTATTAAGCCAATAATTCAACACCTCGCGTTCCACATTGCCATAACCCACGCGCCACTGCAGTTAACCAGCGCCAGCACAGAGACCAGTGCAGCGGGCGATGTGAAACCACACAGCTGGACCGCCAGGCCGCACACTCAGTACTCACTGCCAGCACCCTCCTCACTTCCGCCCGTGCCCCCTCCGCCGCCCTGCTCCAGGGCACCCCAGTACTTCTCAGCGCGGAATACCCTGGTGAATGCACGCCACTGCCGCCAGTATTGCGCGGCTCAGTGACGTAGCGAGGATTCCACGGACCCCGGTGCTACCGCGCCTGCTGCGCCATTCCCAGCAGCGCCCCTGCTCTCACATAGAACTCAGTGTCTGGAAGCGATCACGAGCAGTGGGATGGACAGGCTCGCCCAGGCTGGCAGTGTCCATACCCGTGGTGCCCAGCTCCAGAATGCAGTGTCTGGAAGCCCTCACACGCCGTGACAGGCGGGCACTCTCTGCCAGTATCCCCTTGCCAACTGTCTGCTGAGCCCGATTAGCACTCTTTAATTAATCTGCGAGGCTGCAGGGAGGCGCTGACCTGTTCACACTCACAGTGACCCTGCCCCACCCGCGTCCTGCCCTCCCTCTCCAGGAATGGGGACTCCCTCTGGGGAAGCCCGCTCTGTGCCAGGCCCAGCCGCCAGACACACGGAGGTGGAGAACGGCTGCTGCCCAGACACGCAGGGAGTGACCACGGACACGGCTGCCAGCACCACACTGCGCACAGCGCGCCCTCCAATCACGCGGCGGCCGGTCAGGATGCGACCCTGCGGGCACCGGAGGGCACCCCGCGGCGCAGTCTGTGGGAGTCCCGCTCGGGCACTCCCTGCTACCAGCGCCCCCTGCCAGCTTCGAGCGGATCTTTAATGGTATTTAGAACTACATGCATACACCATCTTCAATAAAGTCATTGCACATTTTCAGTAACACCTAAAAATGCATTTAACATAGTGAAAAGAGGCACTGGGCGTCCACACAGAAAGCCAACACTCCCCACAGGGCTTTCATGAACTGCTGCCCCCTCCCGCCAGCAGCCCAACTCAGATTGAATCATTCCCGCCGGCAGGTTTACTCCGTCGGAGGCTCACGCTGTGTGCTCACTCACTGCCATGCTCACTCACCACTGGGCTCACTCCATATCAAGCTCTCTGATTGGACTCGCTCACCAACAGCCTCACTCCGCGCTGTCTTCAGTCACTGCAGAGTAGTGAGTGCAGAGTAGTGAGTGCAGAGTGCAGAGTAGTGAGTGCAGAGTGCAGAGTAGTGAGTGCAGAGTAGTGAGTGCAGAGTAGTGAGTGCAGAGTAGTGAGTGCAGAGTAGTGAGTGCAGAGTAGTGAGTGCAGAGTAGTGAGTGCAGAGTAGTGAGTGCAGAGTGCAGAGTAGTGAGTGCAGAGTGCAGAGTAGTGAGTGCAGAGTAGTGAGTAGTGAGTGCAGAGTGCAGAGTAGTGAGTGCAGAGTAGTGAGTGCAGAGTAGTGAGTGCAGAGTAGTGAGTGTGCAGAGTAGTGAGTGCAGAGTAGTGAGTGTGCAGAGTAGTGAGTGTGCAGAGTAGTGAGTGTGCAGAGCAGTGAGTGCAGGTGCAGAGTGGTGTGTATTGGCAATGTAAATGACAATGCCATTTATTTATGATTTAAAAAAAAAAAAGAAATGTCATGAGCAATGCCAATTGCTCTACCTTTAATGATGCCGAGACCATTGCATTGCAAATGCTTGTTTATATTTAACAGTTAATTTTAAAAATTCAGTCACTTGGAGAATACTATCATTGTGCAAAAGTTGTAAATACATCAGGGTCGGTCTGATCTGAGTAAAATTAAGATTTCTTAAAAGAGTCACCAGATAGCGCTTGCGGGGGTATTCATAAAAACGACATAAAAATATAAAATGCAGCATGTCCTGCGGAGACTTTCCGTTGCAGCCGCAGGGAGCTGCAGTCTTGTTAAAATTAGCAGTTCTTGGCCTAATAAGCAGATGATGAAAAAGATTCAACCTGAACCTAGTTAATAAAAACTTTTCATGAGAGGTCAGGGAACCCAATAGACACGGCTCGGTAGTTACACACGTTTTCAACATAACATATTTTCTGACACTCGGCTTCTGGAGTTCCATGCCTTCCCTCTGTGTCTTCCTGACCATGAGGAAGGCCCGTTTAGTTACTTCCAGGTCCTCCTTGACAATATGACTGGGATTTTCAAACAAATCGGGACGCCCCAGTCTAGAGAAACTGGATTTCAGATATTTTATCCATGGGATAGCCAGTGCCTTGTCCTGGGACAAACAGTCCATCACAATCATGTGTGTCAATGGGATGTCAGGATTCAGCCAAAGTTATATCCAACAGGTCAGTGGGCGTATGGAGGAGATATCATATATATATTGTGTCCCCAATTCTTCATAAACTGTAAGATTGTCCGTACCTGAAGGGACACACAGGAGACGCTTCATAAAAGAATTTTGAACAATCTGCAGCTGCTCACCACCGACATACCCCCATATTTCAATACCAAATGTAGCCGTTGCCACTGATTTGGCATTATAAAGTTGCAGCATGGTGCCAGTAGTTTTTTCCCCCAATTTCGAGGCAAAGTTAAAAATAGAGGTGTTCACCCTGACCAGTTCTCCTTTTTTTTTAAGGAGATGCGGGCCCCAGTTTAATTTAGTATCAAAAAGGACCCCAAGGTAGGCAAACGTTTTTGATATCGGGATTACTGCTTCGTCTATTTTAAATAGAAAATTTCTTCTCGGTTGCTGACCTACTTGCATGACAAATGATTTGGAATTATTAATCATTAAGTCTCTATCTGTCATGAAGGACTTAAAAGCATTTAAAAGACCTTGAAGGCCCCTTTCAGTCCTCAATATTAATACTGCATCATCTGCATATAAAAGAACTGAAATGCCCCGCCGACCAACTCTGGGGCAGTCAGCCGCGACCTCCTGTAAAACGCTATCCAGATCATTAATATAAAAATTAAAAAGGAAAGGAGCCAGGATACATCCTTGGCGGGCTCTCTTTTTAATATCAAAGTTGTTTGTCACGCTCGGATCTTGAGAATATCTGATATTAGCTCTAGAATTGCTGTGGAGATCTATAAGAAAATCAACAATGCCACTGTCCACCCCCTTCGCCCTCATGGACTGCCACAGCTTGCGTCTGCTCACACAGTCGAAAGCTGAGGACAAGTCCATGAAGGCGAGATGGATGGTGCCCCTCTGAGCCACTGTGTACTTACTTAAAATTAAGAAGAGGTTAAGGCATTGGGTTGTTGTTGAGCGACCACTGCAGAAACCATACTGGGAGATGGACATGATGTTGTTTTCCTCCACCCAACCTGAAAGTCTCTGCAGTAGTATCCTTCCTATTACTTTTACCATAGAGTCGATAAGCGAAATGGGTCTGTAGCAATGTGGGCTGCATTTTTCCCCTTTTTTGAGGACCGGAATATTTGTAGAGACCCCCCAGGATTGTGGACAACCACTTTGCACTGCGGCATTAAATACAGACTCTAGAATAGGAGCCCAAAAGGAAGGCTCAGACTTAAATAAGTCCGGAGGAATCCCTTCTGGTTTGGGTGCTTTCCCGGCTGTTAGTCCCATGATACCCTCAAGAACT
Source organism: Lissotriton vulgaris (assembly GCF_964263255.1). Taxonomy (NCBI): domain Eukaryota; kingdom Metazoa; phylum Chordata; class Amphibia; order Caudata; family Salamandridae; genus Lissotriton; species Lissotriton vulgaris. The sequence continues at coordinate 1,566,918,105 of NC_141696.1, forward strand.
TCACCCCTGTTAATGCTAATCTTCTTTCCATTAATGGCAGGTGCCGGGCTAAATGTTTCTTCCATAGGACAGCAATATAGTTGCTCGAAATGCACTTCCCAGTCCCCCTTGGGTATATGGCATTCAAGGCCATTACCGGTCTCCTGGACAAGAAAAGGCTTATTCATTACGGCCCAAAATCTAGAGCTACTCTTTAGAGTTATGGGGTCCAGTATCTCGTTCCAGGCCTCTTCCCTTAGGGATTCCTTGCGTTTGGCTATAATAGTTTTATATTTTTTCTGGCAAAGTTGGACAGTCGCCTGTTCTCTTGGTTTAGCTACTAAAGCCAGCCGAAGGTTACTTGCTGCTTTAGTGCAGTCATGATTGAACCACTTTGGGCCCACATTAGCTTGATTTTTAGCTGGTGCCAACCACAGTTTCGAGACCCTATCTGAGAGTGACTGAAACGCCTGATCACCTTTCTAGGCTGTGTGCCTTCTTGGGTACAGGTGGTAATTTCATCTTCACATATGACTTTGATGTCTTTATACAGTAGATCTGGCGTAATCTTGGACTATCTCAGTCTGCGTCTCCCATCAGTGCGGCTCAGTCTTCCCTGACTGGGGTTCGGCCCTTCCTTAGCTATCCAAGGTCCCAGCAAACGCACAGTGAGAGGGTTATGGTCGCTAAATTCACTCTCTTCAATAATAAAAGAATCCACAAAACACTGCATAGATAATGAGATTAGCACATAGTCAATGAAAGTCCCCCTCCCATGACCCTTAAAAGTAGGTGTCTCAAATCTTTTAGCGGGATCCATCAAGGCCATGGTTGGTGTCACATCTAGATCATTCAATAAGTAATTGAAAAGCTTCCCCTCAATTGAATGCTCTAAGTGTAAACCATTAGACCGTGCACAGTTTAGATCTAGGATACATTTGAATAAGGGGTCACCACAAGGGTGAACATAAAAGTCACCCATGATCATAAGGTTATGCAGGCTCTGTTTCATTCACATACTAATGAAAACATTCAAAGCAGGTAAGTGACTAAAATCTGAGCATAAGTTAACAGAATTATAAAAATTTAACAGACCAGCTAGACAGCTTTCTCCATTTAAAATTAAACCAAGAATACCAGGGTTAGCAGATGGTACTCTACGTACTTTACAAGTCAGTTCAACAGCGATATATGTAACCAACCCCCCCCCCCCCCTTAGGTCTTCCCCTGTTGGTTGCAATGGCAGGGACATAATACGCCTTATACCCTTCTAAAAAGTGATTACATTCAATAGACCAGGTCTCCTACAAACAAATTATGAGATACTGTTTAATGTAAGTAATCCAATTACAATCCTGCATCTTGGCACTTAAGCCGGCAATGTTCCAAGAGATTACATTGTTAGAGCTCCTCTGGCCCAAGGTAGCTTCTGTGACTCCCAGGTCAATCGATCTCTCCCTTCCCTGTTCTCCCGGGCCCTCAAGTCAGTCGCAGGCTTCTAGGCCTGATAAAAGTTCAATTCTATTTTGGGTTGGGATACCGAACCCGTTCCTACAGTAGTTGCCAGGATTGTTAAGTTGTAACCCGGGTGGCGGATAGCTGCTGAGGGGTCTTGCCCTTGAATTATCTCTTGTGCGCCAATTACCTCCCTGGATAGGTCGTGTCAAGCCTCTCCTAGAAGCGGGCCTATAGAAAAAGCCTAGAGGGAGCAATTCAATTGCAGTACCAGTCATCCGCTGATGACATTGTCCATCGGATAGTAATTGGCCAGCAGTGGAAGGATTATCAAAATTAACAATGATACAGTCCCCATTCCCATTTTTGTTTGTACTGCCAATCCAGCTGACCCTACGTAGCATTAATATATTATTTGTGACATTCATCCTCCCTAGGGTGTTTTGATTAAGCCAGTAGGTTGTTTTGTTCCATAGTTGCTCGTAGCTCTCTGACTCTCCATGTGGAGAACAGGAGCATTCCCCAATATGATCACGTATGGGGTCACCTCTGGGGGTAAATCAATGACTATGGGACGGCGGGTCGCACTGACTCTTTCGTCCAGTCTCGGTTGGAGGTCGGGTAAGGGCATATCCCTCCTAGTACTTGACTGTTGTGGGGTAGAAACGGTCGCATCAGCAGGACCTGGAGGGCTTAAGTTATTCATTGCTGGGGCAGTCGGATTGGTATTACTACTGGGCGTCTTGGGTTTCCTGCTAGTGGTAGAACGAGGATCTGCAATGTTAGTAGTGGGAGCTGTAACCGCTGTTTGCTTTCCATTCCCCGTGGCAGTTTCCAGGAGCAGAAGCCTGGAATCTATCCCAGAGAGCTTCAGCATGATTGGTGCCAACAGCATTTGCATAATACCTTCTAGTTTCCCCCAGAACTCTCCCCTAGCCAAATTACAAATCTGTGCTGTTCCGTCACATTGTGCATTTCGGGTGACACCACTGTCGGTTTTTCCCCCGGTGACATGAATATCTGCTACCGTTATAACCTCACAACCTGTAGCTACGCAGCTCTGTTTAGGCACCCTGGTATTTTTTAGGGAAGTGGGTTTTTTCGAGAAGTTCAAGACTGGCTTTTCTGTTTTACCCCCGGCCCTTGGTCTAGATTTTACCGGGCTCGGGGCCTGTTCAGGTGTCCCATTAATTAGGCTATCATTTATTGACGAAGTGTCACTATCTGGCTGCATCACCATTAGTTGGCCAGATGGGGGGGTTGTTAGTGACTCATTACTCAATAGAGCAGGGGAGGCTGTTGCTCTTCCAAATAGTGGATCCATAGAAAGCCTACGTTCAGTCAGGGATATTTCTTTGTTAACAGCTAACTCAACCCTAGTCAAGTAGGCATCTAGGGTCCCAATCATCCCGGTTGTACCTGTGTCTTTCTCTTTGCGTGGTGCCATATTGGACTCCTAACCAAAGAAGCAAATAATTTACCGTTTAAATGGACTTAAACCACACGAGAAAATAAATGTAGGAACAAACACAATAGTATTTACACCATCTGAATTGAGACCACCCAAATATAGATTATTTATAGTTCCTGTTATCCTCTATAATACGATGTTGTTTCCGTAAATTCTTTGTGCCTTTAGAAACCTAACCGGTGAAAAAACACTCAATGTCAATGTAAGTGTAATAATTTGATGTCTATAAATCCAGTATATGTAACAGTTTAGGTTTATTGTAGAATAAAATTAGGTCAGGTAGATAAATAGAATAAGATTGTATAATGATAGAAAAGACCCCACCAGGAGCAGATGGACTTCAGCTCAGCCTCCAGATGTAACTGTTCCAGCTTTCAAGCAAATACAATTGGAACACAGATGACATCATAGAGACATGCAGAGATAGAAATGAGAAACACTAAGGAAGGACAAAGAAGAAATGAAAGCAGGATGTAACAGTAAGTCAGGTTTTAGCACTAGCAGGAAAACCATCCAAATGATCCCACTTAGCAAAATGTCACTTAAGCAAGTTGCAAATATGTCTACTCACAGCATTTCTTACAGTCGCTTTTAGGGGGGTGGCCCAGCCCAGCCTCTTCTGGCCCCTGATGGCCACAGATGGCCCTGCCCTTGTCCCAGGCTTCTCCCGCGGTGCTCCCGCGCGCGACTCGCGGGGCGAGAGGCGTTTTGACTTCTTAAAGCGCCTCCAGGCACGTTCGTGGTGTGAGGGATGTGCCCCGCCCCGAGGGCAGCTGGGGAATGTAGTTTGCTCTTGAAAACAATAGCCGTTGCCCTCACGGCGTGGCGGGTCCTGCCGTTCCCCTCACGGCATTGTGATAAGGTAAGATGCCGTTGCCCTCACGGCTCGCGGTCTGGTGAATTGGCCCCCCTGTGTACATATTTTAAACTAGTCCGTCACCACATCACGTGCGAGGTTGGGTTATCACATGTGAGGTAGGGAAAAAACGTGAGGGGCGGGCTTTTAACTATGTGCACGGACAACTCAAGAGTAGGAGCAATTGCACTTTTGGCAAATGCAGGTCTCTGGAAACTTTACCACCTATGACTTTTAACCAGGGGGGAGGTAAAGGATGACTCCAGGGCTAGTATGGCAAGGCGAGAGTAAAGATGTTACACTACCTTCCCCCAGATTGGCCCACCCCACTCCCTTGTTCTTCCTGCGGCACATGTTACGTACCACTGTCTGCCACAACTCTCCTGAGTTGTGGCAGCTCGTGCTTGTCCTCTGCGCTCCACCACTCCTCAGTCCAGGTATAGGGACCTTCCGGATCTTCGGCCGGAGTCTCCTCGGCAGTCTCTCGGTGTATAGCGGCGTCCTCGGTTCCGTCGGCGTCTGCTCCTGTCTCCGTAGGCTTCCTTTCAGCGGGCTCATCGTCTCCAAGGGGGCACTTCTGACCAAGGAAGACCCCTTTCTGGGGTTTGATGCGGCCACCTGAGGATCCTTTCAATGTATCCGTTGCCCACCCAATACCCTTTGGCCAATTCATGAGAGAAAAATCATGGTTCTGTAATACTAAAATATTGCCATCAACAGGCTGGCTAACAAGCCTTTGGGCATCCTTCCCACCTGATCCTGAGCAGGACACCCCTTCCACAGCAGAGGAGTACAACTCAGGCCCCCCTTCCACGGCAGAAGAGTACAACTCAGGCCCCCCTTCCACAGCAGAGGAGTGCAACTCAGGCCCCCCTTCCATAGCACAGGAGTACAACTCAGGCATGGGTATGAAATGCTAGAGTAAAACACTGAAGCCTTGCCTCCCATGGTTCTCAAAGGATCACAGCTACGGGGGTTGTTTGTGGTGTTACACCCCCTCAATAACTGTAGTATTTGTAAATATTTGGGTACATGAGATTTCAGTCGAGTATGGTAAGATGTCTGTACACTGGTCTATGTTTTGAACGTCTTAAATCATGGTTATCTTACAAAATACTGTGTTTTATGTACCCCCCCCCCCTCCCAGACACACACAATCTGCACTCATTTCCCTTTCCACTGGCCCTTAAGCCCCCTCATGAGCTGCTTCCCATAAAATGACTATAATGATGCACCAGTGTGATTGTCAGAAAATGTGAAACTAACACCCCTGTCTTCAAAATGGAACCAATCCACCTTAAGTTCATTCTTGGCTAGAGCTACTTTTAGATATTATCAAACCAAACTCCCAACCTTCACCAGCCTCCAGCCTCCACCAGCCTCCAGCCTCCACCAGCCTTCACCAGCCTCCACCAGCCTCCACCAGCCTTCACTAGCCTTCACTAGCCTCCACCAGCCTTCACCAGCCTCCACCAGCCTTCACCAGCCTCCAGCCTCCACCAGCCTCCAGCCTCCACCAGTCTCCTACCAGCATCTAAATGTGAAGACCTTGCCACCTCCTTTGCTGAGAAGGTAAAGTCCATTGAGCAATTGTTTTCACCAAAATTCACTCTCCTAGAAGATTGCTCGCTGACCCGTGAAACTTAGTCATGGGCGCACTTTGATATATTTCCGAATCAGAGAACTCGTTGTGAAACAAGGCGTTCCTCTCTAACGCTGGACCTTCCTGGTGAACTTGTCGTGAATGACTTGAGTTGCAATGGTACGTGTGGTAACAATGCGGTTGTTGTACTGACCACGTTGTAAAGGGATGTGTTGTACACGCATGCGTTGTAACGTCATATATTCCTTTGCATCCCCCTCAGTTTTTCATGTTATACGTATTTAGGTTCTCTGCTTTGGGCACCCACACAAGTGAGGTATCATTTTTTTCAGGAGACTGGTGGGAAATGTATGCCAGCTCAGTGATCCGATACATTTTCCACACAGAACTGTGAGGATAGTGTGAACTGTTGGCTAAATTTGATACACATTGCCAGCTAAGCACAAGTCCACACACACTGCCAGCATAATGCAGGTTCACACACAGGCAGCCAAACGCCAATAAACACAGACCGTGAGCCGAACTCCAGCTTACACTCACAGAAACCTACGCTAGTGTCTAGTGGTTTTCTGCCCCCTTAGGAGATGATGTGCCTAAAAAAAGTGCTGATCTCCCTCCAAGGGGGGCAGAAGTAGCCAAACTGTATTCTTGTCAAAAAGCAGTCAGGGTTAACTTAGAGGCAAAGTGTAATGTATTTGTGCAAACAGTAATAAAGAGAAAAAACATAACATGAGAAAAATCTCACATCAATTTAGAAAAATAAAATAAAATGTACTAGACTATTTGACACCAAAATGACAAAAGTCCAATTAGTAGAACGGAGAGATTCCATTTGAAGATTTAGGTAAAAATAGTGATCAGAAGCAGAAAGCGCCAACTGTTGTTATCTGGTCATGTCTTATCAACAGGAAGTCACAAGTTCAGTCTGACCACGATGGAGTGCAGGCAGGGTACAGGGACCATGTTAGGCCCGCTGGACAAAGTACCTTAAACCCTGGTTGTGGAATCTTGCAGGATCTTTGATCGAGGATGCGTTGCGCAGCGGTGGTTCAGAAGAAGCTGCGGGCTGGATTGTGAGGTCCTGCATCAGGGGCACATTGCACAGCAGTGATTTTGATAAAGCCGTCAACGGGGCTTGCCATGCAAGGTCTTGCATTGTTATCGACGGAGGCTTGTGATGCCAACCCTGCATCGGGGACGCCATGAGCAGCGGTAGTTCTGAGGAGCTGTGGGCTGCAATGCTTCATGCACTGGAGATGCATCAGACAGCGGCGGTTCCGATGCGGAGCTGGAAGGAGAGGCATCGTACTTCATCAGTTCAGCCCAATAGACCACAGTTGGGCTGGCAGAGGACATTCAGGCCCACTTCCAAGGATCCAGGATTGAGGTGGCACCACTTGGGGGGCAAGGCTTACAGTAGGCAGAGCTCAGATGCTGGCATAAAGGTGGGTGGACTATTTTCTGTCTCTGAGGCTCTGATCAGGAAGACAGCCAACCAGCCCCTTGGAGTCAAGATGCAGGTCCAGTTCTTCTCCCTCGGGCAGCAGATCAGCAGAGTGGCAGGGCAGCAGAGGGGGAGGGCAGCAGGGTGGCAGGGTGGCAGAGTGGCGGGGCGGCAGAATGGCAGAGTGGCAGGGCGGCAGAGTGGCAGAGTGGCAGGGCGGCAGAGTGGCAGGGCGGCAGAGGGGGAGGGCAGCAGGGTGGCAGAGTGGGAGGGCAGCAGGGTGGCAGAGTGGCAGAATGGCAGAGTGGCAGGGCGGCAGAGTGGAAGGGCAGCAGAGTGGAAGGGCAGCAGAGTGGAAGGGCAGCAGGGTGGCAGGGTGGCAGAGTGGCAGGGCGGCAGAGTGGCAGGGCAGCAGAGTGGCAGGGTGGCTGAGTGGAAGGGCAGCAGAGTGGAAGGGCAGCAGAGTGGAAGGGCAGCAGAGTGGAAGGGCAGCAGGGTGGCAGGGTGGCAGAGTGGCAGGGCGGCAGAGTGGCAGGGCAGCAGAGTGGGAGGGCAGCAGGGTGGCAGGGCGGCAGAATGGCTGGGCGGCAGAGTGGCAGGGCGGCAGAGTGGCAGGGCGGCAGAGTGGCAGGGTGGCAGGGCGGCAGAGTGGCAGGGTGGCAGGGCGGCAGAGTGGGAGGGCAGCAGGGTGGCAGGGTGGCAGAGTGGCAGGGCGGCAGAGTGGCAGGGCGGCAGAGTGGCAGGGCAGCAGGGTGGCAGAGTGGCAGGGTGGCAGGGTGTCAGAGTGGCAGGGCGGCAGAGTGGAAGGGCAGCAGGGCAGCAGAGTGTCAGGGTGGCAGGGTGTCAGAGTGGCAGGGCGGCAGAGTGGCAGGGCAGCAGGGTGGCAGAGTGGCAGGGTGGCAGGGTGGCAGAGTGGCAGGGTGGCAGGGCGGCAGAGTGGGAGGGCAGCAGGGTGGCAGGGTGGCAGAGTGGCAGGGCGGCAGAGTGGCAGGGCGGCAGAGTGGCAGGGCAGCAGGGTGGCAGAGTGGCAGGGTGGCAGGGTGTCAGAGTGGCAGGGCGGCAGAGTGGCAGAGTGGCAGGGCGGCAGAGTGGAAGGGTGGCAGGGTGTCAGAGTGGCAGGGCAGCAGGGTGGCAGAGTGGCAGGGTGGCAGGGTGTCAGAGTGGCAGGGTGGCAGGGTGGCAGAGTGGCAGGGTGGCAGGGTGTCAGAGTGGCAGGGTGGCAGAGTGGCAGGGTGGCAGGGCGGCAGAGTGGCAGGGTGGCAGGGCGGCAGAGTGGAAGGGCAGCAGGGTGGCAGGGTGGCAGAGTGGCAGGGCGGCAGAGTGGCAGGGCGGCAGAGTGGCAGGGCAGCAGGGTGGCAGAGTGGCAGGGTGGCAGGGTGTCAGAGTGGCAGGGCGGCAGAGTGGAAGGGCAGCAGGGCAGCAGAGTGTCAGGGTGGCAGGGTGTCAGAGTGGCAGGGCGGCAGAGTGGCAGGGCAGCAGGGTGGCAGAGTGGCAGGGTGGCAGGGTGTCAGAGTGGCAGGGCGGCAGAGTGGCAGGGCAGCAGGGTGGCAGAGTGGCAGGGTGGCAGGGTGTCAGAGTGGAAGGGCGGCAGAGTGGAAGGGCAGCAGGGCGGCAGAGTGGCAGGGTGGCAGGGTGTCAGAGTGGCAGGGCGGCAGAGTGGAAGGGCAGCAGGGCGGCAGAGTGGCAGGGCGGCAGGGTGGCAGAGTGGCAGGGCGGCAGAGTGGAAGGGCAGCAGGGCGGCAGAGTGGCAGGGCGGCAGGGTGGCAGAGTGGCAGGGCGGCAGAGTGGAAGGGCAGCAGGGCGGCAGAGTGGAAGGGCAGCAGGGCGGCAGAGTGGCAGGGCGGCAGGGTGGCAGAGTGGCAGGGTTGCAGGGTGTCAGAGTGGCAGGGCGGCTGAGTGGCAGGGCAGCAGGGTGGCAGAGTGGCAGGGTGGCAGGGCGGCAGAGTGGCAGGGCGGCAGAGTGGAAGGGCAGCAGGGTGGCAGAGTGGCAGGGTGGCAGGGTGTCAGAGTGGCAGGGCGGCAGAGTGGAAGGGCAGCAGGGCGGCAGAGTGGCAGGGTGGCAGGGTGTCAGAGTGGCAGGGCGGCAGAGTGGAAGGGCAGCAGGGCGGCAGAGTGGCAGGGCGGCAGGGTGGCAGAGTGGCAGGGCGGCAGAGTGGAAGGGGAGCAGAGTGGCAGGGCGGCAGGGTGGCAGAGTGGCAGGGCGGCAGAGTGGAAGGGCAGCAGGGCGGCAGAGTGGCAGGGTGGCAGGGTGTCAGAGTGGCAGGGCGGCAGAGTGGAAGGGCAGCAGGGCGGCAGAGTGGCAGGGTGGCAGGGTGTCAGAGTGGCAGGGCGGCAGAGTGGAAGGGCAGCAGGGCGGCAGAGTGGCAGGGCGGCAGGGTGGCAGAGTGGCAGGGCGGCAGAGTGGAAGGGGAGCAGAGTGGCAGGGCGGCAGGGTGGCAGAGTGGCAGGGCGGCAGAGTGGCAGGGCGGCAGGGTGGCAGAGTGGCAGGGCGGCAGAGTGGAAGGGGAGCAGAGTGGCAGGGCGGCAGAGTGGCAGGGCAGCAGGGTGGCAGAGTGGCAGGGTGGCAGGGTGTCAGAGTGGCAGGGCGGCAGAGTGGAAGGGCAGCAGGGCAGCAGAGTGTCAGGGTGGCAGGGTGTCAGAGTGGCAGGGCGGCAGAGTGGCAGGGCAGCAGGGTGGCAGAGTGGCAGGGTGGCAGGGTGTCAGAGTGGCAGGGCGGCAGAGTGGCAGGGCAGCAGGGTGGCAGAGTGGCAGGGTGGCAGGGTGTCAGAGTGGCAGGGCGGCAGAGTGGAAGGGCAGCAGGGCGGCAGAGTGGCAGGGTGGCAGGGTGTCAGAGTGGCAGGGCGGCAGAGTGGAAGGGCAGCAGGGCGGCAGAGTGGCAGGGCGGCAGGGTGGCAGAGTGGCAGGGCGGCAGAGTGGAAGGGCAGCAGGGCGGCAGAGTGGCAGGGCGGCAGGGTGGCAGAGTGGCAGGGCGGCAGAGTGGAAGGGCAGCAGGGCGGCAGAGTGGAAGGGCAGCAGGGCGGCAGAGTGGCAGGGCGGCAGGGTGGCAGAGTGGCAGGGTTGCAGGGTGTCAGAGTGGCAGGGCGGCTGAGTGGCAGGGCAGCAGGGTGGCAGAGTGGCAGGGTGGCAGGGCGGCAGAGTGGCAGGGCGGCAGAGTGGAAGGGCAGCAGGGTGGCAGAGTGGCAGGGTGGCAGGGTGTCAGAGTGGCAGGGCGGCAGAGTGGAAGGGCAGCAGGGCGGCAGAGTGGCAGGGTGGCAGGGTGTCAGAGTGGCAGGGCGGCAGAGTGGAAGGGCAGCAGGGCGGCAGAGTGGCAGGGCGGCAGGGTGGCAGAGTGGCAGGGCGGCAGAGTGGAAGGGGAGCAGAGTGGCAGGGCGGCAGGGTGGCAGAGTGGCAGGGCGGCAGAGTGGAAGGGCAGCAGGGCGGCAGAGTGGCAGGGTGGCAGGGTGTCAGAGTGGCAGGGCGGCAGAGTGGAAGGGCAGCAGGGCGGCAGAGTGGCAGGGTGGCAGGGTGTCAGAGTGGCAGGGCGGCAGAGTGGAAGGGCAGCAGGGCGGCAGAGTGGCAGGGCGGCAGGGTGGCAGAGTGGCAGGGCGGCAGAGTGGAAGGGGAGCAGAGTGGCAGGGCGGCAGGGTGGCAGAGTGGCAGGGCGGCAGAGTGGCAGGGCGGCAGGGTGGCAGAGTGGCAGGGCGGCAGAGTGGAAGGGGAGCAGAGTGGCAGGGCGGCAGAGTGGGAGGGCAGCAGGGTGGCAGGGTGGCAGAGTGGCAGGGCGGCAGAGTGGCAGTCCCTGCACAGCAGCACAGCAGTCCTTGATCCCGGAGCAGAGTACAGCCCGGCGTAAATCGCTGAAAGCAAAATAATCTGCTTTTACTCCAGGCTGCAGCATAGGGATGGAATCCATATGAGACAACCGTAAACTTACTGTGGACAAAGACAGTGCTGTCTTTTGCTTCAAGAGTTATCAGCAGCTTTCGACATAGTCCACCTCTAGGCACTATTGCGTGGACCTCCACAACTTGGTGCAAATGAGGATGCTGTAAAGCGGATCACATCCTACCTTGAGGACTGACAAACCTGGGTGCACTTGTTGCCTTTTCATTTGAACCCTGATGCCCCAGGGATCCTTCACGGCTGCACCTTTACTCAATCCTCATAGTCGACCTGACCAAATCCTCTGATCTCCTGGGTACAACTGGTCAAGTGACACTCAGATCTTCTGAAGGAAGGACACTCCGGAAGATCTCTGCAGGTCAAGACGCGGTGATGGTCTGCGTGACATCGATGCTTGTAGGTTGTATAATCATGAGATACAGGCAGCGGCACAAACACCAAGGTATGCCCACAAGGCCCAAGTAACTAATGCTCACCAGCAATATCTGGAAAAGAGGTGCCAACCACTGCCCCCGCAAGCAAGGCCAGTGCACATTACTGATCTGGGACCTCACCTCGACTGCCACCCACCCACGAGCAGGAACAACTATGAGGGGGGAGGGGGGAACCCCACCCACCAAGCCCCAGCTAATCCAATGCACGGTGGAGCATTTGCGCCAACGTTTCAAGCACTACAGTAATGGACCAATGAGGACCCACCACTCTGGACTCTACCTGCCCCTGATAGAGCCCGTCTCCTGCCCTCCACCCTGACTCACTGTCCTACCAGCTGCCTGGTGCTGGCTGGCAGCAGGGCCAGAAGGCAGACCATGTATAACTGTGACCCTCCCGCCTTAACACAACCAAATATAATGCTCAGTGCAGCGGTATTGTAAGCTAGCGCCCAGAGGCGCCTGGGAGACGCTACATCAGTGCTGTATCAGCATCATAAATAGATGGATAGGCAGACAGAAATAATGTACGAGATACAGGTGACTGGCATGGGTCAGTGCCTGTGGGCCGGGGTTCTCAAAGTTCATCCTTCCAAGGTCGATACAAGGAGTAGAAGGAAGCGGGCACTTGATATAAAGCGGTCCCACAAGGCCCAGCTGGTGATGGCCGGTACTTAAATGGCCTGAAGTAACGACACCGTCCTGCGCAGCACTTCGAGGCGCTTTCCCTGCACAGCCCGGGGCTGTCTCCGGCCCAAGGCACAAACATATGAAATAAATAAGCCTGGGTAGGAAGCAGGCCGCAGGACGATGCATCACTGCAGCGCTCGGGTTACACAGCATTCCTGGTCCGGGCTCCCGCCCCGGCCCCCGCGGCTTCGGCCTTTGATTCCGCTGCCAGCAGCGTCATTACCGCCAGCCCGACAAATAGCGCTTTGAGTGCCGAGGCGCTCACGGTAATTGGAAGAGATAGCGCTCAGTTCAGGGGCGCAGATGACAAACACATGGCGCCCCCAAACCCCCGCCGGGGCCCGAGCGGAGCCCGGGACGGGGGTGAAGCGCGACCGACCGCCTCTGACTCCTGGGGGTCTTTGGGGATTGGGGGCAGAGGGACCTTAGAACAAGGGGGCTTTGTCCCTCCTCATCAGCCCACGGGACGTTCCTCTTATGCGTCATAGTCTGCTGATCGAGCGCCCCTGCAGGACAGAGCAGGCTTCGAGGAGCTACCGGTGTCAGAGACGGCTTAAGACCTGGGCTAAGTGGGAAATTACCCAGGGGCCCCACTCCCAAGGGCCCCCCTGGGGAAGTGAACATTCTCTCTTTTAGATACCAGTGTTTGATCTACTCTTTCTCAACCTCTCTGACTCCACCCCTGTCTCTGCCTTTGAGTTTGTCTCTCTGGCTCAGGTCATCTTAAGGAATTTGGGGTCTCAGACTGCGGCCCTGTGAAAGGTTAACACATAATTTAGAAATGTGTGGCTTCGTGAGGGATTGAGTTAACAAGAAATGGGTAATAAAATAAAAATGTGTCTCTTACAGGGGGCCCCAAAATATGTCTTACCCAGGCCCCCCAGAATCCTTAAGACAACACTGCATTGATAAGGAACCAGCAGCTCACCCTGCCCCCTCAATCCCGCCCCCCTGGACTACACGACCTTCAGCTGCCCCCCATAACCAGGTGGGTTCACTCCATCACTTATTTCAAGGCAGTCTAGAAAGCAGCCCACCGCCAACAGGCCCCTCAACTCTACCAACCCAGCACAGCCCTCTGGCCCGACCACCCATGCACCACACACCAGAAAGATCTGAGCCGGACAGGCCCACCCTACCTTCACCGTAACCAAGAGGCGCTATTTCCAAACTAGGCATTAACAAACCTCCAGTGAGCATTAGAGCCCAGAGGAAGCAGGTTCTAGACCAGGCCTCAATGCCCCCTCAGATCTTTACGCGGTGGTACCTGGCGAGAAATCCTGGAGCGAAGGCGACTTGTGTATTCGGTATGCGACCTCCATGTGGCATTTAGTGCCGCTAACAATATTTCACTTTATAAGAAGCGTGTTACCGCAGAGAGAGCGATGATGCAGTCGTTACTCAACACGACACGGCAGAGGGAACAGATAGGAAATAACATGAATCTACAGACCCTGCAAAAACCAAAAATGGCCTTAAACAAGACTGTGTTTTGGCCTCTTTATTATTGTCTGACCTCCCCCGCTCATTAGCCGAGGGCGGCTCAAGGCAACCCTCCCAAGGTAGGCCATTGTGTGGTCCATGTATGACGACATGTACACGTTTCGGTTATAACTGACTACAGTGTTTCAGACTTCAGCATCACATGAATGGACAGACTGATTATCGCACACTTGTCACATCAGGCCCACCCTCACCCTGCACTGCTGTGCAAACGGCCCTCTGGCGCATTCTCAGTTGGGGGATTAAGTCCCCTTGAATCCTGAGGGTCCCTTGGGTACAACTAGCCCACCAGGTACCTCCAGTAAACGCCCAGAAGCTGTTTTGCAGAGAGGTGTAAAAAGGAGCTTGGACTTGGATCACCTCTCTGCAAAGCAGCTCTGTGCCGCTTCCTGGAGGTACCTGGTGGGCTAGTTGGCCCCCAGGGACTTTCAGGATTCATGGGGACTTAATCCCCCAATTTACAACGTGCTGGGGGCATGTTTGCACATTGGTGCAGAGAGGGGGCAGGCCTGATATAAGAAGTTAGCAATCTTGTTGTGTGGGACTTACTGGTGGTAATAAAAGTGATAGTTGGCCCCCAAGGTTGACGTTGGGGCTAACTACTTCTCCTGTTACCTCCAGTAAATCCCACTCAGTGGTATTGCTCAAAGGTGTTTCGGAGGCCACGCCCACCTTTCTCCACCACTCTGGAAAAGCGAATGGTATGTTATAGTTAGAAATTAGCAAATAAAAAACCTTTGCAATTCACTGAAAAAACCATAGGTTTCAGGGATGTTATAGTTAGAAATTCACATTTAAAAAACCTTTGAAGTTCACTGAAAAAACCATAGGTTTCAGGCACGTTATAGTTAGAAATTAGCATTTAAAAAAACCTTACAAATTCACTGAAAAAAACATAGGTTTCAGGGACGGTATAGTTAGTTGGACATTTCACTCATACAAAACCAGAGAAATTCCGGCGTTATAGTTAGTTCAGCTAAGTATAACTCGCGCCCCTGCAATGCACTGCTGATGAAGTCACATATTACATCATTCATGGCATGGTCCGTGACATCACTGATGACATCACTGATGACATTTCAAATGACATCACTGATGACATTACTGATGACATCATCCATGTGAAAATCTGATGCACCCCCTCACACTCTAATATAACCTTTGATACACCCCCTGTAAAATACAGACTACCATTTTCGAAACCATTGACACACCAATACCAGTTACTACATACGCACACATTGATTCCTAGGTCTACACACACATCCACTCATTTACCCATACAGTCACTCATACATACAGTCACTCATCATTACAATACTATCATATTTACTAATACACCTATACAGACACTCACACACCATCCCTCATCCAGAGTTACCCACACATGTAACCAGTCATGCAAAGAATCAATCACACTCCCATTTACTCATCTATACAGTTATACACACACACCACATCACTTATTCAAACAGAAACAAACGCCTACTTACTCTCTTATACAATCACTGACACAAGTACACACTCATCCATCCAGCCACGCTCACAATCACTGACTCTCACGTATAGTCATTTATATACTCCAACTCTCAAATACACAGCTTTTTACATATGTAGTTACTTAGACATGTACCATTGAGACATCCATTCACTCACCAACACACCCATACACACACTCACTCACCAATACAGCTGTTTCCACATGCACTCTTTAACACATACACACAGTGAATCAACCACTCAAACATCTATGCAGTCACACACCTCCCACCCATCACACACACACTCAGGCACCCATACAAATACCCAGGCAACCTATTGACAACCCATAAAGACACTCATCTAGTTACTCACCAACCCATACAGCCGCTTACACACCAACAGACAGACTGATACAGACATTCACACAGTTTAGTCACTAACCCATGCATTCAGTAAGATACATGTAATCACTCACTTAAATAGTCAGTCACACACCTATTAAATCCTCCATTCAGAAACTTATACACCCACTCATTCTTCAATACACCTTGACATATATATAATACATATTTAAACTTCAAAGAAAAACATAGTCACTGGATGATGTCATCAGTGATGTCATTTGAGATGTCATCAGTGATGTCATCAGTGTTGTCATCGGTGATGACACTGACCATGTCATGATTGATGTAATATGTGATGTCATCAGCAGTACATTGCGAGTGGTGAGTTATAGTTAGCTGAACTAACTATAATGAGGTAATTTCTATGGTTTTTACAAGAGAAATGTCCAACTAACTATAACATCCCTAAAACCTAAGGATTTTTCAACGTTTTTTAATGCTAATTTCTAACTATAATGCGCCTGAAACCTATGTTTTTTCCAGTGAATACATATATATATATATATATATATATATATATATATATATATATATATATATATATATATATATATATATATATATATATATATATATATATATATTACCTACTGGCGGTCGCCAGTAGGTAGTTATAGTTAGGATTTTTTTCAATGTTAAATCTCAAAATTCTATTTGGAATAACTTTGGCGCCGGTTGACGAATCTGCCTCAAAATTTCCTCAAAATGGCCTCGCGGCGTTCCGGTCCTTCCCTGAAAGTTTGGGGGGGATTCGTCAAGCGGGGGCCGAGATAAAAGGGGGGTCCCAAAACGTGTTTTCCCCATGTTAATTTCCATAGGGCGGTCGATTTCACTTTTAGCCCGAACGGCTGAATGGATTTCCACCAAACTTGGCAAAATTGTAGGGACTGGTAGCCCGATGTGCCTTTGCTATGTCTCAAGATATGTGCTCCAGTGGATTTTGAGTAATTAAGGTTCAAAAAAATATATATATCTATAGCCGCGCACTGGTACGTGCACCGGTACGCGCACCCGGCACGCCACGCGAGGTGCGCACGGAAAGCTGATTGGCTCTCGGGTGTCTGTAAACATTCGAAACAGTCTGGAGCGGCCGCCATCTTGTGTCTCGGTAGGATCGCAAAACAAAGAGGGAAATGACCATAAGGGGGCAGGGTAGACCCCCCCTTGACCCCCTAGGTTTGATGTGGGGGCTATAAAAGGGCCCCGCGGGGCATTTAAAATATTTTTTTTTTTCGTTTTGCGCGGGGGAAGCGCCTGGTACGCGCACCGGGGAGCGGCCCGGGGAGTGTACTATGAGGGGAAAAAGATGACAGAGTTTATAAAAAAAGAAGCCTTTATTTAGAAATTGGAGGTAGTTCTAAAAAGAACTTTTTTTTTTCTTCTTTTTGTTGTTTTATATTTTTTTGTGTTTTTTGAACATTTTGTACTTTTTTTGGCTTTTCAAAACAGTTTTATATTTTTTTTGTATTTTTTTAGGGGGAGAAACAAAAAAAGGGAATTGAAACTGGCTCAACTGGAGCAAAAAAACAAAAAACCCCAAAAATTACTTCTTTTTGGGGCACTTGTGATTATCACCTGCAAGGACGATGAGCTTTACGCTTTTTTCACCATAGGCGATAAGCTTGCCACATGCAGAACAAGTGATTTTAAAATCAGCAAATCTTGGCTGAATACAAGGCATCATCTCTGATGTTTCTGGTCCCGATGAAGTGGGTTGGTTTCTTTGGGAGGTGGTCCTTGACGACTGGGGGAGGTTACTGGCCAGTTCCCTGAACTCTGCACGAGAGTAGTTGTTTGGGTGCTTTCGGGTCATATGACGAATCATGGTATAGTTACCAAATGAATATTTTTTGTTTGGGTTGCCCCGTGAAAGTTCTTCATTGCAGATTAGGCAAGTTACCTTGGCCGCATTCACTTTTTTCTTGCCCTCTGGGATTGAAAAAAACTCCCATACAATGTGTGGCTTGGGTTTGTATGGGGTATTTTCTTCAGGCAGCCATCTTCTCCTCCCCTCCTCCTCTTCCTCTTCCTCCTCCTCCTCTTCTTGACCACCAATATAATCTGGAGCTGGTCCTGTTGGTGGTGGTGGTGGTGGGGCAGATGCACCAGCTGCTGCTACTGAAGCCATTATTAAGATCAAAAATGTACAGAGATGTACAAACAGGTCTTCCTCAGTCAAAGGACAAAGTCAGAATAAAGAAAAAAGGTGGGGTCTTTCATCATTTTGAAAAAAAACTGTCCTGAACCAATGAGAAGTGTTATTTTCAGGTCACAAGACCAGGGGCTTCATCATTATGAAACTAAAACTGTTATGAACCAATGAAAAGTGTTATTTTCAGGTCACATGACCCGACGCGCTTACGCTACGCGCCCCCGGGCGCGCCCGGGGGCGCTTCGGGTCGCGTAGCGTAAGCGCGTCGGATGTTTACGTTGCGCGATCGTATTCGCTTGAGTACTTCCGGGTGCGCTTACGCCGTGCGTATCACGCGGACGCGGCTACGCGATACGTCATGATCATGTTTTCGTTCGCGATATTGGCGCTTACGGGACGCTCCCCGGAGCGCGCCCGGGGGCGCTTTATAAAACTACGCTTTTCGGGGCGCTCCCCGGGAAGCGCACCGGGAGCGCTCCAAAGCAAAAAAAAAAAAAAAAATTGGGAAAAATTGTAGGGACTGGTAGCCCTATTCTTAAGTGGTTTTTACGAAAATTAACTTTGATAAAATATATATTGTGCTACATTGGGCTATATATATGCCAAAATGTAGCCCAAATGTAGCCCAATGTAGCCCAATGTAGCCCAAAGATGGCCACCAGAGACCAAAAAATCCAAATGTAGCCCAAATATCAGCTAGATGTAGCCCAACTGTAGCCCAATGACAGAATGTACCAGAGTGTTCTAAAGAACAACTAGAGTGCTAACAGTCTTATTTATAAAGTGAGACTTATAGTTAGGAATTACAATTTAAAAAACGTTTGAAATTCACTGAAAAAAACATAGGTTTCACACCAGTTATAGTTAGGAATTAGCATTTAAAAAACTAATGAAATTCACTGAAAAAACCATAGGTTTCACACCAGTTATAGTTAGGAATTAGCATTTAAAAAACCTATTAAATTCACTAAAAAACCATAGGTTTCACATCAGTTATAGTTAGCTGGAAATTTTACTGACATAAAACCAATGAAATTCCATGTTATAGTTAGTTGGACTCACTATAACTTGCGCGCCTGCAATGCACTGCTGATGACGTCACATATTACATCACTCATGACATGGTCAGTGACATCACTCATGACATCACTGATGACACCATCCTTGTGGCAGACTGATAGACCTCCTTTCAGTGTAATGTAACCATTGAAACACATATTCAAACAATAGAAACTAACATTTTCAAAAAAAATGGAGATACCCATACCAGTTACAAAAACCAATTCAGTAATTCCACCATCTATATACACATCCACTCATATACCAACAGTTTTATATAGTCACTCATACATATTCTCACTCATCATATATAGTGAAACACATATACATCCTGTTACACACCGACAGTCTTACAAAAGTTACTCACACACATACTCACACATGCAAATAAACTATTGAACATCCATTTATTTGCATATACAGCTATACATACATTAGCACATTACTTCTAAGGAAACTTACACATACTTACTCTCTTAAACAATCACTTATAGAAACACATACTTATTTAAAAAGGAACTCTTTCAATCTCTCACTCTCACATATACTGACTTATATACATCAATGCTCATATATACAAGATTAAAACATATGTAGTTACTCATAAAGACACTAGTGAGACAGGCATTCACTCACTAACACACACATATACACACTCATCCACCCATACAGTCCTGCACATATGCTGTCTTCAAAAAACATACAAACAGTGAGTCAGTCACCAACCCATGCAGCCACTTATACACAAAGTGAAACACTGATACATATATTTAAAAATATAAAAATTACTCGTTAATATATGTATTCATTAAGATACACTTAATAAGGCAGTTAACCAATCAATTCTTTTAAAAAAAAACATCCATTTACACACTTATTTAACCATTTATTCTTCCATCGTCCTTTACAAATACAAATATAAAACATATTTATTTTTCATAAAGACACACATTCACTGGATGGTGTCATCAGTGATGTCATGAGTGATGTCACTGACCATGTCATGAGTGATGTAATATGTGACGTCATCAGCAGTGCATTGCAGGCGCGCAAGTTATAGTGAGTCCAACTAACTATAACGTGGAATTTCATTGGTTTTATGTCAGTAAAATTTCCAGCTAACTATAACTGATGTGAAACCTATGTTTTTTTTTAGTGAATATATATATATATATCTATATATATATATCTATATATATATATATATATGTATATATATATATATATATATATATATATATATATATATATATATATATATATATATATATATATATATATATGTATATATATATATATATATATATACATATATATACACATACATACATATATATGCCAGTAGGTAGTTATAGTTAGGACCTAGTTTCCATAGGAAAAACATTTTTTCATTTGCCAATAACTTTGGCGCCATTTGACAAATTCTCTAAAAATGTTAAAAACTAGATTGACAATCTCTTCATCTGCTGTCTTGAAAATGTTTGAATTATCCATCAATCGAGGGCCGATTAAAAGGGGAGTCCCTAAACGCATTTTCCCAATATTAATGCCACGCCCACTGAGGCAGGTACTTGGAATTTAAAAGTGTGCCGGAAATGCTGTAGGGAATGCCATTGACAAAGGGAACAGATTCCCGAAACACGTCTGGCTGGCTGAATAAACGCTGATGCTCCAGTCCTGCTGTTTGCCTGTCTGCATGTGTGCCAGCTACAATTTATGAACTATTCTTCTGCCGGAGGCTTCTTCCACTGGGGATACCTCATTTGTTGGATATATTTATATATATATATATATATATACACATACATACATATATATGCCAGTAGGTAGTTGTAGTTAGGACCTAGTTTCCATAGGAAAAGCATTTTTTCATTTGCCAATAACTTTGGCGTTGTTTGACAAATTCTCTAAAAATGCTAAACACTAGATTAACAATCTCTTCATCTGCTGTCTTGAAAATATTTGAATTATCCATCAATCGGGGGCCGATTAAAAGGGGAGTCCCTCAACGCATTTTCCCAATATTAATGTCCAGAGGAAACTTTATACACAGCTACAGCCCGAACTGCTGCACTGAATTACACCAGATTTGGCAGGAAGGTAGCTGTTGGTCCAGGGATGTGTCTTTTTGTTAAATGGGCGAGGATCCCATAAGGCCAAATAAGCATTAAAAAAAAATGCTCAGCAGGAGGCGTGCTGGATCCACAAATTCCGCTGAAATCTAAAAAAAATGAAGTGCAGGCTCCTCCACTTCGTTTCTAATTGGCCCCTGGGTGGGTCAGGTCCCGGTGGCATCATAAAATAGGAGGGCGGGGTGCATGCCCCTCCCCTCCTGGGGCTCATTTATGCCCCGGGCACCACCACCTCCTCGGAGCTTCTTTTACAAAAAAAATGCAGAGGAGACCAATATGGCCGACCCCGCTGCCCTGGGGACCACCACCACCCTAGGGCTTATTGATTTAATAATGGGCCCAGCCTAGGGATCACCACCTCCCCAGTAATGTGTGGCACCGCGTGGACCCCCCTCCTCAACCCTGGGAACTGCCACCTCCCTGACATTTAACAAGAAAGAATTTCTGAGGACGGATCAACTCCCCCACAGTCCCACGGCCACCACCTCCCCGGCTCCCTGGCTTATGTCAAATTGAATGCAGGAATCCGTGTGGTGCCCCCGCTGCCCAAGGGACCACCACTTCCCCAGGGCAAATTACAAGAAAGGAGGTGGGCCACGTGGGCCCCCTCCTGGGTTCCGGTAGGACCACGGGGGCCATCATTACTCAGTGAGTGCCCTGGGTCATACTAGAGGCCAGGCCCCGGGGACAAAATTGGCTGTGGAGGGAGCCCGCATGTCCCCCCTCCCATTATTTATGCCCAAAAAAAAGGAAATACGGGGCCCTGTGGCAAATTTACTAAAAACATTTTTTTTTAAATGTTTTAAAGGCCAGGTCCCCTGGGGATGGGGTCCCCGTGGCCAAAATCTGCCCAAGCAGGGGGCCGCGCAGTCCCCCTCTCCAATTCAAAATGGCCTGGTGCCAGAGGATGGAGTTTCCAGGGCTGAAATTTGCCATGGGAAGGGGGGCCAAGTAGCCCTCCTGTTGCCTCTAGTAAGTCCCAAACAGCGGGATTGCTGAGAGTACTTCATGCCCCCTTTCCCCACCACTCTGCAAATGCGCCTCCTGGCGCACTGCTGGTTGGAAGATGAAGTCCCCTTGGCTCTTGAGGGTCCTTGGGGCCAACAAGCCCTCCTGGTACCTCCAGTAAATCCCACAAAGTGTGATTGCTGTGAGAACTTCAGCGGCCACGCACAATTTCTCCATCACTCTGCAAACGTGCCTCCTGGTGCTGTGCCGGCTGGGGGAAGAAGTTCCCTTGGCTCTAGAGTGTCCCTTGGGTCCAACAAGCCGTCCTGTTATCTCCATTAAGTCCCACACAGTGGAATTGCTGAGAGGTCTTTAGGTGGGGTTGAGAATCCTCTGCATCTCCAGTTGTTTAGCTGAAATACCTTTAAATAACTCTGCAACTACTGAACGTTTTACACTGTTTAGCTAAAAAGAGTGCTTTCTGGACTAACAGCTACCTTTTTGCCAAATCTGATGAAATTCCGTTCAGCGGTTCGGGCTGTAGCCGTGTCTATAATTTCCTATGGAAATTAATATTGGGTAAATGCGTTTAGGGAGCCCCCTTTTAATCGGCCTCTGCTTGACGGATCACCCTAAGATTTTGAAGACAGCAGCTGAAGTAATCATCGAACTAGTTTTGAAACTTTTGAAAGGATTGGTCAAATGACGCCAAAGTTATTGCTGACATCGTGGGATCTGGGAGGACTTGAAGTAGGAAGTTACCATCACCCAGAAGCAAGAGTGTGAGGGATTGAACCGCAGTTTTGAAGTCGCTTTATGGAAGAAAAGTTTTCACTTTCTGTAGAAGAAGAGAGGGCTGGTACCCGGCCGTCTTTGTATGCTTCTTGGCAATGCGTTCCTTGAGGATGAGCTTGGTGTCCGGGTGATTTTAAGTCCCCCATCAATAAATGAAATTGAATTTGAAGTCATTAAGGTCCGTGTCATGGAGCCAGGTTTGTTCTGGATCCTGTTTCTTGTTCTTGGCAAATCACAGGAATTCTTTTCTTGGTTGGGTTGAGCTGTGTTGAGCTTCAGGCAGGCGCAGGGCATCCACATCTGTAAGATGTGCAGGCAGTGTTTGAAGCTTTATATGTCTGAAGCAGAGGAGACTTTCAAGTAGAGATCTTAGGGCCAGATGTAGGTAGTCCAATACCGGTCGGTAACAGCCGAAATTACTGAATTTCGGCCGTTACCGACAGGTATTGGGCTATTGAGATGTAGGTGGCTACATTTCAGATTCGGTAATTTACCGAATCGGTAATTTAAGGAATCGTTAGATTACCGATTCCTTAAAATACTGATTCAGTAAATTACCGAATCTGAAATGTAGGGAGCACTCAAATGAGTGCATTGCATGGTTAAGGATTCGGTATTTTCCACCAAATAAAAGTTGGTGGTAAATATCGAAATCCTTTGAAAAAGCACATTTGTGCCTTTTTCAAAAGTGCCAGGTGGCAGACGTACAGGGCATGTATGTGTGCCACATGTGCACCCATGCACTATTCAGGTGTGCAACAGGGTGTCAAAGTGCCACCCTGCCACCCTTGACTTTGGTCCCCCTTTTACCGAATCGGTATTTACCGATTCGGTAATTCACATTCATTCCTATGGGCCTGGAGGCCCATAGGGGTGAATGGGAAATACCGAATCGGTAAATACCGATTCGGTAAAAAATATTGAATGATTACCAACATCCAATTTACCAATTCTAAAATACCGAATCGGTAAAATTCGGTATTTTAAAATCGGTAAATCTGGATTACCTACATCTGGCCCTTAATTCCTTACACTCCCTCTTCTCAATAGCCTTACACTCTGATTCCCAATACTCACTTTCACGCTATCCCACTCTAATCTGGTTCTCTCTCTTACTCCTCTCGCCATCCTAATTTGCACTCCCTGACACTCTCGTTGTCTTTCACCACCTCGCCTCTGCATGCGTCTCTCTAACTCTCTCTGCCTTCCCAGCTATGTCTCAACCTGCTTTTAGTCTGTCTCCATTTCATGTGTCTCTAACTAATTTGCATTCACATTTCTCTTTTGTTTAGTCTTTGACTCTTTCTCCATGTACACCCTCAAATGTTCTGTCTCTCTGACTCCCTTACCTTCTTCTCTCATCATCTGCCCTTCTCTTTCTCACTCTCTCTCAGGCCACTTTTCTCTCCTCACGGTCTTCACATCTGTCTCACTTCTCTCTTTTTATATTCATATTTCTCCCCTGTCTCTCTTTGACTTCTCAGTGGCCCTGTTTATGTCACTATTTCTTCTCTCCCACTATCTATTCTTCATCATCTCTCGTACTCCGTCTATAGGGATGTGGCTGTTTTTGACATGGTTACGCCCCACCTTTTGCTTGTTATCTGGTGTGACTTTGACTGAAAGTGTACTGGGTTCCAGCTAACCAGGTTCTCAGTACCAGTGTTCTTTCCCTAAACTGTATGATTGTTCCCCAATTGGTACCCCTTTAGGTCCCTTGTAAGTCCGTAGTAAATGGTTCCTGTGGTACCTAGGGCATTGGAACTAAAGAGGGCCCCTAAGGGCTGCAGCATGAATTGTGCAACCACAAGGGACCCCTCACCAACCTCACAAACACTGCCACTATGTCCTGCATGTCATGGTGCAGAGAAAACCGAAGAGTTGACATGGCACACACCCCTGCGTGCCATGCCAGACAAGCACTGCAAGAGGCATAGGTAAGACACCCCTACGGCAGGCCTTATAGTAGGGGTGGGTGGCCAGCTACGCTCCGTGCACGGAGT
Source organism: Lissotriton vulgaris (assembly GCF_964263255.1). Lineage (NCBI taxonomy): Eukaryota > Metazoa > Chordata > Amphibia > Caudata > Salamandridae > Lissotriton > Lissotriton vulgaris. The sequence goes on from NC_141696.1 coordinate 1,566,942,394, forward strand.
GTGCGTAGTGCCGCCTACTCCGCATTTTGCGGAGCTGGCGGAGCCAGGCGGCACTACGCACGCTCCGCAGACGGAGCGTAGCTGGCCGCCACCCGCCTCCCTCCCGCCCTCCCTAAATACTTTAAAATAAAGGAATGCAATAATTTAAAAAGCACTTACCTTGCCGCCGCTGCCCGCCGCGTCCCCGGGGCTCGTTATCTTCCGTCTTCCGTCTTCTTTAGTAATGCGCATGCGCGGGCGGCCGCGCATGCGCATTTTCACGAGAAAATGCGCATGCGCGGCCGCCCGCGCATGTGCATTACTAAAGAAGACGGAGGATAGCGAGCCCCGGGGACGTGGCGGGCAGCGGCGGCAAGGTAAGTGCTTTTTAAATTATTTCATTCCTTTATTTTAAAGTATGTAGGGAGGGCGGGAGGGAGGCGGGTGGCGGGGCTGGCGGCCAGTGGTTTTGCGGAGTGGGGCTACGCGGAGTGCAGAGGTGGGCGTAGTTTCTCGCCCACTTCGCGTAGCTCCGCGAAGCCCCACTCCGCCAACTCCGCCCAGTGCTACCTTATAGCCCAAAGGGAGGGTGCCCCATACACATGTGTGGTCATATCTGCCTGAGTGAATGCTTCACCCTTAGATAATAGGAGTGCACAGGGAAGCTATAACAAGCACATGGCCTGGACACTCAGGATTATGAGTTTCCCAGCTACGTGATGGCGTCACTGTATCCCATGGTGTTTGGTACCAAACACCTCATCTAAATAAACCCACACTGATGCCAGTCCTGGATTTATTAATAAATGCACCAAGAGGACACCTTAGAGGTGCCCCTGAAAACCTACCAATTACTAGTGTGTTGACTAACTGGTCTCGCCAACCACTCACCATAGACAGGTTTCTGACCTCCTGAGGTGAGAGCCGACTCCTGGTCCAAGTAGGATGGGAATTCCAGGGCAGGAAGATTCAAAGACCCTGCTGCCTATGATATGCGACTCCCAGCCTCACCAAATAGTGGAGGTGCCCACCCCCATGACCAGAGTCTACTTTTCAAATTCCTCTATTTTGTTTTGGAAGGAACTAGCATTCTAGAGTCCTGGCTATGCCCACTTCCCACAGGAACTGGGCATTTAGAGGGTGTAGACTCCCTAAAGGTAGGTATCACGTTGGCTATGTGCTGTCACTACCCATAACTCGCCAAAATCGAGTATTTAGGTGGGAACCCTGAATCAAAGAACTCATTTTTTATGGATCAACAGAAGAAGGATGAAGAAAAGTCACTGCCTAGCTAGAACTGCAACAGAACATAGGACTTTGGCTCAAAACCCTGCTGTCCTCGGCCCTCTCTCGACAATCGCGACAGAGTGACTCGTCATGGGAGCTGGAGAACTACCAATTCCTTGTGTAGCCTGTCAGAACTTCAACAAACACCGAAGGTCTCCCTTGGGGTAGAGGCGCTACTCCCCTGTAGGCCGTAGGTGCCGACAAGCACAGTCCGGTCCACTGCCTTGCAGCCCCCCGGTGTGACCGACAAAGCAGATGACCAGGAAAAGGTCCTTGTGCTCTCTGGAAGGCCAGATCTGTCTCCCCACCGAGTGTGACGACGCCAGGATCAACCGCAGCCGAGCAGCACCAACGCCCGTGGTTCCAGATACTCTGCGCCAAACGCCCACGGTGAGTGTCCAGTCCGGACTCTCACTACACCAGGACCAAACAGACATTGAGAGACGTCAGAATCACTGAGACCCACTTCAAGAGTTGCCCATCTGCCTTGATGTCTCCTCTGCCAGCTGTTTGTCCCTGACTGCGAGGTGTATCATTGCACAGAAGTGGAGAAGTGTGGCTCACCGGTTAGAGGCGGCAGACCCAGAAGCACAGGTTGGCCCGGGACCAGGGTTCAATTCCCGACGCGGCAGGGTATGGAACCAATGTCAGCGGGCTCGATAAATCTCGCCTCGGTGCTTCTCTAACCATGGGTCCCACGCTGCAACTCTGGACAATAGCTTGCTTAATCTCCACAACGGCCCCCTCGCTGCCGGGGATGCCTGGCTTCACCTTGGGGATGCCCAATAGGGACCATCTCACAGGGAAAGCCAGGACGGGTTCCCCAACGGCACACAGCGCCAAGAAACCCTGGGGTGAACGTGCGCTCTCAAATTCATACTAACATAACATAACACCCAGCCCAGCAATTCACTCTGCTCCCAAGCCACCCGGGCTGAGTCTCGACAAACTGCCTGTGCCCCCATGCTCCAAGACCCCTTGAATCCTGAGCCCCAATTGGGAGCCCTCATACTTGCCCGCCGGTCCCCCTGTGTAGCAAGCCAGCTACCAGCCTCACCAGCAACATGGCCCCGGTAAATCCCAGGTGGTTCCCGAAGAACTGCTGGATGTACTATGGACCTTGGCCCACTACAACTCTGGACCCCGAAGGTGAAACCCTGTACCCGACTGTACCTACCTTAGGCCGCTTTGACTTCTCCTCCCATAGGATTCAATTGTGTGTAAAAGTGCACAGGTTTGAAAGTTTTACTTACCTGTGAATATTTACATCCAAAGCTGTACTTACCTTGAAATGTTGTTTTAGTGCACTATATGGAGAGCCAGCGTCCTACATTATCTCCCTCTCAATCTTCTCTGCATCTATTTTGCTTCTTTTTCTCTCCATTTTTTTCATCACGCTCCATCGTAGTTTTCAACAAACACACGTACTCTCTACTCTGCCAGTTTCCCCATTTCTCTTTCACTCTGTCCCTTCTATTTTTCACTCTTGTTTGCTCTTTCTCTGTCCCTCCACCTCCTAACCTCACTCTCTCCCACTCTTTTACCAGCCAGTATGTCACACTCATAACTAATGTAGATTAAGCAGAACCCTTCGGGCCCGATTCACAGAATGAACTTAAGACTCAATCCTAAACTTACTACTTTTGGTATTCACAGAAGTGAGGATTTTGTCTTAAGTTTGCCTTAAGACAAACTTAAGACAGACGTAAGACAGACTTAAAACAGACTTAAGACAGACTTAAGACAGATTAATGACAAAATCCTAACTTCTGTGAATACCAAAAGTAGTAAATTCATTCTGGGAATGCCAAAAGTAGTAAGTGCATTCTGTGAATATCAAAATAGTAGTAAGTTTAGGATTGAGTCTTAAGTTCATTCTGTGAATCGGGCCCTTCCCCGTGGGACTTGGGAAACTTCCAGGAAGAGATGTGACATTGGAAACAGAATCTTAAAGGGAGAAGGCAATGTTTAGTGCCTGTTACTGCTTTTAAACACGAAAAAGTACAAAACTTTCACTAATCTTAAGTCCAAAATACTCAGTAGTCAAAGAAAGGCCTAGTATCTTTGTGGCTGAGAAAAAAGTGTATATCTGAGACCTGCTGCGATATCTCATTTTACGGAGTTGCCTTCGACGTCCTTGCATGCGCAGATGTAACTGTATTAGCCCCTCTCACAGTTGCTTGAAGGGCTTCCCACGCGTCCCGCTTAATTACCTCAATGGGATCGCTCAGCACCTCGCGCGAGCCCGGGCCTTCTGGCGGGGTCACGCATTAGGAGCGGCCTTCACGTGACAGCCTCAGCCCCATGAGCCTTCCACCAGGCCTCTGCGCCCTTCATGGCTCATGTAGGGCGTTAGTTCTGGTCGCCCAAACCCGCTGGCGCGCTCACATCTTTGCGCGAGCTGCCTTGGCCGTGCCGCTCACTTTACGCGCTGTGTTGGCCGGAGGCGAGGCCTCTCAGAGATGGATGTGCCGTGAAACACTTAATTCATATTTCTTGCAGAATAAAAGAGCCCAAACCTCTTGGGACAAATGTATCCCAAAGACAATAAGCCATATGTCTCTCCTGTCTTTCAGGGCGTTAATAATTCTTTCTTCTCACATTGATTTATCTACACATCCTCGGTCGGTGGATTGCTTTTTGGTTTGTTAGAAGGTGAATCTGTGACATTTTCAGGGCGCACGCATGCATTTGTTTGTTTGAAGTTAGAAACTAATTGATTTATTGGAAGGGGCCGCAAACTGCGGCCTCATTGGGTCACTGGAAGTTTGTGTTCTTTGCTACTTGTTTATTGGCTCAGGTCAGGGTTTATGGCGCAGAGTGTTAATGTTTCCGACCGCATCAATTACCGAGGCCTGATGAACGCTCGTCCTGTGTACATCTGTCTCACGCGTGAATAGATTTACGTATGTCAGCGATGCACTAAGATGCCCGGGCACTGTACATTGTTTTACTCCACACTCATTTACTCCTGCCCCCGACTCATCCCACTTAAGGGTGGGGGCAGGCGTCCAGGGCGGGGGCTCCCTGGAAACTCCGTGAGCACCCCCACAGTCCAGAGTTTACGTGTGTTCTCAAACCCCTCACAAACTCCTTCCCCCCCTTGAAAGAGTCACAGCTGTACTCCTGCCAATGGTAGGAGTAAATCCCTCTCTAGAGTTTGAAAGGGATAGAAACACCGCTCACCTCCAGCCTGCTGGGGTGACCGAGGAAGGGCCCATTGCACAAAACGCAAAGCAGTGACGTGCACAACACCCACCGTCACGCAACAGATACGCCCAGGAGGAGGCCACACACCTTTGAATGAAACCCCTTGGCCCTGAACCCCTTAAAGCTGAGACTGTCAGTGAAAACGGGGCGCATCCTTACACCTTCTTAGAAAGAATTGCGGGGCTTTTATTTGAGAGCCCAGCGTCACTTTTGCACCACGCAAAGTGGTACACGCATGACGTGGGCTCTCATAAAGATTTATGAAGCAGAGCCCCCTGCTTGGTTTGAGTAGCCTCATAAACCATGAGTACGACGACGCAACGCAAGTCGCAGCGCCCCGTACTCTGCACCCGGGAGGCTGTTCATGGGCACGGGGGGGGGGGGGGGGGGGTTCACATGCGACACCCATGGAATCTGATGCGGACCCAGATATTCAAAGTGATTTCAACTTTAGAAAGAGTCTAATCCGTACACCGCACGAGGTGAGGCATAACGAGGAGAAATATGTTAATTTCTCGAGGAGAAATATGTTCATTTCTCCAGTTTTTTCCTCTTTCTATGTGTGCTGCCAGTGCTTTAAATGGGCCGGTACTCACCGGTACTGAGTACCAGCACTTCTTAAATTTATCGCTCTGAGTACCGGCACTTCTCTACTGCCCGAGGAGAGTACCGGTACTCATGAAAAGGTAGGCTTAGTGGCTGTGAGTGCCGGCGCAGTGGCGAGCAGGAGTGGGACGTGTCTCTGGGAGCAAAGGCGCCGCTTCTGTCTCCTGATCTGAGCCCCTGCTGAGCTATTCAGCAGGGCTCATCTGAATAATGTCTGGTGAGCAGGGTCGAGTTTCGTTTTACAGTGTGCGCTGTGATTTTCAAAGCGCACCACTTCAGGTAGGGAAAATTCCGTGCAGGGTAACACTTTATACATAGATAGACATATTATCAGGAGCGGATTCTCACACTTCCCGTACTGTCTCTGGATCAGAGGGTTAATGCCCAGACGATGCGATCGAAGTGTTACATGTGGTTTGGCCACACCTGAAGCTGAGGTTGGGGTGGAGGGTGCTGTTTTTTTTTTAGAATTTGAATAGCTTCAAAAGCACCTACTGCAGAGTTTGACTTCCTTGTTGCTTAAATGAGTGTGATTCTGATATTTGTCTATTTCTATTGGCTTCATACCATGATTATGCTCGCAAGAAAGTGCCACTCTAAATGTTGCACATCTAGTTGTTGCCTGACTCTCGTAAATCCACTGAATCCATGAAAATGTCACACAAAAGCAATTTGAAACGTTAGCAGCTATACTCAAATGGATGTTTTTTTTATATTTATATGATTCCCTCGTCTTACTTGCTTAATTTTGCTAGCGAGAAAGAAAGTGTCACTCATAGTCGTTGAAATGGCACTCACAATTACAATGAAAATATGAAAATGTCACACCTAGCAATCTGAAACCTTGGCAGTTACGGGGTCCATTCAGGCCCTGTGCTGTCAACACATTCACACTATCCTCTGCATTTGCACAAACATAGCAATCATGGCGATCCCCTGGCAGTGGCAATTAAGAAAGCCATAATGAAGAGTATGACATGGGTTTTAACATTCCGAAGTCTTTAGTGTGTATTTGCCTGCATTTGTATGCTTGTTTTTTGTAAGAAAAATGGGTGGCACTTTGTGTGTAAATGTCTGCTCGGTGACAAAGGTTCATAAATGTTGTAGTAGGGAGGGTTGGTGGGTGAGTGAGTGAGTGGATATATGAATGGATGGACGGATGAGTGAATGGATGGGTGAAAGAGGGTGGATGATTGGATAAAAGGGTGGATATAGGTGTATGAGTCAAACATTGGATGGGTGAATGAAAGTGAGGGGGGATGGATGAAAAGGTGAATGATGGATAAATGAAAGGAGGGATTGAGTGAAAGGGTGGATGGAATGAAAGGGTGGATGGAATGAAAGGGTGGATGGGTAGATGGGAGAAAGGATTGATGGATGAGTGAAAGGGTGGATAAAGAGATGGATAAGTGAAAGGATGAATGGATAGGTTTAAAGATGGATGAATAGGTTTGGATATGAAGGGTGGACAGACAGAATGATGAAAAACTGAATGATGGATGAAAAACTGAGTAGACAACAGAATGTAAAGGGTAAATGGTGGACATCAGCATGTAAATGGTAGGATGAATGGATAGATCGATGGAAGAAACAAGAAATATCTTCTGGGGAGGGTCATGATGATTTGCTTCATTTGCTTGGTGCCAATAAGAGCTTTGGTTTGATGTGGGGTTATTTTCAGTTTTTTCCTACTCACTTGCTCAAAAATATATAGTATTGTGCCAAACAACAGCATTTAACAGTATGGCATTAAGAAGGTGTAACTATTGCAAAAAAAGGAAATGTTAACATATTATCGCATTTCTCTTTCATTTTGTGTAATATTAACCTGCTTTGTTTATATACACACATTTATCATGTGTTTTGTTGTGTGGTGCAACTGTTATAGAAGTTGTTAAGTATTATCATGTCTTGCCCTTAGCCCCGCCCCTGGCCCCGCCCACTTACAACACCGCTAGCTCATGTTAATGAGTACCTGCACTTATTTTTTCCTATGTAAAGCACTGTGTGCTGCGTTCTGCAGCACAAATAGAAAGAGGAATCCAACTTGTAGGATTGTTTCTGTGCATAAAGGTGTGCTCATTCCTGCACACAATGAATCCTGCTTGCAACAGAGTCCCCCGTGCACCACGGTGCACGGCTGCGTGCATAGGCGCTAGGCAGCCAACATGGTCCCAGCAAGGGCAGAAAGGACAGGAGTGCACAGCACTGCATAAACACGGTGCGTTCGGCTCTTTCACTTTGGCGTAGCACAGCACACCAGGGTGCCTTGCGGCGCGGCACTATGCCAAAATGCCATAAATGAGGCCCTGTGAGTTTACGGGACACAACCTCACGTTCAACGAATGTCGGGAGACACACAAAGACGCTGCATTGTTTCGTTCTTTACTGAGAGCACCGGAACAAGAGACTTGGGGACAACAACCATACATTAAAACCTATTTCAAGCTATCACTATATATAAAAAGAGAAAGAAAAAAAGTGAATTGATAATATACATATTACATTGTCATATTAGACAAATATGTTTTGAATGTAATCTTCTCTGTCAGTTTGTTCCTAAGACCCCCGTTTAGGATGATTTATTTAAGGATGGTCCATGTGAAGGATCTATGTATGTTTTGTTTTTATAGTATAAATGATTGAGTGTAGTAGTTGGGTATGAATGGTATGTGCTGAGTGTTGATGAGAGACTGAGAAATATGGGGCATATGTAGCTAATTTCCATTTTGCGAATCTCAAATTGCGATTTTTAAGGAATCGCTATTTGAGAATTGCAAAATGGAATGTATGTAATAAATCACAATTTTTTTGCGAATCTCTAAAATTACTTAATTGCGATTAACAAATTGCGAATCGCAATTAAGGAATGAGTGTCCCATTCATTCCGATGGGCCAAGAGGCCCATAGGAATGAATGGGGATACATTCTCAAATTGCGATTTTCTATGAGAAAATCGCAATTTGAGAATCGCAATTCCAAGGGTGCCAGGGTGTCCAAAGGACACCTGTTGCACCCCTGGAATTTGCCTGGAAGTACATGTGGCGCAGATACATGCCCTAAGGGCATGTCTGTTCGCCACATGGCACTTTGAAGTTTTAAAAAAAATGCATTTTGACAGGAAATTGCAAAATACCATCTACTTGAAGTAGGTGGTATTTTGCGATTCCTTAAGCCAAAATCGCAATTACATAGCATTTAAGGAATCTCAAAATTGTGATTCCTTAAATGCTTGAGCAAAATAAGGAATCGCAATTTTGCGATTCCTTATTTTGCTATGTGGCCCATACATACCAAAACGCAGTTTGCGATTCGCAAACACCGGAATTCTGCGAATTCCGGCGTTTGCGAATCGTAAACAGTTTCCTACATATGCCCCTATGTATTTTGATGGGTGGGAGGCTTGTGACTTCATTGAAAATATATGTTTGACCAAGTATATGTACTGAATATTTATATGGATGAAGAGAGAAAAAAAAGAACAATTTCAAATATAAATACATTGTTTTCTATACTCTTACTGTACCTTTGCCATGTTGCTTTGTGTGGCCTATTTAAATTGATGACTCTATTTTAGAGATGGTTTTGGAGGTGTTTTTTTGTTCTTTACTTTCTTAAGAGCACCCCCTACAGGCTGAGACGAGTTACTGCTGACCCAAGACCTCTGCTCTAAGTTCCCTCCTTGGTGCCAGGGGGCGTCCCAGTCTAACTGTCCTGTGCCTAGTGGTCTATGTAAGGGCAGCAGATAGAGACCCTTGTTTGAAGACGAGAATAAGAAGGAATAACATACACAGGTTCAGATTTACAGAGAGTCACGCAGCTGGAGCAGTGAGTAAAGTTGCTACTCTGCGACATGTTCTGGGTGAAAAGGAGAGTGAGAAACAGCGCCATTTCACTAAGATGGGGCTGTACTGGTCTCTTCCTGCGCTGGTGCACAGTAGACAGACATACGCCAACGCAGACACACTTGCGCCATACTGCAAGGGAGCCAACATTATGGGTAACAAAGGGGTCCATTTGAACACCACAGAGGGACATAGTAGAGAGCTCCATGGATCTAGCATCCACAGAGGGACATAGCAGAGAGCTCCTCTGATTCAGCGTCCTCAGAGGGACATAGTAGAGAGCTCCATGGATCTAGCACCCGCAGAGGGACATAGTAGAGAGCTCCATGGATCTAGCACCCACAGAGGGACATAGTAAAGAGCTCCATGGATCTAGCACCCACAGAGGGACATAGAAGAGAGCTCCATGGATCTAGCACCCGCAGAGGGACAAAGAAGAGAGCTCCATGGATCTAGCACCCGCAGAGGGACATAGAAGAGAGCTCCATGGATCTATCACCCACAGATGGACATAGTACAGAGCTCCATGGATTTTGCACCCGCAGAGGGACATAGGAGAGAGCTCCATGGATCTAGCACCCGCAGAGGGACATAGTAGAGAGCTCCTTGGATCTAGGACCCACAGAGGGACATAGTAGAGAGCTCCATGGATCTAGCACCTGCAGAGGGACACAGTAGAGAGCTCCTTGGATCTAGCACCCGCAGAGGGACATAGTAGAGAGCTCCATGGAAGAAAGTTCCATGGATCTAGCACCCGCAGAGGGACATAGTAGAGAGCTACATGGATCTAGCATTTACAGAGGTACATCGTAGAGAGCTCCTTGGATCTAGCACCCACAGAGGGACATAGTAGAGAGCTCCATGGAAGAAAGGTCCATGGATCTAGCACCCGCAGAGGGACATAGTAGAGAGCTACATGGATCTAGCACCCGCAGAGGGACATAGTAGAGAGATCTATGGATCTAGCACCCACAGAGGGACATAGAAAAGAGCTCCATGGATCTAGCACCCGCAGAGGGAACAAATAAGGAGCTCCTTGGATCTAGCACCCACAGAGGGACATAGTAGAGAGCTCCATGGATCTAGCACCCGCAGAGGGACATAGCCGAGAGCTCCTCTGATTCAGCATCCTCAGAGGGACATAGTAGAGAGCTCCATGGATCTAGCATCCGCAGAGGGACATAGCCAAGAGCTCCTCTGATTCAGCGTCCTCAGAGGGACATAGTAGAGAGATCCTTGGATCTAGCATCCGCAGAGGGACATAGCAGAGAGCTCCTCTGATTCAGCGTCCTCAGAGGGACATACTGTGGTATTGGGTTCTCCAGGCTTACATATTCCGCAAAACCCACTACACCATAAAACAGACGTTGGCACGGAAACTGGAAAATGCAAAAGACAAGTTTATTAAGACCCCATGGGGTGGTGGTACATTCCTACAGCACCCTTCGGCAATGCAAGAAGTATCACACCGAACATCGGTGCGAGACATCTTTTATACAGTTTTACAGTAATAAAAAGAGTAGGCGGAACACATTTGCTCAATCTAGGTAGATATAAGGTCATTTTTGGAACACAACCAACTCATGGGAGGAGTTATAACACTACTGGTCAGTTTTGGAGAACATTCCTAAGTGATTACTATCCACTAGTACAGAGGGTTTGACTACGCATGTGCAAGCTTGACCAGTACTAAAAATAGCCTGTTGCTGGGCAAGTTAGGTGGTCAGTGGTACAGAGAAAGGACAAAAAGGGCATGCTGACCATGAGGCAGCGCGTTCATCTAAAATGGACGCCAGTGTTCTCAAAATGGCCTCCGTACACTGTAGTCAAGATAAGGGGAAATTCGTGTAGCAAAGCTTAACGCTAACCCGATCACCGTCTAATTACGACAGACGACCCTTTTAGCGTTTAGCTGAAGCTACCTCATAGTGGACATAATCAGGATATTCATCATCAATATTGATTGACATAATGCTTGCTACTTCTCTATGAATCATTTGTTCATTCTTAACAATAGCTCGTTTGGATGGAATACAAGCAGAAAGGCATATGGAGCATAACATAGGGCCACACTGAATGCACAAACATAGAAAGAATAATAACCCAATTATTATATATAGGATCGTTAACAATTTCCAGCCCAAAGTACTAAGCAATGTCCAAAACCAACCAGAGAGTGTCCACGTGCCATTATCAGGATGTATCTCAGCAGCTATCTTGTGTAATTTAGAAATAGCATCATATACAGAGGGCGAATTATCTGGCACGTACATGCAGCAACTACTTCCGATAATGGGGCATGCACCCCCACAATCAGCTAACACTACATCTAGAACCATTCGGTTCTGGAGCGTTACAATTCTGGTAATTTGAAGTTCCTCAGTTAAGTTCCCTAAAGCAAAAACTGTCTCATTAGCAACAGCTTCTACAACACGTGTCAGTCGTCTAATTTTTCTGCTATTTAGTGCACATCAACAAATGAAAAGAGACCTAAATTGAAATCGACATACTGCTGCAGAGAAGTATCGGTCTGATCAATATCATCGAGGGCTAACGTTCTCTTCACTCTATTCAATATAAAATCATGGTAGAGTACAAAATCATTATGGTACATAGGCGGGGCAATAAACACAGGAGGCAATACAAAGGATATATAACATGTTCCTAACCATCCTATAGGGAGACGGTGATATCCTTTATTTCCGCAAATAAAGTAAGTATTTCGTGAAGCCACAAAGGTGATACCATTTGGAGTGTCAAAGGTGAGAGTAGTGTTACATTCACTTCTTCCTACTGGGATTGTACCTTTATTACGGACACATAGATCTGCTTTTGTATCAATGACCGTGATCATATGCAGGCTAGACATATTTACATTTCTTTGATTAGTATAAATTCGAGGCGAGGATACATTATCTGGTCGATATTCTTCCCATTCGAATTTAGTTCCTTCAGCTTGTGGATAACCATCTCGATCATTAAAGCAGACCTTATGAAGTCGGAAAAGTAGTCCACCTTTTTTCGGCCATCTCAAAGTGAACAGAAGAGTGTACCAAGCATTACAAGAACTATTATGAGAAAATGGGAGAGGAATAAGCGGAGTGCCTCCTTTCTTTTGATGTCCAGGCAACATTCCACACACCCAGCAGTTCGAAGTATTCGTCATATTATGGGTGTGATGCAAAATTTGAATGAAACTGTTATTCAGATAAGTCTGTCTATGTCGTTCTTCGTGATAAGGCAAAGTGAAATGAAAATGTTCAGATGGAATTGGGGTCGTAGGCAATAAATGTTCTCTTGCTGGCACCAGTAGTTCTACCACCCAAGCTATTACTGCTATCACCACGATAGTCATAACAAAAAGTACTGCACCAAGAATTCTCTTATTCCGCATCGTAGAAGATGCCATAGTTCAAAATACAAATATCTAAAAAAACAACTAAAAAATAAAAATATGAGTGCTGAGCTCTGAGGTAGCTGTTGGTTTCTTCTCAGAGATTCAAGACGGGTGTCGCTACACTTGGCAGAACTGATCCCCCCCCCTTGATATTCCCGGCTTCCGTTTCACAAACCTGGAGCGGTAACTCAACCAGTCGCGCACAAAACAACTGCTTTTCTCGAACGTAGATTATGTCTCTCTCTACCAGAGACAGTGTGGTCCGGGAAGGCTCCCTCCGATTCAGTAGACGTAACAGCTGGGCTCTTCTCCTCGTCCAAGATGTCTTGATAATCAGACAGCACAGTGGGGCTCACCAGATCCGGAGAGACTCGACGACAATGAGTAGAATGCACCCATCGTTTCCTGTTCGTGACTCGCACAGCCGTTCGTGTCGCTAGTAGCACTTGCTCGGGGCCACGCCACCTTGGCTCCAAGCTGCTTGTTCTCTCAAAAGTTCGGATCATCACATGGTCGCCAGAACAAAGATTATGAGCCTCTCCAATAGAGTTGTCGGGGAGCGCTTCTCGAACCTGTTGATGAATAGAAAGTAAATCATTTGTTAATCGTGCCAAATAATCATTCATCATTATACAAGGCACATCATATAGCAACCGAGGCTTAGGAACTCCCCATATATTCATAGGCCTTCCAAACACCACTTCATAAGGTGTGAGGCCAGTTCGGGAATGGGGCACTGATCTAATAGATAGCAATGCTAGAGGCAGAGCATCTGGCCATTTCAAAGATGTAGATGCCACGATCTTTGCTAGTTTCAATTTCAAAGTAGCATTGTACCTTTCCACCGGACCTGCTGACTGCGGATGGAATACAGCATGGAACTTTTGCTGGATTCCCAATCCCTACATGACGTATTCCACAATCTTCCCAACAAAATGGGGACCATTATCACTCCACAAAAATTTACAAACACCATAGCGCGGGAAGTACTCTTTGAGCAACACCTTAGCTGTTGTCAGCGCTGTATTATCCTTCGTGGGGAAGGCCTCAATCCATTTACTGAAAGCACACACCACCACTAAGACATACTTAAGGTTATTACAACGCTCAAGCTGGATGTAATCCATTTGTAGTACTTCGAATGGTGCAGTAGGTGGAACAAACCCTCTTTGCGGAGTATACGTCCCTTTTGCAGGATTGTACTGCAAGCATATCAGACAGGTCTGCACTACTCTTCTAGCCGTATTGGCAATCTCAGGATGCTCCCAGACTCGCGTAAGCAATTTAGTAATTGCAAGAGCTCCAACATGCGCCAATCCATGTGCCATTTGAACCATTGCTTGCAAGTAAGCTGCAGTCAATTTCCATCTCTCCATATCTTTACTTCTCCAACAACCCTCATCGTCCAACACTCCCTCTATTGCCCAGATTGCGAGTTCTGCTTCAGACGCTGATTTCTGAATGTCTAGTATCTCCTCTCTAGCATCATGCCATCGCTCAGCCTGCGATTTCACTACATACATCAGCGAGGCATTTTGTAACATAGCAGTTTCCCTCGCTATACGATCTGCAAAGGCGTTTCCTTGTCCTACTTTGTCTGTCACTTTCTTATGTGTACTGCATTTAATTATCGCCACTTTCTTTGGACATAGTAACGCATTCAGGAGATCATGCACTAGTTCTCCAAGCATAATGTGCACTCCGTGTGAAGTCAAAAACCCTCGCTCTCACCAGAGTAGGCCAAAATCATGCGCTACTCCAAAGGCGTACCGGCTATCAGTGTAGATGTTCACACATAAACCAGCGCTTAATTCACATGCTCTTGTTAAGGCAATAAATTCCGCTGCTTGGGCCGATTTCTGTGGTATTCGTGCTGCTTCTACCACTGTCTTAAGTGTCGTGATCGCATATGCTGCAGAAGTTGTACCATCTGGCAACCTTAAACACGATCCATCAACCCACAGTTCTCCATCTACAGTTGGAAGTGGCGTATCCTGTAAGTCAATACGACCCTTTGTTTGTTCTTCAGTCAGGAAAACACAATCATGGTGTTCTTCCTCCTGGCCCTCAGCAACAGGATACGGTAATAAAGTAGCAGGGTTCAGAGTAGCACATCTCTTTAGTGTGATATGTGGCGCCAACAGCGTTAGCTCATATCCTGTTAAACGTGCACTCGTTAAGTACTGAGTTTTCGTTTGGTTTAGCAGAGCGTCTACTGCATGGGGAACTAACACCAACAATTTGTGTGACAAAACTATTCCCTCACTCTGTCGTATAGCCACTGCTGTTGCTGCAACTGCTCGAAAACACCCAGGTAATCCTCGTGCTACAGGGTCAAGCACTGCTGAAAAATATGCGCAAGGCCTCTGCTTATACCCGTGTGTCTGTACCAAGACTGATAATGCACACCCATCCCTCTCATGTACATATAATGTAAAAATCTTTGTATAATCTGGTGTAACTAGCACTGGTGCCGAACAAATGGCTTGTCTCAATTGTTCAAAAGCATTCTGACATTCATCTGTCCATTCAAGGGGAGTTGGTGTAGTTTTGGACAATAATGTCAACAAAGGTTTTATAATGTGTGAAAACCCCATTATCCACTGCCTACAAAAAGACGTTAAACCTATAAAAGAACGAACATCTCTCTGAGTGCGGGGGACTGGTGTATATAAAATCGCTTGAATTCGAGCAGATGTCAATGCACGTCCCTCCTTAGACAAAAGATGACCGAGGTAGGTCACCTTTGGTCTACAATATTGAAGCTTTTTCCTCGAAACCTTGTGATTATTGTGGGCAATAAAGGAAAGCAAAGCAAGACTACTCTCCTCACATCGCTCCTGCGTGTCTGCTGCAAGTAAAATGTCATCGACATATTGAATGAGAGCCACTCCAGGCTGTAAATCAAAAGAATCAAGCTGTCATTTTAAAGCCTGGCTATAAATGCTAGGGCTTTCAGTATAGCCTTGAGGAACTCGACAAAATCTGTACGATTTATTATTTAATGTGAAGCCAAATAGATATCGGCTATCAGGATGGATGGGAATGGAAAAGAAGGCATTTTTCAAGTCAATCACGGTGAACGTGGTGGCTGTGGGAGGAATCAAAGTAAGTAAGGTGGTAATATCAGACGCCACTGGGTATTGGGGCACTACTATCTTGTTAATTTCTCTCAAATCAATGATAAATCAATAGATTTTGTCATCAGTATCTTTCTTTAAAATTGGAAGAATTGGGCTGTTACAAACATTATAGGGGACTTCCTCCACTACGCCTGCAATAATCAAATCGTGTACAATATGCGTTAAGGCAACTTCACCTTCCCTGGAGATTTTATACTGTGGCACACGTGGCAGAGACGCTCCCTCCTTTACAGTGATTCGAATAGGAGGGATAATCATCTGTCCCACATCCGTGTCTGAAATAGCCCATAACGTTTGTGGGAGAGAGGCTAACGCCTCGATTTCTTGCATGGGGCACAATCTCTCTACATCTGGGTAATTGTCATTCAAAATAACCCGCACTCCTTCAGGAGCGCAGCGTATGGTTGCTCGGAAATATTTAAGCATATCTATTCCCATAATATTGTCTGGGGTGTTTGGTGACAATAAAAACGGGCACGGACCAAAAAATCTGTCAATGTAAAATGTAAGGGGTTGTGACAATGGGCTAAGAGAGGGTGTGCCATCGAACCCTATCAATGTAATCATTTCGCCAGACAGGGGAGCCCTTGGAACCAAGTTTTTAGACAGAGCACTACGAGTAGCTCCTGTATCAACCAGGAACTGATCAGTAGAACCCAAAACGCCCGCTGATACATATGGACCTCTTTGATCTACTGGTACTTCAACCGATTCCACACCCCATCCTACGCAATCCTATGCATGTACATAGTCCTGGGACTCTGCATATTCACCCTCCGCTATCTGATACTGATTCCGTCGATCGAAAGTTATATCATCAACCTGACCACGACCCCTCGCTTCAAACCTGCCACGATCACTTGCTCCGCCCCTCGCTCCTGAATAACTATTCCGTGTCCTTCCACCTCCTCGACCACGCTGATTACGTTGTTCCCGAAGCACCGGACAGTCTGAGGCCCAATGCCCAAACTTATTCCAATATGCACACTGATCCTCAGAAATGTCGGTACGACCGGAAGACGTACCGTACGATCCACGCCTACCTCTATCATTCCCTCTTGGCTGTGTAGCATAAACCTGAGCCAACATCACTTTCGTCTTTAATTCCTTCGCTTTCTTATCAATACTTTCTTTAGCCTCCAATTCCTGTCGTTCATAATACTGAGCCATAGTCAGTAAAGAAGCAGGGGTCGCCGTGGTCCAGGAACTTTCACTAGTCTTTAAACGTTTTGCAATCTCTGGTCAGAGATTCGCTACATACTTGTCAACGAACAAATGCCTACCCGTATCTTCTGTTAGTAATTGCCCACTGTAATCATGAAATGCTTCTTCAAAGCGTGAGAATAAGTCAGAAACCGACTCATCCGCCTTCTGCTTACAAGAGGCTAACATGGTCCAATCAATCTTCTTAGGGGGGACGAGCGTTTTTAATTTATTCAAAATAGCCATCGGGAGATCTAAGATTAATTGGCATGGCTTACATGCAGGCTCCCTATCTAAATCGGCTTGGGCTAATGTTTTCCAATCCACCCTCAGGATCGCGTGATCATCGAACTTACGAATCGCCCACCACATATCGGGAGGCAATATTAACCCAAAGAAAAGGTCAATATCAACCAACGTCATAACACACGAAGAAATAGCCCCTTCCACTCCTTCATAGAAAGCTGCCGGATACTTACGAGGGTCAGGCAAAGCATTTTTAAGTGCCATAACATCTGCTCTATTCCACGGTGTGTAAACCCAATTATATATAAAATAACCCTTTGCATCCGCAGACATTTTATCATCGCTTGTACCTTGCCCTTTAGGAGGGACATATAAAGGTGCAGCTTCACGCATAGGCATAACATGAACTGTAGAACTCTTATCTGCTCCAAAGATAGAACACTCTTTGGATTTCTCCGTCGATCCCGGCGCAGGCGCATCTGATGCTTTTCTTGCCTCCCGTAATCTTGACGCCTCATCCCGTAGCTGGACCAACCGCTGAAAAAACCGATCCGCATCTGCAATAACAAATAAACCTTTACGCATATCCTCACGACCAACTGATACATCCTTAGGCTCCAAATCATCTGAATACTTTCTAAATCGGTCTACAACTTCATCCCCAAACTGGCTCAAAAAATACAACCGTTCTTGCTCGGACCACTTACGCATATGGTCATTAATCTCTGAAATAGTTATGGAATTAAGATTTAACTTTCGAGCAAAACTACGCAATCCCGCAGCTTCACCAGCACTTAGCCTAGTACGACTACCCCCTTGATCGTCTCCGTCCGAATCCTCAGCTGGGGCCGTAGGTGGAACATACGGAGGCGGGCAATGATCTAATAATGAAAAATCATCAGTTTCATTAGTAAGGACAGGATAAAGAGGACGTCGAATAGGAAATTGACCATTTGTTTGCAAATTACGTTCCCGTGCCTCCCTCTCTTTCTTTTCCTGCAACTCTTTCTCCTCCAGCTGTAAAGCCTTATCCCGAGCAACCTTCCGCTGCTCTTTGTCCACCAAGGCTAATTCACGCTTCATTCGTTCACGCACCGCTTTCTCCCACATACGTACACAATCAAACATATCTTGTCTAGACCTGCGCTGAAACAAACATTGCTCCACATACTGAACCTTTCGTAAATCAAACGACCCATGTAGTGGCCATCGCAATTCAGGATCAGACTTAGTGTATTTGTGCCACAATGTACTGTATAAAATAGGGGGAATGCCAAATTTAACGTACATTTCACGATTAGGTGTCCCCTCTGGGGGAGCCGGCTGAGATTCATTTAATCGATAATTGGTACCTTTTCCAAGACAGCACATTCCTCGGAGTGTGCTTAAAACGGGCATGTCAAAATATCACGGAAACGTGATAGTACAAAAATGGCACTTAATATACTTCACACAAGGTGTGCCGTTCAAACAAATACAAAGTTAGAGAAATATCTGACACTGCCCGCCTATGTGAAGTGCACTGCACATATAACTCAAATCATAGAACCAAATGTTAGCTAACTCAAAACATATTCAAAAAGCCACAGTAAGCCTCCGTAGACTATCTTACCAATCACAAGCTTACCAAATTCTCAAATATCCAGGTTCCACTGCCAAGTTCCTAAATCGAATCAGCCAAACCGGCACTGTACGACAACTCGAACGATCAGGATCTCAGTCGAGGACCGGCGCCACCTGGAAGGTCGGATCAGAAGGAAAGGAAGAAAACACTGTGGGTGCCAAGACTCGGGTCACTCAGTGGCAGCGTACGCGTCCATGGCGAGTTTCCAATCCTTCGTCACGACCTCTCCTTCGGGCATCCGAGTCGCCGATGAGTCCCTTCGTGGTCGCCAATTTGTGGTATTGGGTTCTCCAGGCCTACATATTCTGCAAAACCCGCTACACCATAAAACAGACGTTGGCACGGAAACTGGAAAATGCAAAAGACAAGTTTATTAAGACCCCATGGGGTGGTGGTACATTCCTACAGCACCCTTCGGCAATGCAAGAAGTATCACACCGAACATCGGTGTGAGACATCTTTTATACAGTTTTACAGTAATAAAAAGAGTAGGCGTAACACATTTGCTCAGTCTAGGTACATATAAGGTCATTTTTGGAACACAGCCAACTCATGGGAGGAGTTATAACACTACTGGTCAGTTTTGGAGAACATTCCTAAGTGATGACTATCCACTAGTACAGAGGGTTTGACTACGCATGTGCAAGCTTGACCAGTACTAAAAATAGCCTGTTGCTGGGCAAGTTAGGTGGTCAGTGGTACAGAGAAAGGACAAAAAGGGCATGCTGACCATGAGGCAGCGCGTTCATCTAAAATGGACGCCAGTGTTCTCAAAATGGCCTCCGTACACTATAGTCAAGATAAGGGGAAATTCGTGTAGCAAAGCTTAATGTAACCCGATCACCGTCTTCTCTGACCTTATGATGGGTCTCAATTGTACCCAACATATACACACACCCACGCACATAAAAGGCCATATTTTGGACCAGGTATGGACTTCTTCTCTAGTTATTTCCCCTCCCCTTGTCCTTCCCTGCTCCTGGTCAGACCATCTACTCATCACTTTTTCCCTTGCCAAGCCTCCCCCAGCCAACATTACCCGAGAATCAAACTTTCTGGCACGCAATTGGAATAAGGCTGACCTTATTAAATTCACCTCCCTCCTGAGCTCATCAGCCCCTTCCATCACAGAACCCACCACTTCCATTGACTCTCAATCGGACCACCTTACTCAATGGCTCGTTTCTGCCGCTGACTCAGTGGCACCTTTAAAACCTGTTAAAACGCGGCGCAGTCACGATGCCCATAGGTGGTTCACCGAGGAACTTAAGGCACTGAAACTTAGTCTCCGTCATGCCGAAAGACGCTGGTGTTGAGGATATACCCCTGAGACAAAGGCTGTTTTCTCTTCTCAGATGAGGGAATATAAATCTGCTATAGCTCGGGCTAAATCTAACTATTTCTCCAATAAGATTCTGAATTCCACCAATAAATCTAAGGATATCTTTTCTATTGTTGAGGAACTGTCCAATCCGGCTAGAGTTACTATTGCCCCGCTCCCTACCCAGCCCCTTTGTGATGCCTTGAATCAGATTTTTGTGGATAAAATTGCTAAAATTAAAACCAGCTTTTCCGCTCATGTCTCACCTGTCTCTCCCCCCGCCAGCACTTCCTCTCATCACATTTCCCACACCCTTTCCCAGTTTCCCCTCATCTCAACAGAGACTTTTCTCCCTCTCTTGCTTAAAGTCTCTTCAGGCTCCCCTAGCGATTGTTGCCCCCCCTCTGCCCTGCGAGAAGCTTTCACTTCATGCCCGGGCCCCCCTTTGGCCCTTTTAAACAATTCTCTAACCTTAGGGGTGGTTCCGGCCTCCTTCAAACGGGCAGAGGTGGTCGCCATTTTGAAAAAACCCACGGCTGATCCTTCCACCATGAGCAACTATCGCCCTATCTCCCTCCTCCCCTTCCTCAGCAAAGTCCTGGAGTCCCACGTCACTCAGACCCTTACTTCTTTTATAGAGGACTCTGGCGTTTTGGATCCCCAGCAGGCTGGGTTCAGACCTGCGCATTCCACAGAAGCAGTCATCCTCTCTGTGATGGACGAACTACGCAGGGGCGCCGACGCTAACACCTGCCAGGCCCTGGTTCTTCTGGACTTGTCGGCCGCCTTTGACACGGTCGACCATGACATTTTGGTTGACCGTGTCGGAGAGGCTGGCATCCAGGGTACTGCTCTGGACTGGGTGCGCTCTTTCCTGACCCATCACCATCAAGCTGTCAGGTTGTCCCAGTTCTCCGCCCCACAAGTCGAACTGACCTGTGGTGTCCCGCAGGGTTCCTCCTTATCCCCTCTCCTTTTTAATTTGTACCTGGCCCCGTTAATCCGATCCCTCCGTCAATTCAATGTCTCCGCGTTCAACTACGCGGATGACATTCAACTGGTTTTCACCATTGACTCCAGTGACCAATCCATCTCCACTTTTCAAAACACCCTCTGCTTCATCAGTGATTGGATGGGCACAAACCATCTGAAACTCAACCCCGACAAGACTGAGCTGGTCCTTGTCGGGGGGCCCTCCAATCCCTGGCACTCTTCCTTTTGGCCTGCCAATCTTGGCAACCCCCCTTGCCCCGTCAACTCAGCTAAAAGTCTGGGAGTTGTCATAAGCAACGATCTATCTATGATACCCCAGATCAGCGCTGTAGTTTCCTCTAGCCATTTCCAACTCAGGAAAATACGTAAAATCTCCCGCCTACTGACCACCGATGCTCTTATTTTGGCCCTGCTTGCGTTAGTCATGTCTAGGCTTGACTACGCAAATGCACTATACGTAGGCATTCCTGCATACCAACTCAGGAGACTCAAGCTGATCCAAAATCAAGCTGCTCGCTTGATTTACCATCAACCTAGGGATCAGCATGTTCAACCTCTCCTAAAGAGTCTCTATTGGCTCCCGGTCTCTGCCCGCTGTAAATTTAAGCTTGGTTGCATCATTTTCAAATCCCTCACTGGCCATGACCCCTCCTTCATTTCTTCTTTGCTCCATCCTTATGTCCCTTCTCGCACCCTTCGGTCATCCCAACTGGCTTTACTTTCCGTCCCCAGATTCAAACGGAAAAAACAGGGTGGCCTTAGGTTTTCTTTCTTAGCTCCGTCTTTTTGGAACTCCCTACCGCTCCCTCTTAGGTTATCCTCTCCCTATCCCACGTTCAGATCTTCCCTCAAAACGCACCTGTTTACCGTAGCTTATCACTAGTTGTTCTTTCTTAGTCTGGTTCTCTTTCTGTCTCTCCTCCCTGCTCCCTCTGTACAGCGCCAAGAAACCTAATGGTGTTAGCGCGCTCAATAAATAGATTTAACATAACATAACATAACATAACATAACATAACATAACATAACATAACCGTCAAATTACGACAATACTAGAGAGATCCTTGGATCTGGCACCCGTGGAGGGACATAGTAGAGAGCTCCATGGATCTATCACCCGCAGAGGGACATAGTAGGGAGCTCCATTTATTTATTTATTTGTTTATTTTTTTTGCAAAGTTTTATATAGCGCTGGCTGGACTCGGAGGTATCAGAGCGCTTTACATGAGTATCAGCGAGTTACAGGATACATAGTTATATCAGTTGAGTCAGCAAGTTACAGGTTACACAGTTACATCAATTTGAATCAAAGAATCACAGGGGGAAGAGGAGGGGGAAGGAAGGAGACACGAACGGGGAGACGAGGAAAAACAATGTCAGATGACCGGCAGGGTAGTTGACGGCCAAGGGGCAAGGCTCCTCTATAGCTGTATAGGACAGCTCCACCGGGCATCGGCCAAGGTTGCTCGGGCTCTGGGGTAGGTAAAAACAGTTTTGGGGTCTGTTCAGGGGGCGTCGTCATAGTTCCATCGAAGAGGGAGGAAAAGAGACACAAACGGGGAGACAAGAAAAAACAATGTCAGATGACCGGCTGGGTAGGTGGCGGCCAAGGGGCCAGACTCCTCTATAGCTACATAGGACAGCTCCACCGGGCATCGGCCAAGGTTGCTCCATGGATCTAGCATTCACAGAGGGACATAGTAGAGAGCTCCATGGATCTAGCACCTGCAGAGGTACATAGTAGAGAGCTCCTTGGATCTAGCGCCCTCAGAGGAACATAGAAGAGAGGTCCATGGATCTAGCACCCGCAGAGGGACATAGCAGAGAGCTACATGGGTCTAGCACCCCCAGAGGGACATAGCAGAGAAGTCCTCTGATTCAGCGCCCTCAGAGGGACATAGTAGAGAGCTACATGGGTCTAGCACCCTCAGAGGGACATAGCAGAGAGCTCCATGGATCTAGTGTTTACAGAGGGACATAGCAGAGAGCTCTTCTTATTCAGCGCCCTCAGAGGGACATAGTAGAGAGCTCCAAGGGTCTAGCACCCCCAGAGGTGCATAGTAGAGAGCTCCATGGATCTAGCACCCGCAGAGGGACATAGTAGAGAGCTCGATGGATCTAGCAACCACAGAGGGACATAGTAGAGAGCTCGATGGATCTAGCACACTCGGAGGGACATAGTAGAGAACTCCATGGATCTAGCATTCACAGAGGGACATAGTAGAGAGGTCCATGGATCTAGCAACCACAGAGGGACATAGTAGAGAGCTCAATGGATCTAGCACACTCGGAGGGACATAGTAGAGAACTCCATGGATTTAGCATTCACAGAGGGACATAGTAGAGAGGTCCATGGATCTAGCACTCACAGAGGGACATAGTAGAGAGGTCCATGGATCTAGCACCCACAGAGGGACATAGCAAAGAGCTCCTCTGATTCAGCCTCCTCAGAGGGACATAGTAGAGAGCTCCATGGGTCTAGCACCCACAGAGGGACATAGCAGAGAGCTCCATGGATCTAGCATTTACAGAGGAACATAGTAGAGAGCTTCTTGGATCTAGCACCCGCAGAGGGACATAGTAGAGAGCTCCATGGATCTAGCACCCTCAGAAGGACATAGTAGAGAGCTCCATGGATCCAGCACCCGCAGAGGGACATAGTAGAGAGCTCCATAGATCTAGCACCTTCAGAGGGACATAGTAGAGAGCTCCATGGATCTAGCACTCACAGAAGGACATAGTAGAGCGGTCCATTGATCTGTCACCCTCAGAGGGACATATTAGAGAGCTCCATGGATCTAGCACCTTCAGAGGGACATAGTAGAGAGCTCCATAGATCTAGCATTCACAGAGGGACATAGTAGAGAGCTCCATGGATCTATCACTCACAGAGGGACATAGTAGAGAGGTCCATGAATCTAGCAGCACAGAGGGACATAGCGGAGAGCTCCTCTGATTCAGCGTCCTCAGAGGAATAAAGTAGAGAGCTCCATGGGTCTAGCGCCCACAGAGGGACATAGCAGAGAGGTTCATGGATCTAGCATTTACAGAGGTACATCGTAGAGAGCTCCTTGGATCTAGCACCCACAGGGGGACATAGTAGAGGGATCCATTGATCTAGCGCCCGCAGAGGGACATAGTAGAGAGCTCCTTTCATTTATTATTCGCAGACGGACATAGTATAGAGCTCCTTTGATCTAGCAGGTTGTAGTTTCCTGTCCATGGCCTATGCGTATCAATGGTTCTGTGAAGGTACGGGGGCACGGCGTCTTGGAAGTATAATTGTTTGTTATTAGAGACGTATAAGTACACAATGAAGAAGGATCTCCCATCGAGAGCGGCATCCGCTATTATGTACCTGCCGTCTGGGTCAATGAATGTATCTGATATGGTAGGCAGGATCTCAGGTGCGACTCATATTAATATGCCCCTGGCATATGCTGAATACCCAGAGCCATTTAATTGCCAGCACCATCTGTTCGATAGCTTGGTAAGTCCTGATTCAGTCGTGTGTGCCTCTTGAAGGAGGGCTATTTGTATTCAGTGGAAAAAGGAGTACAGCATGTGGCATTTCACTGGGGAGCCCAGGTCCCTAACATTCAATGAAGTGAAGTTGTATTCCTACCCTCCCTGCAAAGGTTATGGAGAAAGCCATCAACCTTCAACTCTCAAATACCTGAGACAACATTCTCACGAAAAACCTTTCAGAAAACTCCTAAAGTCCTGGATTTTTAACCTTTCGGACGACTACACTAAAGCAGCCATCTAATGTTCATACCGTCACCATGACTGACCTATCAGGAATTTCAGCGCCAAGATGCTCCCTCCGGAGCGAACGCTGCGCTTTAGAAATACCCCCACAAATATACAAAATATACAAATATATACAAACTCTCTGCCCACCTAGAGAGCCACCAACGCCTCGACAGATCTCAATCCGGCTTCCACCCCAGCCACAGCACTGAAACGACCCCATCACGCCCATCGATGACATCAGAAGCATCCTTCCCGACGAGAAACAGCCACCCTCATCCTTCTCAACCTCTCAGCAGCCTTTGACACTGCCTCCAACAGCACACTCATCAGAGGCTTCACCTCCTAGGCATCCGCGGGCCGCCCTTCAGTGGACATCCTCCATCCTCAAGGGACGAACACAAAGCGTGATACTACCACCATACACCTCAGAATCCAAATATCTCATCTGTAGGGTTCCTCAAGGCTCGACCCTCACCCCAAAGCTCTTCAACACATACACAGTGGCGGCTCCTTCACTAAGGCGGAGGAGCCTCGCCCCACTGAACAAAAGAAAAATAACATGATAATTACTTTTGTTATTATCATTTTTATTTCCCCCTTTATACTTCAGCGACTCTCGGGCGGGGCTGTCAGAGTAGGGAGAGTAGTGCTTTTTACTTCTGAAGTGTACAGGACTGCTTGGACGGCCCTCTTAGGCCGCATCAAGAGGTCCTGCGCACTTTGCATGTCCCCCACCTGGCTGCATTACACAGCCTGGTGAGAAACATGCAAAACCTCCTAGTTCCCATGTAAGCGACGATCCCTGAACCTCAGACCAATCACAACGCTGCAATGCAGTGTTGTGATTGGTTACGGGGAGGCTGGGAAAGCTGGTGCTTCTTGCTGCTGGCCGGGAGTGCAGGATGATATCGGAGGGACGGAGGACTAAGGAGAGGAGGCGGACGTTTGAGGTAAGTGTTTTTTTGTTTGTTTATGTTTTCTTTTTTTGTACCTCCACCCCATCACCCAGGTTCAGTAGCAGCCACTACTGCACATTTGCTCTTAAAAATATACATGGAAGTCGTCTAAGACATCTTCAGGTCGCCTGGCATCAGCATTGTCTCATAAACTGATGACACACAACTCATTCTCTACCTAACAAGCAGATTCAGCAAAACCAAAACCAACTTTGCCAACTGCCTGAGCATCATCACATGGTGGATGAGAAACAACTACCTGAAGCTCAATGCAGACAAAAACAAAGCCCTGATTTTGGGAAATAACCACTCCCCCTGGGATGCCTTATGGTGGTCTTCCGAACTGGGGCCTTCCTCCCACCCCTACTGTCCATGCCAAGAACCTCCGGATCATCTGGACACCAACCTTACCGTGAATGAACAGATCAATGCTGTCTCCTCTCCTCAGCACGCTTCCTCAAATGCTACAGAATATTTGTATATGGATCACGATGAACACCAGATGAATGATCACCCAGGCGCTAATCACAATTAGACTTGATTAGGGAGACACCCTCTATGCTGGATCCCATCCTGTGTTCCACGTCAACTCCAAACCTCCCAGAATGCCGCCGCCAGACTCATCTTGTAAATCCCATGCCCACATCTCACCGCACCTCAACGTACTCCAATGGCTCCCAGTCCAGTAAAGATGCATATTCAAGCTGCTCAGATACGCCTACAAAGCCCTCAACAACATTGGACCAGCATAACCCCTGCCTTAACTTCTACCAACTCACCAGATACCTTTCGTCGGCTTCCCAGGCTACCACATGCAGCTCTTTCATCAAGAAGACCAGATGTAGGAAATGATCCTTCTCACAAATCGCAGCCAAAGCCTGGAACGACCTCCTGCAACACCTCAGAACTGGTTCCTCCCTCATCGACATCTAAAATAAGCTCAAGACCCGGCCCTTCCAGAAAAACAGACTTGATTCCATCCGTCCACCACTCTCGGCCCTCGCGCTACTTCGACTCGATACTCTTGCGGGTGATTCGGTACATTTTACAAATCCACATAACATAGCATTTGTCCATAGAATAGTGTGTTTATCATGAGCTATAATGTGGTTTGGGTGTGGAGTAGGGAAGTAGAAAGGAGGTGGGCCCTTCCTGTAGGGTGTTTTGCTGATGGATCTTGTGGGCGTGAGTGTAATCAGTTTGTGTGCGAGTGTACTAACTTTCCCGGTCAAGGTTTAACATACCTCGTCCAATCGAACTAGTACAAACACAAACAAGAAAAACAGTGCAAACATAAACATTAAATATTTGCACAGCTGCTTGTTCTACGGGGGTTAGAGTCCCGAGCAAACACATTCAGGATACATTTTACCGCCACCATTAAGATAGGGTTGTGCCCCTAGGTCACCCGGATCGATCATGTGTCACATAGCAGGCATGCCATCGCAGCCCCTCGTGGCAGGCCCAAACACAATATAGCAAGTCATCTGCAGTTCCAGTGGTGATGTGGGGGCAGCAGTGGGAACACTCGCCTCCTGGTTGATGTTGTATCTAAGCCTCCCTTGACTGTTTAGGAGTCACTGGTCACCAACATAATGGAGGGCTCCCTTTGAACCCAAATGTCAGGAACCAGTCTTGTACACTCCTCCGCCACCAGCTCCTATGTAGGGGCCCCAGAGGTAGTTGCACATATCTCCATCTATGGCTGTGTCCACAGGTCGCCCCTGACCTCATCATCCATGTGTGTGATATATTGTGTCCCTGAACTTCTAGCAATGACCACACACCGTCTGGAGAGGTAGAGAAAAGAGTCGTATCCTGTATTGTGACACCTAGCTTTTCCAGATAGATCAGTCTATAGGTAATGCCAAGGTCGTTAAGCATTTGTTTATGTCCTGAAAAGTCGAGTCACTGTTTCTGTACCTGGGCACTATGCTCGGGGAAAAGGCGAATTTTGTAGCCATCAAGTTCCTAGGGACCATAGGAGTTTGAGCGCTGGTACTTCCTGATAGGTCAATAACGAGGCCACCATTGGTTGACAGGGGGAGGTTCCAGAGGGTAACGGGCAGGAAGACACCCTGTAGAGTCTCTCAATTGTTAGGAACTTAGACTGTGTGTTAGGGAGCACCACACTGAGTAGCCTATCTTCTAGAAACAGTTCTGCTGATTGGTCTTCTATACCTTCTGGTAGGCCCTTTATCCTGATGCTATTACAGTGCGATTGGACCTTCGCATCTTCTGCCAGGTCCTGCAGCAGACATAGATCTCTGGGCATAATGTGTAGGAAAGTAGGAACTGCTTTTTATGGTTACCCTCCTTTTTGCTTGATGTTGCACTGTTTTTGACTAGTCTGACTGGGATCCTGCTAATCAGGACTTCAGTCTATCTGCTTTTTCCTTTAAATTGGTATACATGTACTTTGGTACGCTCTGGATTGGATACTGGGGTACCCTTTTAAGTCCCTAGTGTATGCTACCAATATACCCAGGGCATAGTTACCCCAGAGGCCTCCCATGGGCTGAAGCATGTATTATGCCACCTATGAGAGGCCATGTAAAATGTAACTACAGGTCTGCTACTGCAACCTGTGTAGGATGGTGCTTGCACCACTTACTTTAGATATAGGTTCACTATATCTATAGGTCAGTACACTTAAAATGTATAAGTCAGCACTACAGAAGGCCTTATCAATCCTGAAGACAGGGTGCTGGGTTTTTAGTGAGAGGGTGCCCCTGCATGAGCAGAGCCTCTCTATAGCCTTTGGAGACCATTCTCAAAGGTTGTCTGTGACTCAGCCGGACATATAGGTAGAGGTGCATTATAACCACGCAGTAAATTCTATCTCTAAAATGGCTGCATAGAAACATATTGTGTTTGATATCAAACACCTTGGAATCATACCTCCACACTAGTAGCTGGTGTGGGAAGTATGATTTCACCCTACTGAAGCAAGCTTCATGGGGTAACTGTCTATCCGGTGCAAGCCTTCTTGACCCGGGCAGCCCAAAATGGATGCTGGCGACCAGAGGCACATTGCTGCCCTCCTGCTACTGAGCCAAGCTCGAGCAGAGGAAGGTAGCACAATAGGCATCCTGTCACAGGGACAGGATTTAGTGTATTGGGGCTGGGGGGGTGCACTCTGAGAGTGCATGAAAGTCTGCATTTGGGGGACACTTGGTGTCCCTGTGCATATTCCAGCTCAAACCAGTTCTGGGAGCCATTGGCTCCTGCTCTAGCGTGAAACTGGAAACAGGACATGGGTTTAATCATCCATCTGGCCTGACCCTCCCCTAGGAGAGTCCCCAAAATCTGTCCAACCCCCTTCAGTGAGTACAAAAGGGCTTGCCTGGCTGTTAGACTTTAGATTTTACGTGGACAAGATTCTGCAAGAAGAAACCAGTGACCTTCGACTGTCTGGACACTCTGGACTTCGCTGGACCTCAACTGGGCTCAACTTTGTTCCCCTTTCCATCCGGAGCTTTGTCTGTGCTCTTGCTCCATACAGGCTCCGTGCAGGACTTGTAGTGCACTAAGGACAACTGAAGAATCTCCCTTGGAGTGAAGGAGTCACTCCACTGCCCTAGCAGGCACCTGAATGCAATTGACCGGTCTGCTGCTTCCAAGCTCCTGCAGACTCCGAAGATTTCAGCAGCACGGGAGGTGAGTGTTTGAAGGTCCCTGAGGTTGATCTGCCCTCTCAGCAAGGTTGAGGCCAGTATCCCTGTGCACTGCGTCCATTTGTAGTTGCATATGCTTGTTGGCAATTCCGAGCTTGTGCATTGGACTCCGTGTAGTCCTGACCCTGAGTGCTCCTTGGGCTGGTACTTTGCAATCTTGCTTGAGGTTCCCTCGCGACTCCTGGTCATTCAGCCTGTGGTTCCTCCTGAGGGTCATTTTGATTTCTGTTGGGATTTTCTGGTTGCTCTAGATGTGCCCTGGATCCCCATTGCTTGGTGAGTCCCCTGGACCTTGCTGGTCCACACAGTAACCTGCTTGACCCTCTTGCGTGGGTTGCTTTTGCCAAGGCTTGTTGGGGCTCCAGCCGGACACCGACCCCTTAGCACTTAACATCCTTCGTGGAACAGCAGGCATATGGCTCCCTGTCATCCTCATAGAACAAATACAGTGGAACCTGCTTAGGTTCCAACTCTAGCTGCACAGCCATGTTGCTGAACGAATCAAATCCATATGTCTTCTTCAAAGTTAATCCAAATTTTGCTCGGTTACTTTCTCACTCCATTTTATCTGAATATTTCGATTGTTTTTACTCATTCAACTGAAATGCGAAGATGGTCACAAAGGCACAGGCAAAGGAACAGTTTCCACATGTCACGACTTTATTAAAACGTGCCCAATGCATTTCGGGACGATCCCTTTGTCAGGGGGATCTACAATACAAGAAAAAATCACATGCATGTCACCATCCATCTACTTGTTTTCTGGCTCAATAACAGTTAACCTATTGCCTCTGAGTATGAACTGTTTGAAAACTATGCATGATGTGTTATGCATTTTAATACCAACTACATTTGGATTAATTTAATCATTGATGACACTGAAGCATCCCTCCCTTTTCAAACGTTCCCAACATTATGAGCTGTTGCACTTCACGACGTCACCCACCCAGTTACACTAACACCTCTATGGTACTGTCTTATTCTTCCCATACCCAACACAGATATTCAAAGTGCTTACCGTAACATGCATAAAATTACTTCCTTCAGTAAAACAGCCTCGCTTCTTCCCACCTGAAGCAACCGACCTCGGTGGGCATTCGTCCACCGAGCCCTTGGTCACTCTGAAGTGACCCCGACTCTGTCCCCTCCGCTTTCAGGTTCCTTCCTTCCAGAATCCAGGCTTGGACTCCACCGGACTCTTTTTACCTTCACAGCAGCAGTACTTCTTCCCAGCCCTCCATTGAGAACGATGGTAGTTTCCGACACCATTCCAGACCTATGCACCCGCATTCTCTGGAATAGGTACCTCTGGTACTATGGTATCAACGGGTGGGGTGCCTCTCCAACCTCTTAAGTTCCAATGGGTTTGCTCGAAGTCTTCCTAGAAGGGTCCTTAAAATTTTAAATTGCAACCACGACTACCCCATAGAATTGTACGGAGCCTGAGATCAGGTTGGCACACTGCACCCGTCCTCCATGGGGTCCCTATCTACTCACCTTGGTTGGTTCCTTGGGGTCCTAGCGATTCTACCTGCTCCAGACCTTGTCTTGACCCAAGTTGTGATTGTTATGCCACTATTTTAGTATATGGTTTGGTCCCCCCCCCCCCAGAGCCCACTGTGCATTGTGCTTCTTACAACTGTTCTATTGATCTTGTCTTGTGTGCTTTGTGTTCTATCCTCGTGTAGACGATAGTAGAGAGTGTTATATTAATAAATACATATTTTTATATAACTACTGTGTCATTCTCCTTTCATTTAGTCAATATAGGAAATTATATTCTGGCATAAAAAGCTGCTTTACATTCCTTCAAGATTTAGTCTGAAGGCTGCTCTCCATAGCTACCACTAGGATAGCTTTCAATAAAGGTTGTCTTTGACCTCATACATCATAAGGGTCATCTGGACTGGTGCAAGATGTCCACTATAACTAGTGGACAGCATATGCCAGGCCGACTTCTCACATATTGTACACCTGTTGCTGCAGAGCAGCAACCGTGAACCTCAGGGCAGTAATACCGGACTCGTTCGCTTCCACTCTCTCTTATAATTTTTGATGATCTGCTCTGAGGAGACCCATGTCTATTGCTTTGGTGTCTATCGGGAGCCTTAATGATTCCTTCTGGTCTCCACCGGGAGCCCATTTTGCTACACATCACTGCCTGTGAGATACTGCTAAACATCACTGCTCGTAAGTTACTGCTAAACATCACTGCTCGTAAGATACTGCTGCACATCACTGCTCGTAAGATACTGCTGAACATCACTGCTCGTAACATACTGCCAAATATCACTGCCCGTAAGATACTGCTACACATCACTGCTTGTAAGATACTGCTTAACATCACTGCTTGTAAGATACTGCTCAACATCACTGCTTGTAAGATACTGCTACACATCACTGCTCGTAAGATACTGCTACACGTCACTGCTCGTAAAATACTGCTCGTAAGAAACTGCTACCCATCACTGCCCGTAAGATACTGCTACACATCACTGCTCATAAGATACTGCTAAACATCACTGCTCGTAAGATACTGCTACACACCACTACTCGTAAGATACTGCTACACATCACTGCCCGTAAGATACTGCTACACATCACTGCTCGTAAGATACTGCTAAACATCACTGCTCGTAAGATACTGCTACACATCACTGCTTGTAAGATACTGCTACACATCACTGCTCATAAGATACTGCTAAACATCACTGCTCGTAAAATACTGCTACACACCACTACTCGTAAGATACTGCTTAACATCACTGCTCGTAAGATACTGCTAAACATCACTGCTCGTAAGATACTGCTAAACATCACTGCTCGTAAGATACTGCTACACATCACTGCCCGTAAGATACTGCTACACATCACTGCTCGTAAGATACTGCTAAACATCACTGCTCGTAAGATACTGCTAAACATCACTGCTCGTAAGATACTGCTACACATCACTGCTCATAAGATACTGCTAAACATCACTGCTCGTAAGATACTGCTACACATCACTGCTCGTAAGATACTGCTACACATCACTGCCCGTAAGATACTGCTACACATCACTGCTCGTAAGATACTGCTAAACATCACTGCTCGTAAGATACTGCTAAACATCACTGCTCGTAAGATACTGCTACACATCACTGCTCATAAGATACTGCTAAACATCACTGCTCGTAAGATACTGCTACACATCACTGCTCGTAAGATACTGCTACACACCACTGCTCGTAAGATACTGCTACACATCACTGCCCGTAAGATACTGCTACACATCACTGCTCATAAGATACTGCTAAACATCACTGCTCGTAAGATACTGCTACACACCACTACTCGTAAGATACTGCTTAACATCACTGCTCGTAAGATACTGCTACACATCACTGCCCGTAAGATACTGCTAAACATCACTGCTCGTAAGATACTGCTACACATCACTGCTTGTAAGATACTGCTACACATCATTGCTCGTAAGATACTGCTACACATCACTGCTAAAAAAATATCACTGCTCGTAAGATACTGCTACACATTCAGAGCTAGTAAGATACTGCTACACATCACTGCTCGTAAGATACTGCTAGGAATCAGTGCTCGTAAGATACTGCTACACATCACTGCTCGTAAGATACTGCTAAACATCACTGCTCGTATGATACTGCTAGGCATCCCTGCTGGCAAGATACTCCTACACACCACTACTCGTAAGATACTGCTACACGTCACTGATCATAAAATATTACTACACATCACTGCTCGTAAGATACTGCTACACATCACTGCTGGTAAGATACTGCTACACATCTGTGCTTGTAAGATACTGATTGTTAGACCTGGCACCTTGGCGTGAGTCTCCCTTCCACTTTTTGCTGATGTGCCTCCGATGTTTTGCTGGTTTTCCGATACTCAGGGCACTGCGCCACGGCTGATCCGTGCCGCAGTGCAAGTGCTCCCTACTGTAAATTGTACATACGATTGGTATCCATGATTGGTGCATTGGATTTACTGTTAGTCCCTAGTAAAGCGCACGAGAGAGTGCCGGGGCTTGTAGATGCCAATACTGCTGGTGGGCCTGCAGCGCTGGTTGCGCCACCCACCGAAGCAGCCGTAAGGATGTGTCTGGGAACTGCGACCGCAGAACCCGCGTGCGGTCTCGTACTGTCACGCTAGCTGGGCAAGTGTCCCCACTTGCCAGCACCGACCCTTCCCTTGACTACATGTTGGTCACCCCTATGGTAGGCCTGCGGGCAGGGTGCGTTGTAGGTGCAAGGTAGGACAAGCCCTGATGTGCGTGGCATGTCCTAGTAGTGACTTACAACGAAGACCGTATTTCACTACTGAAGGCTACCTGCTCCATTAGGCCAGACTGAGCTGCGAGGGTTATTACACCCTATAATCCCCGCAGGCTCAAGGAGCATGGTAGTGAGTCATGTTTAGTATGCCTGAACTCAGGATAATGAGATATTTCTTGTAGTCAAGTTTATTTTAGTATCCTGGGTTTGCAAATGCTACTTTTAGAAAGTTAGCATTTGCTTGCTTAACCATTTCAGTTGCCTCTGCTGGTATGTGTATCGGACTGTCTGGGATGTGTGAGTGACCGGGCTGGAGGGATGACGGGTGGTGAATGCGCAGATTACACCTTAGTGGGAGGTAGGAGTGCCTCTTGACTCGAGCTGTCACTGTGCTCGACCTCCACAATGCTGGCTCCACCCTCCTGGGGAGCGGCGGATGACTCTGCCGGCACCTGGCCCAGGAAGGGCGAAGCCCCCATCAACAAGGTACTCTGGCCACTCCTGTCCGGACAATGCTGGCTCCACCTCCTGTGGGGCGTCTGATGCGCCTGCCCCTCACACTGAAAGCAGAAGCCGGAGTACACCCGCGGGGGTACTCCAGAACTGAGAGTGGCTATGCAAAGGCCCCCCTGGCCTGCGAGAACAAAAGAATTGGCCTATAAAAGACGGAGCCCTGCTCCTTGAAAATTAGATCCGGTTTGGGCCACAGAAAGACTCTGCCCTACGAGAAGGACCGCGAGAGACAAGGAAGGGTGCTGACTCTTGCCTGTGTCTGGTGCCTTGCTGCTGAAGGAGAGGAAGACAATAAGACTACGAAAAGACTGTTGTGCTACTTGTGCCAAACTCTGCAAAGAGATCTCCAAGGGCTTGCAACTGAACTTGCCCCCTGACCAGCGTCCCAGGACCAGTGGACGCTACCCCCTTGGAAAGCGACTGCGGGTGCTGACCATCGCCCCAGCACCGACGGAGGAATCTCCTCTAAGGCATCAACATCCTCCCGACCACCGTGACCGGGGCCCAAAGCAACAGCAGAAGCAAAGTGAGGACCAGCCGCCGCTGGCCCGAACACCGTGACCGCAACTGCACCGGGAGCCCGAGAGCAAAGCAAAGGAGGACCCGTCCGGTCCGAGCTATCGAGGGGACGGCATAGCGAGCCATCACTCACCTGCAAAGACGGACAGTTGCCCTACGAGAATCCGCAAGGTCGGTAAGCCTGCCCGACAGCCCAGCTGTGAGCCCACAGCTGCACCGACATTTGGCTGGGTACGTCCTGCACTTGGGGACCGTACTGCCACTTGTCACCACCGCACAGCCGCCGCCTCCAGGGTCGGAGCGGACGACGAGGAAAGGACCCTGCCGCCACAGAACACTGCTGCCCCGGACGACCAGTGACCTGCCCGGCCGAAGAGCCGCAACGATCAGAGACCCCGGGAAGGCAAAGTGACGTGGGACAGATCCCTTGGAAGCCGCCGGCTCCACAAGAACATTGAGTAACCCCGGCCTACGGGCCTCAAGAGAACTGCAATAAGAACTGTGGTAAACCGAATTAAGTAACCGGCAACCGTCTTCATAAAGTTATTGACTGTATTCATAAGCCTGCTTAAAATCTATATAAAGATATATATTTTTACAAGAATACAGTCTGGTCTCGTTGTGTGGTGGGTTGGTTGTAAAGGTGTACTGTTGCAAGTGTTTAACCCTATGTGCCCCAAAGATTAGCCTACGACTGCTTAAGCCACACTACCTAGAGGGTAAGCAGAGGTTGTCTGGAAGGTAACCCTCAGCCCTGACGAGGAAGAGAGAGTCCCTGCTTGTCGCTAGTGCTACACTGCGCCAACTAGAGCCTCCCCCTTCCTACATTGGACGCAGCGGTGAGGATCTCGAATTTACACTTGCGATAGTTATACCTGAGCTTCTGACCACTACACAAGGATTACGGTACAGTTACTAAACCACAGACTTTGCTTGTTGAATTTTGCTGAAAGAAGATTCCGAGTGCAGAAGCCATGCCGGGCACAAAGAGCCTGGATGGAGCGGAGTCCACGACCTCTGAGGTGTTGGAGGTGGAGTGGGACGCCGCAAAGCTGGATAAATACACCAGAGTTGAACTGAAGTTTTTCTGTAGGAAACTCAAAGTTCCGCACGCTGGCTGCAAAAACAAGCCGGAGCTCTACAAGGCCCTGAAAGCCTGGGTGGAGTCCAGAAAGACCCCGGAAGAGCAAGATGTCCTCGCCGAGCAGAATACGCCGGAGGAGCAGAATGCACTTGGGGATCTGATCGATCTCGAGAGGCAAGACAGCGAGCACAGCTTTGGTAAAGGCCTGTCGCCAGAGGAGCTGGCGGACAGGAAGGAAACCCGGAATCACGAAAGAAAGTTGGCAGAATTGAAAATCCAGCTGGAGCTGGAAACCAAAAGAATGGCGCTGGAAGAGCGAAAGCATCAGATGGATTATGAAATCAAGATGAGGGAGATAAGTCTCAAGGAGAGAGACTTGGATCGGCCTCCCTCTGGTGGCAGCACATCGCCAGTGCAGGTAGAGTCAAGAGTGCACATCCCGAAGGACGTAGTTAAGGAGTTCTTTAAGGGGGATGACATAGGACAGTGGTTTAGGGCATACGAGGTAGCCATGTCCTCCCACCGGGTCCCTGACAAGGATTGGGGAGCGGGGTTGTGGGGAAGGTTCCTTAGCGAAGGGAGAGATACCTTGCTAGATTTGCCCGTTGAGAATCAGAGATCCTATGCCCACATGAAAGAAGCTTTATTAAACAGGTACGGGCTTACCCCTGAAATGTATAGACAGAAGTTTAGGGGATGTACTAAGCGGCCTGGGAATACGTATGTGGAGTATGTGACTTACTTTTGCAGAGCACTGGATGGTTGGGTGAAAGGTAACAAAGTGAATGATTTTCAAGGTCTCTTTGATTTAATTGCATGGGAGCACTTGTCTGATCACTGTTTTCCTGAGTTACGCCAACACCTGATCGATAGCAAGCTGTCCAACCCGAGGAAGCTTGCTGAGGAGGCGGACCGCTGGCTCAGCACCAGGGTCCACAAGGGTCCCGTGGGAGATTCCGCCAAGAGTGGGCCGGGTCCCCAGCAGAAGAGTGGGGGGGACAAAGGGGGAAAACAGAAAGGGTTCCAAAAAGGCCCCCAAAGTAGTTCCCAAGGGAATCCGCAGCAGGGTTCTCAGCCTCCCCCACCCCCGAAGCAGAATGGGGCCCCGACAGGTAAACCTGTTCCAAAGGGGCCCTTCAATTGTTTCAAATGTGGCGAGCCTGGACACATATCCAGTGACCCCAAGTGTCGCCTATTTGGAAAACCCGCACCCACTGGTGCTCCGCCCCGACAAGTGACTAGCGTTCACCTGGGAGAAGAAATGATGGTCCCGGGGGGTGGAGATCCCGTTCACATGACCCTGGTCTCGCTAGGAGACAGTGAGATGATCCCGACGAACTACCTGCCCTCTAACACTAAGAAATATGGGCAGGTGGTGATCATCAATGGTAAGGAAGCTGAGGCTCTTAGAGACACAGGAGCCAGTGTGACTGCAGTGAGGCAGCACCTGGTGTCTCAAGAGCAGGTTGTACCCCATGCCTACTGTAGGGTTATCAACGCTGATAATTCAGAGAGTCAGTGTCCGATGGCTCAAGTTCCCTTCGAGTGGGGGGGGGGTCTCTGGTACTCTGCAGGTCTGTGTACGAAAAACCATGCCTGTTGACTGTTTGCTAGGGAACGACTTGGAGCACTCCCCTTGGGAAAAGGTGGAGAAAGCGACTCACCTGCGGATGGTGGGTCTGCCTGACTGGGCGTGCGTGACCACCCGGTCGATGGCAGCCAGTAAGGGTGATCGAGAGGTCCTGGGGCCTGATGGAGAGGCCCAGGAACCGGCTTTAGGGAGAAGGCGCAGGGGGCTCGGGAAACCGGCCCCTGAAGTTCCTACGGTCCAGGAGGAGGCAGACCTTGAGGGGGATGCCCTGGAGCCTACAGGGGAACAGATCGCCGAACTGGGGGACCTGCCTGAGCTGACCCATTGGCAGCAAGAAGGAGGACCCTCCAGGGAGGAATTCTGCAGGGAGCAGAAAGAATGCCCTTCTCTCGTGGGTATGCGGCAGCAGGCTGCAGACCAGGCCAATGGTGTTCAGGCCAAAACACATTACGTGTACTGGGAGAACGACCTCCTGTATTCGGAGCCTAAGGCTGCTGAACCTGGGTCAGCCCGTGTGCTGGTGGTACCCCAGAAGTTCAGAGCCTTCCTACTGGGTCTGGCTCACGATGTGCCTTTAGCAGGACATTTAGGGATGGACAAGACCTATGACAGGCTTGTCACCCACTTCTACTGGCCCCAAATGCATAAAAGCTCAGACGCTTATTGCAG
This sequence comes from Lissotriton vulgaris, assembly GCF_964263255.1. Lineage (NCBI taxonomy): Eukaryota > Metazoa > Chordata > Amphibia > Caudata > Salamandridae > Lissotriton > Lissotriton vulgaris. Next base: position 1,566,980,306 of record NC_141696.1, read on the forward strand.
AACCTGTCCGACTTGCCAGGCAAGTGGGAAGACGGGAGGGAAGAACAAGGCTCCCCTCCAACCCTTCCCTGTGGTCGGTACGCCATTCCAGCGAGTGGGTATTGACATTGTTGGGCCTCTGGACCCCAAGACAGCCATGGGCAACAGGTTCATCCTGGTCTTGGTGGACCATGCCACCCGGTACCCTGAAGCCATCCCTCTGAGGACAGTGACGGCTCCCGTGGTGGGGCGTGCACTGATGGGAATTTTCTCACGAGTAGGATTCCCTCTAGAGGTGGTGAGCGACAGGGGGACCAATTTCATATCGAAATATATGAAGTCCCTTTGGCAGGAGTGTGGCGTAACGTACAAGTTCACCACACCCTACCATCCCCAAGGTAACGGGTTGGTTGAAAGATTCAACCGAACCCTCAAAGGCATGATAATGGGCCTGGAAGGTCCGATGAGGCGTAAGTGGGACGTCCTCTTGCCATGCCTGCTGTTTGCATATCGCGAGGTACCACAGAAGTCCCTAGGGTTCAGCCCCTTTGAACTGCTGTACGGTCACCCCGTGAGAGGACCACTGAGTTTGGTAAAGGAAGGCTGGGAACAATCTCCCAGGAAACCTCCCCAGAATGTATATAGCTACATGCTGGCCTTCAGAAACCAGACCAGACGCTTCAGACAACTTGCCGAGGCAAATCTGGAAGCGAGCCAGGAGGAAATGAAGCGGTGGTACGATCAGAATGCCACTCTGGTCGAGCTTCAGCCTGGACAGGAGGTGTATGTCTTGGCCCCAGTGGAGCCCTGTGCCCTTCAAGATAAGTGGACAGGACCATTTGAGGTTGTGGAGCGCAAGAGCCCCGTGACATACTTGGTGGACATGAAGACGCCCAGGAACCCTTTGCGGGTCCTACATGTCAACCGCCTCAAGCCCCACTTGCGAAGGTCCGAAGTGGGCATGTTGTTGGCAACCGATGACGGAATGGAGGAGGAGTCGGAGCCTCTTCCTGACCTCTTGGTGGCCTGTGAGAAAGATGGGTCTGTGGATGGAGTTAACCTCTCACCCTCCCTGACCGCCGAACAACAGGAGGACTGCCGCCAGTTGCTGGGACAGTTTCCAGACCTGTTCTCCCTGGTTCCGAGTGTCACAGATTGGTGCGTCCATGATGTGGACACTGGAGACAGCTTACCGGTGAAGCACAAGGCTTACCGGGTAACTGACAGGGTCCGGGCCTGCATCAAGGAGGAGGTCTCCAAGATGCTTGCCCTCGGGGTGGTTGAGTCTTCCAGCAGTCCTTGGTCCAGCCCCGTGGTCTTGGTTCCGAAGGCTGCTGCGCCGGGAGCCACACCCGAACTCCGGTTCTGTGTGGACTACAGAGGACTCAATTCAGTCACGAAGACTGACGCGCACCCCATCCCCAGAGCTGACGAGCTCATTGATCGGCTAGGGGCTGCCCGGTTTCTCAGCACGTTTGATTTGACGTCTGGGTACTGGCAGATCGCCTTGACCGATGGGGAAAAGGAGAGGTCGGCATTCTCTACACCAGATGGGCATTTCAAGTTCCGGGTTATGCCATTTGGAATGAAGAATGCCCCTGCCACCTTTCAGAGATTGGTCAACCAGGTGTTGGCTGGACTGGACGAGTTCAGTGCCGCCTACCTGGATGACATCGCGGTGTTCAGCGGCACCTGGCCCGAACACCTGCGACACCTCTGGGAAGGGTTGATGGCCCTGCGCAGAGCAGGCCTCACAATCAAGGCAAGCAAGTGCCAGATTGGGCAGGGTTCAGTGGTGTACTTGGGACACCAAGTTGGGAGTGGCAAGGTAGCCCCCTTGCAGCCCAAAATCGAAACCATCCTGGCTTGGGAACCCCCCAAGACCCAGACTGCAGTGAGAGCCTTCCTGGGGCTCACTGGGTATTACAGGAGGTTTGTCAAGGGCTATGGCACGATCGTGACCCCCTTGACAGAGCTGACTTCGAAAAAGCAGCCCAGGAATGTGATTTGGACTGACACCTGTCAGAAGGCTTTCGACACCCTGAAGACTGCCATGTGCACGGCGCCCGTGCTCCTGGCCCCAGATTTCTCCAAGGAGTTCATTGTGCAAACAGACGCTTCAGAGCATGGTGTAGGGGCTGTTCTTTCACAGATGACTGAGGAGGGCTTTGACCAACCCGTAGCCTTCATAAGTCAGAGGTTACTTCCACGGGAAAGTAGGTGGAGTGCAATAGAGCGTGAAGCATTTGCTGTGGTCTGGGCGCTGAAGAGGCTAAGACCCTACTTGTTTGGGTCTCACTTCCGAGTTCAGACGGACCACAGGCCCCTCAGATGGTTGATGCAAATGAGGGGTGAGAACCCGAAACTGTTGAGGTGGTCCATTTCTCTACAGAGTATGGACTTTACGGTAGAACACCGCCCTGGCACCGATCACGCCAACGCTGACGGTCTGTCCAGATTTTTCCGCCTTAGTGATGTGGAACTCCCTGGGGAAGGGTAGTTCCCCCCACATTTCAGCTGGAGGGGACACATGTTAGACCTGGCACCTTGGCGTGAGTCTCCCTTCCACTTTTTGCTGATGTGCCTCCGATGTTTTGCTGGTTTTCCAATACTCAGGGCACTGCGCCACGGCTGATCCGTGCCGCAGTGCAAGTGCTCCCTACTGTAAATTGTACATACGATTGGTATCCATGATTGGTGCATTGGATTTACTGTTAGTCCCTAGTAAAGCGCACGAGAGAGTGCCGGGGCTTGTAGATGCCAATACTGCTGGTGGGCCTGCAGCGCTGGTTGCGCCACCCACCGAAGCAGCCGTAAGGATGTGTCTGGGAACTGCGACCGCAGAACCCGCGTGCGGTCTCGTACTGTCACGCTAGCTGGGCAAGTGTCCCCACTTGCCAGCACCGACCCTTCCCTTGACTACATGTTGGTCACCCCTATGGTAGGCCTGCGGGCAGGGTGCGTTGTAGGTGCAAGGTAGGACAAGCCCTGATGTGCGTGGCATGTCCTAGTAGTGACTTACAACGAAGACCGTATTTCACTACTGAAGGCTACCTGCTCCATTAGGCCAGACTGAGCTGCGAGGGTTATTACACCCTATAATCCCCGCAGGCTCAAGGAGCATGGTAGTGAGTCATGTTTAGTATGCCTGAACTCAGGATAATGAGATATTTCTTGTAGTCAAGTTTATTTTAGTATCCTGGGTTTGCAAATGCTACTTTTAGAAAGTTAGCATTTGCTTGCTTAACCATTTCAGTTGCCTCTGCTGGTATGTGTATCGGACTGTCTGGGATGTGTGAGTGACCGGGCTGGAGGGATGACGGGTGGTGAATGCGCAGATTACACCTTAGTGGGAGGTAGGAGTGCCTCTTGACTCGAGCTGTCACTGTGCTCGACCTCCACAATGCTGGCTCCACCCTCCTGGGGAGCGGCGGATGACTCTGCCGGCACCTGGCCGAAGAAGGGCGAAGCCCCCATCAACAAGGTACTCTGGCCACTCCTGTCCGGACAATGCTGGCTCCACCTCCTGTGGGGCGTCTGATGCGCCTGCCCCTCACACTGAAAGCAGAAGCCGGAGTACACCCGCGGGGGTACTCCAGAACTGAGAGTGGCTATGCAAAGGCCCCCCTGGCCTGCGAGAACAAAAGAATTGGCCTATAAAAGAAGGAGCCCTGCTCCTTGAAAATTAGATCCGGTTTGGGCCACAGAAAGACTCTGCCCTACGAGAAGGACCGCGAGAGACAAGGAAGGGTGCTGACTCTTGCCTGTGTCTGGTGCCTTGCTGCTGAAGGAGAGGAAGACAATAAGACTACGAAAAGACTGTTGTGCTACTTGTGCCAAACTCTGCAAAGAGATCTCCAAGGGCTTGCAACTGAACTTGCCCCCTGACCAGCGTCCCAGGACCAGTGGACGCTACCCCCTTGGAAAGCGACTGCGGGTGCTGACCATCGCCGCAGCACCGACGGAGGAATCTCCTCTAAGGCATCAACATCCTCCCGACCACCGTGACCGGGGCCCAAAGCAACAGCAGAAGCAAAGTGAGGACCAGCCGCCGCTGGCCCGAACACCGTGACCGCAACTGCACCGGGAGCCCGAGAGCAAAGCAAAGGAGGACCCGTCCGGTCCGAGCTATCGAGGGGACGGCATAGCGAGCCATCACTCACCTGCAAAGACGGACAGTTGCCCTACGAGAATCCGCAAGGTCGGTAAGCCTGCCCGACAGCCCAGCTGTGAGCCCACAGCTGCACCGACATTTGGCTGGGTACGTCCTGCACTTGGGGACCGTACTGCCACTTGTCACCACCGCACAGCCGCCGCCTCCAGGGTCGGAGCGGACGACGAGGAAAGGACCCTGCCGCCACAGAACACTGCTGCCCCGGACGACCAGTGACCTGCCCGGCCGAAGAGCCGCAACGATCAGAGACCCCGGGAAGGCAAAGTGACGTGGGACAGATCCCTTGGAAGCCGCCGGCTCCACAAGAACATTGAGTAACCCCGGCCTACGGGCCTCAAGAGAACTGCAATAAGAACTGTGGTAAACCGAATTAAGTAACCGGCAACCGTCTTCATAAAGTTATTGACTGTATTCATAAGCCTGCTTAAAATCTATATAAAGATATATATTTTTACAAGAATACAGTCTGGTCTCGTTGTGTGGTGGGTTGGTTGTAAAGGTGTACTGTTGCAAGTGTTTAACCCTATGTGCCCCAAAGATTAGCCTACGACTGCTTAAGCCACACTACCTAGAGGGTAAGCAGAGGTTGTCTGGAAGGTAACCCTCAGCCCTGACGAGGAAGAGAGAGTCCCTGCTTGTCGCTAGTGCTACACTGCGCCAACTAGAGCCTCCCCCTTCCTACACTGATAAACATCACTGCTTGTAATATACTGCTAAACATCACTGCTCGTAAGATACTGCTACACATCACTGCTCGTAAGCTACTGGTGCACATCTCTACTCGTAAGATACTGCTAAACATCACTGCTCGTAAGATACTGCTAAACATCACTGCCCATAAGATACTGCTACACATCACTACTTGTAAGATACTGCTAAACATCACTGCTCATAAGATACTGCTACACATCAGTGCTCGTAAGATACTGCTACACATCACTGCTCGTAAGATACTGCTAAACATCACTGCTCGTATGATACTGCTAGGCATCCCTGCTGGTAAGATACTGCTACACACCACTTCTTGTAAGATACTGCTACACGTCACTGCTCGTAAAATATTGCTACACATCACTGCTGGTAGGATACTGCTACACATCAGTGCTTGTAAGATACTGATAAACATCACTGCTTGTAATATACTGCTAAACATCTCTGCTCGTAAGATACTGCTACACATCACTGCTCGTAAGCTACTGGTGCACATCTCTACTCGTAAGATACTGCTAAACATCACTGCTCATAAGATACTGCTAAACATCACTGCCCATAAGATACTGCTACACATCACTACTTGTAAGATACTGCTAAACATCACTGCTCGTAAGATACTGCTACACATCAGTGCTCGTAAGATACTGCTACACATCACTGCTCGTAATATACTGCTAAACATCACTGCTCGTATGATACTGCTAGGCATCCCTGCTGGTAAGATACTGGTGCACATCTCTACTCGTAAGATACTGCTAAACATCACTGCTTGTAATATACTGCTAAACATCACTGCTCGTAAGATACTGCTACACATCACTGCTCGTAAGCTACTGGTGCACATCTCTACTCGTAAGATACTGCTAAACATCACTGCTCGTAAGATACTGCTAAACATCACTGCCCATAAGATACTGCTACACATCACTACTTGTAAGATACTGCTAAACATCACTGCTCGTAAGATACTGCTACACATCACTGCTCGTAAGCTAATGGTGCACTTCTCTACTCGTAGGATACTGCTAAACATCACTGCTTGTAAGATACTGCTAAACATCACTGCCCATAAGATACTGCTACACATCACTACTTGTAAGATACTGCTAAACATCACTGCTCATAAGATACTGCTACACATCACTGCTAGTAAGATAGTGCTAAAGATCACTGCCCGTATGATACTGCTACACATCACTGCTCATAAGATACGGCTACACACCACTACTCTAAGATACTGCTAAACATCACTGCTCGTAAGATACTGCTAAACATCACTGCTTGTAAGCTACTGCTACACAACACTGCTCGTAAGATACTGCTACACGTCACTGCTTGTAAGATATTGCTACACATCACTGCTCGTAAGATACTGCTACACATCACTGCCCGTAAGATACTGCTACACATCACTACTTGTAAGACCCTGCTACACATCTCTAATCGTGAGAAACTGTTAAACATCACTGCTCGTAAGATACTGCTAAACATCACCGCTCGTAAGATAATGCTACACATCTCTACTCGTGAGATGCTGCTAAACATCACTGCTCATAAGGTACTGCTACACATCACTGCTAGTAACATAGTGCTAAAGATCACTGCCCGTAAGATACTGCTACACATCACTGCTCGTAAGATACGGCTAAACATCACTGCTTGTAAGCTACTGCTACACGTCACTGCTCTTAAGAGATTGCTACACATCACTGCTCATAAGATACTGCTGCAAATCACTACCCGCAAGATACTGCTAAACGTCACTGCTCGTAAGATAAAGCTACACATCACTGCTCGTAAGACACTGCTACACATCACTGCTCATAAGATACTGCTACACATCACTGCTCATAAAAACATCACTGCTCGTAAGATACTGCTACACTTCACTGCTTGTAAGATACTGCTACACATCACTGCCCGTAAAATACTTGTACACATCACTGCTCGTAAGATACTGCTACACCTCACTGCTCGTAAGATACTGCTACACATCACTGCTTGTGAGATACTGCTACACTTCACGGCTCGTAAGATACTGCTACACATCACTGCTCATAAGATACTGCTACACATCACTGCTTGTAAGATACTGCTAAACATCACTGCTCGTAATATACTGCTACACATCACTGCTCGTAAGATACTGCTACACATCACTACTCGTAAGATACTGCTACACATCACTGCCCATAAGATACTGCTACACATCACTGCGAGTAAGATAATGCTACACATCACTGCTTGTAAGATGCTGCTACACATCACTGCTCGTAAGATACTGCTGCACATCACTGCTCATAAGATACTGCTACACATCACTGCCCGTAAGATACTGCTACACATCACTACTTGTAAGACACTGCTACACATCTCTAATCGTGAGAAACTGTTAAACATCACTGCTCGTAAGATACTGCTAAACATCACTGCTCGTAAGATACTGCTACACATCACCGCTCGTAAGATACTGCTACACATCTCTACTCGTGAGATGCTGCTTAACATCACTGCTCATAAGGTACTGCTACACATCACTGCTAGTAACATAGTGCTAAAGATCACTGCCCGTAAGATACTGCTACACATCACTGCTCGTAAGATACGGCTACACACCACTACTCGTAAGATGCTGCTAAACATCACTGCTCGTGAGATACTGCTAAACATCACTGCTTGTAAGCTACTGCTACACGTCACTGCTCTTAAGATATTGCTACACATCACTGCTCATAAGATACTGCTGCAAATCACTACCCGCAAGATACTGCTAAATGTCACTGCTCGTAAGATAAAGCTACACATCACTGCTCGTAAGACACTGCGACACATCACTGCTCATAAAACATCACTGCTCGTAAGATACTGCTACACTTCACTGCTTGTAAGATACTGCTACACATCACTGCCCGTAAAATACTTGTACACATCACTGCTCGTAAGATACTGCTACACCTCACTGCTCGTAAGATACTGCTACACATCACTGCTTGTCAGATACTGCTACACTTCACGGCTCGTAAGATACTGCTACACATCACTGCTCATAAGATACTGCTACACATCACTGCTTGTAAGATACTGCTAAACATCACTGCTCGTAAGATACTGCTACACATCACTGCTCGTAAGATACTGCTACACATCACTGCTCGTAAGATACTGCTACACATCACTGCTCGTAAGATACTGCTAAACAACACTGCTCGTAAGATACTGCTACACATCACTGCTTGTAAGATACTGCTAAACATCACTGCTCGTAAGATACTGCTACACATCACTGCTCATAAGATACTGCTACACATCACTGCTTGTAAGATACTGCTAAACATCACTGCTCGTAAGATACTGCTACACATCACTGCTCGTAAGATACTGCTACACATTACTGCTTGTAAGATACTGCTACACATCACTGCTCATAAGATACTGCTACACATCACTGCTTGTAAGATACTGCTACACATCACTGCTCATAAGATACTGCTACACATCACTGCTTGTAAGATACTTCTAAACATCACTGCTCGTAAGATACTGCTACACATCACTGCTCGTAAGATACTGCTACACATCACTGCGAGTAAGATAATGCTACCCATCACTGCTTGTAAGATACTGCTACACATCACTGCTCGTAAGATACTGCTGCACATCACTGCTCATAAGATACTGCTACACATCACTGCTTGTAAGATACTGCTACACATCACTGCTCATAAGATACTGCTACACATCACTGCTCGTAAGACACTGCTACACATCACTGCTCATAAGATACTGCTACACATCACTGCTCATAAAAACATCACTGCTCGTAAGATACTGCTACACTTCACTGCTTGTAAGATACTGCTACACATCACTGCCCGTAAAATACTTGTACACATCACTGCTCGTAAGATACTGCTACACCTCACTGCTCGTAAGATACTGCTACACATCACTGCTTGTCAGATACTGCTACACTTCACGGCTCGTAAGATACTGCTACACATCACTGCTCATAAGATACTGCTACACATCACTGCTCGTAAGATACTGCTACACATCACTGCTCGTAAGATACTGCTACACATCACTGCTCGTAAGATACTGCTAAACATCACTGCTCGTAAGATACTGCTACACATCACTGCTTGTAAGATACTGCTAAACATCACTGCTCGTAAGATACTGCTACACATCACTGCTCATAAGATACTGCTACACATCACTGCTTGTAAGATACTGCTAAACATCACTGCTCGTAAGATACTGCTACACATCACTGCTCGTAAGATACTGCTACACATCACTGCGAGCAAGATAATGCTACACATCACTGCTTGTAAGATACTGCTACACATCACTGCTCGTAAGATACTGCTGCACATCACTGCTCATAAGATACTGCTACACATCACTGCTTGTAAGATACTGCTTAACATCACTGCTTGTAAGATACTGCTCGACATCACTGCTTGTAAGATACTGCTACACATCACTGCTCGTAAGATACTGCTACACGTCACTGCTCGTAAAATACTGCTTGTAAGAAACTGCTACCCATCACTGCCCGTAAGATACTGCTACACATCACTGCTCATAAGATACTGCTAAACATCACTGCTCGTAAGATACTGCTACACACCACTACTCGTAAGATACTGCTACACATCACTGCCCGTAAGATACTGCTACACATCACTGCTCGTAAGATACTGCTAAACATCACTGCTCGTATGATACTGCTACACATCACTGCTTGTAAGATACTGCTACACATCACTGCTCATAAGATACTGCTAAACATCACTGCTCGTAAGATACTGCTACACACCACTACTCGTAAGATACTGCTTAACATCACTGCTCGTAAGATACTGCTACACATCACTGCCCGTAAGATACTGCTAAACATCACTGCTCGTAAGATACTGCTAAACATCACTGCTCGTAAGATACTGCTACACATCACTGCCCGTAAGATACTGCTACACATCACTGCTCGTAAGATACTGCTAAACATCACTGCTCGTAAGATACTGCTAAACATCACTGCTCGTAAGATACTGCTACACATCACTGCTCATAAGATACTGCTAAACATCACTGCTCGTAAGATACTGCTACACATCACTGCTCGTAAGATACTGCTACACATCACTGCCCGTAAGATACTGCTACACATCACTGCTCGTAAGATACTGCTAAACATCACTGCTCGTAAGATACTGCTAAACATCACTGCTCGTAAGATACTGCTACACATCACTGCTCATAAGATACTGCTAAACATCACTGCTCGTAAGATACTGCTACACATCACTGCTCGTAAGATACTGCTACACACCACTGCTCGTAAGATACTGCTACACATCACTGCCCGTAAGATACTGCTACACATCACTGCTCATAAGATACTGCTAAACATCACTGCTCGTAAGATACTGCTACACACCACTACTCGTAAGATACTGCTTAACATCACTGCTCGTAAGATACTGCTACACATCACTGCCCGTAAGATACTGCTAAACATCACTGCTCGTAAGATACTGCTACACATCACTGCTTGTAAGATACTGCTACACATCATTGCTCGTAAGATACTGCTACACATCACTGCTAAAAAAATATCACTGCTCGTAAGATACTGCTACACATTCAGAGCTAGTAAGATACTGCTACACATCACTGCTCGTAAGATACTGCTAGGCATCAGTGCTCGTAAGATACTGCTACACATCACTGCTCGTAAGATACTGCTAAACATCACTGCTCGTATGATACTGCTAGGCATCCCTGCTGGCAAGATACTCCTACACACCACTACTCGTAAGATACTGCTACACGTCACTGATCATAAAATATTACTACACATCACTGCTCGTAAGATACTGCTACACATCACTGCTGGTAAGATACTGCTACACATCAGTGCTTGTAAGATACTGATAAACATCACTGCTTGTAATATACTGCTAAACATCACTGCTCGTAAGATACTGCTACACATCACTGCTCGTAAGCTACTGGTGCACATCTCTACTCGTAAGATACTGCTAAACATCACTGCTCGTAAGATACTGCTAAACATCACTGCCCATAAGATACTGCTACACATCACTACTTGTAAGATACTGCTAAACATCACTGCTCATAAGATACTGCTACACATCAGTGCTCGTAAGATACTGCTACACATCACTGCTCGTAAGATACTGCTAAACATCACTGCTCGTATGATACTGCTAGGCATCCCTGCTGGTAAGATACTGCTACACACCACTTCTTGTAAGATACTGCTACACGTCACTGCTCGTAAAATATTGCTACACATCACTGCTGGTAGGATACTGCTACACATCAGTGCTTGTAAGATACTGATAAACATCACTGCTTGTAATATACTGCTAAACATCTCTGCTCGTAAGATACTGCTACACATCACTGCTCGTAAGCTACTGGTGCACATCTCTACTCGTAAGATACTGCTAAACATCACAGCCCATAAGATACTGCTACACATCACTACTTGTAAGATACTGCTAAACATCACTGCTCGTAAGATACTGCTACACATCAGTGCTCGTAAGATACTGCTACACATCACTGCTCGTAATATACTGCTAAACATCACTGCTCGTATGATACTGCTAGGCATCCCTGCTGGTAAGATACTGGTGCACATCTCTACTCGTAAGATACTGCTAAACATCACTGCTTGTAATATACTGCTAAACATCACTGCTCGTAAGATACTGCTACACATCACTGCTCGTAAGCTACTGGTGCACATCTCTACTCGTAAGATACTGCTAAACATCACTGCTCGTAAGATACTGCTAAACATCACTGCCCATAAGATACTGCTACACATCACTACTTGTAAGATACTGCTAAACATCACTGCTCGTAAGATACTGCTACACATCACTGCTCGTAAGCTAATGGTGCACATCTCTACTCGTAGGATACTGCTAAACATCACTGCTTGTAAGATACTGCTAAACATCACTGCCCATAAGATACTGCTACACATCACTACTTGTAAGATACTGCTAAACATCACTGCTCATAAGATACTGCTACACATCACTGCTAGTAAGATAGTGCTAAAGATCACTGCCCGTATGATACTGCTACACATCACTGCTCATAAGATACGGCTACACACCACTACTCTAAGATACTGCTAAACATCACTGCTCGTAAGATACTGCTAAACATCACTGCTTGTAAGCTACTGCTACACAACACTGCTCGTAAGATACTGCTACACGTCACTGCTTGTAAGATATTGCTACACATCACTGCTCGTAAGATACTGCTACACATCACTGCCCGTAAGATACTGCTACACATCACTACTTGTAAGACCCTGCTACACATCTCTAATCGTGAGAAACTGTTAAACATCACTGCTCGTAAGATACTGCTAAACATCACCGCTCGTAAGATAATGCTACACATCTCTACTCGTGAGATGCTGCTAAACATCACTGCTCATAAGGTACTGCTACACATCACTGCTAGTAACATAGTGCTAAAGATCACTGCCCGTAAGATACTGCTACACATCACTGCTCGTAAGATACGGCTAAACATCACTGCTTGTGAGCTACTGCTACACGTCACTGCTCTTAAGAGATTGCTACACATCACTGCTCATAAGATACTGCTGCAAATCACTACCCGCAAGATACTGCTAAACGTCACTGCTCGTAAGATAAAGCTACACATCACTGCTCGTAAGACACTGCTACACATCACTGCTCATAAGATACTGCTACACATCACTGCTCATAAAAACATCACTGCTCGTAAGATACTGCTACACTTCACTGCTTGTAAGATACTGCTACACATCACTGCCCGTAAAATACTTGTACACATCACTGCTCGTAAGATACTGCTACACCTCACTGCTCGTAAGATACTGCTACACATCACTGCTTGTGAGATACTGCTACACTTCACGGCTCGTAAGATACTGCTACACATCACTGCTCATAAGATACTGCTACACATCACTGCTTGTAAGATACTGCTAAACATCACTGCTCGTAATATACTGCTACACATCACTGCTCGTAAGATACTGCTACACATCACTACTCGTAAGATACTGCTACACATCACTGCCCATAAGATACTGCTACACATCACTGCGAGTAAGATAATGCTACACATCACTGCTTGTAAGATGCTGCTACACATCACTGCTCGTAAGATACTGCTGCACATCACTGCTCATAAGATACTGCTACACATCACTGCCCGTAAGATACTGCTACACATCACTACTTTTAAGACACTGCTACACATCTCTAATCGTGAGAAACTGTTAAACATCACTGCTCGTAAGATACTGCTAAACATCACTGCTCGTAAGATACTGCTACACATCACCGCTCGTAAGATACTGCTACACATCTCTACTCGTGAGATGCTGCTTAACATCACTGCTCATAAGGTACTGCTACACATCACTGCTAGTAACATAGTGCTAAAGATCACTGCCCGTAAGATACTGCTACACATCACTGCTCGTAAGATACGGCTACACACCACTACTCGTAAGATGCTGCTAAACATCACTGCTCGTGAGATACTGCTAAACATCACTGCTTGTAAGCTACTGCTACACGTCACTGCTCTTAAGATATTGCTACACATCACTGCTCATAAGATACTGCTGCAAATCACTACCCGCAAGATACTGCTAAATGTCACTGCTCGTAAGATAAAGCTACACATCACTGCTCGTAAGACACTGCTACACATCACTGCTCATAAAAACATCACTGCTCGTAAGATACTGCTACACTTCACTGCTTCTAAGATACTGCTACACATCACTGCCCGTAAAATACTTGTACACATCACTGCTCGTAAGATACTGCTACACCTCACTGCTCGTAAGATACTGCTACACATCACTGCTTGTCAGATACTGCTACACTTCACAGCTCGTAAGATACTGCTACACATCACTGCTCATAAGATACTGCTACACATCACTGCTTGTAAGATACTGCTAAACATCACTGCTCGTAAGATACTGCTACACATCACTGCTCGTAAGATACTGCTACACATCACTGCTCGTAAGATACTGCTACACATCACTGCTCGTAAGATACTGCTAAACATCACTGCTCGTAAGATACTGCTACACATCACTGCTTGTAAGATACTGCTAAACATCACTGCTCGTAAGATACTGCTACACATCACTGCTCATAAGATACTGCTACACATCACTGCTTGTAAGATACTGCTAAACATCACTGCTCGTAAGATACTGCTACACATCACTGCTCGTAAGATACTGCTACACATCACTGCGAGTAAGATAATGCTACACATCACTGCTTGTAAGATACTGCTACACATCACTGCTCGTAAGATACTGCTGCACATCACTGCTCATAAGATACTGCTACACATTACTGCTTGTAAGATACTGCTACACATCACTGCTCATAAGATACTGCTACACATCACTGCTTGTAAGATACTGCTACACATCACTGCTCATAAGATACTGCTACACATCACTGCTTGTAAGATACTTCTAAACATCACTGCTCGTAAGATACTGCTACACATCACTGCTCGTAAGATACTGCTACACATCACTGCGAGTAAGATAATGCTACACATCACTGCTTGTAAGATACTGCTACACATCACTGCTCGTAAGATACTGCTGCACATCACTGCTCATAAGATACTGCTACACATCACTGCTTGTAAGATACTGCTACACATCACTGCTCATAAGATACTGCTACACATCACTGCTCGTAAGACACTGCTACACATCACTGCTCATAAGATACTGCTACACATCACTGCTCATAAAAACATCACTGCTCGTAAGATACTGCTACACTTCACTGCTTGTAAGATACTGCTACACATCACTGCCCGTAAAATACTTGTACACATCACTGCTCGTAAGATACTGCTACACCTCACTGCTCGTAAGATACTGCTACACATCACTGCTTGTCAGATACTGCTACACTTCACGGCTCGTAAGATACTGCTACACATCACTGCTCATAAGATACTGCTACACATCACTGCTCGTAAGATACTGCTACACATCACTGCTCGTAAGATACTGCTACACATCACTGCTCGTAAGATACTGCTACACATCACTGCTCGTAAGATACTGCTAAACATCACTGCTCGTAAGATACTGCTACACATCACTGCTTGTAAGATACTGCTAAACATCACTGCTCGTAAGATACTGCTACACATCACTGCTCATAAGATACTGCTACACATCACTGCTTGTAAGATACTGCTAAACATCACTGCTCGTAAGATACTGCTACACATCACTGCTCGTAAGATACTGCTACACATCACTGCGAGTAAGATAATGCTACACATCACTGCTTGTAAGATACTGCTACACATCACTGCTCGTAAGATACTGCTGCACATCACTGCTCATAAGATACTGCTACACATCACTGCTTGTAAGATCCTGCTACACATCACTGCTCATAAGATACTGCTACACATCACTGCTTGTAAGATACTGCTACACATCACTGCTCGTAAGATACTGCTGCACATTACTGCTCGTAAGATACTGCTACACATCACTGCTCGTAAGATACTGCTGCACATCACTGCTTGTAAGATACTGCTACACATCACTGCTCATAAGATACTGCTACACATCACTGCTCATAAGATACTGCTGCACATCACTGCTCGTAAGATACTGCTACACATCACTACTCGTAAGATACTGCTACACATCACTGCTTGTAAGATACTGCTACACATCACTGCTCGTAAGATACTGCTACACATCACTGCTCGTAAGATACTGCTACACATCACTGCTCGTAAGATACTGCTAAACATCACTGCTCGTAAGATACTGCTACACATCACTGCTTGTAAGATACTGCTAAACATCACTGCTCGTAAGATACTGCTACACATCACTGCTCATAAGATACTGCTACACATCACTGCTTGTAAGATACTGCTAAACATCACTGCTCGTAAGATACTGCTACACATCACTGCTCGTAAGATACTGCTACACATCACTGCGAGTAAGATAATGCTACACATCACTGCTTGTAAGATACTGCTACACATCACTGCTCGTAAGATACTGCTGCACATCACTGCTCATAAGATACTGCTACACATCACTGCTTGTAAGATACTGCTACACATCACTGCTCATAAGATACTGCTACACATCAGTGCTTGTAAGATACTGCTACACATCACTGCTCGTAAGATACTGCTGCACATTACTGCTCGTAAGATACTGCTACACATCACTGCTCGTAAGATACTGCTGCACATCACTGCTTGTAAGATACTGCTACACATCACTGCTCATAAGATACTGCTACACATCACTGTAGGAAGGTACATCCTGACTATGGTTGCCCCCAACTTTTTGCCCTGTGTTTTAGCTGGTTTTGGACATAGCCGACCTGGGACCCTGCCAATCAGGACCCCAGGCCTACTGCTCTCTCTTTAAAATGGATTCCATGTACCCTAGGTACATTTCCAATTGGTACTGGGCCACCTTATCAGACCCTGTAACTCCGGGCATAGGTGTACCCAGGGCCACCAGGGGCTGCAGCATGTATTGTGCCACCCCTGGCTGGCCTCCTAAATTTGACACAACTGGCTGCATGACAGCTGGGGCGAAGTCGTGTAATCACCCTTTGCTTTAGATATAGTAGCTCTATATCTAACCCTCCAATGGACACCCGAGTTCCTATCAGTCACTCCTATGGCAGGCCTTGACAATCCTGAAGGCAGAGTGCATGGGCTCGCGTGAACTGTGTTCTGGCCCGAGCCGAGCCGGTTGCAGCTTGCGGAGAAAAGACCCAATGGCTGTTCCATGATAACGCGTACCACATCGGTAACTTCGGTGCCGCGTTATCAAGACATGTCGAGTAAGGTGTCATACGAATCGGGGTGCTGCCCTCTCACCAACCCTGGCGACGAGGTTAGCATCCCGCCCTTCTAGAGGGACACGACATGTACGTAACTGTGAACCCCGGTTAAAGTTAACGAAAGCCTCAGCTCCACAAAATGGATGCTGCCACCACAGACACGAGTCTGACCTCCTGCTGCTGGGAGTCCTTCCAGCGAGGAGCACTTGGACAAAGGGTTTCCTGTCGAGGGCGGTGTTCGCACCGTCCCAGCCAGGGTTTGTGTATTCTGGGTAGGTAGGGCTTTTGCGAGAAGGTGACTGCGGAGTGGCACCCCGGTGCTCACTACGCATCTGCCGGTTAGAACCAGTTCCAGGGGCGACAGCCCTGGCCTGGGGAAAGTCCGGCAGGGGAGAGGGGTGTAACTACCCCCCTTCCTGGTCCCACCCTTAGGGCAGGACCTAGTCATGTACCCACCCCTTTCTTTAGGATAAAGGCCGGAGCGGGGACCCTTCCAAATTAGATCATCTTTGAATCAAGAATACTTTCTACGAAAGGACTTCAAGACTCTTCTCAAGATTTCTCCCTTGTGGCTAAGGAGTAGTCACCCTGCATCAGCGGGCACCATCTAAGAACTCTGCGGTTTGCTGTAAGTCCTTCCTCAAGGAATCCGACGGCCCAGCTCGACGAGAACCGGCTTCCCTGGCACCTCTGACCTCTACCCACGTCATCAGCTCAGCTGTGATCTGTGGGTGCGACGAGACCTCGAGGGACCGGCCATCATCAGAACCTGCACGCTCTTAAAAACCAGCACGACCATCGAGGTAACTCTCTGGTGAGTGCTCTGGGGTCCGAGAAGCCCCGACCCTGAGCCGCTCCAGCACCGAAGTGCAGTCTCCCAGCATCTCCCCGATCTGCGTGGGGCCCTTCTGCTCGCTGCTCAGCACGTTGTCTGGTCACTAGCCGCTGGCTTGTGTCCTTCTGTGACGACATCCGAGAATCAACACTGCCGGTCTGGTTGCTCCAGACTGGCCCTTGCTTCCATCTTTTCGAGAAGCACCCCGGACCCTCCTGGTCCACTCAAGACGCCGACAGCGACATCCGTCGTGGGACAGCTCGCACCTCCACCGTGGTCGCCGACAACGCCTCCTGGTCCGTGAGACTGCAGAGCCTAGCGTCGCCCACTCACCTGGTCGAGGTGACGGCCAACCGGTGCCTTCCTGGTACCCTCTGACTACTGGCTAGTAGTACGAACTTGGTCCCCTCTGCTTTCAGGTTTCATCAATCTCCGATCCAGGCTTGGATCTCTACGAACTATTCATCACTGGTCGCCGGCCAGCAACTCCTTTTTTTCCGGCTCCTGGCTCGTCAGCGAGGACCCCGACGCCTGTAAGACTTGCAGCCGCAGCCCTCGTGGCTAGGTAACTCAGCATTTCGGTGCCTGCATAGCCTCCTTACTCTAGGGTCCCGAGTCCCTCGCTTCCGACTTGCCTTAACCTTTCCGTGTCCCCGGACACTTGTTTTAAACTGTGCACTTGAAGTATTTGCTAAAGAGATTTGGTTTGTGCTTAGTACCCTGTCCTCATAAAGAGTACAGGGCTGTTGTGATTCTTAATAAATATATTGTTTATTTTCATAACACTTGTGTGGTGTCCTTTCACTGGGTGTTCAAGGGGTACATGTGTGGTAAACAGCTGGCTTAACGCGCCCTCTCGAGTCTTTAGCCTTAGACTGCTCGTATCCACGCTACTAGGATAGCTGGTCTATAGGTTGACTTACAACCAAACACCATAAGGGTCGTTGGAACGATACATAGCGGTCGCTAGAATAGCGAACGTTGCATATCGGGCCAACTTCTCACAATCACTGCTCATAAGATACTGCTGCACATCACTGCTCGTAAGATACTGCTACACATCACTACTCGTAAGATACTGCTACACATCACTGCTTGTAAGATACTGCTACACATCACTGCTTGTAAGATACTGCTACACATCACTGCTCGTAAGATACTGCTGCACATCACTGCTCGTAAGATACTGCTACACATCACTACTCGTAAGATACTGCTACACATCACTGCTTGTAAGATACTGCTACACATCACTACTCGTAAGATACTGCTACACATCACTGCTTGTAAGATACTGCTACACATCACTGCTTGTAAGATACTGCTACACATCACTGCTCGTAAGATACTGCTGCACATCACTGCTCGTAAGATACTGCTACACATCACTGCTCGTAAGATACTGCTGCACATCACTGCTTGTAACATACTGCTACACATCACTGCTCGTAAGATACTGCTACACAGCTCTACTCGTAAGATACTGCTAAACATCACTGCTCGTAAGATACTGCTAAACATCACTGCTCGTAAGATACTGCTACACATCACTGCTCGTAAGATACTGCTACACATCACTACTCGTAAGATACTGCTACACATCACTGCTCGTAAGATACTGCTACACATCACTACTCGTAAGATACTGCTACACATCACTGCGAGTAAGATACTGCTACACATCACTACTCGTAAGATACTGCTACACATCACTGCTCGTAAGATACTGCTACACATCACTGCGAGTAAGATACTGCTACACATCACTACTCGTAAGATACTGCTACACATCACTGCTTGTAAGATACTGCTGCACATCACTGCTCGTAAGATACTGATACACATCACTGCCCATAAGATACTGATACACATCACTGCTCGTAAGATACTGCTACACATCACTGCCCGTAAAATACTGCTACACATCACTCCTCACAATATACTGCTACGCATCACTGCTCGTAAGATACTGCTGCACATCACTGCGAGTAAGATAATGCTACACATCACAGCTGATAAGATACTGCTATACACCATCACGAGTAAGATACTGCTACACACATCAACGTGTAAGAGTCTGCTACACATCACCGCTCGTAAGGTACTACTATACACAACTGTGAGTAAGATACTGCTTAACATCACTACCCATAAGATGCTGCTACACACCACTGCTGCACCTCACAACACATTAAATACCGCTGCGCACCTCCACACAAAAGATGCTGCTACACACCACCACTTATTACATATTGCTACACACCACTGCTTACGATACTGATAAACACCACTGTGGGTAAGATGCTGCTAAGCATCATCACATGGAAGATGCTGACACACAACACTGCTACACATCACCACATGTTACATACTGCTACATCCCCCACATTAGATATTGCTACATGCCACCATGCATAGGATAGTGCTACACACTCTCACACTTTTGATATTGCTACACACACCACATGGAAGATACTGCTAAAACTATTTGAACACACCAGCAAAGAACCACACGTTAGATACTGGTACATCTAACCACACGAGATACTGCTACACTCCACCACAAGTTCCACCACCTGCTGTTCACCACCTTGGATAAGATACTTCTACACACCACCGTGACTAAGTTACTGCTACACACTTCCACAGTGAGGATACTGCTACACACACCCGCACATAAGATACTACTATAGAGCACTGCACCTTGAATACTGCTACACCCCACTGTGCGTAAGAAACTGCTACACACCATGGCGTGTAGGACACCGCGACACAAACCCGCCACTGGGCCAGAAGACAACCCCGGGGCCTCATGCATTACACTAAAAGTGAATACTATTCAGATGAGAGTCCAACACAAAACTCAACACTAATTAGACAACATTCCAAACCACACCTTTCCCTAATCATACACTAGAAAATGTAGTAGGCGCCCATTCAACCAGGTGGAGAAAGCTTTGAGGACTTCAGAAGAGGTAGAAAAGAGCTGTATATCTGTCACAAGCTCTTTACTGGTCAAATGGATTACATCTTTTAGTGTTATGATGCTGTGTCATATTCACGAAAGTGACACCTCACAAGGTTTAAATGTTTATCATCTTATTTTGTGTCGTCTGCAAAATGTTCTATTACCCATTGGTAAAATGGTCGTATCAGAATATTTAAAAAGAATATAGAGGTTTATGCAAACATCCAGGCCCAATACACAGACTTCGTTTGGTGGTAGGTAAAGTAGCTACTCATGTACTACAACATGCAATGCCCTGATGTACGTCCAGAGACCTCCACTTTTACCTGTCCTCCCTTTTCCGTCTGAAGTCCTCCTTCTGGTGTGCTGTTCCTAGTAGTAACTACACTCATAATTCCTGGTGTAGGAGGCTCCACCCTCTTGAGTTGAGGGCTGGAAACATGTATGTCCACTCCTACTAGGTGTAAGTGTACACTCAGAAATGGTGATAAGCGAACCGGTGAAGCATTACACTGAGGTGTAGTTATAAATATACATGTGAGTAAATGTATACATCCATATTTACCTTTGTGAATTAGCTCCCCAAAATATGCAACACTATGCATCTTTTCCCGTCCTCCAAGGTGAAACATAACTCCACCACCACCTAAAGGACCCCCTGGGGCATATTTACAAGTGACTGCGCCACCAGAAAGTCTCTTTTTCCGATGGCACAATGCCCTGCTCCATATGTACAAAGCGATGTTAATTCACGTGCGTAGCTTAACTCTGCTTTCTATATGTCCTCCCCTTTCATTCCGTTAACTTGGTGCAAGGGGCGTGCAGTGGGTGTTGCTGTGGGCATTCCACCGCAACACCCATTGCTTTTTGACGCTGCCTCCTATGTACAAGGACCCGTAAATCTGAGGCAGCGCCAAAAACGAACACGACTGGAAAGCAGGCGCTAGATTGGGTCAACAAGGAGAAATACTTGTATTTCTTTTTGTTTTTGCTCTCTCTGTGCTGCATTCGGCAGTATACACAGAAAGCGCAAACTGTCTTTAAAGATTGTGGGGCATATTTACTAGCCCCTTGCACCACCAGTGCGTTACTTTTTTTGACGCGCGGTCGGCGCAGTGTGGCGCTCCATTTTTACAAGGCCCCGTAAAGTCACCCTGTATGGCTTTTCGTAGCCTTGTAAATATGGCCGCTTTTCATGCAGCACTGCGTCCATGGGTGTTGCTGCCTTATTCCTAGATTTACAACGTTTCGTAAACCTGGAATGCATCAGAATCCTCTCCCTCCCCTGGGTAGGCTTACGGAGGCGAACGAGGGAAAATACTTACAATTCTCCTTGTGTTTTCCTCTTTTTATGCATTGAGGAGCACGCAGAGAAAGAGGCAAACACCTCACGTGAGTGTCCTGTCCCTTCCTGACAAGAATTTGCGCTCCACCGCCGGTGCTGCTCCCCTGCTCCGATAAGATAGGAGCTTGCCTGGGGGAGCAGCGCTTATATGCCCCCCCATTCACCTTCCAGGCCAGGTAGGCCCCCATGCCCATTGGCGAGTTCGTAGCCTGCCTCGGCCTCCATTGGCCAGAGGTGCCGGCTCCTCTTCGCCGGCCGCCGCGGGGGGAGGGGCCGGGCATTTTCTTAGCTCCTGGTCACTTTGCGCGCCAAAAACCGGCCCCCACTAGTTGTTTGTGTCCAGGGGCGCAGCGCTGGTTATGGCGCTGGCTCTCGAGCCCCCTTCGGGAGCAGCCTCTGCATAAACAATCTCCCCTAAAACGCAGACACCCCGACACCATGGCGGAAGGGTGCATGAGTTTGCCGCATGGCTGCCAATTTTGCGCCAGCGCAGGGGAAAACATAGAGATGCGACATATTGTTGTGAATATGGCGCATCCCTGTGCTTTGAAAGGGACGCAGCGCCGCACTGCATCACTCTCCTGTGAATGAGGCCCTGTTTATGTGCAGGTAGGTGTCCCTTCCAGGACATAAACAATCATCCTCGAAACGCAGGCGCCCTTGCACCACCCTGGCGCGAGGGTGTCTGTGTTGGCGCTAGGCAGCTGTTTTTAGTGCCAGCGTTTTTTAAATGCCGCGGCATGGCGCAACTAAATTGGCCGCAACGCCCCGCTGCGCCATTTCCTTGTAATTACAGCCCCCTGTTCCTTCCTTCCTTCCCTCCCAGGTGAGGGTCGCCCCCTGCCGATCCTGGCGAGTGCGCGGGGTCAAAGGTCCCGTTTCACTCAGTGAAAGGCAGTAAATAAACTCTCTGGAACAGCCTCTAAATCAGCTCCCGCCGAGAGGTGAGTGACAGTGGGGGGGGGCTCAGGAAGAGGGGGGCTGGCCCGGCAGGGGGCTCACGGAGCGCTGCAGGACAGGCCTTCCGGATGGAGGCCGGAGCCAGGTCAGCAGGGCGACTATCACGGTGTCAAGGTGCATTATGGTGTAAATTCGAGTGTTTAGTGCATTGCTCGGTTTTGTTCATATTTCGTACACCGCCCCTGTGATCCCCGGGGCCAGTCTGGCGGGAGGGGGCCAGGCAGGACTTGCAGGAAGGGTGCCTTGTTCACCGCCTAACGTCCGATCTCGAAAAAGAAACAGCAGAGCGAGGGTCGGCTAGCTCAGTGGAACAACATGTTACCTTAATGCTTTTACTCATTGTTCAGAAATCCATGGTTATTTTTTGTCTCAAACATTGAGGTCATGAATACAGGACATGAATACAGGGCTCCTCCTATACACATGTGTTACGCAGGGCTTAGAAGAGGAAGGGACTCTTCAGGAGAATCTAGACTCAAGGAAACCCACAAAAGCTCCTTCATATTCATGTCAGCCAGCTGGCTGCTCAATCATAATATAGCAAAAAGAACAACCGGTGGACAGAATGCAGAACAATGTCATGCTCACCATGCCATTCCAGTTTGGACCCAGCCATATGCAAATCAGTCTTGAGCCTGCACCCAATGGGAACAGTCCAGCCCGAACTGGCAGGCCATATGTATTCAAGTGTCCTTTCATTCGGGAAGTGAACACAAAGCAGTACCCACTGAACTATACACATAACATATTGCTCTTTGATATGCATGGTACATGTTCTTTGCAGCAGGCACATTACCCCACTGCGCTACCTTGGATGAGTAAAACAGCCACTAGACAAAACATGCTCCCATCTCCCTCCAGCAGGTACATTGATCACCAAAGTTATCTTGGCACTTGTACTGTTGACCGAAACCTGCTGAATATACAAAGAACTTTGCAGTGTTTTTAAAACTCCTGCACTTGTACAAAACCGGTCCCCCCAAACTAAACTGGCCCCCTACCCTTCCAGTCGCCCTGGGAAACGCCTGCTCCTGCCCTTTCACTGCTCCTGTCCAGTCAGTACTCCTGCTCATGCTCGATCAACACTCATGCTTCGTCAATTCCTCTGCCCCTCCCTTC
This sequence comes from Lissotriton vulgaris, assembly GCF_964263255.1. Lineage (NCBI taxonomy): Eukaryota > Metazoa > Chordata > Amphibia > Caudata > Salamandridae > Lissotriton > Lissotriton vulgaris. Next base: position 1,567,004,354 of record NC_141696.1, read on the forward strand.
TCCTGCCCGTCACTTCTCCTGCCCGTCACTTCTAATGGCCCGTCACTTCTCCTGCCCGTCACTTCTCCTGCCCTGTTCACTGCACCTACCCTGTTCACTGCTCCTGCCCATTCACTGCTCCTGTCCGTTCACCGCTCCTGCCCGTTCACTGCTCCTGTCCGTTCACCGTTCCTGCCTGTTCACTGCTCCTACTCATTCCTAATCACTGCTTCTGCCCGGTCTCCTCTCCTCCCTCAGCACTTCTCCTGCCCCATCACCTCTCCTGCCCCATCACCTCTCCTGCCCCATCACCTCTCCTGCCCTATCACCGCTCCTGCCCGTCACTTCTCCTGCCCATCACTTCTCCTGCTCGTCACTTCTCCTGCTCATCACTTCTCCTGCCCGTCACTTCTCCTGCTCGTCACTTCTCCTGCCGCGCCTCTCCTTCCCGGGTGCCTCTCCTTCCCTGGTGCCTCTTCTTCCCTGGCGCCTCTTCTTCCCTGTCGCCTCTCCTGCCCTGTCACCTCTCCTGCCCTGTCCCTTTTCCTGTCCCGTCACTTCTCATGTTCTGTCACTTCTCCTGCCCCATCACTTCTGCCCTGTTCACTGCTCCTGCCCCGTCACTTCTGCCCCGTTCATTGCTTCTGCCCCGTTCACTACTCCTGCCCCATTCACTACTCCTTCCCCGTTCACTGCTCCTGCCTCGTTCACCGCTCCTGCCCGGTTACTGCTCTTGCTCATGCCTATTCACTGCTCCAGTCCCATCACTTCTACTGCCCCTTCACCTCTCCTGCCCCCTCACCTCTCCTGCCCGTCACCTCTCCTGCCCTGTCACATCACCTGCCCTGTCACATCACCTGCCCGTCACTTCTCCTGCCTGGTCACTTTTCCTACCTGATCACTTCTCCTTGGTCTTGGAAACACAGAGAGAGTAAGGAGTTGCGTCCGTGGGTACTGGACGGGGAATACTCCTGATTCCCTGGTCAAGGATTTAGAAAGAACAATGGAAGGAGTATCACCCGATGAAGGGGATGAAGGTTTTTTCCAAACGAGGAAGCACTGTTCCTTTGTAAGTAAACCCCTCACTCACCACCTAGTGGTGACTTGCTTCATCATCGGGGCCCACCCAAGTGGCCTAGCGTCACTTGGGTGTGCTTCAACACCTGAGTTACAGTGGAGCAGGTAGTGAAGAGTGGGATGTAAACAAAAAAAGTGTGAGTGTTAAAATTGTCCTGGTTAATGCTTTCGTATAGATTTTAATAGAAAAGTAACTGGACAATGATAAAAATATTGGTGAGATAGTAGTAGGAGTTACGGTCTACGTATCTCAGCTATGTGTTGGTCAACATGTTTCTACCGTGTGGAGCAATCGCCGGTATTCTTCAGGACCAAAACAAGGAAGTGGGAGGTATGCGCCCCCTAAAAGACGCACCCAGTCTTAAATCCTTGGTCATCCAGAAGGAAAATGTTCTTCTGGGCAGACACTCCTAAAATGTAGGGTGCCAATAAAACCTAGGGAAAGGAAAAGAAAGTAAATATAATAGTTACTATCCTGTAACGTAGTGCAGAATTAGGGTGCAGAATACGTGCAGTTATCCTTGCTTTCCACAGTGGTGAATGAAACAGTGCCTTCATCAGTAGAGAGCGTGTCTACCAGTGTTGTGGAAACGTGCTCATTATCGTGGGAGTAAAAATATTTTGAGGCTGTATGTCTAGTTCCAGGGGTCTGAGTTGGCATCCTGTGTGCGTGCCTGGAATAGCATGCTTCTGCCGTACTTTAAAGTGCACTGAACTGGAGTGCTCATATATTCTTACCGTCGTGGAGCTTATTGTGCCAACTGGGTGTTTGCCTTATTTGTTAAATAGGTACGGAAATATCCTAATCAGGATCAGTGGTGTACATAAAAGACAGACTAGACTCATACACACATATAACATAGAGCTTTTCACAAAGCGTAAAAAGTCTGGAAAAATGGGGGCTTACTGGAGGAGTACTCTAGTCGGGTTGCATCAAGCAGGAGGTAGGGGCTTCGTTAGTTGCAACATATTCTGATTTGGAAAGGTATAGGTTGCATAGTGAGTAGTTAACCTACATAGCGGTTTGAATGCTCAAACCAATTTAGGTGCCTGTTTGGGGAGAAAAAATTACTTACAGTTGGTAGTAGCGAAGAAGGCGGTTCACCTACGTCTACCTGCCGCTGCTCGGGTGCAATAAGCGAGTGAGCATGTTGGGCTTTGTAAAACTGCCCTAGTAATATCGACTCCCTTTGTTTACCCTACTTGCTACAACTGCTATTCACCCCCCAAGCCACTCAATCAGTACAGCCCACTGCGCTAAAACAATTTCCTTTTTAGCCAGTTTTTCAGTCCCCCGATACATTAGTTTATCCCATTCCACATTCTGTTGATATTTCTCTTCATGGGTTTAATTTGAGCAAAAACCCACTTATTGTTCAGACACAGTGATTTCTGAATGCTCCCAGCCCCCTGTCACATCCCGTTCCAATTACGCTAGCACAGCGTTGTTAAATCACCATGCCAACGCACGCTCGCCGAAGGAACCTCCTACGTGTTCAAGAGACACGGCATTGACAAGGCGCATGCGCAGCTCCCATCCTTCCTTCCCGTACGGGCCGCCGTAGCGGTCACGTGATACTACCCGGAAGTATGCTAGCGCATATACGCCCAACATGCTCACTCGCTTATTGCACCCGAGCAGCGGCAGGTAGACGTAGGTGAACCGCCTTCTTCGCTACTACCAACTGTAAGTAAGGGTCTGCAGGGCCTGCCCTCAGTCTGTGAGAGCTCAGGGAGGGGCTGCTGCAGGGTCTGCCCCCAGTCTGTGAGAGCTCAGAGAGGGGCTGCTGCAGGGCCCGCCCTCTGTCTGTGAGAGCTCAGGGAGGGGCTGCTGCAGAGCCTGCCCTCAGTCTGTGAGAGCCCAGGGAGGGGCTGCTGCAGGGCCCGCCCTCAGTCTGTGAGAGCTCAGAGAGGGGCTGCTGCAGGGCCCGCCCTCAGTCTGTGAGAGCCCAGGGAGGGGCTGCTGCAGGGCCCGCCCTCAGTCTGTGAGAGCCCAGGGAGGGGCTGCTGCAGGGCCCGCCCTCAGTCTGTGAGAGCTCAGAGAGGGGCTGCTGCAGGGCCTGCCCTCAGTCTGTGAGAGCTCAGGGAGGGGCTGCTGCAGGGTCTGCCCCCAGTCTGTGAGAGCTCAGGGAGGGGCTGCTGCAGGGCCCGCCCTCTGTCTGTGAGAGCTCAGGGAGGGGCTGCTGCAGAGCCTGCCCTCAGTCTGTGCGAGCTCAGAGAGAGACTGCTGCAGGGCCCGCCCTCAGTCTGTGAGAGCTCAGGGAGGGGCTGCTGCAGGGCCCACCCTCAGCCTGTGAGAGCTCAGGGAGGGGCTGCTGCAGGGCCTGCCCTCAGCCTGTGAGAGCTCAGGGAGGGGCTGCTGCAGGGCCTGCCCTCAGCCTGTGAGAGCTCAGGGGGGCTGCTGCAGGGCCTGCCCTTAGTCTGTGAGAGCTCAGGGAGGGGCTGCTGCAGGGCCTGCCCTCAGTCTGTGAGAGCTCAGGGAGGGGCTGCAGAGCCCGCCCTCAGTCTATGAGAGCTAAGGGAGGGGCTGCAGGGCCTGCCCTCAGTCTGTGAGAGCTCAGGGTGGGGCTGCTGCAGGGCCTGTCCTCAGCCTGTGAGAGTTCAGGGAGGGGCTACTGCAGGGCCCTCAGTTTGTGTGAGCTCAGGGAGGGGCTGCTACAGCCTCTGGAGTTCAACAGAGTAGCGCAAGCCGCCCCTGGAAGCTGAATGAAAAAAGTTATTGTTTTTAAGTAGGACTGCTCTTGCCGTCCCAGGGATGCTTTTTTGCAAGTAAGAAGTAGGGGAACGGACTGGAATAATTTTTAGAAGTAGGGGCACGCCGTGCCCTTCCGATCCCGCCCACTTCTACCACTGCCTGCCGCTCACACGCTGGAGGAGCCACTTTGGATGTTTATCCTTCTGAGACTGAGAAAATGCTGTGCTCCGAGTCTGTATAATAAGGTCCCTTGCTCTTTACAGCATTTCAAAGAGAAAACTTGTAACAGCGAGCACTACATGCAACACCTTCCTGGCTGCACCCAGGGACCCAACAGAGGCCAATGTACAAGCTATGAATCCTGCACCACGAAGGGCGCCAAGGAAGTGAGGGGGTCAACTGTAGCGCTTTCGTGACCAGGTCAGGGCCATGAAGCGCTAGACATACACGGAGTAGCCACTTAACAAGTGAGGAAACGCTTCAGGCCACAAAAGGTACGGGTAGCGCTAAGTAAATAATATAAAATGCATCTGATGCTCTGATGAACGGGGCAGACTTGGGGGGCAGGTGGGGGATGCCTCTGCCTCCTTAACGTGGCACTGGGGGCATAGTGCCAATATCGGCCTAAACCCAGACCTTTCTTCATACAACACACCCCTCCACCAATAACCGACACAACACAAGTTGATGGAGAAAGTTGTTGCAGTTTTATTAGCATATACATCATGCCAGCATGTTGGGTTATCTTACAGGCGATCCAGAGCAGGCCGCCTCTCGCGACCTGCCCACCTGATGAGCCTTAACCCCGCGGTGTTAACCGTAGGGGCGTTGTCAGTTTTGGGGGGAAGGTCTAACCCCTCCCCCGGTGAACCTCTCGTTCGCCCATTACTCACGCCCCTCCCCCTCAGGGGGCTGAGCGTTGGCAACCCCCGGTTGCTCAGGTACACAACCGCCTGAAGGACCAACGGGGCGCCGTAGGTCCTCCAGGATCCACCGTGGATCTCCCTGGGGGATAATTCGCTCACGCACCCTTCCGGTGCTCCTGTAGAGGCTAGCCTTCTGTACCTTCCTGTATTGGATCGCCCTGTAACTCCGCTTGAAACACAGAGACAAGTCATTAATAGCAACAAACCCCCCCGATCTGCCCAATAACAGGGTAAGCGGATGGGAGGGAAAACGCCGGGCAGTCACTAGTCCCGCGATGCAGGGTCAGCCTGGGGGTGGGGGCGAGGGTCAACTCGCCGCTGCGTCAGGAACAAAGAGGGCGCTTGACCCTCGCCCCCTGGGCTATATAGCCCTTCATCCCCTCCCCCAAGAACAGAAAGTGTTATCAAGGGGGGCCACTGGTCCCCCCCAACCACTAGACCGCTCGGGGTCTGTGCCAACCTATGGCACTAAGGGTGGCCGCCCTCGTAGGTGGCCACCTTTGGTGTCCCGGAGCAGCCTATCAGTCGGTAGGTGGGCACCAAGGGATGTGCTAAGAGCCTCCCGGGCCAGCACACCAGGGGGGCCATTCCCTGGAGCAGCATGCAAGGGTTGGGGCCCAGGAGCTACTGCCCTCCATTGTTGGGCAGGTGGGAGGCCATGGACGTGGAGTCCAAGATTAGGGAACAGAGGTTGTTGGTCCAGGAGGTGGACGCCAGGTTGGGCGTGCTGGAGGACATGCGGGCGGGGTTTAGTGGGCCCACCTACCCCTACATCCGAGGAGGAGTTTTGGGCGGAGCAGGAGGAGGCTGAGAAGAGAGAGGGGGCCCGGGGGGGCATGCAAGGGGGCACGGGTGTCAAGCGGGGACAGTTAGGGACAGCCAAGATGGCGGTGAGGCCCGGCAATGCCAGAGCCCGCCCGGGTTGGAGCGACCCGAGGGGGTCAGGGGGGATCCCAACTGGACGCCGCCTTGAAGCAGTAGGGGAGTCGGCGGCGGCTCTCCCTCCGGCTGGGACCGGGCTTCGGTGTCTGGTGTGGATGTGGGGGCAGGGAGTGGTGTGCCAGTACAGAAGGGAGTGAAACGGGCAGTGCGTGAGGTGGAATGGAAGCCTGTGGATGATGAGTGGGACGTGGAGTTGGACTACGGTCCTGAGAGTGATGAGTTGGAGTAAGGGGAAGTGAGAGAAGACGTGGACAGGACGGCTGATAGACAGCAAGGCAACAGTGGACTTGGTGTCTTACAGGTCCCTAAGAAGAAGACCAGGAAGGCAAGAGGGTCGGTGGTGAAGACCAGCAGCACGGAGCGTCGGCCGGGACCGGTGCCAACCGCTTTGACAGGTGAGGGTGCCTGGTGGGCTGCTTGGGAGGGGGGTCAGAAAGATGGCAGGAAGAAGGCGTGCAGGTCAGTGGGAGTTGGGGAGGGGTCTGTGCGGGATAAAGGGACAAAAGGGACTAAGGTGGTGGCGCTTGCGATGCCAGGCAAGCAGGTGGTGACGGCAGGGGTGCAGACGGACAAGCCAGGTTTAGAGGACCGGTCGGAGGGTAAAGAGGACAAGGAGGAAAAAGGGGGCACAAACACCAGAAGAAGTTGCCCTTGGGGTCCCATTTGTACGAGAAGATTAAGAGTAGGATTTGGAAACATGAGTATGTCGATGTTTTCAAGCTGCTACACAGGGAGGTACAGGCCAAAGAGGGCTCCAAGGAGGAGGAGTGGGAATTGACTAGGAGGCCTCGGGTCCCTGTCAATATGGAAAATTGGACGTCAGCGTTTTTGATATACGCCAGCATTTACTGCGAAAAACACCTGATTAGGGCTACCCCTTTGTTCAAGTACATGGACATTATCAGGAAGGCGCAGCTACAGTTTGGAGGTTTCGCATGGCTAAGCTATGACGAAGAGTTTAGGGCGCGAGTCAGTGTGAACCCCGACAAACCATGGGTTGAGATTGATCAAGAACTTTGGATGCAGTGGATGGCGTCAACGTATTCGTCCGCCTCCACGCACACAGCTAGTGGTTTGCCGGTGCATTATCGGTCCTTTCCAGCGCGTCCCGCCTGGGGCGGGAGGGGTGGTTACTCCTGCAGGACACACGGCCTCGGGGGCCAAACAGGGAACCAGCTCGACAGGTGCCTGCTGGAGCTACAACAAGGGATATTGCTTGTGATACCCTTGTAAGTTCAAGCACGAGTGCTCCAAGTGCGGCGGGCGTCACGCGGTCACTCAATGTCTCACCCTGGCCACGCCTTCGGAACAGTGGCGAAACTCCATTGCGAAAGGTAGGGGACAGCCTGGCGCGAAGGGCGCCTACTCCGGTTAGGGTGGAAGCGATGGCCCACTGGCTTGCGTGTTATCCTGACAGGGAGGCGGCGTTGAAGCTGCAGTGGAGGGTTTTAGAGTGGGCTACCAAGGACCGAGAGTACGTCAGTGGGCAGACAACCTTAAGTCAGCGAAGGAATTGCCGGAGGTAGTGGTGGCTAAACTGCAAAAAGAAGTGTTGGAGGGCAGAATGTCGGGCCCCTTTGTGGACTGGCCCTTGGAGCATCTAATTGTTTCTCCACTGGGTGTGGTGCCTAAGAAAGAGGAAGGGGAGTTTAGGATGATACATCACTTGTCCTGGCCGGAGGGCCAGTCCGTTAATGACTTCATAGCGGAAGTAGACTCCTGGGTCCTTTATGCGTCAGTAGATGATGCTATTCGCTCACTGCGAATTAGCGGGCGGGGGGGCGGAAATGGCCATATGTGACATCAAGTCGGCCTTCCGCCTGCTGCGGATTCATCCGGCGGATTTTTCTTTGTTAGGTATGCAGTTTGCAGGGGCCATCTACGGCCATCTACGTGGACAAGGTCTTGCCCATGGGGTGTGTCATATCCTGTGTGCTTTTTGAAGTATTCAGTACATTTCTGCAATGGGCTACCTGGATGATTTCCTTTTCATTGGAAGCAAGCAGTCGAGGGATTGTGGCAGGGCCCTGTCACATTTCCAGGACATGGTGCAGAACTTCAGGGTTGCCCTGGCACCAGAGAAGACTGCTGGGCCTAGCTCTTGCCTGACATTCTTGGGGATCGAGCTGGACTCCGTTTTGTGGAGGGCTTGCCTTCCCCGGGAGAAGGTCTCTGAGACCCAGGCATGTCTGCTGTGGGCTATTGGAGAGAAGAGGATTGTGCTGCGCGCTGTGCAACAGCTGTTGGGGTTCCTGAACTTTGCATGCCGCGTGGTGCGAGCAGGGAGGACGTTTTGCAGGATACTCAGCATGGCCATGTCGGGTGCAGTGTTGCCACATCACAGGGTCCGGATCTCCATGGGGGTGCGGGCTGACTTGCGGACTTGGTGGACCTTTCTTTCTGACTTCAATGGGGTGTCTCTGGACTTTGTGGAGGAGCGGACAGCGTGGCAGATTCAGATCTTCTCAGACGCAGCAGGGGCGGCGGGTTTTGGCCTGTTTTGGGATGGCAGGTGGTGCGCGGAGGAATGGCCGGCACACTGGTTGCAGCAAGGGCGAAGCATTGCTTTCTTGGAGTTTTTTCCTCTGCTGGTGGCGCTGGATGTGTGGGGTGATGAATTTCGGAACAGGTCGGTGTTGTTTCATGTGGACAACATGACGGTGGTCGAGTTGGTCAACCGGTAGAGGGCAATAGACTTGAGAGTGTTGCGGCTGTTGAGGGGGTTTATGCTGCGCTGTTTGAAGCTGAATGTGATTTTCAGAGCCAAGCACGTCCCTGGGGCGAATAACGACATTGCGGATGCTTTGTCCCGTTCGCAGTTGCAGCGTTTCCGGAGGTTGGCGCCTGGAGCGGACCAGCACAAGACCAGACTGCCGGCTGGAGTCTGGGCCTTGGGGGAGTGAGAGTGTTAGGACTGGTTGAGAGCTCTGTGGCGGCATCCACAAGGAGACTTGTATCAAACAAGGGTTCCCTGTATGAGCAGATAAAAACATGTACCCCTAGGTCAGGGAAAAACACAGTGGAAGAAACAACCTAGGCGGAAGTCTTAGATTGCCTACACAATGGTTACAGGACAAAAACTAGAAAAGGACAGTTTCCAAATAATTACGTGTTTATACTGAACAAATTTATTATTATATAGAACAATTTAAAATTACATGTATCAGAGGACAAAATAAAATTACATTCTTCAGAAGTAAAAAATCACAATAAAAAACATTAACAATTCCTTTCACAATGAGGAAAAAGTTGTGTGTCAAGTTGTGTGTCGCCGCGTTTCGGCAGCCAGCGCCTTTCTCAAGACAAAGGACAACTTTCTACAGCTAAAACCAACTTGTAATAACGATGTTTATCTGTGGTTATGGGTTCTATTCAGATCTTTGGGAGAGTAGAGGAATCACGTGGCATAGGCGACGAAATTCTAATCTAACCAGTATTTTAATTCTTATATGGTACTGATGTCAATGTATATTTCACTCTTTAGCCCAACGAGGGATAAATAGATTAACCTGATATTAAACACAATGTTGCGTCGCCTCCACGAGATGTAGTGAATTTGAATTGGACCTCTAGTTTAAAGGCAACACCTACGCTTACGCTAATTTTTTAAATAACAATTGATAGGTTCTTAAAACGTGGCTGATGAAAACTTCAGAATTCCAGTTCTTTGATTGGTTTAGCGGATAGATAGTATCACAATATGGCGCTAAACTTGAGAACTGAAATGTTCTCGGTTAACATCAAGGCGTTGTACCAATATTGATGAATGCCGTTGGTATTTTAGGTTGTTGCGCGTGGAGGCGGTCATCTAATCCGAACGTATTTCCGGGAGGTATCGCCTGTATGCATCGTAGCAATATCTCAGTAAACAGATCCATATCCCCTGTATTCCCTTCTTGCGAATACATATGCCTCGACATCACCAGCAATGGCAAACCAGTATGCTCTCTACACACCATCTATCATCCACCAGGTGACAACCTCACCTTCACCGAACACTTCATGGATATGGTCTCATTGAACATCAGATGTCAAAATACCCAAATATTCCTTGGAGACTTCAATCTCCACTGGAACGACCACAATGATGCAGTGGTCAAGAGTCTCAAAACGTCCTCGATGACCTAGACCTCACCCAAATTTGTAACAGCCCTACACACAATAAGGGTTCAATCCTGGATATAATAATCTCTAAAAGAGATTCCATTCAGCTAGAGTCGATCCAACGCTTCGACTGGTCAGACCATCATATTATCACCTTCTTTATCAAGGAAATAGTGAAACTTAACTCGGTTCAATTCACAAGACCAAAAGTATGGAAAAGAGACTTGAAAAAAATCAACCCTAACATATTACCATCTTCCAGCTAAAACCTACTTCTGCCCCCTGCAGGGACGTCTTAGGTCCATGACCCCACCAATCACTACCTCAAATCCATGAACTCAATAATAAATGAGGTAGCCCCCCTTCAACTAAAAAGAGTTTCCATGAAGAATTCTAAGCCCTGGTACAATGGAATACTCAACGAGGACCGACGTTCTCTCAGAACTTCTGAACGCACATGGAGATCAGTTCCATCCGCCAATCACCTCAAGATTATAAGGAAGAAGAGAAATGCATATTACAGAAAGATCAAGCGCACTAAAGCAGACTTTTTCAGCTACCAACGAGACCAAGCAAGAAATCGTCCCCAAAAACGTTTTGAATTAATCAAAACCCAATCTAAGAAAGCACCTCAACGTCCGCAAGACTTAGCCTGCCCGCAACCCAACTGTGAAGAATGTTCTGCCTTCTTTACTCAGAAGACTGACAACATCAAGAAGGACCTCCTCAATGATCTAATCTTACACTCGGGCTCTCATACGGAAACTTCCCCAGCACTTCCAACTGCGCCACACCAAATCCCATCAAAGCTTGACCTAAAAAATGACGCAGCCTGTTCAGACTTTGCTACTTAACTGAAGAAGCTATATGCAAGATTTTGAGTGCCCTGAAGCCTGCCGATCACTTAACCAATCCTCTACCTGCAAACGCTCTTAAAGACTTAACTCCACTGCTTCTGCCTCTCTGGACCTAGATCATTAACAGCTCCCTTCAACAAGGTTGCATCCGGACACTCAAAGTTGGACAGGTATCACCCATTCTAAAGAAACCCACGGCCGACCCTACGGCCCTAAACAACTATCGCCCTATTTACAATATTCCTACCTTGGCCAAACTATTGGAAAAATGTGTTCACCACCAACTGACAAGGCATATTGATCACTTTGACCTTCTTAACAAATACCAATCAGGCTTCAGAGCTGGGCACAGCACAGAATCAGCCATGACACATATAATTGACGACGCACTACAAATCCTTGATCAGAATGGAACCTGCCTACTCATCCTGCTAGACCTCTCCTCAGCCTTTGATACGGTCAAACATGAGAACTTGATAGATCTTCTGAGACACAGAATGGGATTATCAGGGTAAGTGTTAAATTGGTTTACCTGATTTCACCAATACCGGACACAACAATTCAAGGTCAACAACTCCCTGTCCAAACCCGTCCCAGTAACTTTGGCAGTCCCGCAAGCTTCCCCGACATTGTTTAATCTTTTCATGGAACCCCTCACCGAAATTCTACACACGTCCAACGTGCAATATCACATGTACACTGATAACACAACTATACCATAAAATACACACCTTAGAAGACACCAAATTGCTTAAAACAACTCTTGGGAATACCTAGACATGGCTGGCAGAAAACCATCTCAAATTGAATGTCCAAAACCGAATCCCTCTCAATATCTCCACCCGCCCAAGCCCCATAATGGAAGACTGGATCAAACATCTTACGGCACTCAACGTTCAACCAACCATCGTGGATTCATTAAAATCACTGGGAATAACTCTTGACAGTAACCTCAATATGCAAAAACACATCAGCAACGCAACAAAGGGAGCAAACCTCCAGATAAACACACTGAGGAAGCTGAAGCCCTTCCTGCCATTCAATGACTTCAAGCAGGCAGTACAAGCTCTAGTTATCCCTAGAGTGGAGTACGGAAGTGTCACTCTTTGCGGCTACAACGGCACCGTTAGGAGCTTCAATCAATGCTGCAGCGAGACTCATCACTGGTTCTAAAAGAAGTTCCCACATCTCCCCGGAACTAAAATCCTTGGATTGGCTACCTCTGGAAGCCAGAATTCATTTGAAAATAGCGTGTATGACGCATAAAGCCCTGCATCACAAGGCACCCAGCGATCTGGCACAGAAACTAACGATCTCTGGTGGGATCGGATCTTCAAGAAGTGCGGAAAACCTACTACTGAAACCGCAAAGAGTCAACAAGAAGAAAACATATAACCGAACCCTTCCAGGGATGGCGCCCAGAATCTGGAATGCCTTGGCCCCAGAAACCAGACTTAACTCCTCCACTGCGTCTTTCAAAAAGGAAGTAAAATCGTTTCTCATGGCCAAATTCACCTGAGCATGGTCCAAAGAAATTTTGGGACCAAACGTACCCTCGCTACTAACCCTTATGATGACAAGGGAACATCTAGGCAACCTGGACATATTATCTACCCTTTACCTGACTCACCGGGATAGTATTGTGTTGTACCTTACTACTTTGCTTTTACAAGATGTTATGTATATGCGCTTTGACTTGCATTTAACTGATGTATAAAGAACTTTACTTACTGTAAAGCGCACTGATATCCGCACGGGCCTTGTTAGCGCTCTATAAAACCTTCAAAATAACATAAATAAATACATTAAAAAAATGCACCATGTACCACAGACACCTGTGCATGAACCTTGCGCCACAGACACCTGTCCATGCAGCGTGTACCATTGACACTTATGCATGCACCATGTACCGCAGACACCTGTGCATGCACCGTGTACCACAGACATCTGTTCATGCACCGTGTACCACAGACACCTGTTCATGCACCGTGTACCGCAGACACCTGTGCATGAACCTTGCGCCACAGACACCTGTCCATGCAGCGTGTACCACTACACTTATGCATGCATCACGTACCATAGACACCTGTGCATGCACCGTGTACCACAGACACCTGTTCATGCACCGTGTACCACAGACACCTGTTCATGCACCGTGTACCACAGACACCTGTTCATGCACCGTGTACCTCAGACACCTGTTCATGCACCGTGTACCACAGACACCTGTTCATGCACCGTGTACCACAGACACCTGTTCATGCACCGTGTACCACAGACACCTGTGCATGAACTTTGCACCACAGACACCTGTTCATGCACCGTGTACCACAGACACCTGTGCATGAACTTTGCACCACAGACACCTGTTCATGCACCGTGTACCGTTGACACTTATGCATGCACCATGTACCGCAGACACCTGTGCATGCACCGTGTACCACAGACACCTGTCCATGCAGCGTGTACCACTACACTTATGCATGCATCACGTACCATAGACACCTGTTCAGGCACCGTGTACCACAAACAGCTGTTCATGAACCTTGCGCCACAGACACCTGTGCATGAACCTTGCGCCACAGACACCTGTCCATGCAGCGTGTACCACTACACTTATGCATGCATCACGTACCATAGACACCTGTTCAGGCACCGTGTACCACAAACAGCTGTTCATGAACCTTGCGCCACAGACACCTGTGCATGAACCTTGCGCCACAGACACCTGTCCATGCAGCGTGTACCGTTGACACTTATGCATACACCATGTCCCGCAGACACCTGGCATGAACTTTGCACCACAGACACCTGTTCATGCACCGTGTACCACAGACACCTGTGCATGAACTTTGCACCACAGACACCTGTTCATGCACCGTGTACCGTTGACACTTATGCATGCACCATGTACCGCAGACACCTGTGCATGCACCGTGTACCACAGACACCTGTTCATGCACCGTGTACCACAGACACCTGCTCATGCACCGTGTACCACAGACACCTGTTCATGCACCGTGTACCGCAGACACCTGTGCATGAACCTTGCGCCACAGACACCTGTCCATGCAGCGTGTACCACTACACTTATGCATGCATCACGTACCATGGACACCTATATATGCACCATGTACCACAGACACCTGTGCATGCACTGTGTGCCACCGGCACCCATGCTTTCGGCTTCTGCTATTGGTTGATACTTATGCCCCATCCTCTGCAGGCTCAAGGCATCTGTCCTCAGGAGGAAGGGGAACGCGCTCTGGAAACGTTTTCCTTTCCTAATTAAAGTGGGATTTTCTTGTCAGTCCGAGGTAAACATCCGAAGCCACAGAGGAGAGATGCAAGGAAGGCTTGTCGAGGAGTCCAAACTCTGGGGCTGATGTGTGCAGCTGTTCTATGTCTGCGTGGGCCCACGTGAGCCCTTGGCACTCGTGGCTGGGTCCAGGCCAGGGCTCTTCTGCAGTAGGGTGAGAGGGTGAACCATGCCCCCTGGCACCCAGGGCTGGGTGCAGTCCAGGGAGCTTCTGCAGCAGGGTGAGAGGGTGAACCATGCCTCCTGGCACCCAGGGCTGGTGCCAGCCAGGGCACTTCTGCAGCAGGGTGAGAGGGTGAACCATGCCCCCTGGCACCCAGGGCTGGGTGCAGTCCAGGGCGCTTCTGCAGCAGGGTGAGAGGGTGAACCATGCCCCCTGGCACCCAGGGCTGGGTGCAGTCCAGGGAGCTTCTGCAGTAGGGTGAGAGGGTGAACCATGCCTCCTGGCACCCAGGGCTGGTGCCAGCCAGGGTGCTTCTGCAGCAGGGTGAGAGGGTGAACCATGCCTCCTGGTACCCTTGGCTGGTGCCAGCCAGGGCTCTTCTGCAGCAGGGTGAGAGGGTGAACCATGCCCCCTGGCACCCAGAGCTGGCCTCGACGTCCAAACACTGCACAGGGCAGGGTCACGTCACACCCAGCAGTGATCAGGAGCAACAGCACTTACCCTCACCAGGGCACCCGCCAGCCGCCACCGCTGGACCACATCAAGGGAGAGGGACACGTGTGTGGGGGGCGGGGCCGTGGGCGTGGCCTGTGTGTTCTGTGTCTTCGGCTCTTTGTATATTGAAATCTGTCAGCATGGTGTCAAAGCAGGGGAGCAGAGGGGCCAGTGTGAATACTGCTCTCTACGTCATGACAGCCGAGCACTACACAGGGTCAAAGGTCAACCTGCACTTACCAAGTGACTGGAGAGTCAGCTGGCTTCTGAGAGCGGAGATGCATGCCATCTGCTTCAGAGGTGCCACATAACAACAAGCATTGGCAAAACCAACAGGTCTGGGTTTAATATGCGAATGTATGCCTCGTTTACCACACTAACCTAGGGCCAGCAGGCGCGCCAGTGAGGGCTTCAGTTGTAAAGTAGTCCCTCGTACAGTTCAATGCAAACACTCATGTGAAGGTGGCGGGATACATCTCAACAGCCAGTGCTACTAACTGGAGGTGAGCACTCCACTGCGCTGAGGCAAGACATGATAACATCTCCAGCCAATGGCTGAAAGAGGCTGCTTGAAAGGGGCGGAACCAAAGCCCCTCTATGTATATTGTTAGCGATAGGTCAGCCGAACAGCTGCACTGTCAGACCAGACCTAAAAATGTTGCTGCTCTGTGTGTACAGCTTGACATTGGGTGGGCACACTGCATGTTTTATAGGATTTTGGTGAAGGGAAAAGTCAAAAGCCACTGGGAAGGGAATGTGGAGACCCTGAAAAACCAACATTCACTGTTTGTATGAGGAAGGAAATTCATTCAGTGGAGTTTCCTCCAGACCAGGGGCCGATTTAAAGTTGAGTAAAAAGGGTTCAAGGCCGACAGACCACCCTCTCCGGGAACCAGAGGTCCGCCACCTCACCAGAGTCCGCTCTTAAGGCCGCGGCGGTGCTCCCTCAGGGCGATGGACCCCTTCACTCCATTCCCTGATGCAGTAAGTCCGCTCTGTCAAATTACAACTCAGACCCTAAATATGTATCTAGAAATTGAGGGTCTTTTTATCACCACCCAACTCTAAACAAGCCCCCAATCTACAGGAGCCAGCAGATCCTACCATGTGAGCGGGCCCTCTCTTCTCCATCCACTGATCCCAAAATGTGAGAGGATGGAGAGAGCCCCTCTGTTTTCCATCCAGCAGAATCCTCTATCTGAGAGGACCCCTCTTTTCACCGTCCCCCCTCCCTGCTGCAGCATGCCAGGGCTCTTACATGTGGCATCATAGAGGAGGCCGGGTGCCCAGAAGGGACCCGGGCACTTCAGCAGTGGATGGCAGGTGAAGAGAAGCACTTACAGGCCTGTTGCAAACATACTCAGCAAACGTAACGAAATAGATGTGTCTCAGCTAGAGCGCTCCCCATAGATTGAAAGCAAGGTGACTTTAGGCTAATTCTGGCAATACTGCATTACAATTTTGTAGTGTCATTTCGTTGTTTTAATGACAGCAGCTCCCGCAAGTTTGTCCCCCAAAATAACGGATAAAGTGATTGCACTCGCAGCAAACTGCAGAAGCCTGTAGAACAGAGGGACTCAGATAAACATCAAAAGGGGGACGAAGAGGAAGATAGGACGGGGACTCGTCCTCCAAAAACGCACTTAAGAACCAAAGAGAGAACTCTTGTTCTACGTGAAAAGTATTGTCACACCCTCATGTGGGAAAAAAAAATATTTTCTTTAAATAACACTCACCCACCGGGGTTACCCCTTGGCGGCAGGCTTCATCATAGGGTTATTCCCAAACCAGCCACTGAAAGGGGCGTGCTGCAACCAACCGGTACGAGGGAACCCTGATGGTATAGGAACTGTTGGAAGTGGAGGTTCTTATCCCTCACCGCTGTGAGAAGTTGGCCTGATATGTGATGTCCACTATTCTAGTGGGCACCCTGTATCAGTCCAAACAACCCTTATAGTGATGGTTGTAAAGTCAACCTTAGAGACCAGCTATCCTAGTGGTAGCATGGACCAGCAGTATTAGGCTAAAACTTCAGATAGCATGTGAAGCCAGCTGTTTTACCATATGTAACCCCTTTAATACCAAATGAAAGGACACCACACAAGGTATATATCAAATATATATGTATTTATTACTAACACAACCCCTCCGATCTCTTTAGGAGGTCAGAGGCACAAGCACATAACAAGATACTTAATTACCATACAATAAGTTGCACAAAATACAGTAGGGCCCTAGGGGCACGCAAAACCATATACTAAAATAGTGGTATAAGAACCACGTCACAAACCAAGAATAGGCCTAGGGCTTAGGGAATCGCTGGGGCTACGCTGTACTACCCAAGGTTAGGAAGCAGGAGGCCCACGGGATGCGTGTGCAGTATCTAAACACACATGCGAGTTACAATAGGGAAACAATGGGAACGAAAGAATTGGAAACTAGTTCTTTTAGGTCACTTCCGGATGGACTAGGAGAAAGCTACTGAAAACTAGGACACTAGGATAGTCAATACCCACAGGAGCACCGTAGTACTCGCGTTACCTCACCCACAGGAAGCGGGTGCATAGGTGTCAAAGTGTGTCGGGTTTCGTCGCTGAATCCTATGGAGACTGTGAAAAGATGCTGCAGGGTACCAGGAGAGAAGTGTCCGGT
This sequence comes from Lissotriton vulgaris, assembly GCF_964263255.1. Classification (NCBI taxonomy): domain Eukaryota; kingdom Metazoa; phylum Chordata; class Amphibia; order Caudata; family Salamandridae; genus Lissotriton; species Lissotriton vulgaris. The sequence continues at coordinate 1,567,021,563 of NC_141696.1, forward strand.
TGGATCCAAGGGCGGATCCAGGATGAAGAGTACCTGAAAGCAGAGGGGACAGAGTCTGGGTCACTAGCCAGTGACCAGGAAGGAACCAGGCGATGTCGTGAAGCAATCAGGTGATGTTGTGAAGCTTGTCTCTGTAGCCACGTGGACCAGGAGATGTCGGCGACAACCAGGCACTGGATACAGACTGTCCCACGGAGGCTGTCGCTGTTGGCGGTGTCGACTTCCGGATTGAGTCAACAAGCCTTGGCAAAGGCAACCCACGCAAGAATCGAAGATGGCTTCTGTCGCAGACCAGGACAGTCTGGGGGGCTTCTCCTTTTCAGGGAAGCAAGGACCAGCCTGGAGCAACCAGGTCAGCAGTGTAGATTCAAAGGTTCATCGTCACAGAGGCCACTAGCCACCAGGCAAGTGACCGGACAGACGCGTCAAGCACAAAAACACTAGCAGACCCCACGCGGAACTCGTGGAATGTGCAGGGCTGTGCGTCGGTGTAGAATGTGCTCGGGGCTGGGGCTTCTCAATCCTCAATGCACAACTTTGAGGGTGCTTCGGAAGCTGCACAAGTAGCAAGTTGCAGGTTTTTCAAGATGGCGGGTCCCACGTCTCTCGTCGCCTCCACGGGTCTCAGCTTTACTGGGACTGTGTATCGGGCTCAGGGAAGTCTGGAAGTCTGGTTCTTGTCAGGCTCTGTAATCGGGGTCCGGCGGGAGCGTCGACAAAGCAAACTGCAGATCGCTGAATGTTGCCTGTTTGCACAGGGTGGTCACTCCTTGACCACAAGGGAGATTCTTCAGTCTTCTAGTTGCAGTAGAATGTCGAAGTTTCATTTCAAGTTTCAGTTCAGGATTAATCTAAAGTCTCTAGACTCAGCTCCTAGCTTTATACAAATTAAAGGGGCTGGATTACCAGCTAGGTCCCTCCTATGGGTGGGACTGGGGAAGGGGGTGGTTACACCCCTTTCCCTTTGTCCAGCTTCACGCCAGAGCTGGGGCTGGAGTGCCCCAGCAACAGGTTTCAACCGGACTATGCATGGAGCACCTTGTGTGCCCCAGGCAGTGTCTCATTTCATTCAGCCCTTCCTGCCCCAATACACTATGGCCTGTCTGGGGTGGTGCTAGCACCTCCGAAGACAGGAAACCTATTGTCCAAGCCTCCCTCACTGGAAGGGCTGGCAGCAGCAGGAGGTCAGATTTGTGTCTGTGGCAGCAGCATCCATTTTGTGATGCTGAGGCTCTTGTTAACTTTAACTGGGTTTAACAGGAACAACATGTCTTCTCCCTCTAGAAGGGTGGAATGCTACCCCCGTTACCAGAACTGGTGAGGGGGTAGTATTCCAAAGTGTATGACACCTTATACGACATGTTTTGATAAAGCCAAACCAAAGTTAGCATTCAACTGCGAGGATCACAATGCACTTGAGTATATGGTATGGCGATATCATAGAACAGCTATAAGGACATGGTTCGAAAGCTGCAGACAGGCTCAGCTCATGCTAGAGCACCATCTCACATAAAACTAAGCACTCTGCCTCCAGGATTGTTAAGGCCTGCCATAGGAGTGACTTATGGGTATATATGTGTCTATATGTACTGGTAGGTATAGGGATACTCTACCTAAGCAAGGGGTGATTACACGACCTTGCCCCAGCTGAGTGATAAGCCAGTTGTGTCAATGTGGATGGCCAGCCAGGGGTGGCATAATACATGCTGCAGCCCCTGGTAGGCCTTGGATGCACCTATAGTACACTGTACAGGGGCTCTTAAGGTGACCCAATGTCCAATTGGAGATGTACTTAAAGTACATGGAGTCCGTTTTACAGTGAGAGCAGATAGCCTGGGGCCCTCATTCACAGGATCCCAGGCCAACTAAGTCGAAAACCAGCTAAACACTAGGAAAAAGTTGGAGGTAACCAAAGTCAGGTATCCACCTTCCTACAACCGCCACCACCAAATGCTAGAGGCGCGGGTCCCTGTCCCCCACTGCTGTTACCAGGTGTGAGACCCGGATCGCTCATTTCAACGTTAGGCTAACTAATGACACCGTCTGAGATAGCCCTGCTCACCCCCTTAGTAGCTTGGCACGAGCCGCCAGGCTTATCTCCAAGGCACGAGTGTTCAGTATGTGCAACCACACTCCCAGCAACCCACTGATGTCACCACAAATAGACTCCACACAAGTTTTATAAAACGAGTATAGTCATTATATAAGCAGATATCCGATAAAACCACACAATACAAAACCAACATATAATAGTGGATAATATTCCTTCTGGTGGATTGGTAGGTTCTAATCCCAACCACCGCTGCTAACCAACAGTTAAGCTTACTTCTAACCATTTCCAAAAGGTTAGGCAGGTTGTATTGCTAGAATCACACATGTTGCAAAAGAAAGATAATACTGCAATGCGTAACGATATACTCCTGTACTGTGCAATAGAGAAACAATGCCATACGTAAGGCCACAGTCAGTTACTTTGCAAAAGAGGGAATAGTGCAATGTGTATCACTACCCGCTTGCCCTGTGCAAGGAAGAAACAAAGCAATGTGTCACGCAACAATCATGTACTGTGCAATGAAGAAATAATGCAATGCACCACATTACATTCATATACTCTGCGTAGGGAAAATAACAGAGTGCCTCGCACAACCAGCCTGTAGTTCGTTAGGCACAAGTAATGTTAGGCTTCATCCGACAGTTTGATAGTTCAGTAGCAGCAATACTGCAAAGTGTAATACGACAGTTTTAAAATGATATCCAAGTCCAAAGGATACATTTAAAGTAGGTTTATTTCAGCACGGCAAACAAGTCCATACAGATCCAGCTTCAGATGCAACTGGCAGCTAAACAGAATCATCAGGATAACACAGTCTCCAGAATCTAGACTGTCATTTGAGGGTAAACAAAGTTCATGTGGACAGGCATAGACTGAAAGAGTGGTAGAAATAAAGAAAAGAGAGAGAGAGAGAAATCATTGAAGAAAAGCGAATGTAACAGACAGTTTTAGGTACTTTGTTAACAGTTGCCCCCAACACGGATTAATGATGCCCAGTACTGCCCCTCCTTGGGCCAGCACGGGCCTCAATCTGAGCTGAAGCAACAGTATTGCACAGCTGACAGAAGCGAGAGGCCAAGAGAGTGTCCCTCCAAGCATACCCCCTACCCCAGGTGGTGATCCACTTTACCTGTGGGGGCGCGACCCCACTCTCCTCTCCTCCTTCAGCGACTTGGGCCTTGATTCAGAACTCCATCAATGGGCACGGCAAGCTCAAGCCGACAGCTCAGCTCCTCTGGGGCTGCCGGGCTGCTACCGTTTAGGAAGGACTTAGGCCGCCGCGGGGCAAACATACCCCACGCTCTTGAGATTATCTTGCTCCAGGGGCACGATGTCGCAACAATTCCCCCGGTCGTCTCCCCTAGGACAAAGCCATGCACACATCACTAATGGGACTCATGTCGACTCCAAGGGCCCAAAAACCTGGCCCTCCTTCTGGCGGTCTCAGTGGACACCGAGACACGCACTCAGCTCTGTTGAGACTTACTTCAATTTCAGTGCACACACTGCCCAGGCACTCGTCACCAGTGCCTCTGGTTGCACCCGACATGCACTAGGCACGTCCGTGGCTCACTTCTTCTTTGGTGCACACGATGACCAGGTGCCCTTCACCTATGCCTCTGCTTGCACCTCAACAAGCACCCTGCGCGTCCGAGTCCCACCTCTTCTCCTGGTGCACACGATGACCAGGCGCTCTTCACCAATGCCTTGGCTGCACCACGACACGCACCCTGCGCGTCCGAGACTCACTTCTTCGCTCAGTGCACACAACGACCAGGCGCTCTTCACCAATGCCTGGGCAGCACCACGACACACACCCTGCGCGTCCGAGTCTCACTTCTTTGCTCAGTGCACACAACGACCAATTTGACTAGTTTGGCCTGAATGACACGTTTTAAAGTAGCATCTTTGTTAGATGTGTAACATTCATGTTCAAGTTGTTTGGTGGAAGCTATTAGGTGGGAGAGTTCTCTGAGGGCTTTCTTCTAATTCACGACATAATATATAACACAACTTTTGGCTGTTGCTTTAAAAGCATCTCACACAAAATTAAAAGGAGTATCGGGATAAGTATTAGTATAGAAAACTCTCTTTAAAAAAAATTCTAAATGTTCCACAACAATGTTCTCATGTAACAGGACGTTATTGAAACGCTATCTATTGGAACTGGAAACGTCCAAACATAGGTGTAGGTCAACTAGACCGGTTCATGGTCAGAAATCAAAATAGAGCCTATTCCAGCATTGACTAAAGAAGTAAGTTGTAAATCAAGAAAATGTCATTTATTCTGGATTTAGAATGATAGACCGGAGAATAGAAATGATATTTCATGTCATCCGGGTTGTATGACCTCCGTGCATCTATTCACCCTCTGTATAGAATAGAATTTCAGAATACTTTTTCCATTTTTGGGTACCTATGTTACTGTAGAGCGTCTGTCTAGGGAGGGATCCATAAGTCGATTACAATCACCCCCAACTATACAATTTCCATTGAGTATATCATTGATTTAATGAAAATATGTTCCCAAAATTGAACATCCACAACAATAGGACCATATATGTGTAATATAGATATTGAATTGTTATGTGTGATGATGTGTAAAAGGAGCCATCTACCATCCCCACCCTTCTTTTCTTTATCAAAAACAAGAGGAAGAAACTTATAGAACAATATAACAATCCCATTTTTTCCGCAGGTGAGGAAATAACTTGTCCCATTCAATTCTTTTCTATAGAAGTAAGATCTTTATCCATCACTTGAGATTCTTGTAAAAGGGCAATTTGACATTTTAGCTTAGACAAATGTGTGAGAACTCTCTGCTTCCTAATAGAAATGTGCAAACCCTTTACATTCCAGGCGACAAAGCAAAGGTTATTCGTCATACATATCAAAATATAAAGGAAACATAGCAAAAAAGTATAAAAATCAAAAGAGGAAATGCATCATAACCCAGGTAAGACCATTGAAGCAATAAAATAGTAAGGAATACAAAGAAATGTAAAAATTGAGAAACAGAGACAAAGGATGAAAGAAAGAGAAGAGAAAAAATGGAAAAAGATAATAGAAAGACGTAAGAGAAGTAAACATAACGTTATAAAAGAAGAAGAGATGATGGGAAGCCTACAAGGCATTAACCATAATATATAGAAAAAGAGTCGAAAACGCAATGTAAAAATGAGGTGATGAAATGCAGAGAAGACAGACATCCAGCATGGAGATCTCTCGAGAAGTATATGAGAAGGCATAAATAATACTAACGACAGTACAAAGGACTATTCCAGACAACTGGGATCTGACTAATAAGCTTATAATGAAAAGACTCCTGTTGAAACAAGAGAACAAAATATAACGCGAATCCTTAAGTTAACCAATAATACTAGCAAATATATGTTATTACATAAAACAGTAAAGTTCAAGTTTTCCTGAGGACCACTTCTTCCCCCATTTGAAAATGAATGAATGGTTTTTCATCTGGAGATGCAAAGGACATTGTTTTATTCTTGTAAGACTTGGGTGTACAAGGCCGTAACAGGCATTCATGGATCTTAAAGCGGGAGAAATGTAAGAAATTCTTTCTATTTATTAGCAACCACTCAGGCTACATCCTAAATAAAAAAAATTTTTTTGACTCAATCACAACATTTGCTTTTGTTGTTTAGTTGCTGACATAACCATTAGAAGGTCGGAATATTGGAGAAAGAGGACTATAATCCCTTGGGGTCGAGCTGAACAGGATGCTGTCAAGGATTTAGAGTCCACATAATGCGCTCTTCGTAGGTTAAGGTCAACACAATCCTTAAAACCAACAATTTTAGGAAAATGCACTTTGAGGAATGAGGGCATAACCGAATCCTCTGTACCCTCATGGATACTGTAAATGCATTCATGATTGCATCAATTGTGATTTTCCAATTCTTCAGTTTTGTTGTTTGAGAAGAAAGATTTCTTTAGACATGGACTCAATCTTGCTTAATACATCTTGAACATCACTTATGCATTGTTCCATCTCTGAATCTCTAGAGTTGAGATCTGACCAGGTTTCTTCAATCCTCTGAAGAGCAGAATTTGTTTCCACAACAAAAGGTTTAAAATGTTTGATTGTGTCCATAACCTTTAAGATGGGTCGGACAGCAGGGCCGTCCGACGTCACTGTTTGCGTGAGTGTCAGACGGTCAGGGGCCGTCCGATCTGCGCACGTGTTGGATTCGGCCGCACCGCTGCGGAATGTCCGCTGTGGCTAAAAGGTTAAAGTCCACAAAGGTTACTGGTAAAGGAGATTTGGTAGGTGAAATTGGGTACTTTTTTTACTTTTGCTGAGCTTTTCGATTGATTCTTTGCTCATTGTCATTGGTGAAATAAAAGGTTTTGAATTGGAATGGATGGAAGAGTTCCTTGGAAATAGTATTGGACCAATCTGACAGCAGTTGTAGGAGAGAGTTACAAGCCAATTCCGCTTGGTGAAAAAATAACCAATCTGTGCGTTTAATACTGCTGGAAGTTTGAAAGAGTGCTTTGCTTGATGTATACAGACTTTTTCTACTTTTTCTACTCAGAAGAGTCCGCAGAAGATGAACAATTTATCATATTCGAAATGCGACCCGGCTCTGACTAACTATGGTGATTCACCGAAACCAGAGTATCTCCGGTAACATGTATTGCATGTGTGAGAGAAAACTTTTAACAGTGATATAGATGTTTTTGCCAGCTCTCCAAATCGTGCGTATTGTCTGAAGAATCAATAACAGGCCTTATGTTAGAGAAATAACAGATTCATCTGTAGAAACAAAATGGACACCAGCACAGAGTTCCATGAGAGGAAAATTGAAATGAAGTAACTATATGTCACACTTATTCCACACGTTGTTAATAAACCATGAAGCTCCTGACGATATGAACAGTTCTCCTGCTCTCTCTTTATAGAGGAAGCGTAACCAAGCAGTGCGTAAGTAATCTGGGAGAAAGCATAAAATGGCGGCCGTCGTACTGCAGATGAGGAGAAATTATATATTTCAAGTAAAGTTGTGTGTAGGCATCAGCACGTGAAAAGTGATGTAATGCCAGTTTAAAAGCAAAGTCCTCAACAAATAAGGAATCTCCCTTGGCCTAGTATCTTTCTGCTGTTCCAATAGTAAACATGTGGGCTCTGTGCACGTGCTGGTGGGTGAAAGCAAACACAAGGAGATAATGGACAGAGTGCAGTCACAGATCTGGGTTGAATCCATCATCATTCTTTAGCTCACTCCACCACCCCAGTTCAGACACAGCTATATGCAAATCAGTCTTGACCCTGTGCCTCATGGGAACAGTCCAGCCCAAACTGCCAAGCCATGTCTTCCCTGGACTGGATACAAACATCCTGGGACCGGTTTCGGGCTAATCAGCCATCATCAGCCAGGCTAGCTTGAATCCAGTGGCAAATTGAACAAGAGACCAACGTCTGGGCCTACCCTGCCAATTTATGGCGAACAAAGCAAACACCAGGAGATGATGGACGGAGTTCTGAAACTTTTCAGACACTCACCCCCAGTCACAGATCTGGTTTGAATCCATCATCATTCTTTAGCTCACCATGCCACCCAAGTTCAGACCCAGCCATATGCAAATCAGTCTTGAACCCAGTGCCTCATGGGAACAGTCCAGCCCGAATTGCCAAGCCATGTCTTCCCTGGACCAGAAACAAGCATCCTGGGACCGGTTTCAGGTAACACCCCTCATCAGCCAGGCTAGCTTGAATCCAGTGGCAAAGTGAGCAAGAGACCAACGTCTGGGCATACATTGCCAACTTAGGGCGAACAAAGCAAACACCAGGAGATGATGGACGGAGCGCTGAAACTTTTCAGACACTCGCCCCCAGTCACAGATCTGGGTTGAATCCATCATCATTCTTTAGCCCACTTCGCCACCTCAGTTCAGACCCAGCTATATGAAAAATTGCAGCCACTGCGGCCCTGCCTGATGGGCAGCAAAGGTAAAGAATGGCTGCAGACCTTGCAGTTGTCTGAGATAAACTGACCATTTGCTCCTCAGGACTTCCGGTTCCACCACCGGGCATCTCATCAATGAGGGAAAGTTAAATCCGACAAGATTTAATTTGAAAAGTCTTTGGATTCTTGGAGAACTGAAAACCATCAGCCATCTCAAAGGTGGTTTGACCACGCCCCCGTCCCATATCTTTTTTACTCAAAAACATTGTGAGGATGGCACAGATGTCAACGTTTTGAAAAACAGTCCATAAAGTTGGTGAAATTGAAGTTGTTACATTTTGTTGAATTGGACTTCACTTGCTTTTTTTTGTTTCTTTCTGTCTGCTGTCACGCGTACCCCCTGACCGCCTCCAATTAGGGGCCGGTTGCACAGTGAGGTAGACGCGCCTTTTGTTTTGTGCATTTTCCGGCTCGGTGCCCAAAGTCTCTTTGCCCCTAGTTGCCTTTTCTATTTTTTTGTAAAACACAGAATCTGCAGGGATTAGATATTTGCATAATTTATTCCTCCCATAATGCTCACCTCTAGGGATTCTTTTGAGTGTGTTCATTTTATATGTGGAATCCCGCATTTGAAGCATTGCACCAGGCCTTGATCAAAGCACAATGCATACAGGGGCCCAGAAGTCAGAGAGTGCCTTACAAAAAGCTTGCTCAATCCCCCCCCCCCCCCTCCCCCCACAATCCAGAGTGCACATAAACCAAGGGCTTTGCAGAAACAGTGCTCGTGATACAGAGCAGTAAACATTTCGGGTTATGCCCAATTCCAGGGATACTTGTCAAAGGCTGCAAGAGTTTGGGGTGCCTGGGGAATGTCAGTTTATGCAAGTCCACTTACACTGCAGACCTTGCAATGATGGCTGCCACCAGGCCCTGGAAGGGCTCGGGCTGGTTCCGGACGCCCCTGCCTGCCTCCGACAGAGCCGCGTCTTCCGCTCGTCAGCCTCCACCTGCTCATATTTCAGACTCCAGGTTCGTTTATTGCCGGCTCTGTTCATCAGTTCCTCTCCTCTGTCTCTCCCGGGAGTCTCCCCATCAAATAAATCTATTTACATCTGTTTTTCCCTTGTTAACTGGTGTAAAGCCGTTTTCAGGTTCCAACATGTCTCTGCTTCTTGCATCTGCAGGACAGCCCGGCACAAATCAAGGGCTCCAAGTGACCCCCCCTCCCATCTCTCTGAAGCCCCCTTCAGGAGGCCAGTAGGACCCCCGCCTCCCTGAAGCATCTCCGCTTTGTGCGTGGTGTGTGAGTGACACATACCCACAGGCCCCGGGCCTTAATCACTTTAGCACGTGCTCGGCGTCCATTGTGAGGGGAAACCGCGTATAAACGGCACAACACACGCACAGGCCTCCTGTGAGGGGAGAGGACCGCCGACAGGGCCCCGTGCCAGGCTGCCCACTGGGGTGCTGTGCCCTGCTTGGGGTGCCCTGCTTCTTATTTATTTATTTATTTATTGCGATTTTCTAGCGCGAACATTACCCGAAGGTGTCAGAGCGCTTTACATAAGAACCAGTTGCGATAAATAAGGATTTAGGATTACATGAGTTGCATAAAAAATACAAACAGAAAAAGTTGCAAATGTACAAGTTGTAGAGTCACTCAAGGAAGAGATACAAACAGAAAAAAAACCTATGTACACGCTGTAACTATATTTATATAGCGCTTACTACCCCTGATGAGGCGTCAAAGCACTTTTCGACGAGTAACACGCACCTCTGGAACCCAAAAGGATCAGTGCTGGATCAGTTCAGGAAAATATGAGCTAATGTGAGCGGTGGACATGAGAGCCTGTTGGTTGCATTGAATAAGATAATTTGGATTCGAAAGGATAGTGGAGGGATGGAAGAGGAAAGGGTTTGCATTTATATAGTGCTTGTTCCCCTGATGAGGTGTTCTAGCACTTTTCGTAAAGTAGCAGGCTACTCTGGAATGAAAAAAGGATTAGTGGTGAGTTAGTGTAGGGAAATATGAAATTAATTTGATTTGGTGGTGGACATGTTAGTCTGTTATTTGAATTGTAAAAGGACAGTGAAGGGATAGAAGAAGAAAGGGTCTAGAAAGTTTTTTTTTTTTGCTCACAGTAGTACGAGGGGGTTTGGGGTGAGTAAATGGAAGGTGGAGGGGGAAGCGTCAGAGGGAAGGGTTTAGAACGGCTTGTTAGGGAGATCTGAATAGTAAAAGAGGTATGAGATGCAAGGAGGGGTAGAGGAGGATTATTTTGGGGATGATTGTAGTGGTATGGGGTTTGAGGATGAATGGGAGACTGTAGGTAGAGGATATATTGAGAGCGGTATAGGGTGATAAATTGGGTAGTGCATTGGATATGTTGAATTAGAAGTAAAGTAATAGATATAAAGATACATAAGTACATAGAAGGTATATCATAAGTACAAGGAAGGTTTGTCTGCATAAGGAAGGTAATATGTGTGGATTAAAGTTGCTTTTAATAAACTCAGAAATGTAGGTGTTGCTGTATTTTATTTTTCCCCCCCAAATATCAATAATGAAGCAGTTGTAGATAAATAGTTAAGATAAAAGATTTCCTTATTTATGCAGTCACTTGTATACATGTTAAACATAGATTAGGTAACTATAAGTAATATGTAGATTTGTTAAGCAGAACAAACAAATATATATCTTTAAAAACATAATTATTATACATGTTTGTACAAAGCAATAAGCATACGTAGGTACGCATCTGTAGTCCCAATAAATGCTTCTATACAGAGGGACACGCTGCAGAACTGGGTGGGTATGCAGGGAAGAGCCAACTCCCAAGCAGTCCTCCGAAGACAAGGCGGCCATCCGTGGACCCCCTGCTTGGAGCAGAGTTCCACAGTTTGGCCGCCTGAACAGAGAAGGATCAGCCACCCATGGTTCCTTCCTGCTTGATGGGATTCTGAGGCGAGGCGCCACTCTGGAGCAGAGGCTCCCGTGCCAAATGTATTTGGTGATCTCGCTCCTGATGAAGAGCGGTCCCGCTCCTTGCATCGCTCCGCGGGCGAAACAAAGCAGCCCGAATGTGGATCCCCTGGAAATCAGCAACCAATGCAGAGCCCTCAAGGCAGGGGAGGCTGACATTTCTTGGCTACTTTTTGATAGAGTGGATGAGGAGAGTTCTCCAGCTGCTCATGTCTCGGCCCCTAATGGCCAACTAAGAGGGGGCCTTGTGGTCAGTGCAGTGCTTAATTTGTAAAAGGGTCAGTGCCAAGCCCTTCTGAGAAGGTCACTGCAGCTTGTACCACCCCGTACCCCTGCCAGAGATGCCAATGATAGAACCAACACAACTTCCAACCATCACTTCCTACAAACTGTGACAATTCCGCCTATTCCAGCTTCTCAAAGCTGTGAGGACACATTTTTAATGTACATTGAATTACTGAACAGTGTCTTTTGTGCTCACTTCAAAATCAGGCAAACTGCGCCACCCTGGGGGGATGATCATAACTGCTGGTGTTGAGAATTAAATGGCAGTGCCAAGGACCGGAACCCCCGGCTCAAATTAAGCCTCGTGTCTCTCCTTATACTACACTGGCTGCCACCCCTGCCCCCGGCGCCTACTAGTGACTGCTTCTGGTCACTGCTTTGGTAACCTGGCTAGAGGCTAGCATGCCCACCAATAGTGCTGCTGGGGTGGGTGGCAATGGCCCTGCCTCGATTGTAAAATGTATCCCGGCCCCCTGCCCTCCACGGGATCGAGGAATGGCTGCGTCCTTCCGCGGTGCACTGGCTGCCGGCTGTAATGTGCATTTTCATTCCATTCCACCAAACACATTTCAGCAGGTCCCTGGGAACGGGTAACAGGAAGACCGAAGCAATAGATTTATCTCTTTATAAGTTTGATGTCGGCCATTAAGTAGGGTGACCAGATGTCCCGGATTTCCCCAGACAGTCCCGGGGTTTCAAGTTAAGGACCGGTGTCCTGCTTTAATTAAAGTTAATTAATGGCTCGGTTCTGTGGGGAGCGGGCCTGTGAGCGCGGACATCAGATTTAAAATGGATGGCGGCTCCCGATTCCTCGCATTACCACAGGAATAAAAATTGATTGTTATAAAGTTGTTTTAAAGCCTCTCCCGCTGTGCTTGGTGTCTCAGTGAAGCACACAGCAGGATGAACAGAGGAGCAGCTCCGCATTTCAGCAGGCCATCAGCTGAGGCCAGGCTCTCCCCTCAAGTGAGCACAATAACGATGGATTAAACCCAGATCTGTGACTGGGGGTGAATGTTTTGCCATTGTCCAACATTCCGTCCATTATCTTGTGTGTTTTGCTGTTCACCCCATGTGGGAAGGGTATGCCCAGACGTGGTCCGGTGCTCACTACGCCACTGGAGTCAAGCTATCATGGCTAAAGATGGCTGATAGCCAGAAACCGGTTCTAGGATGCTTGATTCCGGTCCAGGGAAGACATGGCTTGGCAGTTCGGGCTGGACTGTTCCCATGAGGCACAGGGTCAATACTGATTTGCATATGGCCATGTCTGAACTGGGGTGGCTTGGTGAGCAAAATAACGATGGATTCAACCCAGATCTGTGACTGGGGGTGAATGTTTTGCCATTGTGCAACATTCCGTCTATCATCTTGTGTGCTTTGCTGTTCACCCTATGTGGGAAGTGTATGCCCAGACGTCTCCCCGCGGCACCGGTGCACTTCACATTCACTGTATTGTGCCGCATTGTTTTATCTCAAGTGATAACTACAACATAAGAAACCCTGTGGCCACCAGTACAGATCCCCAAACTCAGCCCGTACCCTGCCCTCTGTGACCTCCAGGAACTCCCCACTAGGCCGTGCGTGACTCTGTGCACATCACCGCATCATGCGTGACAAGAATCCATCGAGACTGTTCTACCTAGTGGCTGCGTAGAGTTCATTGAAGGCGTGTGACCCCAGGGTGACGTCAGCACGTGAGGCTTTAAAGAGCCACTGGCCTCTGTCTGGGTGACGTGTTGGTGCAAACCTAGCACTGTGAGAACACCAGCCCAGTTATAGGGACATTAGACATGGAGGGGGCAGAGTTACTCAGATTTTGCCAGGTTTGCATCACAAAGGACGCAAATCGGTACAAAATATTTTTGTCCAATTTTCTTTCCAGGAAATAATGTGAAAGAAGTAACGCAATTTACTACATAAAGTAGACAAGGTCGAGCGTCAGAAAATCGCGCACCTTTCAACCAGGCGCTATGAAGGAGGAATACTTTTCTCTTTTATTCTATGGCTTCTCATGTGTGCCGCACACGTACAAAGTGGGCTAAGGACAGTATTTTGTACTGAAAAAGCATAGTATATATGATGCAAAGATGTCTCCGTGGCGCATGGCAGCTGACTTCAGTGCCAGCGCTAGGGAAAGGGGGGAGAGTTCCATATTTCAGTAAATTCTGCCCCGTCCTGCTCTCTCTGTCTCACTCAGCGCAGCATGAGAGATCGGTAAATCTGGCCGAGAGTTTGGTGTCTCGGCGGACGAATGAAGACCCTACAGGGATCCTTTTTGACCATGTGGCCAAAACGCTTGAATCCGGGTGGGGCCACTCAGTCTTCCATCCTACTGAGTTTGATGCTCAATACCGCCATAAGTGCGCTGGGGATGCTCAGACGTGGGTCCCAGGCACTCCACACCACTGGAGTCAAGCTAGCCGGGCTGATGAGAGGTGTTACCTCGAAACCGGTCCGGTCCTCGGATGCTTGATTCCGTTCTGGGAAGGACATGGCTTTTGTAGTTCGGACTGGACTGTTCCCATGGGGCACAGGGTCAGAGCTGATTTGCATATCGCCATTGTCTAACCCAGAGTGGTGTGGAGTGCAAAAAAACGATGGATTTGGGCCCAGATCTTTGGACTGGGGTGAATGTGTGACATTGATCCACATTCTGTCCATCACCTGTTTTGTTTGCAATACCGCCATAAGTGCGCTGGGGATGCTCAGACGTGGGTCCCAGGCACTCCACACCACTGGAGTCAAGCTAGCCGGGCTGATGAGAGGTGTTACCTCGAAACCGGTCCGGTCCTCGGATGCTTGATTCCGTTCTGGGAAGGACATGGCTTTTGTAGTTCGGACTGGACTGTTCCCATGGGGCACAGGGTCAGAGCTGATTTGCATATCGCCATTGTCTAACCCAGGGTGGTGTGGAGTGCAAAAAAACGATGGATTTGGGCCCAGATCTTTGGACTGGGGTGAATGTGTGACATTGATCCACATTCTGTCCATCACCTGTTTTGTTTGCAATACCGCCATAAGTGCGCTGGGGAAGCTCAGACGTGGGTCCCAGGCACTCCACACCACTGGAGTCAAGCTAGCCGGGCTGATGAGAGGTGTAATTCGAAACCGGTCCGGTCCTCGGATGCTTGATTCCGTTCTGGGAAGGACATGGCTTTTGTAGTTCGGACTGGACTGTTCCCATGGGGCACAGGGTCAGAGCTGATTTGCATATCGCCATTGTCTAACCCAGGGTGGTGTGGAGTGCAAAAAAACGATGGATTTGGGCCCAGATCTTTGGACTGGGGTGAATGTGTGACATTGATCCACATTCTGTCCATCACCTGTTTTGTTTGCAAAACCGCCATAAATGCGCTGGGGATGCTCAGACGTGGGTCCCAGGCACTCCACACCACTGGAGTCAAGCTAGCCGAGCTGATGAGAGGTGTAATTCGAAACCGGTCCGGTCCTCGGATGCTTGATTCCGTTCTGGGAAGGACATGGCTTTTGTAGTTCGGACTGGACTGTTCCCATGGGGCACAGGGTCAGAGCTGATTTGCATATCGCCATTGTCTAACCCAGGGTGGTGTGGAGTGCAAAAAAACGATGGATTTGGGCCCAGATCTTTGGACTGGGGTGAATGTGTGACATTGATCCACATTCTGTCCATCACCTGTTTTGTTTCCAAAAAAGACGGTAGGCAGGCAGAGACGGGCAAGAAGAACGTCAGAGGGCTCCATTGAGACACAAACTTGCGGGACGTCAGCAAGATGACAGTAGGAGCGTGCGCGCTGAATGTTGCTCGCGCCTCCGATTTTTCAGACCGCAATAACAGCGGTTTAACTGACATTGAAAGGAGGAGCCTCAAACTTCAAATATAATAATTGACCACAAATGTCTCACCCAAATGACTTGCTCCGTGCGCCGACACCTGAGCAGACCCACAACCAGGTTAAAGCGATAATCCTGTAATTGTTGGATTAGGCTGCAAGTGAACATAGAGATGAACGGTGCTCATGCGCCATTAGGCAAACAAACATTGAGCAGACCACTAGATGACCACATCTGTCGCTGCGCTTGTGGATTTCAATGTCCGCATAGTATTACTTAGATGTAAATAGATCCACAGGCCCATTACTTCCAGTGTTCATTGGCCATGCTTGTACTTTCTATGTGCCAACAGAATGCCAATCTTTGCAGAACCACACCGCTCCGGAGTGGCATCTGTGAATAACCTTCACTCAGTTAGCCCATAACTCACATCAGAACAGCCACAATTCCTTTATGCCATAGAAACATCCATGCAGCACATACAAAAGGATGAGGTAGGGTGAAACTTAGTCCAGACATACCCTAACATAACAGACCATACCTGTGGTCAAATCCATGGAGCAAGTTCAGACTGGGCAAACTCGGTGGTAGGGCCGTCCGGTGACAGCGACACTGGTGGGACTGGCATGCCTGTTGCTCCAAACAAGACGCTCTTTACTTGCTTTTACGGTTGATTTCTTCTGTCTTGTTATTCAAGTCCCATGTAGATTCTTGGTTTCTGTTATTCCTTTTAATTTCTCTTGGTTTCTGTACCATCTTTAAGTACGCTTGAGTCCTGGTCCGCCGGTTGCCAAAATAAATGTTGTACGCTGCACATAGAGACACTGGAAACCATGTTGTATATTTCAAGTCTTCTTTATTGGTTTCAGGTCAGGGTAGTATCAATCATAATTTAGCCAGCTCTAGTTATTTACTAGCCATGCACCAGCCCCACCAGGAGCAGCCTGCCCAGCTGCTCAGCCCATCTCCAACTGTCCCCACCCATCCACACAGGCACCCGGGAATTCCACGCATCAACGGCACACCAACATTCCAATACCATCTCTCACTCCAGCTGAGCAGCTAGAAGGACCGAGGCTGATTACATATAAGTGTCATACTTAGGATATAACAGACCATATGTCATGCAAACCTGTGAAGGAAGCTGCAGCATCCAGTGCTAGGACAGAGACCGTGTGGGGTGGAGGGGGGCTGTTTCCTCATGCCAGGACCTGAATCTGAGGTCAGACGCTGATGGAAGACCAGTCAGCATCCCCATGAAACGGGATCTCCTGCTCCCTGCAGCCACGTCCAGAGAGGAAACCACTCTCGAGCACCTCTGAAAAGACATGTTAGGCAGCAGCCCATCCATCACCCCGCTGGTAGGAACCAGCAGTCCACTGTCTGCTAAGAGGCGTGTGAGAGAGGGGGCCAGGCAGCAGCCCATCCATCACCCCCTGGCAGGGACCAGCAGTCCACTGTCTGCCAAGAGGCGTGTGAGAGAAGGAGCAAGGCAGCAGCCGGGACACCTGTCTGGATTCATCGTTACACTCTTCTTCCTCCTCATGGCAAATTCACTGTGAAGTGTGCCTGTGTGTGTGTGAGCATGTGCATGCATGTTTGTGGGGCTGTTGTGTTTGTGTGTTTAGTAATTGTGGTTTGTATGTTTAGTAATTGTGGTGTATGCATGTATGTGAGTGGTGTGTGTGTGAGATGTGTGTGTTTTTGTGGGGCTGTTGCATTTGTACTTATTGTGTGTGTGTGTGTAAATGAGCATGTACGTGTGTGTTTGTGAGGCTGCTGTATTTCTCTGTGTAGCATGTGTGCCTGCGGTGTATGCATCTATGTGAGTGGGATGTGTGTGTATTTTGTGGGAGGGTTGTATTTGCCATTAGCGTCGCCTCTGTCTCCCTTGTGCATGTGTACGAGCGGTGTGTGGGTATGTTGCATTTCTATGTATAGTCTGTGTGTCTGTATGTGGTGTGTGTGTTTAATTTATTTTAATGGGCATCTATAGTGCGTTCAGTGCACACATACATATTACCACACTTACTCATTCTCACTCAATCTCATCTACTCCCAATCTCTCTCAAACACCTCACTTTCACTCTTACTCATTCTCACTCAATCTCATCTACTCCCAATCTCTCTCAAACACCTCACTTTCACTCTTACGCATTCTCACTCAATCTCATCTACTCCAAATTTCTCTCTCAAACACCTCACTTTCACTCTTACTCATTCTCACTCAATCTCATCTACTCCCAATCTCTCTCTCAAACACCTCCCTTTCACAATTACTCATTCTCACTCAATCTCATCTACTCCCAATCTCTCTCAAACACCTCACTTTCACTCTTACGCATTCTCACTCAATCTCATCTACTCCCAATCTCTCTCTCAAACACCTCCCTTTCACTCTTACTCATTCTCACTCAATCTCATCTACTCCCAATCTCTCTCAAACACCTCACTTTCACTCTTACGCATTCTCACTCAATCTCATCTACTCCCAATCTCTCTCAAACACCTCACTTTCACTCTTACTCATTCTCACTCAATCTCATCTACTCCCAATCTCTCTCTCAAACACCTCCCTTTCACTCTTACTCATTCTCACTCAATCTCATCTACTCCCAATCTCTCTCAAACACCTCACTTTCACTCTTACGCATTCTCACTCAATCTCATCTACTCCCAATCTCTCTCTCAAACACCTCCCTTTCACTCTTACTCATTCTCACTCAATCTCATCTACTCCCAATCTCTCTCAAACACCTCACTTTCACTCTTACGCATTCTCACTCAATCTCATCTACTCCCAATCTCTCTCTCAAACACCTCCCTTTCACTCTTACTCATTCTCACTCAATCTCATCTACTCCCAATCTCTCTCAAACACCTCACTTTCACTCTTACGCATTCTCACTCAATCTCATCTACTCCCAATCTCTCTCAAACACCTCCCTTTCACTCTTACTCATTCTCACTCAATCTCATCTACTCCCAATCTCTCTCAAACACCTCCCTTTCACTCTTACTCATTCTCACTCAATCTCATCTACTCCCAATCTCTCTCAAACACCTCACTTTCACTCTTACGCATTCTCACTCAATCTCATCTACTCCCAATCTCTCTCAAACACCTCACTTTCACTCTTACGCATTCTCACTCAATCTCATCTACTCCCAATCTCTCTCTCAAACACCTCCCTTTCACTCTTACTCATTCTCACTCAATCTCATCTACTCCCAATCTCTCTCTCAAACACCTCCCTTTCACTCTTACTCATTCTCACTCAATCTCATCTACTCCCAATCTCTCTCAAACACCTCACTTTCACTCTTACGCATTCTCACTCAATCTCATCTACTCCCAATCTCTCTCTCAAACACCTCCCTTTCACTCTTACTCATTCTCACTCAATCTTATCTACTCCCAATCTCTCTCTTAAACACCTCCCTTTCACTCTTACTCATTCTCACTCAATCTCATCTACTCCCAATCTCTCTCTCAAACACCTCCCTTTCACTCTTACTCATTCTCACTCAATCTCATCTACTCCCAATCTCTCTCTCAAACACCTCCCTTTCACTCTTACTCATTCTCACTCAATCTCATCTACTCCCAATCTTTCTCTCAAACACCTCCCTTTCACTCTTACTCATTCTCACTCAATCTCATCTACTCCCAATCTCTCTCTCAAACACCTCCCTTTCACTCTTACTCATTCTCACTCAATCTCATCTACTCCCAATCTCTCTCTCAAACACCTCACTTTCACTCTTACTCATTCTCACTCAATCTCATCTACTCCCAATCTCAATCTCAAACACCTCCCTTTCACTCTTACTCATTCTCACTCAATCTCATCTACTCCCAATCTCTCTCTCAAACACCTCCCTTTCACTCTTACTCATTCTCACTCAATCTCATCTACTCCCAATCTCTCTCAAACACCTCCCTTTCACTCTTACTCATTCTCACTCAATCTCATCTACTCCCAATCTCTCTCTCAAACACCTCCCTTTCACTCTTACTCATTCTCACTCAATCTTATCTACTCCCAATCTCTCTCTTAAACACCTCCCTTTCACTCTTACTCATTCTCACTCAATCTCATCTACTCCCAATCTCTCTCTCAAACACCTCCCTTTCACTCTTACTCATTCTCACTCAATCTCATCTACTCCCAATCTCTCTCTCAAACACCTCCCTTTCACTCTTACTCATTCTCACTCAATCTCATCTACTCCCAATCTTTCTCTCAAACACCTCCCTTTCACTCTTACTCATTCTCACTCAATCTCATCTACTCCCAATCTCTCTCTCAAACACCTCCCTTTCACTCTTACTCATTCTCACTCAATCTCATCTACTCCCAATCTCTCTCTCAAACACCTCCCTTTCACTCTTACTCATTCTCACTCAATCTCATCTACTCCCAATCTCTCTCTCAAACACCTCACTTTCACTCTTACTCATTCTCACTCAATCTCATCTACTCCCAATCTCAATCTCAAACACCTCCCTTTCACTCTTACTCATTCTCACTCAATCTCATCTACTCCCAATCTCTCTCTCAAACACCTCCCTTTCACTCTTACTCATTCTCACTCAATCTCATCTACTCCCAATCTATTTCTCAAACACCTCACTTTCACTCTTACTCATTCCTACTCATTAAGTCTCACTCTCACTTGCATTACCTCTTAAGCTCATTCATTCCCAGTTATCTCTCACACATTCTTGCTCACTCTTTTACTCATTCTCACTCTTTTGGACACACTTTACCTGTCACACTCACTTGCACTCACTCTTACTCCCATTTTTTTCAGTCACTCACATACACACGGTCACTTGCTTTCACTCATACCAACTCAGTCTCACTTATTCTCATTGTAACTCGTTTACTATCTTTCACTCTTTTTCAGTAGCACATTCATTATCATTCCCTCACACTCCCTCATCCTCCATCACACACATCCGTTCTCAATCACGTGCTCAATCTCACTCACTGACACCCCCACTCACTTGCACTCAGGCTAACTCTCACATACTCATAATCATTCACTGGAATCTCACTCATGCTGACTCACTCATACTCACTGTGACTCCATATCCCTCTTTCACACTCTCTCCCTCACTCTATTCACTTTCATTCACACACACATGCTCCCACACACTCACTCGCACCCGCTAGTCTGAACACCATAAGAACTACAAATATATATCATTATTTTTTTAAAAAATACACAAGTATCAAAAAACTTATTTTTTATGGATTTGTGTATATGGTTAAGGAAATTCCAATGTAAATAGCTTATTTTTTGTGGTGTGAGAGTGAATGTGTTGAATGTGGAATGTATTGATTGATTGGGAGTTTGTGAAGTTTTTAGAATTTGTATATTCGGATTTGTAAATTATTGTATCAATTGTTGTTTTTGTTTATTGTTAATAAGGTTGTGAAAAAATTGCACAAATGATCTAACAAATGTATTTCAAGTGATTAAAATAAAAAATGATTTATTCAGACTGAACTACAAGTCTAGGACCCATGTTTGGTTAACTCCAATGTGCTGTGATAAATAGGAAAGAATATTGGTAACAGTATTGGCATTTATTTAGTTTGGTACTCACTCGCACCCCTGCACACAGACTTTGAAAGCGGGTTATTCTTTCCTCTGCTGTTGGCTCAAGTCCCCTGCAGCTCCTGTGCCCCAGTGCACGCTGGGTAGACACACAGCTCTCCTGCCTTCACCCTTTACCAGTTCTGTGCGAGTTGGGAGAGTTTGAGTGAGAGCCTGGTGGGCCTGCAGCCACAGGCACTGCAGACCTTAATCGTAAAGTGCCAGGGGCTTACTTTAACACTGCCACTGCAGTACAACACATGGGCAGGCACTGAGGTGTGGGGGCTTCTGACGTCAGGATGGTGACATCATCAGCCCTACACAACCTTTCTGATGCCTGGTGCAAGTGCCCCTGTGCCCCCATGCCCCTGCACCTGCCCCCAGACAGAGCCCACCGCCTGCCTCAGTCTGCTGCTGGGCTGCAGCCCTCAGCAGCCAGATTTAGTACATCTTTTATACTAAGTGAATAATAACAAATTATCTACCATAAGGATAATTAAAAATTGGTTGAAAACAAGGAGAGCTAAACCCTGACACCTTAATGATGCTGCCAAGAGAAACAGTTGCAAAACCACAGTTGATGGACAGAATGCAGAACAATGTCATACATTCACCCCAGTACAGAGATCTGGGCCTAAATCCATCGTTTTTGTGCACTCCACACCACCCCAGGTCAGACATGGCCATATGCAAATCAGCCTTGACCCTGTGCCTCATGGGAACAGTCCAGCCCGAACTGCCAAGCCATGTCTTCCCTGGACCGGAATCAAGCATCCTTGGACCGGTTTCTGGCTATCAGCCATATTCAGCCAGATAGCTTGACTCCAGTGGTGTGAAGAGCATGGGACTCACGTCTGAGCATACCCATCCCACTCGGGGTGACAAATGCAAAACCACAGTTGATGACCAGAATGCAGAACAATGTCTTACATTCACCCCAGTACAGAGATCTGGGCCTAAATCCATCGTTTTTTTGCACTCCACACCACCCTAGGTCAGACACTGGCTATATGCAAATCAGCCTTGACCCTGTGCCTCTTGGGAACAGTCCAGCCCAAACTGCCAAGCCATGTTTTTTCTAGACCGGAATCAAGCATCCTATGTTATGGTGTGAAGACCAAACCCTGGCCATCGGCTGGACAAAGGACAGAACCCCGAAAATACAGGCGTCAGCAAGGCAAGCAGGTGCAGACCAGAATCAGGACAGGTAAAGCCAAATTGGATCAGGACAGGACCACCAAAAGGTTAAGACCGGCACCCGCAGTTAAAGATGCAACGCCTGCGTTAATCCCTCTCTGCAGCAAACAGCCAGAACCCGGATTTGATAATCGATTTCTCCAACAAAGTGCTTCGCCACCACTTCAGTTCCCAGAACCCCGATCGGATTCGCGAATCTTCTGACAGAGTGCTCCGCAGCCCTCTACTCCCGATAACCTATTGAGTGCGTTGGGTCAGTGACTGGTCGGCTATTCAGACAAGTCGGACAATCTAACTAACTAAGCCTACCCTTGTTATACTGTTTTCCAGGTCAGGGTACCACCCCCCAATGTTGCAAGTGTAAGGATCCCCAATTTCGATTGGACAAGACAAGGGGAGAGGTCATCACACCATACCAAAATGAAACTTTTAGGGTATGGATATTCAGATTTGCGTTCCCGCCCATCAAATTATTTTCTCATACACTTTATTCCACCCAGCAGCGTAATGTATCAATTTTGCACAATAGCTTTTAGTATTATACCGTCCAGCTCAGTTTCTAGTGATGAGGAGTTCAGTATCCCATGATCGTCCTACAAACTTGGAGTTGGCGTGGATTCAATGCCAACGACTCTGCTGCTGGCGGTGTCTTGTGCGCAGGTTCAAAATGGATTCAGTGGGGTTTCATCAGGCCCGAAAAGATTACATGTAAAAAATAGAAGACAAATAGTTTTAGAACAATGCATAAATGCTTTATTCTGTATATCGCTTATCTCTACACAATTCCTATTACTTTATTTAAACTATTGCATTAATGATTAGGCAGGACAGTCAGCCTAGCAAAAGCAGCAGTGCAAGCTTCACGCATGTGAGGATACGAACGGCCATCTTAGTTTCTAGTGCGCAGAAGCGAACAGTTTCCCTCCAAAGCATAGAATACGTCATGTCACGTGAAAATGACAGACGCATGCGCAGTATGAAATCCTGCATAGCAGCGGCCATTTTAGGACAAGCGGATTAGAGCTAGTAAAAGCACATAGACAAGCATCCCCTAGATACTTTACGTGTTGTGTAATGCAATTATTAGTACACTGTGGGGTGGTGGAGAAGTAGACTAGGAGTCAAGGTGTCTAAATTAGTGGGTTTATTATAAAACAAGCTTTCTAGGAGAAAACAGGACGGTTGTAAAGTCTTTACAGTCTCTTTAAATAAGATAAAGCACTTCCCGGTGCAAAGCCTTCTGGGACTTGTAGTCGGTTTCGACCTCCTCTTTACTTCAGGTGTCTTGTGTCAGGGTGGATGGCCGTCAGTCACCAATACCGAAAAGGAAAGAAACACAAAAGAAATCTGTAAGGGGACTGTTCGGAGACCATAGGGTTTGATACGGGATGAGGGAAGTGTGGGGAGCTTTCACCCTTAACCGTCACCAGTGAGTCATGCGTGTGCTACTAAAGACTGGCCCGTTATACTGAAGCTTCCCCTCCCTTCGCTCCCTCCAACGCTCGACCCCAAACAGAGGAAATGCGCCCTCGTACCTTGTGGAGCCACGTCCCTCCAGGGCCGTGGCTCGAGTTGTCGCGTTGCCAGTTAGGGTCTGGCTGCCCGTCTGTTCCGTCCTCGGGTCTTTTACCGCTCCGGCTGTCGTCTTCTTCTCCGTCTGCTTCTTCCGAGTGTAAACTTCCTGCGCCGTCCTGAGGCAACACAGAGTAGGTCCTGGCAAGCGTTCTTTCTTGGCGTTCTTCGACCGTTGGTCCTGCCGAACGACTTCCTCTTTCAGCAGCACCCCATTTGAAGGACTCCGCCTCACGTGACCTGTACGCCTCCTCCGGAAAGCCAGACTCCTTAAAGGGCCAGTGGTCCCCAGTCCAGCTCTGAAAGAACATGAGAGAAGACGGGGAAAGGTAATAGGGAAAATATTCCAACGTGTCCAATGTAGGGGTACCTGACTGTACATCCATCTCCAGCTCCTCCTCCTCACACACCCCTACCCCAGATTGTTCACGATCGGGGAACAATGGAAACCGGGAAAGGAAGTCAGCATTCGCATTCTCAGTACCCTTTCTGTGGATAACCTCAAAAGAGAAGGGCTGTAAGGAGAGGAACCACCTGAGGATGCGTGGATTGTTTCCCTTATTGCGACTCATCCATTGCAAAGGGGCATGATCCGTGAAGAGCAGGAAATGGGCCCCCTCCAAATAATAGCGGAGTTTCTCAACAGCGCACTTAATGGCCAGGCATTCCTTTTCGATTATAGGATACTTCTGCTCTCTGGGAAATAATTCTCGACTGATGAAAAGGACAGGATGTTCAGTGCCATCAGGGGCGGCTTGTGACAACACGGCACCCAGACCATGCTCGGAGGCATCTATATGTATGAGAAAGGGTTTTGAGAAATCAGGAGAGCGGAGAACAGGAACAGAAGTTATGGCTGTTTTTAAGTCCTGAAAGGCTTTCCTAGCAGCAGCCGTGGGTTGGTGAAGGTCCTTGTTTTTGACATTCTTTTGGAGTAAATCCGTTAAGGGTGTCGCCAATTCAGAATACTGGGGAATTAAGCGCCTGTAATATCCAAGTAGACCTAGGAAGGCCCTAACTTCTTTTTGTGTAGATGGAAAAGGGGCCTCCACTATAGCTTTAACTTTTTCTGACTGTGGTTCTATAACTCCATTACCCAAAAGATAGCCTAAATATTTAACCTTCCTAAAACCTGCTTTTGATTTCTTTGCATTTACATGTAGGCCAGCGGCTTGAAGGGCGACGAACACTGGGGAACAGTGTTGGAGATGAGTCTCCCAATCAGGACTGAAGATGACAATGTCATCTAGATAAGCTGAGGAATATTGCTGGTGGTTTTGCAATACTTGGTTCATTAAACGTTGGAAAGTGGCAGGGGCCCCTTGTAACCCAAAGGGTAGGACTGTAAACTCGTAAAGGCCACTAGGGGTGGCGAAAGCGGTTTTTTCTTGGTCCTCCTGTTTAAGCGGCACCTGCCAATAACCTTTAGTAAGGTCAAGTGTAATAATGAACTGGGCTTCCCCTAACTTCTCTATTAGTTCGTCCACCCTAGGGATGGGATAAGAGTCACACTATGATATGGAATTCACAGCCCGAAAATCAATGCAAAAGCGGACAGATCCGTCCGGTTTTGGCACTAACACTATAGGGGAAGACCAATTGCTGGTTGAGGGTTTGATAACACCTAGGTCTAGCATGTTTTCTACCTCTTTCTCTATAGCCATTCTTCTAGCAGCTGGAATTCTGTATGGCTTTTGTTTCACTATTTTCCCGGGTGGAGTGGAGATAGTATGCTCTGCTAGTTAAGTTCTCCCTGGTAAATCAGAGAAGATGTGTGCAAAAGGGGTAGACTGTTCTGAAGCATGTTTTCCTGTTCTTGGGTTAGATCGGGATTAATGACCAACTGTTTTAGTGTAGAAGTGGAAGAGGAGACATCCTCGACGTGTTGTACATCTTGTGGAGGAGGCCCTAGCCACTTCTTAAGAAGATTAATGTGATATAGTTGGCACTTTCTAGGAGTGACCTGTATCTTGTAAGATGTTAGGCCGACCTTTTCTGTCACCTTATAAGGGCCCTGCCACCCTGACTTGTTTTTCCCTATGGCAGTAGGCAACAGAACCAGAACCCAGTCACCGACAGACAACTGTCTCCACTTCTTTCCTTTGTTGTACAGCGTTTGCTGTTTCGTTTGGGCCTTTTCTAAATTAGAATCAGCGAACTCTCTTAGCTTATGTAGTTTGGACCGTAGTCCTCTGGTATAGTCAAGAAAAGACTTTGTCTCTTCCTCCTTTTCTTGCTCCCAAACCTCTCTGGTAATTTCTAGGAGACTTCTGGGTTCTCTCCCATACAGCAATTGGAAGGGAGAACACCCTAAACTCGACTGTACTTGGCTCCGTACCATATACAAAGCGAGTGGGAGCAACATGTCCCATTCTCTGCCCTCCACTGTTACGAGTTTCGTTAGCGTCAGTTTGAGAGTGGCGTTGTAGCGTTCACACAACCCATCCGTCTGTGGATGATAGACGGACGTTTTGATATGGGAGATGTCTAAGTCCTTGCAAATCTGTTTCATCAACTTTGAAACAAAAGGGGTTCCTTGATCAGTGAGGATTTCCCTAGGGAATCCCACTCGAGAAAATAGTTCCATCAGCTTTTCTGAAATGTTCTGTGTGGTAGGGGTTCTTAACGGAAAGGCTTCCGGATATCTTGTGGCATAATCCACAACCACCAGAGCATATACATGCCCTTTTTTCGTGCGGGAAGGGGTCCGATAAGATCCATTCCGACCCTTTCAAATGGATTGCCTATAACCGGAAGAGGTTGCAAGGGGACTGCTGGGGGTGTATAGGGGTTCTTTCTCTGGCATACCTCACACTCCTGACAGAACTTTGTGACATGAGCAAAGATCCCTGGCCAGTAAAAATGCTGTAACAACATTTGTGTGGTCTTTTGTGCTCCTCTATGTGTGGTTCCGTGATTCCGAATTGGGTTCGATAGTGCTGAAACCCGATTTATAAAGATCGTCGGAAATGGACGATTTTGGTCTCTACAGACCGCAAATGACGAGTGTAGCGTGTCTGAGTGTTTTCATATGAATCGATATAGGAGAACACTCTGTATTTGAGGATTTAGTTTGAACCCTCGGGTTCCATTTTGTAAAGTGGCAGCCATCTTGTATGGTTGACCTAACATAGGCCCTATGATTGTGGCCGAATGAGTCCTTGACACGTACGCCTTAGCTGACTTCTGGTTGACCTGGCCGAACTGACTCCTTGCCTGGAGCGAATCCTGCTGAGCCAGTTCCTTGGTTAGCAGCTGCACTGATAAAGATCAAAGAACAGGACGTGGTCCGATTTTATGGCCTACCGTTCCCACTCCTCTATCTCCTTCCCATCTGTTTCTGCCTTTCCTTTACAACATGTTCATCGATCTAAGTTGAAGGTTTTATGATGGGTTTGTACGGCCTGATCGAACAGGAAACTAGCATATGTGCGATCGTTTTTGGTGGGCTGGACAACGGAAAGTGGGATTAGCTTTGACTGTCGTGATTCGTTTCTTATTGAAATGCTACTTGTTCATTGGTTCGTTTTGTATGCACCGAATGTAAATTGAAATGTTGCCAGAAGTGTAATTTTCAGCATAAAAGACCGAGTTTCGTTCATTGAGATGGTGCAGTCTCTTTCGAACTACCCGTGTGTACTTCGTAGACCTCTGTCCCTGGTTACAACCATTAAACTTTGGTCTTTGACGTCATCGAGAAGTATCCCGTGTCTCTGTTTGCCAAGAAAGGGGAATCCGGGGTCTTTGGGTGTTGCCCTGACACCGCTGGGTTTTTGTATTAGTATTGGTTCCGAGAAAACCCAGTACCTCATTTGGCGCCCAACATGGGGCGACTTCAGCGGTACCGGTCCAAGCCAGAGGTTCGTGAGGAGCGTCGTGTGAAAATTCCGGAGGTTGGCCAGCCACTTCAGCGACCCCTGTATGTCGACGTGGTTCCGAAGGTCTTTGCTGCGAGGCTTCCAGCGTCCCGACGGCTACGAAGGACTGCTGCCCTGACTGTCGCCCTGTTTTGGAGCCTTAGGCGTTTGTAGAGCGAGACGATTGACGGGTCTTCTGGTGACGCCATCGACAATTCAGTTAAGTATAAAGGGAGCGTCTCCTAGTTCTTAGTTTGGTTTTGTATCCTTTAGTGGATAGCTTTGATTTGGTACCTGCAGGCCCCAAAGCCAAGGGATTCGTGTATTCACGAGTTTATCGATTTTAGATTACCCTTGTTATTTGAAGCCAGACTAGTGAGCAAGATGCCTGGTTTTAGCAGTCTTAGGAATTTGTTTAGTTGTGGTACTATGAGGGATTCACGGTTAGAGGATTCGTGTCCGGTTCCTCCGATCGGAACTCCTACACATGAGTTATATGTGAAGCATGGAGTAGGTCCGATTAGCTATAATGAGATTTGGGTAAGATACACGAAGAACGACGGTGTCCTACAGTGGCCCCGTTATGGTAGTTTTGAGACAGAAGTCTTAGATAATCTTGAAGTGAAGTTGTTCAAGAAGAAAGCCCGGCCGGCGATGTTTGACTCTTTCCGCATATGGCGAAAGGAAGCCAAACAGAAAGAAATTAAGTTAGCAAAGAAGAATAGCAAGGGTATGTCAATGGTCCCAGCCGCCGTTGCATACAGGAATGATGAAGAAGAAAGAGATAGTGAGCAGATGCTTAGAGTAAGGAAGTTAGCGGTAGACAGATGCTACCCAGTTTTGCCGGCTACAGAGCAGAAAGACGAAAAGGATCTTGTGAAAGACCCTTTGATGTTGCATTTGTTAAATTCGCCACCACCCTATATGCAGGATGCTATGGCACCACCACAGCCTATTGTGGCCGTGCAAGCTCCTAATGCTTTGCCTCCTGTTATTCTTCCACAGCCAGCTTTTTCGTTGGTTGTTGCTCCTAATGCGCAGCCTTCTCAAGGGTTGCCCACTTTGCCTTCTTCTACTACTGCTGTTCCTATGCCTGTTCCGACTATGGATCCTACTACTACTGCTTCATCTCCTCTTGTCCTTCCGACTGTTCCTTCTCCTAGACAGCGGATGACCGCTGCCTTTTCTAATTTCCTAACTCCTATTTTGGGACAAATGGGTATGTCTCCTATGAATGAGCGTAGACAATTGCGTAGTCAATTGCCCGATACAGATGAGCGAGTGGTTCTAGACCATATGACACGTAGATGGGTAACGTATAAGTCCCAGTATGATCTGGAAGGTATTATGGATGTTTTCCGACAATGGGAAGCACCAAAACAGCGTTATGTTTTCGATCTTATGTGTGCATTCCTCCATGACCAATGGATGGATGAAGTGGGTAGAGTTCCTGTAGAATTGTCCCGATTGCGTTCGGAGTTTGCCAAAGGAACGATTGTGAGTCCACCCTATGTTGAGAAAGCGGTTTCAACGTTACTGTTGCTGCGAAGTGACGTTCCTGTTGAACAGTTGTTTGAGCCAGATTCGTCAGTTAGGAGAAAAGCGCGTCAATATCCGATGCGAGAGGTTCCTCCAGTATGGAGACCTGCTGATCCTGCTGCTCAGCCACCGGTTTTAGCGCACTTCCAGCGAGTGTGGGTACATGTACCATGGAAGTGTGCAGAAGTTCTAGCGCTGAAGCAGACTTTACCAGATCCGCGAAAGAATCCTGCGGGATATTATAAAGAACTTGTGCAAACTGTGAGTTTGTGCGTCATGAATTTGGCGGACATAGATATGCTTTTTGGGAATGTTGTTCCACAGCCCATTTGGAATGTCATTCGACATACAGATCATGATAATGAATTGGGCGATACGTGGGTGAATCTCGCTGCAACAAATGATAGACAAGTTGGAGGTGCTAAGCCTGAAGATGTTATTACTGAATTTCCTGGTAGGATTATTACTTATATGAAGACTTTAATGCCTGAAGTCCGTTTTAATTGGGATAAACTGTCAGCCTGTAAGCAGAAGAAAGAAGAGTCTGTTTCAGACTTTTTCTCGCGTTTCGAGGAAACGTTTGTAGATCATAGTGGTCAGGATATGGCTACAGAAGGTGGCCAGAGATTGTTTGTTGATAAATTTGTGCACAATCTTCTTCCTGAGTTGTGTACTAAGTTGAAAGATTCCGAGAGTTCTTGGCCTGTTTCTACTTCGGCGCAGATTCTTGCTACGGCTCAGTACTACGAGAATAGGCGTAAGGATGAGTTAGAGAAAGCGGATAAGAAGACTAAGGAATTGAAGACTAAAGTTCTTCTACAACAAGCTTATCCACCCCGTGATAATAATCAGCGTGACTATCAGCAGCCTCAACAGTATTCGAGGAACTCGTAAAGAAACGAGACTCCTCAACAACAGCGTATTCCGTATGGGCCTAATCAGTGTGCATATTGTAGAGAAGAGGGTCATTATAAGAATAGTTGTCCCGTTCTGCTGCAACGTGCAAATAGTGCTCCTGGTATTAGAGGTAGAGGTGCTCAACAAGCGCCTAGAGGTAGAGGTCGCGGACAGAACGCGCACCCTTTGCCTCCGCAAAATCCAATGAACAGTTTTGATCAACAGCAGAATTCTTCTGGTAGGTCTACACAGTACTACGTAGACGATTACTATGTTGAAGGCGATGGAGAGCAAGGTATTGATTGTTAGGACAGCCATAGACAAAGAGAGGGAGTTGTTTCAGTTCCGGTAGATCAGAGTGGACCTTACGTGGAAGTGATTGCATCAGGTGTGTCAGAGCCTTTTCTGCTAGACACTGGTGCTACGAAGAGTTCTATTATATATTCGAAACTCCCTGGCGCACCTTTGTCTGGCTTAAACAATGTTTCTATAGGTTTTTCTGGCGCCCCCGTTATGAATCCGATTTCCGTTCCATTGCCTATTTCTGTTGGTCCTCGTAGACTTGAAGCACCCCTTCTTTTGACAACAGGTTGTAATGAGAACTTACTAGGCCTTGACTTGTTGAAAAGATTGTATGCGACTTTGTACTGTTCTCCGTCAGGAGTACATCTTACATTGGGTGAGAATGTGATTTCTCCGATATATGTTTCAAAAGATTGTCTTCCATCTGAATTGTATTCTCTACCAGACTCGTTGTGGGCTACGGGTCCAAATGATGTGGGCCTGTTAGACATTCCTCCATATGTTGTGACGTTAAAGGCGAATGCTCAGTTACCTCGCATTCCGCAATATCGTATTTCAAGTGATGGTGAACGAGCGCTTTTAGCGATCATTTATGATCTGATTGACAAAGATGTTATTGAAGAGACTCAAGGTAATGTGTGCAATAGTCCGGTTTTGCCTGTTCTAAAGAGAACTGATTCTTCACAGCCTCCTGTATATAGGTTTGTTATTGATCTTCGTGAAGTGAACAAAATAGTTGTTCCGCAATTCCCTGTTGTACCCGACATTACGGCGTTACTGACATTGATTCCAGCTTCTGCCACTTGGTTTTCGGTGATTGACTTGAAGAATGCTTTCTTCAGCATCCCGATTGCCATAGAGAGTAGAGATATCTTTGGATTCTCTTTGGGAGGACGAAGTTTCCGCTTTAAACGCCCTCCTCAAGGTTATTGCGAGAGTCCCTCAATTTACAGTCAAGCTCTGAAGACACAACTTGACTTGTTGGCCTTACCAGAAGGTTCGGCCCTTATCCAGTATGTAGATGATTAGTTAGTCGCTGCCGATACTGAAGAGATATGTAAGGATGCCACTGTGTCCTTGTTGTCTCATTTGTCTGAATGCCATCATAAAGTTTCTCTTTCCAAACTACAATTTTGTCGCCAAGAAGTTACCTACCAAGGTCACCTCTTATCGAAGGAGGGAAGGAAACTGACCCCAGAAAGAATACAGACTATTGCGAAAATGAGTGTCCCTACGACACAGAGAGAAGTACGTGCGTTTTTGGGGATTACGTCATACTGTAGAGAGTGGATCCCAGATTTTTCTCTTTTAGCGAAACCTTGGATAGCTCTTACGGTTAAGGATACTCCAACTCCGATTCCTTGGACTGAGGAATGCCAAAAGAGTTTTTCTGAACTACGAAATGCGTTGTGTTCGGCTCCTGTGTTGGGTACTCCTGACTACAGCAAGCCTTTCACATTGTATGTTGTCGGTTTTGACTCAACAATTTGGCGGGAAGCAACGCCCATGTGCGTACTTTTCGTCAACTTTAGATCCTGTGGCTAGAGCGTTGCCGAGTTGCTTGAGAGCAACTGCAGCAGCGGCTGTTTCGATTCGACAATCTGCTGGTTTGGTTATGGATAATACGCTAGTGGTTATGGTTCCACATGCAGTGGATACCTTGTTGAATCGGACGAAGACACAGCACTTGACTAGTGCTCGGTTGTCAGGGTATGAGCTTACGTTGTTAGCAAGCCATGTGCACATCAAGAGGTGCAATACTTTGAACCCGGTTACATTGTTGCCGATTTCGCTTGAGACAGACGATGATAGCGAAGAGCAACACGATTGTTTCTTGAGAACTGAAGAAGAGACGAAAGGGAGGTTAGATTTGAAGGATACTCCTCTCCCTGATTGTAATGATGCTTTGTGGGTTGACGGCTCGTGTTTTAAATTACCGAATGGCGATACCACTGCAGCATATGCCGTGACGACTTTACATACAGTTGTCGAAGCTGCACGCATACCGTATAATTCTGCTCAAGCGGCAGAATTAATCGCACTTACGAGAGCCTGTGTGTTGGCGAAAGGAAAAAGAGTGAATGTATATACTGATAGCCAGTATGCGTTTGAAGTGGCCCATAGCTTTGGACGATTGTGGCGTGAACGTGGATTTTTGACATCGCATGGGACGAAAATCCAGCATGGGCAACTGGTGAATGAACTTCTTGAATCTCTTACGTTACCTTTGCAGATAGCGATTGTGAAATGTAGTGCCCATAAAAAGATCACAGATGACGTTGGTCGTGGTAATGCGTTTGCGAATGAGGTTGCGAAAGAAACTGCTAGGAATGTAACAAGTCGAATGCATGTTGTGGGTCCAGCTAGATGGGTTCTGGAGAAAGGCATGTGTGAAGACACCATTGAGAGCGTGAAGATTATTCAGAGTGAGGCCACTGAGAAAGAGTTGGATGAATGGAGAGAGAGTAAGGGTAGGTTGGATTCGAATGGTTGTTGGACTGATTTGTCCGAACATCAAAGATGGTTGCTGCCAAATGCCTATGTGCTTCCAGTTGTTACAATGGCGCATGGATTGGCACACATTAGTGTAAAAGGGATTTGTAAGTTGTTGGCTCCGGTTTGGCAGAATGTGGGAATACCCAGATGTGCAGAGAATTTGGTCAAAAATTGTATGGTGTGTTTGATGCATAATCCTGGCAAGGGAACTCCAACACCAGCTGGTCATTTTGCTCCTCCTACGTATCCGTTCGTGGCTTTGCAGCTAGATTTTATCCATATGGAGAGATGCAACAACTTGAAATATGTGTTAGTGGTTGTTTGTTCTTTTTCTAGATGGGTAGAAGCATACCCCCTTAAGGACAACACTGCTTTGTCCACTGCTAAATGTTTGATAAAAACTTTTTTCCCTAGATTTGGATTGCCAAGAATTATTTGGAGTGATAACGGAAGTGAGTTTGTGGGACGAGGGATGAAGAGAGTGTGTGATGGTGTCGGGATCAGGCAGAAATTCCACGCTGCAAATCATCCCCAATCAGCTGGTTTAGTCGAGTGCTATAATGGCACTTTGAAGTTAAAATTAGCCAAAATTCAAGAGAGCACTGGTTTACAATGGCCAGATGCGTTGCCATTAGCACTTTTGTCCACCCGAATGACTGTGCACTCGTGAATGGGTTTGAGTCCGTATGAGGTTGTGTTTGGTCGCCCGGCGAATATTTGGGGCGTACCAAGACCAACGAAATTTAGCGACCTTGAGTATCCTGTTTTGCTTGATTACTTGCATGAATTGACAACTAAAATGAGTGTTTTACGCCAACAGGTGCACGATTTCATCACAAGACCGGAGGCTACATTATGCATTATCCTTTAATAAGCAACTCACACAGCCGCATTACATCATAAAGGATAAGTTCTAGAGTTTAGACAATAGTGAACATAGGATGTAACTAGGAGATGATCTGCCTCTTTTAAAAGCGGCTCGCCAGCAGATAAGTCACTACTTCCTATCTCTATCTGTTTTGCCTTGTTTATGAGCCTTAAGTTTACACTTGTGTATTTGCGGCCTTTATATCTGCCTTAATACCTTTGTTTCATATTATTGGCTATGTACATGTCTTTTCTGCATGTTTTTTAACCTTAATGTAATGAAGGAACGTTAAGCCCAGCTTTTTCTTAATTGCTTCGTTCCTCTGCCTTTGCCGATTATCGTGGGGTGGCGCGGATTTTACCCTCCCCCCCTCCCTCCCAAGACTTCCAATTTATTGTTGTCCGCGTTGTTAACCCTTACCCCGTTCCTGCGCGTCTTCGCATACTCGGGGAGCCTCAGAGAAAAGCTCCCTCGCGTCTTTGCCCCCCTTCTGTGTTCTCCGGTCGGAGCCAAACGGAGATTAAGGGATTTGAGGAATGACCGCTGGCAACGCTGACGCTGCGTGCCTCCCTTGCCTAGCGGCTTTCCTCTCTCCTCGTCGTCTCCGGCGGCTGGGCTCGAGCGCTCGTCTTTAACTGTCGATTGCTCTGCCTCAGCCGCCGGAGATAGCTTGCCTACTTCTGTTTAACGTCTCTTGCCAAAACTTGCGATTCCCTTACATTTAGGAGCGATATTTACTTAGAAGAGTTTTTTGACTCTACAATAATTGACTTCCACCCTATTAATTTACATTAGATAAATAATAATTATTTTATTAAATTAAATGAATTAAATAGATAAATAAATAAGAGAGAGGAGCTCTTGTACTGAATTTTAATACATTAAAAAAAAAAAAAAAAAAAAGAGAGGACGGTGAGGAGTGACTTAAATACTTACCCTTTGGTTTAACTTTATTTCCCTTGATTTAAATCGCTTATACCCCAGAACATTTTATTCACCATGTCTGACATGGATTCGGATGATGCTACCGCAAGCTCTCCTGCACCTATTGACAATTCCCTTAAAAAATTCCTTCAACAGGAAATTAAATCCTGTATGCTGTCCTCCCTAAAAGAAGTCATGTCCTCTAAGAGATCCTCTGACTTACAAGACCTCCCTATTCATACTAAGAGGTCCAAAAAAACAAAACATTGCGAAAGCACTACAGGCCCTAGCGCCTTTCATAGTTCAGGAGGTCCTAGCACCTCACTTTGGATGGGAGGCCACCGCGCCTCACTTGAACATGATGCCCCTCGGGACACTCCCTTGATCGGTGTCCATGGCGACACAAATATGAACGGTGTCCCTCGCGACACACTTTGCAGTAGTGCTAACCAAAAAAACGTTGGTTTTGACTCCTCTTCCTCCTATGGCGACTCCTCCAGAGACCCCTCAGATGAATTCATCTTTGACCTAGATGAGGTCCAACATGACTTTAATTCCCAACCCGATTCGGAACCCGCCTCTAAAAATACCATCCTTAACCCTATAGGGGAGGAAATGTTCTCTCCCCTTAATATCTCTCGCCCTAACAGCTCGAAGTGGTTCCCACAGGAGCATGTCTCCCACTTCGTCACACGTTGGTTGAGGAACCTTCTAGATAGAGATACTAGAAACACAATGAGATCTGAATCTCCCAGACCCTCTATCGATGATAAAGTCTGTCAGACTCCTAACTTAGATCCAGATCTAATTAAATTCCTATTTAAATTAGGCAGAGACCCCAGAAAGGGCTTGGAGAGAGCTCTTAAGGGCTGCCAAGACAGACTTTTGGATGTGTTAGGTCCACTTGTTAGAATATTGGACAAGGCGGAACAGTCCCACCTCTCCTCTACCCCCTTGAATGTCGATCTTATTCGAGGGTGGAGCCAAAGAGCCGTTGTTCTTCTCGGCAACGTTAATTCAAGTTTAAACGTTGAGAGGAGGAGGTCCATTTTGAATAAAATTAACCCCAAATTAGGAGACTTAGCAGAGCGAGAACCCTCTCAAAACCATAAGGGCCTCCTTTTCGGGGAAGATATTATCAAGGAGATTGGTAAATACGTCTCTACATTCACTGCTCTTGATAGGGCTCAAAATAACCTAAGACGGGTATTTAACACCAACCTTTTTGGTCAGGCCGGCAGAAGGGGTCGATCTTCCGGCCGAGGCAACCAACGACCCTACTCTTCATTCAGAGGAACTGGAAGAGGCTTCTACCCGCCTAGACAACCCTTCTTTCCCCAAAGAGGAAGGGGTCCAAGAAACCGTGGTTCCAGAGGCCGTGGTACTCCCAACACCTCCAATTCTACCAGTAAGTACTTCTCCTTCTTCTTCTTCCCCTCCCATAGTAGGGGGCAGACTAAAACAGTTTTACCATGTTTGGAATTCAATCACCCAAGATCCATGGGTTCTAGAAACCGTCATGGGTTTCAAAATAGACTTTTTACAGATCCCCTTCCAATCACGCCTACCCCAACCCTTCATCCTTTCTCAAGATCAAGAAAAGATCGTGGAGGAAGAGATTATCTCTATGCTCAAAAAGGGCGCAATACTGGAGGTTCCCTGGTCCGATGCAAGATTCATAAGCACACTTTTTCTGGTTCAGAAAAAGGACAAAGGGTGGAGACCGGTAATAAACCTTCGAGAAGTCAACAAATTTCTGGTTTATCGTCACTTCAAAATGGAAGGTATCCACCTTCTAAGGGATCTCCTTCTCGAAGGAGATTGGATGGTCAAGTTAGACCTGAAGGATGCCTACTTCACCATCCCTATGTACAAGGAACATCAAGCTTTCCTTCAATTCGCTTGGAAAGAACGTCTTTATCAATTCCAAGCTCTTCCCTTCGGCCTCTCTTCTGCCCCTTGGTGTTTTACCAAGATCATGAAGTGTATTGCTACAATTCTAAGAGAAAGGGGTATCCGTCTCATCATCTACCTGGACGATATTCTTATCATGTTCCAATCCCATTCAGACCTCCAAAGAGATCTAAAAACTTCAATGAACTTAATAGAGAGTCTGGGATTCATCATCAACAAAGAGAAATCCATTCTCTCTCCCTGCAAGACCATAGATTTCCTTGGCTTCACTCTGGACACTGTGAGATGTCTTCTCCTTCTTCCTACCAAGAAGATTGCCAAGATCCGGAAGGAGATCAGGTCCGTCTTGAAACAAGAGTCTTTAACACTCCGCGAACTGGCCAGACTTCTCGGGCTTCTTTCTTCTTCCATCCAGGCCATTTTCCCTGGCCCTCTGAATTATCGCGCGCTTCAGAGAATAAAGAGAAAAGCGCTAAATTCAGGTCTTTGGTATGGGGATCTTGTCTTTCTGGACCCAGTCGCCAGAGAAAAGCTCTTTTGGTGGCTGGAAAACTTAGACGCCTGGAATGGCAAAGCTATCTTTGGCTCATCCCCGGATTTTGTCCTAGAATCGGACGCCAGTCTTCATGGCTGGGGTGCACGTTTGGAAGACCAGAACACCGGTGGGGTTTGGACCCTTACGGAATCTTCCCGACACATAAATTTTCTAGAATTGACAGCTGGCTTATACGCTCTTATGAGCTTCAAACACTCCATTCAAGGAAGGTCTGTTGTTCTGAAAATGGACAACATTTCTGCTGTGGCCTATATCAATCGTCTTGGAGGAACGAAATCTGCAGATCTCTCCAATCTTGCCAGGAAACTTTGGATGTTCTGTCTGGAACACAAAATTTCCCTCAGAGCGGAATATCTTCCAGGGAAATCGAACATTTCTGCAGACTGGAATTCAAGATTCCTTCTGGACTTCTCAGACTGGAAACTCAATGTGAACGTCTTCGATGCCCTCTTCCACTTTTGGGGTCCCTTAGACGTGGACTTATTTGCCAGCAGGCTTACCTTCCAGCTCCCCGACTACTTCAGTTGGATGCCAGATCCGGGCGCTCTTGCTGTGAACGCCTTTCTCCAACCATGGTCCCACTTCCTGGGTTATGCCTTCCCTCCTTTCGCCATGATTCAGAGGGTCCTTCAGAAAGTCAGATTGGAACAATGCCTTCTGATCCTAATTACTCCTTTTTGGCCGTCCCAAGCTTGGTTCCCAACAGCCCTGGAATTAGCATGCGACATTCCCTTTCTGATCCCAGCGTCTCCAGGCCTGGTCTCAAACGTAGACGGGGAAGATCATCATCTTATTCTCGAGGGGAATTTGAACCTTCTTGCTTGGAAAGTGTCAGGCAATCTAACGAATTGTCTGGACTTTCGTCGTCAGCTCTCTCTCTTCTCGGAGAATCATGGGCACCTGGAACACACCTTAGATACAACAGCATTTGGAAAAAATGGTTTCATTGGTGCCTGGAAAGGAGTCTGGATCCTGTGGAGGCTCCTGTCGTAAATATCGTAAATTTCCTTGTCGAACAATTTGACCGAGGCCTCTCTTATCGTACTATTAATTGTTTTAGATCCGCAATCTCTGCGGGTCATTCTCCTATCAATGGTAAATCGGAAGGTAAAAATGTTATTATTTGTAGAGTCCTTAAGAGTATTAGGCTAAGGAGACCACCTAAACCTAAGTATCAGACCCTTTGGGATGTTAAGTCTGTTCTTGACCTTTTCTGTTCTTGGCCAGATAATTCTTCCCTTAATAGAAAGTTTCTCTCCTTCAAACTCGCCACACTCTTGTGCTTAATCTCCTGTAGGAGAGTGTCTGACATCAGAAGCTTAGATATTTCTAATAGATGTTACGACATGTTTGGTGTTAAGTTTGAATTACTTAGGAGAACCAAAACCATGTCAGATTTTATCTTTTACCCTCGCTTTGACAGTTTCCCAAAACTTTGTGTGGTTGCTTGTTTGAAAGAGTATGACGCGAGAATGTCTCTTCTACGCCCTAATGATGCAAACCAACTCTTAGTTTCTTTTGTTAAGCCTTTTAAACCTGTTTCCTCAACCTCCATAGCTAGATGGGTTAAATCTACCATGAGCCTAGCTGGTATTGACCTCTCTAAGTTTCAAGCACATTCTATCAGAGGAGCTATGGCCAGTAAATCCTTTTGGTCAGGTGGTAAACTGGATGATATCCTGAAAGCTGCGGACTGGTCAAATGCTAACACCTTTGCTCGTCATTATTGTAAGCCTATCGAGCATATGTCTGATGTTGTCCTTCAGGGCTACAAACATGCATAATGTAGCCTCCGGTCTTGTGATGAAATTGCGATTCTCCTATTAACATGACCAGAGAATCTGAATTTCATTAAAGACACGGAGGCTGACATTATCCCTCCCTCCTCCCTTTTACAACTTTTGATATGTATAATTGAGCTTATTCAATTGTTGCTATTCTTTGAATTGTGCTTATGCTTCTTCTTTTATTGTATGTAATGTAAGAGTTTTTGCTCTCTAGGCTCTTTCTAAGGATTTCGTTCTTAATCCTTTTCTTTTCTTTTCAGGTAATTCCGTTTAACCCTGTGATGCTTCCTTTCGATTCATTGAGTTCCATTGCAAGATGTTTTCAAGCTCTAGTTGGATTCCTCCGTTCATCAAATTATTTCCTGCTGTGATCCTTTTAAAAGAGGCAGATCATCTCCTAGTTACATCCTATGTTCACTATTGTCTAAACTCTAGAACTTATCCTTTATGATGTAATGCGGCTGTGTGAGTTGCTTATTAAAGGATAATGCATAATGTCAGCCTCCGTGTCTTTAATGAAATTCAGATTCTCTGGTCATGTTAATAGGAGAATCGCAATTCTCTTCCACAAGCTGTCGAAGATCCAGGTCACATCATTGAACCTGGGTCTTGGATTTTCGTGAGGAATTTTCTACGCACCAAAAACGAACAACCCTGTTGGACTGGACCCTATCAGGTCCTCTTGTCGACGAGATCTGCGGTGCGAGTACGTGGAAAGAGACACTGGATTCACGGGTGCCACACGAAGAAAGCACCCTTACCTTTACCGTATGATAAGTGGGTTCAGGACGGTCTTGCAGATTCTGAGACGGAGTCCGTTCCAAAATTTGTTGCCTTCAGTGATGCCCGTTTGATTGGTACTAATTCAGAACTGGAGAGCGATCGTCTTTTGCAAGCTTCAATACCTCCTGCAAAGCGGTTGGACACTTCTGAGCCACATCTTTTGTTTACTGATCAAGAAGTACCTGGAAGAGACAGATATAATTTGAGATCGAGAACTAAGGACAAATAAATCTTAATAAAGTTGATTTTTTTTTACTGTTTGCAGGTTAACTCTCCACCAAGGATCTACGTATTTTTGTTTTTCTTGAACTGCCATCCTGTTCTTGCTGCTAGGGTCGCTGTTGCTACCAGTCTTGGGAGTGCAAGCCTGAGACACTAGGTCTTGGGTTCTGTTGGTCCGAGGCAGTCTTCCTGGGTTCAGCGGAGGCCCTCTCAAGCAGAATCAACCAACCACCGCGGGCAGCAACTTTAGTTTAGGATGGATTTCTTTGAGTTGGAGAGACCTGTGCAGGCACTGACTTTTAGAAAACGCATTTGCAAAATAATGTCGAAGAATTTTTTTTGATTCCGTGCATACTTTTACTACTGAGTTTTGTAATCTTTATAATTGGTTATGTAGCATTTGTTTCTAAAGAAATGTCTAATTCCACTGTGCAATCTACACCTTCACCTACTATTTCCTCTCATTTTTTTCACCCTTTGCCTGAACATGAAGTAGTCCGACGTAAGGAATTCGTTAACAATTCCTTCATACAGCTTTTGCACCAGCATCAGTTAGTGATTAATACAACAAACTGCTGGATTTGTGGTTTGATGCCTCATACAGCCGATAAGGGAATTCCTTATTTAGTTTTGCCTTTTAGTTTGAATGGTTCGATTCGAGCTTACAGAACCATGTTCATATATGCCCATAGTGTTGACCCTTTACGTTCACCGAGAGATAACCCAAAGAATAGTCCTATAGCTAGAGGCATAGTCGATATGATCCAAGGGACTAATGCAGTAGAGACTATTACTAAAGATGAAAGGCAACCATATAGTGGTTGGAGCGTAAATGGATATGGAGTAAGTCTGAGTATTAACCAGCGTGCGAAAAGTCCCCTACCGATCTGGATAGTGCCCCATAAGGGTTACTATTGTCTGCAGGGCAACGATAAGAATCCGAGAGCTCAGTTAGGGAAGAGCGTTTGTGCTGAGACTTACGTGTTTCCGTCTCAGTCTTCCCCAGCGTTCTTAGCTGCCAAGGGTACTTATTTTGTTTGCTACGACAAAGCCTACACTTGGTTGCCCCATGATTTTTCGGGCACATGTTTTGTTTCCTTTCTGTTGCCCCCCACTTTTACCGCTGCGGCAGATTATCACAAGATGAGAATTGCTAGAGGTGTCTTTAGTCAAGAAGACACTGCAGGACAAGAATTGGGTGATTTCTTTAAGGGTTTTCTGCCATTTTGGGGACCTATGGCTAACAGTAGGAATATTTGTCAGCTTACGAGAGTGGTTGAGTCACCATAGTTGAGACTGCCGGTGCCCTTGGTAATCTGACTGCTGAGCTCCAGTCGGATAGACTTATGACACTTCAGAATAGAGTTGCCCTAGACGTTATTCTAGCAGATCGAGGGGGAGTTTGTAGATTGATTCAATCGAGCTGGTGCGTTTTTATTCCAGATAATGCTCCGTCAGTCTTCCAAGCCATTTCCAAATTCAATAAGATCTCCGATTCTGTCCATCTGGACAAAGGGGATTGGTCTTTGATGGGATGGTTATGGGGATTGATATCCACTTGGTGTTGGAAGGTTTTGATGGTCATTGGGATGATCTTAGCGATTCTGTTCATGTTCTGTCTCTGTGTACAGTGTGCTCCGGCTATTTGTGGCCTTTGTGCTACCTTGTGCGTATGGAAGCCTGTCCGGAGAGAGATTCATAGTAATAAGATGATGCTACAGCAGCATATCGATGACCTGATGAATATAGATCCGGATTCAGATTAAATTGAGTCTGGGTTTATTGCCTATGATAGGGCAAAAGGAGGGTCTGTGGTTCCGTGATTCCGAATTGGGTTCGATAGTGCTGAAACCCGATTTATAAAGATCGTCGGAAATGGACGATTTTGGTCTCTACAGACCGCAAATGACGAGTGTAGCGTGTCTGAGTGTTTTCATATGAATTGATATAGGAGAACACTCTGTATTTGAGGATTTAGTTTGAACCCTCGGGTTCCATTTTGTAAAGTGGCAGCCATCTTGTATGGTTGCCCTAACATAGGCCCTATGATTGTGGCCGAATGAGTCCTTGACACGTACGCTTTAGCTGACTTCTGGTTGGCCTGGCCGAACTGACTCCTTGCCTGGAGCAAATCCTGCTGAGCCAGTTCCTTGGTTAGCAGCTGCACTGATAAAGATCAAAGAACAGGACGTGGTCCGATTTTATGGCCCACCGTTCCCACTCCTCTATCTCCTTCCCATCTGTTTCTGCCTTTCCTTTACAACATGTTCATCGATCTAAGTTGAAGGTTTTATGATGGGTTTGTCCGGCCTGATCGAACAGGAAACTAGCATATGTGCGATCGTTTTTGGTGGGCTGGACAACGGAAAGTGGGATTAGCTTTGACTGTCGTGATTCGTTACTTATTGAAATGCTACTTGTTCATTGGTTCGTTTTGTATGCACCGAATGTAAATTGAAATGTTGCCAGAAGCGTAATTTTCGGCATAAAAGACCGAGTTTCGTTCATTGAGATGGTGCAGTCTCTTTCGAACTACCCGTGTGTACTTCGTAGACCTCTGTCCCTGGTTGCAACCATTAAACTTTGGTCTTTGACGTCATCGAGAAGTATCCCGTGTCTCTGTTTGCCAAGACAGGGGAATCCGGGGTCTTTGGGTGTTGCCCTGACACCGCTGGGTTTTTGTATTAGTATTGGTTCCGAGAAAACCCAGTACCTCATATGTCCCGCCCGGAGATGTGAATGTGCAAAAAACAAGACTTGTTCCCTAAAGGCCTGGGGTACTACCAGCTGAGGATTGTCTCCCTGCATCCCTACTCTATACAACAATTCTTTCTGTACTGAAAAAGAAGGATAGGAAGAAGAGGGTTGCTCTGCTTGTTCCCAAGCGGTTCGAAGGATGGGGTCGTTTTTCTGAGCATATCTGAAGCTAGTATCCAGGAGCCAAGGA
This sequence comes from Lissotriton vulgaris, assembly GCF_964263255.1. Classification (NCBI taxonomy): domain Eukaryota; kingdom Metazoa; phylum Chordata; class Amphibia; order Caudata; family Salamandridae; genus Lissotriton; species Lissotriton vulgaris. The sequence goes on from NC_141696.1 coordinate 1,567,064,096, forward strand.
GCTTGAGTGAGGAGGTTGTTATGTTGTGAGGGAGAGGACGGATGTTTTCGTAACCGTTCTTGCAAAAGGAAGAGGAAGGACGGGTTGTCCTGACCTAGTATCATTTGTTCTGGGAGAGTAGGGACAACTCCAAGTCTACCAACTAAAGTTTGCCCCGTAGGAAGAGTTACTGGTATCTCTATCAATGGATAAGCCTTTACATCCCCATGAACACACCTGATAGGTACTGTTCCCTGCACTACTGCCTGGGAAGGAGGAACTAAGGATTTCAGAATGACGGATTGTTTACACCCGGAATCAAGGAGTGCTTTTATAGTTGTCCCTTCGATTTGCACACTTACGTGGAAGCTAGGACCCAGTTCCGCTGAATACAAAATGGAACGAGGTATACATCCAATGCCCATGGGTTCTTCCTGCTGCCTTTTCCTGGGACAGTTCCTAGCGATATGACCTCACTCTCCACATTCAAAGCACTGTGGGTTCCGTAGTGGAGGGGGATCCAACTTGAAAGGTCTAGGTTTCAGAGGTTCGGGAACTGGTTTCACGGGTTTTATTTCGGGTTTACCTGCATTACTTATCTGTTTTGGCGTTTTTTCTGTGTCCCAAGGCAATGCCCTGGGCTGCGCTCTATAGAACGTTGTGGCCATCTCTACCGCTTGTTCTGTGTTGTTTAAGCCACCTCTGAATAGGATATGGGAGGGCTTCGAGATATTGTTCCAAATATATCATTGCCATGATTTCGTCTTTGGAATGGTTTTGAGGCTGTAGCCATTTGTCGGCGGCTCCTTTTAGCTTAAAGTACAATGTCTGTGGGTTATCAGATGGCGTACCTCTCTCTTTTCTGAACTTTACTCTGTAAGCCTCAGCGTCCATACCCATGTGGTCAAGGATAAGTTCTTTAATTTCCTTATAGGAGGTATTTCCATTAGGGTTAGCCACTTGGTATGCGTTAACAGAGGAGCAAGGAAGAAAGGCCACTTAGCTTCGGGCCAACCGGAGGCTCGCGCAGCCCGTTCAAAATTGAGCAGAAAGGTATCGGGATCTTCCCCAGCGGCATATTTTTGAAGGGAAACATTAGGACCAGTACCCGCTCGAATTTGTAGCTGGGTGGTTAGATCTCTACGGTCATCAGCCACCTTCAACATCTGATCCGCATGGTTTGCTAAACCATCTTTGATAAGTTCCCAGTCTGCATTGGCAGACGACATCTGTTTTTCCACCACCCATTCTAGTTTTTCCTGTCCCCGAATTAATTGTTGAATGAGATTTTCCATTGTGGAGGCGGCCTAATAATCCCACTTCTGACACCACGTGTGGGGTGGTGGAGAAGTAGACTAGGAGTCAAGGTGTCTAATTTAGTGGGTTTATTATAAAACAAGCTTTCTAGGAGAAAACAGGACGGTTGTAAAGTCTTTACAGTCTCTTTAAACAAGATAAAGCACTTCCCGGTGCAAAGCCTTCTGGGACTTGTAGTCCGTTTCGACCTCCTCTTTACTTCAGGTGTCATGTGTCAGGGTGGATGGCCGTCAGTCACCAATACCGAAAAGGCAAGAAACACACAAAAGAAATCTGTAAGGGGACTGTTCGGAGACCATGGGGTTTGATACGGGATGAGGGAAGTGTGGGGAGCTTTCACCCTTAACCGTCACCAGTGAGTCATGCGTGTGCTACTAAAGACTGGCCTGTTATACTGAAGCTTCCCCTCCCTTCGCTCCCTCCAACGCTTGACCCCAAACAGAGGAAATGCGCCCTCGTACCTTGTGGAGCCACGTCCCTCCAGGGCCGTGGCTCGAGTTGTCGCGTTGCCAGTTAGGGTCTGGCTGCCCGTCTGTTCCGTCCTCGGGTCTTTTACCGCTCCGGCTGTCGTCTTCTTCTCCGTCTGCTTCTTCCGAGTGTAAACTTCCCGCGCCGTCCTGAGGCAACACCGAGTAGGTCCTGGCAAGCGTTCTTTCTTGTCGTTCTTCAACCATTGGTCCTGCCGAACGACTTCCTCTTTCAGCGGCACCCCATTTGAAGGACTCCGCCTCACGTGACCTGTACGCCTCCTCTGGAAAGCCAGACTCCTTAAAGGGCCAGTGGTCCCCGGCCCAGCTCTGAAAGAACATGAGAGAAGACGGGGAGAGGTAATGGGGAAAATGTTCCAACATGCCCAATGTAGGGGTACCTGACTGTACATCCATCGCCAGCTCCTCCTCCTCACATACACGAAACATGTTAATTAGTACGTTATAATGTTAGGCAGAGAGATTGAGTACAAGCAAGTCGCATTACGTGCGCAGCCTTGCTCCATCACTACGTTATGCTATGCTATGTTATGTGATGTTTTGTTGTGTTATACAGATTTGTAGATCGCACTATCATCCGGAAGGGTATCCGGGCACTGAGCAGGTGAGAGTCTAGCTACACCTTGCACCTAGTGGGAATAATCGAAAAGCCAAGTCTTCTGCTATTTGCAGAATTCAAGAAGTGGGGAGGAGTGTCGTGTGTAGCAGCAGGTCGTTCCAAGCTTTAGGAGCGACGAAGGAGAAGGCTTGAACGCTGGATCTGGTTTTCCATGTGTGTGACCCTTGGCCTGCCAAGCAATATATAAATCTTGCATCCCTTCTCAACCCTCACCTCAATCTTATCTGGAATAACTCTCAGAACAGGCTGTTTCCCTGCTGAATGGAAACATGCCTCCTTAGTCCCCATCCTCAAAAAACCTAATTTGGATCCAGACAACCCCAGCAACTACAGGCCTATTTCTCTTCTGCCTGCCCCAGCTAGGATCCTGGAAAAACTGGTACATGCCCAGCTGTCGAATTTCGTTGAAACCAATGGGCTTCTCCACGACTCCCAGCATGGCTTTAGGTCGGGCCACAGTACCGAGTCGGCCCTAATCGAAATGGCTGACTCGGTAAGGTGGACGCTTGGCCAAGGGTCGAGGGTGGTGTTGGTGCTGCTGGATCTCTCGGCAGCATTTGACACCGTCTCTCACAAAATCCTGCTGGAAAGATTGAAGGATCTAGGGTTGGGTGGCGCTGTCCTGAAATGGTTTTCTTCTTACCTTTCGGACCGCACACAGCAGGTCTTCACTCCTCCATTCTCCTCTTCCGCCAGACCACTCAATTGCGGAGTCCCACAGAGTTCCTCCCTAAGCCCGCTTCTTTTTAATGTGTATTTCACCCCCTTGGCCAAGCTGATTGCACGGACGGGGATCAAATCCACTTCATACGCTGATGACATCCAGCTTCTTTTTACCTTTGACTCCCCGTACACCTCAGCTATTGATCCACTGAAATCCTGTCTCAGGGACACCTCGAGTTGGATGGATGCCAATTCCCTCCGACTCAATGCGGGAAAAACCGTGATCCTCTTTTTTAACACACCATCCCCCCTGGACTCTAGTATCTGGTGGCCAGAAGACTTGAGCTTAGCTCCCACCCCTAAAGACTCGGTAAGAAATCTGGGAGTTCGCTGGGACAATCAACTCAGCTTAAAAATCAGGTACAAACAGTAGCATCCTCCTGCTTTGCCAAGATTAGAACTATAAAACGCCTTATCAACTACCTGCCGGCGGACTGCCGTAAGACTGTGATCCAGGCACTGATCATAACCCATCTTGATTATGCCAATGCCCTCTACCTTGGTATCACAGCAGGTCTCTGCCACAAACTCCAGATGGTTCAAAATACTGCCGCTCGGCTGGTGGAGAGAATCCCGGCTAGAGACCATAGCACTCCCCATCTCCGTAAATTGCATTGGCTGCCCATAGCTAAAAGATGTCTGTTCAAGGCTATGACACTGGCCTTCCGAGCATCAAAAGGCAATGGATCGGCACATCTGAAAAACATCCTGCGTCCCTATGCCAACTCCAGGACTTTACGTTCCAATACCCTACATCTCCTGGAAACTCCCCGATTCAAACGCTCCCGGGCAGGAGGGAAAACCTTTGAGGTTTGTACCTCTCAGCGCTGGAACAAGCTTCCACTAGCTCTCCGCACCTGTCAGACAGAATCAGCTTTTCGTAAATCCCTGAAAACACATCTATTCTCCTCCTAATACTGGACATCCGACCCTATGACCTCTTTTTTTCAGAGTTTTCAGCACCGGGACGCCCCATTATGGCCGCTGCAAGCTCTACAAAATTCTCAAATAACAAATAAAATAAATTTATGTAAGTAGGAGTCCAGGCGTTCAGAGGTGCCTGGTAGGTTTAGGAAAGCAGATGCAATTGGTGAGGTGGTCTAGCCCAGTGTCATGTAGTGTCTTGAAAGTGTGGGTGAGGAGTCTGAATTGTGCTCGTTTGTGAACGGGAGCCAGTGGTTCTCCTTCAGGTGTGGTGTGATGTGAGTGCGGCGAGGGAGGTTGAGAGTGACTCTGGCTGCCAAGTTTTCACTGCTCTGCAGCCTTCTGGTGAGTTTTGTTTTGTTCATCCCAGCATAGAAGGTGTTCCCGTAGTCCAGCTTGCTTTTTCCAGGGCGTCCATGACGATTTTCCGTGTGCAGATTGGGAGCCATTTGAAAATCTTCCTCAACATCTTCAAGTTGTGGAAGCATGAGGCGGTAGCGGCATCGACTTGGGTGGTTATGTTGAGTTTTCTGTTGATATTCCTGAGGTACTTGCCATGATTGGTAGGAGTGAGTGTTGCTCCTCACTGTTGCCCACCAGGAAGAGTCCCATGGTGATGTGGTCTTCCTGAAGAACACAATTTCGCTCTTGTTGGTGGTCATATTTAGTCATTCAGTTGGCCTTCATTCTGAGGGTGATTTCAGTCATGCAGACTTTGAACTTGATCCAAGTATTGGGCAGATTTTCTGTGAGGTGGAGAAGGAGTTTGCGTGTCGTCAGTGTACAAGAGGACGTTGATGTTTTGAGATCGAATGAAGCTGGCTAGAGGCATCATGTATGCATAGTAGAGGGTCGTGCTCAGGGAGGATCCTTGTAGAACTCCGCAGACGTCCGAGGTATGTGGTGCGAGTCAGATTGACTGGATCCTTCCAGTCAGAAAGGAGCAGTTCCATCGGAGCGCATGTCCTTGGATTCCACTGTCGTGTAGGCGTTGGATGAGGATGGGCTGAAAGAGTGTGTTGAATGCCCCGGAGAGGTCGAGGATGAGGAGGGCTGCTGTGCCTCCTTCTTTCCACAGTCGTGAGGTCATCATCGATGGTGGCAATGAGGGCAGTGTCCGGGCTGAGGTGGGGTGTGAAACCAGGCTGAGTGGTGTCGAGAAGTTGGTGGTCATTCAGGTATTCGATGAGGTGTCTGCTGATGATTTTCTCTAAGATCTTGTTTGGGAACGGTAGCAGGGAGATCGGTCTGTAAATGGTGAGCGTTTAGGTGTCCACAGAGGGTTTCTTCAGCAATGGGAGGACAGTTGTGTGCTTCCAAGCATCTGAGAAGGTCATTCAGAATGGGTCTGAGCATGAGACTAATGAGTTGCAGTCCTCTAGAGAAGGCCTCATGCGACAGGGGTCCAATGAGGCCACTGAGTGGATGGACTTCATGATGTTGGCGGTTTCTTCTTGGGTGATGATGGGCCCTTTAGTTAGCATTTGTTGTTTGGATAACATTGGGAGGCGTTTGGCGAGGTCTGTTGATTCCGGTGGCTGGTTGAAGTTGCTGTAAATGGAGGTGATTTTGTTGCTGAAGAATTGAGAGAGATTGTTGCAGAGGCCCTGCAAGTTGGTGCTCGTGTTGGAGGCGGCGGATGCTGAGGTGAAATCTTCCACAATGCTTCTACTGGTGCTGGCATCGATGCATTCTGCCGGAGAGATACATTTGGTGGTTCAGATCGCTTGGTGACAGAGTCTTAGGGCAGAATCGGATGCCCTTCCGTCTCCATTTGCTCTTCAGTTGCTTACGTGGTGCTTTCCATCATTCTGAGTTCCAGCATGTACCACCTGGCCTTGGTTCTGGATCGTATTGTATTGCTGTGTTTTGAGGGGGGCCAGGCAGTCGTGCTGGAGGTAATCCAGTTGTTGGCATTCTTGATGGCTTTGGGGAGGCTGGTGCTGTGTTTTGGTTGGTGGGTGTTCAGAGCAGTGTTTCAGTCCTTGTTACTGTTGCTGTTCCAGTTTGTACGGGCCAGTCTGGGCGTGGAACCGTGATGCTGAATTGGACGAGGGAGTGATCTGCCCAGAGGACTGATATGCATTAAAGAAAATGGGGTAACCGAGTTGAGTGTCAAAGGACCTGGTTGTCGATCAGTAGGGAAAACAGTTGGCCCCAAATACACCTGAATACAGTTTAACCCCTTCGCTGCGGCTGTAATTCCGCCGCAGCGCTAGGGTGGAAAGGGCAGCGCGGCGCCACCATGCTCGTGACGGATTCACTCCGTCACGAGCTACGGGCACGCTGTGCTTGTGACGGAATGGTTCCGTCACGGCCCCGCCCGCTCAATAGAACGCGCCATGCCGGCGCGAAATCAGTGCAGTGCAGGCGCAGCAGCCGGGCCGTGACGGAACCATTCCATCACCAGCACAGCACCTCCGTGGCTCGTGACGGATTGGTTCTGTCACGAGCATGCAAGGAGTTAATCAATAAGTATATTTACGGAATTCCATACATAATTCCCAAATACAAGCACATCCAACAAACAATTCAGTGGTTTCCGAAGATCAATTGATTTGCAAACATCAATTTATTCTTTAATTGGGTTTGTGGCACAGTGGACTAATGCGTTTACTCCAGTGGCGGCTCGTCCTCTAAGGCGGAGGAGCGTCGGCCCACTGCTTTTTTGCTATGAAATAAAGGGAAAATAAAAAGATAATAACTTGCGTTATTATCATGTTATTTTCTCCTACTTCCGCAGCTGTGTGTGGGGGGGCGAGGGCTGGGGGAAAACGATAGGCAGCCCCCTCCTAAGTGCGCAGTGACTGCTTGGCCGGCCCTCTCAGGCGACCCATGACAGTCTTGCGCATTCACATGTTCTCCAAGCTGGCTGCAGTACAGACCACAGGGAGAACATGCCAGGCCCCCAACAGCGTCTGAGCGCTGAAACACGGCGCTTTGACCAATCCGCGTTGTGATTGGCCGACTGGGAGCCAGGGTGTGCTTCCTGGCTGAGCGAGGGAGGACTATGGAGGAGAGATGCGGCAAGGAAGGGGCGTGAAGGTACATTTTTAATTTTTATACCCGCCTCCCACGTATTCCTCCCCCGCCCCCCTACCTCCAATTTTACTTCAGGAATCTGCGTTTGACGTCATTGTCACAGGTCTGAATCCCAGAGGGTCCACCCAGACTTTTATCCTTCCGAGGTCAATAAAATGAGTACCACTGGATAATAATGGGCTTGTTATTTCAGCACCAAGAGATGTAAAACTTGCTTGAATGTGCACTTCACACATATGTTCACTCCTTCACTGACGCAGCAGCCGTACAGCGCCTTGACAGCAGGCGCTTCGCGCTTCACCGCCCACATGGGTGGATTCCGTGCCCCTGGGCTTCACTGGGAGACATGCAGACTAAGAGACTTGTGGTGGACCCAGGGCCCATAGGAGGGCCAGGGGGCGCACGCACAGGTGCCCTAAACATGTCAATCTCTGCCAGGGCGCAGGGTGGGATGCATCCCTCACTTCCTCTATGTTGGGGGGTGGGCCGCTCCTCTCACTTCATCCATGTTGGGGGGTGGGCCACACCTCTCACTTCCTCCATGTTGAGGGGTGGGCCGCACCCCTCACTTCCTCCATGTTGGGGGGTGGGCCACACCTCTCACTTCCTCCATGTTGAGGGGTGGGCCACACCCCTCACTTCCTCCATGTTGGGGGGTGGGCCGCTCCCCTCACTTCCTCCATGTTGGGGGGTGGGCCACACCTCTCACTTCCTCCATGTTGAGGGGTGGTCCGCTCCCCTCACTTCCTCCATGTTGGGGGGTGGGCCACACCTCTCACTTCCTCCATGTTGAGGGGTGGGCCGCTCCTCTCACATCCTCCGTGTTGAGGGGTGGGCCGCTCCCCTCACTTCCTCCATGTTGGGGGGTGGGCCACACCTCTCACTTCCTCCTTGTTGAGGGGTGGGAGCACCCCCACTTCCTCCATCTCGGCCCTACAAGGCCGGGCTCACTGCGCCACGTGCCCCCGGATCAGAGGCCTGCTGCGCGACCCCCCTCTCCCCCCCCCCCCCCCCCCCCGTCACACATCCGTCCAAGATGGCGTCGTTGCCGCCTGGCCCCAGCAGGGTTTAATTTTGACTTATGGCCGCTCTGGGATGACATATGATGTGGCTGAGGGGGCGCCCGGGTATAAAAGCCTCACTTTTATTACCTGTGACCTGACGCGCTCCTGGCGCAGGGATAAATGCGCACAGCTGTGCCTGCCTCTGCAGCCAGCAGGTGCAGGGCCCCGCGCGGGGGCCAGGGGCCCCCACTCACATGTCTGCCCTCTGCAGCTTGAGCGACCTTTCACCCCTGCATCCATGACAACATACCCAAGAAGGGAAGGGGGGCTGTGAAACAAACATGGAGGGAACAGGCACCTTTAGGGGAGAAGCAGCCAAAGCCCTTTTGGCTTTAAAAGTCATGAGTCTGGCGCCCGAGCCGCCCCTGTTGCCATGTGTGACCCTCTGCATGGATGTTATGGGATCCTAGGAAGGCCCGGTCTTTATTTGGACTTTTATGAAATCATATACGCACTGACTTCGATCAGCCGGGCCAGGGTGAGCAGGACACACCTGGTCAATGGCGAGAGGATGTAGTCTGACGGCTAGAGCTGCCGACGCTGCCAGGACTCTTTGTTACGGATTAGTTCACAATGACGAAACGCACCTTAATATAAGTGAGGCCACTTCTGCTCAGGCCCCGCCCCTGCTCAATCTGCATACATCAATGCCTGTAAAAAAGAACAAGGGAACCCTGTAAGTCAAAAGGGACCAAGGGTAGCAGTATACTTTTAGCGAAAACGGTCCCTGTTATGGGAAATAGAAAACCATAACCACAAAACTGCAATCAGCGTCGGGTGTACTTTTGTCCCAATCGAACCTATTGGATTTATTTACATATTCATTAAACATGAGAAAACAGTACAGTAACATATAGTGAGCAAAAAGTGAAGGGGTTCTGGAAATCAAAAGATTTCCTGACCTCAGGCATGTAGTGGTAAAGTGGCTTTTAAATGATATAAGGATTACAGTAGTCACAATATCAAGAACATCTTGTCCTCCACAACAATCAAAAATTAAGAGTTGGAGTTAAGATGTAGTTGTCGACGACGTTTCGATCTCCAACAGCGGTTATGGGATCATCATCAGGACAAGGCCATCTAAATGCCTGAGAGGTAGCTGTGGGTCCAAGATGAGGACCGCAAATGCAGAGTAAAGGGGGACGATGCCCCGCCCTGGACCCGGGTCTACACAGGGATGTCAAGTAAAGGAACAACGCTGCCAACCATTGTCAAGGTAAGGGGGTTCAATGTCCAGTCCCTGGCATGAGTATCACAGGCTCCCGATGGAGCGCGATCTAACGAAAAACCTGTAGCAATGATGTGGAGCGTTTCTCTGCAGTCTCGCCTGTCGGTCTCTTTAACACCTGATTAAGAAACTACATTATGGCTTGCATTCACAACTTTGCACTTCTTTGGCATCATGACATAGGATTCCATCATCAGTTGCTTTTTTTGTTTGTTTAACCACTGGTATGTTGCATTGTGGGAGTTGTAGTTTTGCTTTTAACAGTTTCACCATGTGCTCAAAACCCCAGCATACAAAGTGCTATTGGCTACAAGGACAGAATTGGCCCCTTGTCAGCTGTTTTAAAATTTCACAAAGTATTCTTGTCAGCTAAGCCGTTAACATTTTAAAGTTGACTACTCCCTCTAACAAAATCTTGTTATACGCATTAATCAAAAAGGTTACCTCTGCTCACATATTTTGTGAGGGTCGACTCTTTGACTCACATCATGCATTAAAACAAGCATTGGCAAAGTGATTTGTTTTCTTAAGTGTAGTGGAACGTTTTTACCCAGCTTCTCAACACAATAAAGGTACAACATGAACAGCAGCAGCACAACCTTTCCTAGCACAAGTAAGGGCAGGGGGCAGCAGCAGGAGGAACAGAACTCGTTTCTGTCTCACATACATGAAAGACACAACACAGGGAGCCAACACAAGAGTGAGTGAGGGGTGTTAAACAGCCAAACCTCTTCCTGTGGAATTAACATACATCCGTGGACTCATGTACTCATGTAGCATGACTGATGCTGACGTACCAAGTGTGGAATGCTACACCAGTGGTTCCACCTTCAGCACTGGGAAGCATCTGTCCACCTCTGGCATGTTTTGGTACTCAAGCATTGCCCCTTGGGGTCAGGTGTCATCCCATGGAATATAGGGAATCAGATCTCTGAAGCTGTCCCTGCTCCCTCCTGCAAGTTTAACATCATCAGAAAAGAGGACAGGGGTGGGGAGTGATGGGGTAGCTTTCCTGAGACCTTCCAATGGGCTCTTGGCGGTCCCGTCCACGCATGCGTCATGTTTCACAGGGGGGTTCACTGTCACTGTAGCCTGTGCTATGAAACAGGCTCTGCCCATGTTGCCCACCCATACTGGCAGCTGACTGGGTGTGGGAAGTGGGGCTGGAGAGACTTTGAGACCACGAACCCCAGAACCGACACAGCATCTCTGCTTCGCCACCAGCCCCAAGAGGACATTGGCTGTAAGGCGGTGACAGCGGGGTCCCCTGTTTCTCCACGCCCCCTCTGCGTTGCATCGTGGTTGGAAGCGCAGTGCCAAGGAGGCTGAGGACAACAGCTCTTAGCTCACCCTGGACACCGTGCCCGCTGAACGTGCCACTGACTGCCACTTTTACATAGAAAAGGGTATTTTGTAATATTATTATTATTATTAGATAACTTTATTAGATATTGAAAAATAGCATAAAAGCAACCAATTATCCGAAACAGGTTACAGGTACAAACATAAAAAGTTAATAATCCATCAATTTAAAAACCATATCATACAGTTTCAGTCAAAAGGTTAAAAGATTACATTGCACCTATCCCACATCCAACAAATGAATCTACAGTCATGGGGACCATTCTTAAAAACAATTGGTGATTATGACAGGGAATCTACGGGTTACCGCCGCCCCTTGCATTCCGTAGTCCGAATGCAGCCCTTAAAAAATGAATGATACAAAAAGAGTAAGATCCTCTGGAGCCAATTTTAAAAATAACAGTGCCACCCGTACCAGTTTGAATCTAGCTTTCTTTAAAATTACCTTCAGGAAGAATCTCCTGGGATATGAAACAAGCATTTACAATGTAACGGTTTCGCCTGTTTAGAAGTTAGAGCGATTGGCATTGTAAATGACAAAATTTGTATTTGTGTGTTGGTTTTGAAAACAGATAAATAAATGGCATTGTCATTTACATTGCCAATAGCTTAATCTCTCGCAAATGAGAGACCTATTGTACCCTACGGACGAGCTCAGCAGACAGCAATTACTACCACAGACACACACACCCAGAGCCACACACACACACACCCAGAGCCAGCCACACACACCCAGAGCCACACACACACCCAGAGCCCCACACACACACACAACCAGAGCAGTCACATACACACACCCACTGGAGCAGTCACACACACACACACACTGGAGCAGTCACACACACACACTGGAGCAGTCACACACTGGAGCAGTCACATACACACACACCCTGGAGCAGTCACACACACACACACCCAGGAGCAGTCACACACACACAAACTCTGGAGCAGTCACATGCACGCACACACTGGAGCACGCACACACGCACACACTCGGGATCAGTCACATACATACACATACCATTTACTAGCCAGCATAAACCTTAGAATTGTAATGATAATGGAGTGCCAGCAACGCCTGCGACCTAGGATGCCACTAGAGCAGCGCTAGGGTTGGAGGTGGGGCGGACTTTCCACCTTTAACATGCTTTGAAAGCTTACACAATTGAACATAATGACAAATGAGTTGAATGCACCATTTTCTCCCAAATTGTCTTGGGCGGAGAATCCCTAAATGCCCCCCTTTGTAGTAGGGTGGCTTACTGGGAGCTGGTTTGAAAATTTGCCAAGGGTGCTTTGGGTTTTCAGTTCGGCCCCGAGGCTGGGAGAGGTACAGGGGAGGTGATTAACTCAAAGACTTATCATTCGCTCTGTTGACAGGTCACGAGTGCTTGGCCTCGCCTAAAGCACTGCAGGATTGAACCACACTACAAGCGTTCCAAATCCCAGCAATAGACCGAGAACACAATATTCCAACGCTGCACAGGTGTGCATAGCCAGCAATAGTCTACTTACCACTCTATACCAAAACACATTTTAAACACCGAGCAGCATCATGCCCTCACCAATGTAACAAAACAGAATGGGCAAACAGCTGCCACAGCACATTCACGCCGTCCGCCACCGTAACACAAATACGACGACTGACAACCCCATCATCCAACAACACCATAACCATACAGTTGTTTAAGTGTTAACTAAATAGAATGAACTGCATCCTCTCATGAATCTACAAAATAAGCCTTTAAAACAAAGTCATACCACACCCAGAAGAGCACAGCACCACAAGGCCCAAAGTGAACAGCAACCATAAAAATCTGTGCACTCCAGCCTATAAGGCAAATCTGTGCACTCCAACGTAAGAAAAAGGACAGGTTCTTGAGTAAAAACTTAATACCACAAGCATAACACTAAAGTTGTGAGACCATTGTACTCGTCTATTGCGTTCAAATATTACATTATCGCAGACTAAATTGAACATAAAATCGTCAGCTGCACTTTTCACACGGACAGCGGGAGGGGGGCGGGCAGGCACACGGACAGCGGGAGGGGGGCGGGAACAGGGACACGAACAGCGGGGGGGGCAGGAACAGGAAGACGGACAGCGGGAGGGGAGTGCGGGAAAATCTGTGCACTCCAGCGTAAGAAAAAGGACAAGTTCTTAAGTAAAAACTTAATACCACAAGCATAACACTAAAGTTGTGAGACCATTGTACTCGTCTATTGCGTTCAAATATTACATTATCGCAGACTAAATTGAACATAAAATCGTCAGCTGCACTTTTCACACGGACAGCGGGAGGGGGGCGGGCAGGCACACGGACAGCGGGAGGGGGGCGGGAACAGGGACACGAACAGCAGGGGGGGCAGGAACAGGAAGACGGACAGCGGGAGGGGAGTGCGGGAAAATCTGTGCACTCCAGCGTAAGAAAAAGGACAAGTTCTTAAGTAAAAACTTAATACCACAAGCATAACACTAAAGTTGTAAGACCATTGTACTCGTCTATTGCGTTCAAATATTACATTATCGCAGACTAAATTGAACATAAAATCGTCAGCTGCACTTTTCACATGGACAGCGGGAGGGGGGTGGGCAGGCACCGACAGTGGGAGGGGGGTGCGGGAACACACGGAAAGCACTCACCTGGACCTGGACTTCCTCCGGCGGCGGTCGGCCGCGGAATGACGAAAAGAAACCTCGACGAACAGAAAAATAAACCCCGCCCACCACCGCACTCACGTCCTAAAAGGGGCCGGATGAGAAAAACATCCCAGGAACGCCCACGAGTCGCCTCAGTGAATGACGGACGCCTCTGTCTTCCAACGGCTAGCGTCCATTTATGGAGCTAGCCAATGAAAGACAGAGGCGGGACTAAGCCCAAACTGTAGGAAACATAAGATTTCTCCTGGGCGGAGCTAGTGCTCCGGCCCCAGGCGAAACCTAAAAAGGGCATAGTAGGATGAAATGGAGGGTGTCCTGGGGAGATCTGTGATCTCAGCCACAGGGCCCCTTCATCTCTATAGAACGTGAGAACCCTGCCGGGTCCGCTAAAATGTGATGCAAGAGATTCAGCCTAAACCGGGTCATTAAAAATCTTTCATGTGCACTCTAGATGCAAGACAGGTATGGTTCAATGCCTCTGCTATACCTAACTACCAGGTGATCCCTCACCGATGGTTTATCTAGCTATGTGTCTTCCTGGAGCATTGATGCATATTTAAAGAACCGGTCCTTAACCAGAGCCTTATCCTTTATACCCGCTTTAGAGGGATTGGCAAATAAGTCTACAAAGCCAATTTCCTCAAAAGTCTCTTTCACATATTTGAGCCAGGGAATTTTTAGCCCGTGATCGAGGGAAAGGCAGTCCTCTATGACCTGCCTGCTAAAAGCCGCCTCCTCGTTTGCCCAGATCTTTATCCAACAGACTAAGGGTTTCACTGCCATGCTGTCCTTGATATATCGGACACCCAGTTCTTCATGGACAATGTGGGCTTGGTTGCTCTGAGGTACTTTTAGCAAGCGTCAAAGATACATATTATCTTCAGTTTGTAACTGTGTGGCCTGGGTAAGACCCCACACCTCGCTTCCATACAGCACTTTGGCGTAGCACATAGCATTATATAATCTCAGTATTTGTTCAGGAGACCAGCGTCCCAACCTGCGCGCAAAACTCAATATGGACCCGGTACAGCTGGTCATAGCCCGGCGCTTTTCTTCTATCAGGTGCTTAAAATGTAATTGATGATCAAATAAAATCTCCAGATATGAAAAGAACTGTACCTTTCCTAGATGATGCGAACAGATTGTGTACTTATAGGATTTACCCCTAATTGAGAAAAATGTAAATGTATAAATATTGGTGTTAAAATGGGGGGGGCTTTAAGGGGTTCCCCCAACAAAAACATAAATAAATACAATTACACTGCCTGCAGCTATATCTAAATGTGTGTGTGTGTGCATGGGTTTAACTTACCTTAAATATAGTTATCTTGTGAGGTAAAGGAATGCGTGGTACATCCTGTGTGTTGTAAAGGCCGGCATGGTAAAGGCATGCCTGGTATGTGCTCTAGTGTTGTAAAGGCATTGCGTGGTAAAGGCATGAGTGGTTAATTCTTTGTGTTGTAAAGGCATTGCGTGGTAATAAATTTGTGGTAAAGGCTTGCAAGGTAAATTTTTTGTATTGTAAAAGTATTGCATGGTAAAGGCATGCACGGTACATGCTTTATGTTGTAACGGCATGTGTGGTACATGCTGTGTGTTGTAAAAGTATTGCGTGGTAAAGGCATGCACGGTACATGCTTTGTGTTGTATCGGCATGAGTGGTTAATTCTTTGTGTTGTAAAGGCATTGCGGGGTAATGAATTTGTGGTAAAGGCATGCACGATACATGCTTTGTGTTGTAAAAGTATTGCGTGGTTAAGGCATGCACGGTACATGCTTTCTGTTGTAAAAGTATTGCGTGGTAAAGGCATGCACGATACAAGCTTTGTGTTGTAAAAGTATAGCATGGTAAAGGCATGCACGGTACATGCCTTCTGTTGTAAAAGTATTGCGTGGTTAAGGCATGCACGGTACATGCTTTCTGTTGTAAAAGTATTGCATGGTAAAGGCATGCACGGTACATGCTTTCTGTTGTAAAAGTATTGCGTGGTAAAGGCATGCACGGTACATGCTTTGTGTTGTAAAAGTATTGCATGGTAAAGGCATGCACGGTACATGCTTTCTGTTGTAAAAGTATTGCATGGTAAAGACATGCACGGTACATGCTTTATGTTGTAACGGCATGTGTGGTACATGCTTCCTGTTGTAAAAGTATTGCGTGGTAAAGGCATGCATGGTACATGCTTTGTGTTGTAAAAGTATTGCGTGGTTAAGGCATGCACAAAACATGCTTTCTGTTGTAAAAGTATTGCATGGTAAAGGCATGCAAGGTACAAGCTTTGTGTTGTAAAAGTATAGCATGGTAAAGGCATGCACGGTACATGCCTTCTGTTGTAAAAGTATTGCATGGTAAAGGCATGCATGGTACATGCTTTCTGTTGTAAAAGTATTGCATGGTAAAGGCATGCACGGTACATGCTTTCTGTTGTAAAAGTATTGCATGGTAAAGGCATGCACGGTACATGCTTTCTGTTGAATGTGTGGTACATGCTGTGTGTTGTAAAAGTATTGCGTGGTAAAGGCATGCATGGTACATGCACACTGCTTGTCGCCTTGCAGCACTGCACACTGCTTGTCGCCTTGCAGCACTGCACACTGCTTGTCGCCTTGCAGCACTGCACATTGCTTGTCACGTTGCAGCACTACACACTGCTTGTCGCCTTGCAGCACTGCACACTGCTTGTCGCCTTGCAGCACTGCACACTGCTTGTCGCCTTGCAGCACTACACACTGCTTGTCGCATTGCAGCACTGCACACTGCTTGTCGCCTTGCAGCACTGCACACTGCTTGTCGCCTTGCAGCACTGCACACTGCTTGTCGCCTTACAGCACTGCACATTGCTTGTCAAGTTGCAGCACTGCACACTGCTTGTCGCCTTGCAGCACTGCACACTGCTTGTTGCCTTGCAACACTGCACACTGCTTGTCGCCTTGCAGCACTGCACATTGCTTGTCACGTTGCAGCACTGCACACTGCTTGTCGCCTTGCAGCACTGCACACTGCTTGTCGCCTTGCAGCACTGCACACTGCTTGTCGCCTTGCAGCACTGCACATTGCTTGTCACGTTGCAGCACTGCACACTGCTTGTCGCATTGCAGCACTGCATACTGCTTGCCGCCTTGCAGCACTGCACACTGCTTGTCACCTTGCAGCACTGCACACTGCTTGTCGCCTTGCAGCACTGCACATTGCTTGTCAAGTTGCAGCACTGCACACTGCTTGTCGCCTTGCAGCACTGCACACTGCTTGTCGTCTTGCAGCACTGCACACTGCTTGTCGCCTTGCAGCACTGCACATTGCTTGTCACGTTGCAGCACTGCACACTGCTTGTCGCCTTGCAGCACTGCACACTGCTTGTCGCCTTGCAGCACTGCACACTGCTTGTCGCCTTGCAGCACTGCACACTGCTTGTCGCCTTGCAGCACTGCACATTGCTTGTCACGTTGCAGCACTGCACACTGCTTGTCGCATTGCAGCACTGCATACTGCTTGTCGCCTTGCAGCACTGCACACTGCTTGTCGCCTTGCAGCACTGCACACTGTTTGTCGCATTGCAGCACTGCACACTGCTTGTCGCCTTGCAGCACTGCACACTGCTTGTCGCCTTGCAGCACTGCACACTGCTTGTCGCCTTGCAGCACTGCACACTGCTTGTCGCCTTGCAGCACTGCACACTGCTTGTCGCCTTGCAGCACTGCACATTGCTTGTCACGTTGCAGCACTGCACACTGCTTGTCGCATTGCAGCACTGCATACTGCTTGTCGCCTTGCAGCACTGCACACTGCTTGTCGCCTTGCAGCACTGCACATTGCTTGTCACGTTGCAGCACTGCACACTGCTTGTCGCCTTGCAGCACTGCACACTGCTTGTCGCCTTGCAGCGTTGGACGCTGCTTGTCCAGTGAATAAACAAAGACACACATTGCCCCATTCTGCTGCTCCTTTCCACAGACAGCCCCGCAGAAACCTCTGGCTGCCATGAGCCACAGGAGGAGGGATTCTCATCAAACGTGGCTTGTGAAACGCGTGCACTTCTTTCTGGATTCTGTACAGTGCTGGAGGGGGCGTGGGGGCGCTTTGAAAGAAATTCAATACTACTGCCTGTATGTAAGCAGCATATTGCAAGTCACTCTGGACTTATGGGACAGTGTAAAGGCGCTCAGATTGCTGCCTCAGGCGCTACACGAACCTGCAAGGCCTCTAGGAGCTGAGCCTGCAGCAGGGATCCTTTCACCAAATACACTTTATGAGGGGATTAGTGGGTAACCAGGGGAGGGGGCACAACTCTGCTAGGACCCCCACAATTGTTGGGTGAATGCTGCTACTGGCAACAGCGGAAGTGAGCGCCCTGCATTGCCGTTGTTGTAATGCATTGTACTGTAGCGAGTGGTACTGTACTGTGTTGTCTAGTATTGTGGTCTATTGTAAAGTATTGTCGAGTATTGCAATGTATAGTAATGAACTGTCATTCGTTTTGGTGTATTGTATTTTATTCCGGGTCCCTGGAATTGTGTGGAAGGCGAGAACCTAATTATGCGGGAGTTTTTTGCTCAACTAAATAAATAAATACAAGTCAAATTATGTGGTGTAATGCAGCACATTCTGAAGCAGCCTTGCTTCACTCTTCTGTCATTTGTAGGTCAAGCGTATCTGGTGTGCAAGCTGTCTGGTTCCAAAAGACCTATTGTCATCTTACCACGAGCTTTATTGTCACTCCCACTTGCTTCCTTCTGGTTTGATGGTTTGCCTTGTCCAACTTCTGTTTGTCCCTTCCCTGAAGCATAGTTTCTTTTTCTTCTGTCCTTAGCAAAGCCTACTTAAAGGAAAATACTTTTTTTTTTTACTTGAGCACTCCACAAGAGTGCATGTGTTTTCCAGCTGTCTCCCGTGTGTGCTTCTGTCCTCCCACCAAGCTCCATGTTGCTGTCTCTCATCCATCTGCTTTGCTCCACCCAAGCTGCTTTCTCTCTTTTGTTTTTGCTTAATCACTCCAGGGTCCATATTATGCAAATGGTGTGCTTTCTTTGTTTGCACCACAGCGCACCTTTCAAAAGCCACACTGGGTACAAACAGGGGACAGTGCGTTGTATTACAAACAAGCATTTACAATGCAATGGTTTTGCCTTTGTTAAAGTTAGAGCTATTGGCATTGCTCTTGACATTATTTTTATTTATGTTTTTTTTAACATAAATAAATGGCATTGTCATTTACAATGCCACTAGCTTTATCTATCGCAAATGACACACACAAACACACACAGAGCCCCCCCACACACACCCCCACACAGAGCCCCCCACACACAGCCACTTAGAGCCCCCCACACACACAGAGCCCCCCACACACACAGCTACACAGACCCCCCCACACACACAGCCACACAAAGCTTTCTACACACACAGCCACACAGAGCCCTCCACACACACCCACACAGCACAAGCAGGCAACAGGGGCACACGGAGGCACAAGCAGGCAACAGGGGCACACAGAGGCACAAGCAGGCAACAGGGGCACACAGAGGCACAAGCAGGCAACAGGGGCACACAGTGGCACAAGCAGGCAACAGGGGCACACAGAGGCACAAGCAGGCAACAGGGGCACACAGGGGCACGAAAACGGAGGCACAAGCAGGCAACAGGGGCACGAAAACGGAGGCACAAGCAGGCAACAGGGGCACGAAAATGGAGGCACAAGCAGGCAACAGGGGCACACGGAGGCACAAGCAGGCAACAGGGGCACACGGAGGCACAAGCAGGCAATAGGGGCACACGGAGGCACAAGCAGGCAATAGGGGCACACGAAGGCACAAGCAGGCAACAGGGGCACACGGAAGCACAAGCAGGCAACAGGGGCACACGGAAGCACAAGCAGGCAACAGGGGCACGAAAACAGGCACAAGCAGGCAACAGGGGCACGAAAACAGGGACAAGCAGGCAACAGGGGCACGAAAACTGAGGCACAAGCAGGCGACAGGGGCACAAGGAGGCACCAGCAGGCGACAGGGGCACACGGAGGCACAAGCAGGCAACAGGGGCACACGGAGGCACAAGCAGGCAACAGTTTGAAGGGGAGTGGGTAGTGGGTGTTGGGTTTTTCTGGGGCAGAAAAAATGTCCTTGGGGCAAAAAGAGAACGAAGAAAGCACCTAGTTACTTTCTAAATTGCTATACATAGAGTGGAGCCTCTGCAAGACAAAGGGGCTCTTCCAGCGTCAGGGTGCCGGTGCATAAAGGGTTAAGGCTTGTTCTCCTGTTTGTTCCTTCTATACCTTCTTGCTCTACTCTTGCTGAGTTGTTTCACAAGTCTAGCTAATGGATTCTGCAGCTGTTTCATTTTCTGCATATCATAACATATCACATGCTGCATAATTTGAATATTTTAACTTTGTTTCTAGCTGAAACAAATCAAACGTTACTTTAAAAATTGCATCAACTGGTGCTGTAAAGTAGTAAACCCTTTGCAAAGTTTACCTTGTCACCTTTGAGATGGGGATTGCTGTAAACAGTTCTAAAAAGAATATTAAAGGGGTGAAACGTTTGTCCATACAACATTATTTTGTGTGTTAAATAGCGCAACGCTATTGGCAGAGAATTATGTTGCCTATTATTTTTGTCAGCTTTAGTTAGGGCCCCTGAAAGACAGCACATCAGTTAACAAAGAGGATACATGCACTTAATGTTCCTCACATTTCTGAAGTGAGTGCTGTGATTTGAGTTATTTTGTGCCTCAGCGTGGATGCTAATAATAATCCGACTTCTATGTCTGTGGAACGTGCTGGTCTTTGGTTTTTAAAGATGTGGTGGTCGCCCTGCTCATTTATGTTGCCATTTTCTCTCTCTCGTTATCCTTTACTTCTCTCTCGTTCTTGTTGTCTCTCTGTTCTCCCAGGTCTACTTAGAGAGGCCCACTTCCAAACTCGATTCTTGTTCTTTCTCCCTTTCTTCTCCACAGCAGTTTTCCTTTCACAATGTTTAAGTATACCTCCCAGTCGCTACCCCCTCTCGCTGCCTCTCTTCTCTTCGCCTGGCCCTCCTGCCTCCCTGTGCCAGTCTGCGCTGCGTGACATACAGTGGACTGAGGTCCACACATACACGATCCATGCCTAGGCGACCCCTCTCGGAGTCCATCATCCCGCCCCGAGTCCCTTCAGCCTCCTTGTCACTCGTCCAACACTCACCCCAGCTCTGCGCCTCCTATTCACCCTCCTCTCCGCCTGCAGCACCCAGCCTATTACTCCCGGCTCGCAGCAATTCTCTTGCCCATCCCCGAATTACCATAATCCTTCACCCTATACATTTTCCCAAATCCCCACTTTAGCCACTTAACTTGGACATTCACTCCCTGCCTGCTCTTCAGCACACTCACTCACCCCTGTACCGTTCAGCACTCAACCCCTTTCCGCTGCCCCCATCCTTTCAAACTTTCCCCTCCCAGCCCCCAAACGCGGCCTCTCATCACCTCCACAGATGCCATCCCATACACTCACTCCGCGGCCCCCGGTGTCGGACACTCACTCCGTGCTTGGCCTCCTCCTCCGCCTTCTTCCTCTGCAGGCCCCGGTCCGCCAGGGTCATCAGGTAGGCCCACACCTCGCTCCTCGGCCGGGGGGCACGAGCCGGCCCTGAGGGGCCTGGAGCGGCCCGGGAGAGGTCCAGGTGGAGCCGCTGTGTCCCGCCCGCCTCCATGGAGCTGTGTCCAGGCTCAGCCTCCAGGAAAGAAGCGGGAGGGGGCGGGAAAGGGGGAGGAGAGAGCTGACGACGGCCGGCCGGAGCAGAAGGCGGGCACCAGGAAACAAGCGGGAGGGGGCGGGAAAGGAGAGGCCGGAGCAGGAAGGCGGGCATCAGAGAGAAGCGGGAGGGGGCGGGAAAGGGGGAGGAGAGAGCTGACGACGGCCGGCCGGAGCAGAAGACGGGCACCAGGAAACAAGCGGGAGGGGGCGGGAAAGGAGAGACCGGAGCAGGAAGGCAGGCATCAGAGAGAAGCGGGAGGGGGCGGGAAAGGAGAGGCCGGAGCAGGAAGGCGGGCATCAGAGAGAAGCGGGAGGGGGCGGGAAAGGGGGAGGAGAGAGCTGACGACGGCCGGCCGGAGCACGAAGGCGGGCACCAGGAAACAAGCGGGAGGGGGCGGGAAAGGGGGAGGAGAGGCCGGAGCAGGAAGGCAGGCATCAGGAAACAAGCGGGAGGGGGCGGGAAAGGGGGAGGAGAGACGCTGACGCCGGCCGGAGCAGGAAGGCGGGTGCCGGCAATGCCGGACCAGAATCGGGGGCGTTCCCGGCGTCGCGTGACGTCGGCAAAAGCCAAAGAATCTCGGGAACGCCCCCGAGTCTGCTCCGGCATTGACGGACAGGCCCCTCGTCCAATGGCTAGGCTCCATTTATGGAGCCAGCCAATGAATGACGAGGGCCGACCCAAACCCCCACTACAGTTCTCATTAGGTTTGCGCCTGCGCGAAAAAGCTGCGCAGAGCGCAGCTTTCCCCAGGCAAAACCTAAAAAGGAAGGGCCCCCAGGGCAGCTGTGAACTTGAAGAGCAGCTGCTTCAAAGCTGCTCCATGTTTTCGCAGTGCAGGCGGAGTGCTGCCTGCATTTAAAGAGGGGAGGGAGATCCCCTTGCATGTGGGTGGAGTGAGGGATTGTACCAGCCTGCAGGGAGATGTCTAGGGTGGTTCTGACAACCCCTTCCTTTTGTCCAGTGGGCTGCCTTTGAAAGGCACCCGCATGCAAATGAGGGTACACCCTCTCATGATTGTAGATGTGTGCCAGCACTATCGGTATTACATAAGGGGGATGCACAAGTGTCTGTGGCCCTTTCTGTAACGCCATTGTCTCCCTGGAGAGCACAAAGCAGGCGCACATGCCCTGTGTGTTCCCAGGGCACAATATATAATATGACCCCAAGAGAGCATGTCTTTTCCAGCTGTCTCCCTAATGTGCTTCTCTTCCTCCTTCAACTCCGTGTTGCTATGGTGCACCTGTTTTTCTCCCCTGTGCTGCTCTGTCATCCATGTGCTTCTCTCTCATTTTTGCCAAAGAACTTCTGTGGTGTTTTCTTCCTTTTGTGCTTCTCTGCCTGCCCGCTGTGAGCTGCTTCTTCCTTTAACCCCCCCCCCCCCCCCCCCACCCCCCATCAGATTCTCCAACACCTCCAACACCTCCAGTCCTTTGTTTCGTTTTTATTGGAGCTTATCTGCTAAAAGTGTTTATTTTTTATTTTTTATTTTGATGATGATGCACTGCGATGCGCTGCCAAAATCAATTCAGCAAAACACGATGTGTTCGAACTTTGAATGCAACCCCAAGCGATTGCCAGTGTTCGAGCATTTGCAAGCATTTCTCCCTTCACCTTTTGTGTGTTTGATATAACACCCTAAATGTCCAAGTGTTGGCCCAGGCACCGGTCCCATGTTCACGATGTCACTAGAAACAAGCTGCGGTCAACTGAAGAGGCCCCGATTGGCCAAAACCGGTCCTGAGTGGCTGATTTTCCATTTCAGAGAGGGCCTGGCTTGGCAGTTCGGACTAGACTATTCCTATTGGACCAGCACGAAGGATGTTTTCCAGATGTCTGTGTCTAATCTGAAGTGGCCTGTTGAGCTATAAAATGGTGGGTTGGAATGCTACCTTGAGCATTAGCCAGTGGTTAGACTATTTTCAAGCATTCCTCCCATCTCTTTTTATATGTTTGATGAAAGCGGATACATCCTAAAGGCAAGACCTATTGGCTTTGCGAATGCTTTTCAAACATGCCAACACTGTATTGTGAAAACCTCGCCTCATTAATATCAGTTTAACAGCTAAACACAGCAATTGACAACAGGAACGTGAACAGCCTATGCGCGACAATGCCACTATGCATCAATATGCGTGGTTACTTTTTTAATAACTTTTGATTCGTTCGGCCTCCAAACAAAGATATTATTTTTCTTAATATGCAAATTCTGCAAAGAGGATGGACTATGTAGCAAGTGCAGCAAACCCATATTCATGCAAAAAGCATCGCAGCTGTAGAATCACATAATTCGAGTGGCCCTATTTTACTGTATTGTGTTAATTCTTTGCACTGTTTTGTATGGTACTGTTTTTTGTTGTATTGTATGCGGTGTATTGTATTGTACTGCATTGTGTTGTAATGCGGTGTATTTCAGTGTACTGTGATGTACTGTAGTGTAATTTGACGCATTGTAATATTTTTTGTCATGCATTTTATTGTACTGTAATGCATTGAAAATAAGGTTTACGGTTTTCTGTTTTTACTGATTTTTACAGATAAATACAGACTGAAAACAATCTGTTTGCTGTCTGTATTTATTTTTGTAAGCGGAAAAATACTGAAAATGATGCTTCTAGTGAGAGCCTCTCCATGCTGTATTTCGTGAATTCCAGGCAAACGCTGAGGAGATAGACAGCATGGAGAGTTAAAAAACGGATGAGATTTCCTAAAATCAAGCATATGTTAACAAATCTTTGTAATATAATGTTAATATGTACCTGTGAGTGTAGTCTTCTGCTATATGTGTTTCTTAATTTGCTAAAATGTGAAGGCATCCATGTATGAGTGCACATCCAAGAGTTTAATAAATGTGGAATTATACCATTTTACAGCCCCATTTATTCTCAAAACACAAAAGAAATAGGCATAAATACCAATAAAATTGCCCCAAAAAAATATGGATAAATACAGACAGAAATTTTAAAAATTTGAAATACCATTAAACCGGGATCCCTAATAGTAAAGTATTGTATTTTATGGTTTAGTGGTGTACTGTAATAAATTGCATTGTAACGTATGGTATTTTATAGCATAGTGGTGTACTGTAATATATTGCATTCTGACTAAGGCTCTCTGTTTTCTGTTTTTACTGATATTTACAGATAAATCCAGACAGAAAACCATTTATTTTCGTGTCTGTATCTATTTTTAAATGTGGATAATAACAGAAATTAGGTGCTTTTTGAGTGATTCTAAAAACACTTTGCCACAACTGCCAATCCAATAACTGTGTGGATTGATAGGTAAGGGGGTTAATAAAGAAAGGAATTTTAGTAAAGAGTCTTAAAGAGCAGTAGATATGCACAAGGCTGATACTGAAATATGCATATTTTCATATAAGTGCATTGATTTATCTTCTGCGAATGTTCATATCACTGAAACCTAGCAGGCATTCAAGCATGACTGTATATTTATTGGTTAAATAAATGTGGACATATACCAGTTTCAGCTTTATTTTTTTCACAAAACCCATAATAAATATGGATAAATACATATAAAGTTGAGAAAAAATAAATATGGATAAATACAGACGGAAATGTCTAAAAAATAAATACCATAAAACTGGGAGCCCTAATTATAATGTATTGTATTTTATAGCATAGTAGTGTACTGTAATATATTGCATTGTAAGGTATAGGTATGGGCGAATTTTGCGAATCTCGCGTTCGCGAATTTTGCGGATTTGCAAACTCGCAATCCGCAAAATCCGCGAATTCCTGCGAATTTGCGGATTTTTTTTTTTAATGTTCGCACGGGTTTCTGCAAGTTCGCGAGGGTTTTGTACAATTTCGCAAATTGCGAAATTGTACAAAACGCGTGCGAACTTGAAGAAACCCGTGCGAACACAATGTGCCCAGTAGGGTATGTGCCTCTTGTGTAAATAAAAGGTCAGAGAAAGATCAGTTCAGCAGATGAAGAGAAAGAAGCTCTGACCTGGTCACAGGAACAGCACGGGTATTGCGCTCGTGAAAGTCAAGGATGCAAAGCCTATCCAGCATCACAGCTGATTTTCCACTGTAGATTTCCTCGACGACGCTCACGATTGTTTTTGGGCTAATGAATGAGTCACTGAATTTGAGCATCAACTAGTTCGAGCGACCATGTGTGTGTTACTATGCAATCGCCCCGAAGGGCGCAGGGGTCCCTTGAGTGAGGAACAGCACGGGTATTGCGCTCGTGAAAGTCAAGGATGCAAAGCCTATCAAGCATCACAGCTGATTTTCCACGGTAGATTTCCTCGACGACGCTCACGATTGTTTTGGGCTAATGAATGAGTCACTGAATTTGAGCATCAACTAGTTCGAGCGACCATGTGTGTGTTACTATGCAATCGCCCGAAGGGCGCAGGGGTCCCTTGAGTGAGCTGCAGACCTGTGCTGTGCCCAGCCATGCAACTATTTTACAATGGCGCCAGCAAGCTGCCAGCGCCGTTGTAAAATAGTTACAAAGTTAGCTTGCACAGGAAGCACTTAGATAAAATATAGCAGCACCTGCTTCGTTTTATCTAGTGGTTCCTGTGCAAGCTAACTTTGTAACTATTTTACAACGGCGCTGGCAGCTTGCTGGCGCCATTGTAAAATAGTTGCATGAGTGGGGGTTCAACTTTTGAACCCGTTACGTTCGCGGATTTTTTTTTGCGGATTTTGCGGGAAATCCGCAAAATTCGCGGATTGCGGATTTCCCAAAAATCCGCAAAATCCGCAAGCGTAACGGATTTCCCGCTCACACTTAGTAAGGTATTGTATTTTATAGCTTAGTAGTGTACTGTAATATAATGCATTGTAACATATTGTATTTTATAGCATAGTAGTGTACTGTAATATATTGCATTCTAAAGTATTGTATTTTATAGTTTGGTAGTGTACTGTAATATATTGCATTGTAACATATTGTATTTTATAGTTTGGTCGTTTACTGTAATATAATGCATTGTAACATATTGTATTTTGTAGCATAGTAGTGTACTGTAATATATTGCATTGTAAAGTATTGTATTTTATAGTTTGGTATTGTACTGTAAAATATTGCATTGTAAAGAATTGTATTTTATAGTTTGGTAATGTCCTGAAATATATTGCATTGTAACGTATTGTATTTTATAGTTTGGTAGTGTACATTAATATATTGCACTGTAACGTATTGTATTTTATAGTTTCGGTATTGTACTGCAAATTATTGCATTGTAAAGAATTGTATTTTATAGTTTGGTAGTGTACTGAAATCTGTTGCATTGTAACGTATTATATTTTATAGTTTGGTAGTGTACTGTAATATATTGCATTGTAACGTATTGTATTTTATAGTTTGGTAGTGTACATTAATATATTGCACTGTAACGTATTGTATTTTATAGTTTCGGTATTGTACTGCAAATTATTGCATTGTAAAGAATTGTATTTTATAGTTTGGTAGTGTACTGAAATCTGTTGCATTGTAACGTATTGTATTTTATAGTTTGGTAGTGTACTGTAATATATTGCATTGTAAGGTATTGTATTTTATAGTTTGGTAGTGTACTGTAATATAATGCATTGTAACATATTGTATTTTATATCATAGTAGTGTACTGTAATATATTGCATTGTAACATATTGTATTTTATAGTTTCGGTAGTGTACTGTAATATATTGCATTGTAACGTATTGTATTTTATAGTATGGTAGTGTTATTTAATATATTGCATTGTAACGTATTGTATTTTATAGTTTAGTAGTGTCCTGTAATATGTTGCATTGTAACGTATTGTATTTTATAGTTTAGTAGTGTACTGAATATATTGCATTGTATATTGTATTTTATAGTTTGGTATTGTAATGTATTGAATTCTATCATAAATTATCGTATTGTATAGTATACAATTGTACTGTAAAGTGTTGTATTGTAAAGCATTGTATTGCACTGTAATGTATGGTATTGTAACATATTTTATAGTATAGTATTTTAATGTATTGTAAAGTATTGCATTTTATAGTATGGTATTGTACTGTAATGTGTGGTACTGTAACATATTTTATAGTATAGTGTTGTAATGTATTCTAAATTATTGTATTTTATAATAAATTATTGTACTGTAATGCATTGTTTTGTATTTTGTTGTTCAATATTGTATTGTACTGCAATGTATTGTATTACACCACTGTTTTGCCCTGACATTTTCCTTCCCTTTTCCTCCCATTTCTCTTCCTTTCCCTTCTTTTTTTACTCCCATTTCTCTTCCTTTTCCTTGTTTTCCCCTCCCCTCCCCTATGATCCCTTCCCCTCCCCTTACCTTCCCTTCTCTTCTCTTTTCTTCTCTTCCCTTTTCCTTCCTTAACTCCCTTCCTCTCTTGTCCTTCCCTTCCCTTCACTTCCCTTCCCTTTACTCCCCTTCCCCTTCCCTTCCCTTACCTTCTTGGGCATAGGGACCAGGAGGAGAGGGGAGAGTAGCAGCTCTTCCCCTGCAATGGCAAGCAGATGTCCAAAGGAACGCTAACATTCTTTGAAAAAACTTTTTTAAAAGCCTAAAACAAACCACATTGAAAAGTTGCACCGGAAAATGACAACTTGCCAATGTGGCAGGACATGAACTAGGTTACTTATAAGTGACCGGTACAAATAGGTGCACAATGCACGTGTCCCCTTGCACACAGGAGTTGTACTAGAATCAGCCAATGTTTCTGCACCCAGAGACAAATATGGGGAATAACTTGTGCATACAGTAACTGCGCCCATTTCAGTGCATGATTACTGTTGGTGCCCGAGTTTACCTGGACCATTAGCAACACTTACAACCTGGGGGTGGCTTCCCGTGTAAGCGCATAGAGGCCCAGTCACAAGTACAGCGCCTTGTTCTCACCACAGAGGCCCAGTCACCAGTACAGCACCTTGTTCTCACCACAGAGGCCCAGTCACCAGTACAGCACCTTGTTCTCACCACAGAGGTTCAGTCACCAGTACAGCGCCCAGTTCTCCCCACAGATGCCCCGTCACCAGTACTTATATGATTGTACGATTGCTTAAAGGGTCAGTTCGTCCGGAACAAACACCAAAGTGTCATTAGACAACACCAATCAATGCAATTTGTAAGTATAGAAATCACAGGAAATCCTACTAGTTTGCAAGTATAAATTTTATGAAAGCTATTAAAAGGGAGTACAAACACATGAAATCAATCAGCAAGAAGTCATGGAAAGAAGTAAAATTGAATTAGCCTAGCAGTACATGTATAAATTGCATTGATTGGTCTTGTCTAATGACACTTTGGTGTTTGTTCCAGACGGACTGACCCTTTAAGCAATCGTACAATCATATAAGTTTGTTACAAATAAATTCCCTTGTAGGCAACCTTTACCTTTCATTGTATTGCCCAAGCCTCCAAGGGTACAGTGGGTCTCCCAAATTATTGACTGTCACCAGTACAGCGCCCAGTTCTCCCCACAGAGGCCCAGTCACCAGTACAGCGCGCAGTTCTCTCCGCAGAGGCCCAGTTACCAGTACAGTGCCCAGTTCTCCCCACAGAGGCCCCGTCACCAGTACAGCGCCCAGTTCTCCCCACTGAGGCCCAGTCACCAGTACAGCGCCCGGTTCTCCCCACAGAGGCCCAGTCACCAGTACAGCGCGCAGTTCTCTCCGCAGAGGCCCAGTTACCAGTACAGTGCCCAGTTCTCCCCACAGAGGCCCCGTCACCAGTACAGCGCTCAGTTCTCCCCACAGAGGTCCAGTCACCAGTACAGCGCCCAGTTCTCCCCACAGAGGCCCCGTCACCAGTACAGCGCCCAGTTCTCCCCACAGAGGCCCAGTCACCAGTACAGCGCGCCGTTCTCTCCGCAGAGGCCCAGTCACCAGTACAGAGCCCAGTTCTCCCCACTGAGGCCCAGTCACCGGCACAGCGCCCAGTTCTCCCCACAAAGGCCCAGTCACCAGTACAGAGCCCAGTTCTCCTCACTGAGGCCCAATCACCAGTACAGCGCCCGGTTCTCCCCACAGAGGCCCCGTCAGCAGTACAGCGCCCAGTTCTCCCCACTGAGGCCCAGTCACCAGTACAGCGCCCGGTTCTCCCCACAGAGGCCCCGTCACCAGTACAGCGCCCAGTTCTCCCCACAGAGGCCCCGTCACCAGTACAGCGCCCAGTTCTCCCCACTGAGGCCCAGTCACCAGTACAGCGCCCAGTTCTCCCCACAGAGACCCAGTCACCGGTACAGTGCCCAGTTCTCCCCACAGAGGACCAGTCACCAGTACAACGCCTTGTTCTCCCCCTAGAGGCCCAGTCACCAGTACAGCGCCTTGTTCTCCCCACAGAGGCCCAGTCACCAGTACAGCGCCCAGTTCTCCCCACAGATGCCCAGTCACCAGTACAGCGCCCAGTTCTCCCCACAGAGGCCAAGTCACCAGTACAGAGCCCAGTTCTCCCCACTGAGGCCCAGTCACCAGTACAGCGCCCGGTTCTCCCCACAGAGGCCCAGTCACCAGTACAGCCCCTTGTTCTCCCCACAGAGGCCCAGTCACCAGTACAGCGCGCAGTTCTCTCCGCAGAGGCCCAGTTACCAGTACAGTGCCGAGTTCTCCCCACAGAGGCCCCGTCACCAGTACAGCGCTCAGTTCTCCCCACAGAGGTCCAGTCACCAGTACAGCGCCCAGTTCTCCCCACAGAGGCCCCGTCACCAGTACAGCGCCCAGTTCTCCCCACAGAGGCCCAGTCACCAGTACAGCGCGCCGTTCTCTCCGCAGAGGCCCAGTCACCAGTACAGAGCCCAGTTCTCCCCACTGAGGCCCAGTCACCGGCACAGCGCCCAGTTCTCCCCACAAAGGCCCAGTCACCAGTACAGAGCCCAGTTCTCCTCACTGAGGCCCAATCACCAGTACAGCGCCCGGTTCTCCCCACAGAGGCCCCGTCAGCAGTACAGCGCCCAGTTCTCCCCACTGAGGCCCAGTCACCAGTACAGCGCCCGGTTCTCCCCACAGAGGCCCCGTCACCAGTACAGCGCCCAGTTCTCCCCACAGAGGCCCCGTCACCAGTACAGCGCCCAGTTTTCCCCACTGAGGCCCAGTCACCAGTACAGCGCCCAGTTCTCCCCACAGAGACCCAGTCACTGGTACAGTGCCCAGTTCTCCCCACAGAGGACCAGTCACCAGTACAACGCCTTGTTCTCCCCCTAGAGGCCCAGTCACCAGTACAGCGCCTTGTTCTCCCCACAGAGGCCCAGTCACCAGTACAGCGCCCAGTTCTCCCCACAGATGCCCAGTCACCAGTACAGCGCCCAGTTCTCCCCACAGAGGCCAAGTCACCAGTACAGAGCCCAGTTCTCCCCACTGAGGCCCAGTCACCAGTACAGCGCCCGCTTCTCCCCACAGAGGCCCAGTCACCAGTACAGCGCCCAGTTCTCCCCACTGAGGCCTAGTCACCAGTGCAGCGCCCAGTTCTCCCCACAGAGGCCCGTCACCAGTACAGCACCCAGTTCTCCCCACTGAGGCCCAGTCACCAGTGCAGCGCCCAGTTCTCCCCACTGAGGCCCAGTCACCAGTACAGCGCCCAGTTCTCACCAGAGAGGCCCAGTCACCAGTACAGCACCCAGTTCTCCCCACTGAGGCCCAGTCACCAGTGCAGCGCCCAGTTCTCCCCACTGAGGCCCAGTCACCAGTACAGCGCCCAGTTCTCCCCACAGAGGCCCAGTCTCCAGTATAGCGCCCAGTTCACCCCACAGAGGCCCAGTCACCAGTACAGCGCCCAGTTCTCCCCACTGAGGCCCAGTCACCGGTACAGCGCCCAGTTCTCCCGACTGAGGCCCAGTCACCGGT
The DNA here is from genome assembly GCF_964263255.1 of Lissotriton vulgaris. NCBI lineage: Eukaryota > Metazoa > Chordata > Amphibia > Caudata > Salamandridae > Lissotriton > Lissotriton vulgaris. Next base: position 1,567,095,045 of record NC_141696.1, read on the forward strand.
ACAGCGCCCAGTTCTCCCCACTGAGGCCCAGTCACCGGTACAGCGCCCAGTTCTCACCACAGAGTCCCGGTCACCGGTACAGCGCCCAGTTCTCCCCACTGAGGCCCAGTCACCGGTACAGCGCCCAGTTCTCCCCACTGAGGCCCAGTCACCGGTACAGCGCCCAGTTCTCCCCACTGAGGCCCAGTCACCAGTACAGCGCCCAGTTCTCCCCACTGAGGCCCAGTCACCAGTACAGCGCCCAGTTCTCACCACAGAGGCCCAGTCACCAGTACAGCGCCCAGTTCTCCCCACTGAGGCCCAGTCACCAGTACAGCGCCCAGTTCTCACCACAGAGGCCCGGTCACCGGTACAGCGCCCAGTTCTCCCCACAGAGGCCCGGTCACCGATACAGCGCCTAGTTCTCCCTGCAATGAGACCACTGCAGAGAAACCTCACACAGAGGTGCTCTGGCTGGTTCCTGATATATAAATACCACATACATACACGGAATGTCGAAAGCATGCTTGCTCACAAATTATTACAATTAAATCTAATTTTATAGCATTTTGAAAGAATGCCCTGAACCGAAACAAGGGCTCAATTTTGCGGTGAATTGGGAGGGGGCCAAGTCAGAACTGGCTGGGTGGAGGCGCGCGGCGCCGGGGGCCATTATGCGGCCAGCACAATGTGGCAACGCAGTCATAACACCACCAAATCTTCATTGCACATTTTTTTTTTATTAATTTGTCCATATTATATTGACCTCCGGAGAATAGGTTTAACGAGTATTTTAAGGATTTATGGCGCAGGGCAAATAAATGAGGTGTTTGCAATCTGCCCCCGGGGTCGAGGTAATGACGTGTTCTGCTGTTTCCAGACGCTCTGTAGCGCCTCAGAAGTGCAGCGCGCGGATTGTTTGTCTAACACACTCGCTGGTCTTCTGGGGTGATTTTATCACTTCCTGTGACTGCCGTGAAATGTGGGTTATTTTTAACCCATTTGTTCGCGATTACTACTAGATACGACATACGTGAGCCCGCTTCATGTCTGCAGTTAATTCACCTGGCTTCAGCTGACAACATTTATTGACCCGCAGTAAAGCGCCTCCTTTTAGTGCAGCACCGCAGGGTGTTAAGGCGCTGCCGGAGTAAGTCTGTGTTTAGGAAGATTGTGTGTATTATTTCGTAAAACAGCATCTGTGTTGAGATAGATGGTCAGAATTATTTAGGGATAGTGTCTCTGTATTCAGGTAGTCAATACTATTTAATTACTGTGGCTCTTGTGTTTAGATAAAATGTCAGTCAGTATTATTTAGTGATTGTGCCTCTATGTTTAGATAGATTGTCAGTATTATTTAGTGAGTGTGCCTCAGTGTTTATTTAGTGAGTGTTACTCTGTGTTTAGATAGATTGTCAGTATTATTTAGTGATTGTGCCTCTGTGTTTATTTAGTGAGTGTGCCTCTGTGTTTAGATAGATTGTAAGTATTATTTAGTGAGGTGTCTCTGTGTTTATTTAGTGAGTGTGTCTTTGTGTTTAGATACATTGTCAGTATTATTTAGTGAGTGTGCCTCTGTGTTTAGATAGATTGTCAGTATTATTTAGTGAGTGTGCCTCTGTGTTTATTTAGTGAGTGTGCCTCTGTGTTTAGATAGATTGTCAGTATTATTTAGTGAGTGTGCCTCAGTGTTTATTTAGTGAGTGTGCCTCTGTGTTTAGATAGATTGTCAGTATTATTTAGTGAGGTGTCTCTGTGTTTATTTAGTGAGTGTGCCTCTGTGTTTAGATAGATTGTCAGTATTATTTAGTGAGTGTGCCTCTGTGTTTATTTAGTGAGTGTGCCTCTGTGTTTAGATAGATTGTCAGTATTATTTAGTGAGTGTGCCTCAGTGTTTATTTAGTGAGTGTTACTCTGTGTTTAGATAGATTGTCAGTATTATTTAGTGATTGTGCCTCTGTGTTTATTTAGTGAGTGTGCCTCTGTGTTTAGATAGATTGTCAGTATTATTTAGTGATTGTGTCTCTGTGTTTATTTAGTGAGTGTGCCTCTGTGTTTAGATAGATTGTAAGTATTATTTAGTGAGTGTGCCTCTGTGTTTAGATAGATTGTAAGTATTATTTAGTGAGTGTGCCTCTGTGTTTATTTAGTGAGTGTGCCTCTATGTTTAGATAGATTGTCAGTATTATTTAGTGATTGTGTCTCTGTGTTTATTTAGTGAGTGTGCCTCTGTGTTTAGATAGATTGTCAGTATTATTTAGTGAGTGTGCCTCTGTGTTTATTTAGTGAGTGTGCCTCTGTGTTTAGATAGATTGTAAGTATTATTTAGTGAGTGTGCCTCTGTGTTTAGATAGATTGTAAGTATTATTTAGTGAGTGTGCCTGTGTGTTTAGATAGAAGGTATGTTTAGTGTGTGTCTCTGTGTTTGGATAGATTGTAAGTATTATTTAGTGAGTGTGCCTCTGTGTCAAGATAGTCAGGATTATTTAGTGAGTTGCCTTTGTGTTGCAGAGATTGTGAGTATTATTTAGTGATTGTCTGAATTTTGATAGTTTGCAAGTTTGATATAGGGAGTATAAATATGTGTTTAGAAAGAGAGTGAGCACTTTTTTGCGAGTGTGTGTTTCTGTAAAGAGTATGTGTATTATTTAGGGAGTGTGCCCCTTTATTTAGAGAGAGTGTCAGTATTGTTTATTGAGGGAGTGTCTAAATCAATCGTTCAGGATTTATAAAGCACGGCTAATCACCCGACAGAATATCCAGGCGCTTCCAGGCCTCGAAGGCTTATTTGAACAGCCAGGTCTTGAGGGCCAGTTGGAATTCCAGAGGTGAGGTGATGGTCCAGAGGTGCCTTCGGAGGCGTCCAGGTCTTTACTGCAATGTGTGAGAAGGAGCGTCCTCCACTTCTGCTTCGGTAGATGCGGAGAGTATGGAAAGTTAGGTGGAGCATAGTCTTCCAGGCGGTGGTTAATGTAGGAGGGTCCTTGGTTAGTAGAGCCTTGTGTGCGTGGGTTAGCAGCTTGAATTGGCATTTCTTCTGTACGGGGAGCCAGTGGATTTCTCTGAGGTGGGATGTGATGTGGGTTCCTCTGGGAAGGTAAAGAAGGAGTCTGGCTACGGCTTCTGCATGGTCTGAAGTCTCTGTAGGATGCGTGCAGCGATTCCTACATAAAGGGCGTTGTCGTAGTGCAGTCGGCTGGTGATGTCGGCCTGTGTTACGGTGCGTCTCGTGTGTCGGGATAGCCACTTTAAGACCTTATGTAACATGCACAGAGTGAGGAAGAAGGCAAAGGTGACAGTGTTGATCTGTGATTTAATGGTGTGCTTGTTGCTAATGGTGATTCTGAGGTTTCCTGCGTAGTTTGAGGGAGTGGGTGTGGGATCTAGGTCCGATGGCCACCAGGAATTGTTCTATGTGTTGCTGCTGCTGCCAAAGATCAGTTCTTCCATCTTGTTTGTTTTCAGGCACAGGCAGTTGTTCTTCATCCAGTTGTGGAAGTTGGTTCTGATAATGGTGGGGTTGTCAGTGGGGGAGAGAATGGGGTTGGTGTCGTCTGCATAGGAAATGATTTTGAGACTGTAGGATCTGACGATGTTGGCCAATAATAGGACCATTGATGCATTGAAGAGCATGGAGCTGAGACTTGAGCCCTGGAAAACACCACTGGTGATCACCTTGGGGTCAAAGGTGAAAGGTGGGAGGTGGATTGTCTCCGTTCTTCCAGTGAGGATGGAGGCGATCTGTCTGAGCGTGTCCCCTTGGATGCCGATGTGGTGGAGTCTTTCGATCAGCGTATGGTGGGATATGGTGCTGAGGGATGCCGAGAAGTTGAGCAGGATCAGAGCTGCTGTTTCTCCTCAGTCAAGCAGGGTTCTGATGTCATCAGTGGTTGTGATGAGGCAAGTTTCAGTGCTGTGATTGCTGGAAAAGCTGGATTGGTAGGTGTCAAGTAGCTTGTTCTGCTCCAGGTATGTCATGAGTTGCTTCTTGATGATCTTTTCTTGTACCTTCGTTGGGAATAGGAGCAGGGAGATTAGCCATTGTTTTTGAGCTCGCCGGGATTGGCAGGGTGGTTTTTGAGTAGTGGTCTGACTTCGGCGTGCTTCCAGGCATCAGGCAAGGTTGCAGTGGCGATAGAGGTGCTGAGGAGGGTGGTGAGTTCCTGACTGATCCTTGGGTTTCTGAAGTTGAAGATGTGGTGGGGCCATAGATCATTGGGAGCTATAGAGTGGATGGATTTCATGATGGAGGTTGTGTCCTGGGTGGAGAGGAGGTTCCAGGTGGTCAGTCTGTGGTACGTGTCAGTTGCAGTGATGGCGAATCTGTTGAGGAAGTCGGTAGATGTGGTTTGGGGTTTGAAGGTTTTGTATATGGCAAAATCTTGTCATGGAAGAAGTCGGCCAGCACAAATCGCACAACTCCTGTGAGGGTGTGATGTTGTTTTCGCTCGCAGCTGGGTTGAAGATTTCCTTAACCATGTTGAAAACTTTTTTAGTGTTGTTGGTACTGGCTTTGATGTGTGCAGCTAAGGCTATCCTCAGTTGGCGGTGGTAGAGGTTGAGGGAGGTCTTGAAGGCTGCCCTGTTGGAGGTGTCTTTGCTGGCTCCTCCCCAACTGTTTGCTGTTTTGTTTCACTGTTCTAAGTTCTTGTATATACAGATGGCCTTTTTGGAGGATTTCTCTGAAAGTTGCTCTTGATGGGGACTATGTTGTCAGTACAATTGGGGATCTAGACTTTGAAGCTCTTCACTCTGGGTTAGAGGTATTGAGAGCGTCCGTTCAGCTGGTCTCTGAGATTTTATTTCACTTCGGGTGAGGGGTGCTGGTTTTCTTGGTGGTGGTGGTGTGGGGCTGGAGATGCAGAAGTGTACAATGGAGTGATTGGTCCATGTGAGTTCTGTGACGGGGCTGTATTTGACATGGTTCCCAGGGGTAAAAACGGGGTCCGGCATGTGTCCTGTGGTGTGTGTAAGGTTGTGGACAATCTGGGTCAATCTGAGGCTGCTTATACTGTCGAAAAGGTGTGGGGTGTTGTTATAATTGGGGTAGTCAATGTGGAAATTTAGTTTGCAGAGGAAGAATTAGTCCTTGGAGTCTAAGGCTAGGGGTTCAATTAAGTGTGCGATAGTGTTGCAGAAGCTGTAGTGTGGGTCTGGAGAGTCGGTATGCGAGGGTGCCTCTGATGGTTGTCTTGTCATTCAGGTGGAGTTTAAAGTTGAGATGTTCCATAGGGGTGGTGGTATTGTCGGTGGTGGACTGTGTGGTCTCTTTGTGGATGATGGCTGTTCCTCCTCCAGGCTTGTTGGAGTAGTCCTGGTGAATGATTTTATATCCGTCGAGGATCACATATATGCCTGGGGTGGATGTGGTGTTGAGCCAGTTCCCAGGGAGGAAGCCGATATTGGTTGAGAAGGTTGTGATGAGGTTTCTTAATTCGGTGGAGTGCTTATATAGTGAGCTTGAGTTGAGAAAGGAGCATGCGAGTTGGCGTTTTTGTTCAGGTGGTGTCTGTGGTGTGTTCGGGTGGGGCTAGTTGGTGGATTGTTGTATGTGCAGTGGCAAGTGCAGTGGCAGTGGGTGCAGGTGAAAGGTCCTACCATGGAGCATGGGTCGGCACGGTGGCAGTGTTTGTTGCTGCATCTAGGGTCGAGGGGGTAGAGCTCAGCGATGGTGTATCTTCAAGGGGTGGGAGGGAGGGAAGGGTGGGGGGGGGGGGGGCGGGAGTCCCAGAGGTTGTAAAGCTGGGCACATTTCAGGCATGGACGGGCGGGCTGTGTGTGCGGCTCTTAGTGTCTGTGTTTAGATAGATTGTGTGCATTTTTTAGTGAGTGTGCATGTGTTTAGATAGACTCTCTGTGCTATTTAGTGAGTACTTACCTGTGTTTAGTAAGCTTGTGAGTGCTATTTAGCAAGTGTACATGTGGGTTTGAAAGATCTCAATGAGAGCAATGGAGTCTGTACAGAAAGTATTCAAAAACAGTACAGGGCACCTGTGCTATTAGGGGACAGTGATGTGAGGCTTCCGCACCCCATCAGGCTCAGCAAATAGTGCTAGAGGCTGCTGGAGTACGCATGGGTGTGGGAGTGGCATGAGCGTGTTAAACGTGTCTTCCCTTCTGAATGGGCCATGTTTTGGAGTGGAGGCAGAGTTCCTTTCCGTGTGGTCTGGGTGCCATGATGTGCTCTGTGGCTGGCATGATGTGACGCAACATGAGGAGATGATTGTGAGAAGTTGGCCTGATATGTGGTGTTTCCAATTCTGGAACCACCTTGTATCAGTCCAAACAATCCCTTATGGTGTCTGGTTGTATGTCAACCTTGTTAGACAAGCTATCCTAGGGGTAGCATGGACTAAGCAGCCTTAAAGGCTTAACTTAAGAGGTCGTGCTGTTTTACCACATACAATCCTGAAATACCAAATGAAAGGACACCACACAAGTATATATTATAAAAATATATGTGTTCATTTCTAAATTAATCCCCAGTACTCTTTATGAGCAAAGGGGCACAAGCGTTAAATCAAAAGCACAGTATAACATACAAAGTTGCACAATTATGGATGAGGGCGGGTGGCCACTCAAACCATATATTAAAAAAGTGGTATAAGAGATACCAATCGAACAGTGGTTAGGCCTAGGGCCTAGGGAATCGCTGGGAGCAGTCGGGACAAGCAATGCTGAAATCGGGAAAAGCCCGCGGGATTCGGGTGCAGCACGTAAAGTGTGGCTTGCACCAATGCAATGTCAATGGTGCGTAAAAGTTACACAAATAGAGTTTAAGGATACTTCCGCTGAACCTAGAGGAACAAAACTTAAGACACAGACCCTAGAGGTGTGTACCAGTGTGGGAACACCGGCGTTGCAATGTTACCTCACCCTAAGGAAGCGGGTGCACAGGGTCGAAGTGGCGTCGGGTTTTGACACGCAGGCTCTTGGTGCTTGGAGCTGAAGATGCTGCAGGCGATGGGAAGCAGAAGTGTCCGGTGTGATCCAAGGGTGGATCGAAATTGAGAAGTATCTGAAAGCAGAGGGGACAGAGTCTGGGTCACTCAGCAGTGACCAGGGTGGAACCAGAACGGAACCAGGCAATGTCGGGCGCAATCAGATGGTTGTCGAGGAGATTCTCTCCGCTGTCACGTGGGATCTGGGGCATCTGCGACGTCCAGGAGCAGGTCACAATCTGTCCCACGCAGGCTCTCGCCGTCAGCGCCGTCGGCTTCAAGATTGGAGCAAACAACACTTGGCAAAAGCAATCCACGCGGAACTGGGAGATTGCTTCTCACTCGACCAGGAGGGTCAGAGCGGGGGCTCCTTTTCACAGGAGCTGGTGCAAATCTGGAGCAACCAGAAAAGCAAGTCGGTTTAAGGTTTTCATCCGTGCGGGGCCACAAGCCAGCTGGCAAGTGATCGGGCCAACGCGTCGAGCCAACACAAGCAGAAGGGCCCCACGCAGCACTCGTCGAGTGTGAAGGGGTGAGCTTCGGTGCAAGAGTAGCTCAGGGTTGGGGCTTCTCAAACCCCGGTGTATAGCTTCGACGGCCACTTGTGGGCTGCACGGTCAGCGTCTCGTGGCCTTTTCAAGATGGCGTGCCCCACGCTTCCGGTCACCTCCACGGGTCTCAGCTCTGCAGGGACTGTGGATCGGGCTGGAGGAAGACAGGCAAGCTTAATCTCGTCGGTCTCTGTTGCTCGAGTTCCGGCGGGAACAGCAACAAAGCAAGGGTCGAGGTGCTGGATGGTGCCTGTTTGCACAGGGTGGTCACTCCTTGACCACAAGGGAGATTCTTCAGTCTTCTACGTTGAGTAGGATGTCGAAGGGTCCAGAGTTTTGTTTCTTATGTTTCATCAGGATAATCTGAGTGCGTTGGCACTGCTCCCACTCTTATTCGAATCTGGTGGGCTGGATTACCTGCTAGGTCCCCTCCTATGGGTGGGACCCAGGAAGGGGGTGGATACACCCCTTTCCTTTGATCCAGGCCGCGCTGGGACTGGGGCTGGTGTGCCCCAGAACCGGTTTGGCCGGATTATGCAAGGGGCAGCCTTGTGCTCCCCAGGCGGTGTCTGGTTTCTTTGAAACCTCCCTGCTACAATCCACTATCTCCTGTCTGGGGTGGTGTAACACCGCCCTGCAACAGGAAACCCTTTGTCCAGGCCACCATCTGCTGAGTTTCGGTCAGCAGCAGGAGGCCAGACCCGTGTCTGTGGCAGAGACATCCATTTTGTGGATCTGAGGCGCTTTTAAAATAAACCGCGTTTCAGCAAAGTAACATGTCTTCTCCCTCTAGAAGGGTGGAATGCTACCCCTGTCACCAGAACTGGCGAGGGGGTAGTATTCCAATTCGTATGACACCTTACACAACATGTTTTGATAAAGCCAAACCAAAGTTGCTATATAACCGTGAGGATTATAAGGCACTTAATAGTATATGGTATGGCATTATCCCGGAACAGTTTAGGGAGTTGTTCCCGACAGCTGCAGACAGGCTCAGCTCATGCCAGAGCTCCATCTCACATTAAACCACGCACTCTGCCTCCAGGATTGATAAGGCCTGCCATAGGAGTGGCTCACAGGTTTATATGTGTTCAGATAGGTTTAGATATAGGCATACTATATCTAAGCAAGGGGTGATTACACCACCTTGCCCCAGCTGAGTGACCAGCCAGTTGTGTCAATTTTGGATAGCTAGCCAGGGGTGGCAAAAGATATGCTGCAGCCCCTGGTAGGCCTTGGATGCACCTGTGCCCTGGGCACCTATAGTGCTCTGTACAGGGGCTGATAAGGTGACCCAAGCCATTTTAGTTCTGCACCTAGGGTACATGGAATCCATTTTACAGAGAGAGCAGATAGCCTGGGGCCCTGATTAGCAGGGAACCAGGCCAACTAAGTCGAAAACCAGCTAAACACAGGCAAAAAAATCTGGGGTAACCATAGTCAGGTAGCCACCTTCCTACAATGATGGACGGAGTGCTGAAACTTTTCAGACACTCACCCCCAGTCAGAGATCTGAGTTTAATCCATCATCATTCTTTAGCTCACTCCACCACTCCAGTTCAGACATGGCCATATGCAAATCAGTTTGACCCTGTGGCTCATGGGAATAGTCCAGCCCGAACTGCCAAGCCATGTCTTCCATGGACCAGAAACAAGCATCCTGGGACCGGTTTCTGGCATTTCAGCCGTCATCAGCCAGGATAGCTTGAATCCAGTGGCAAAGTGAACAAGGGGCCCACATCAGGGCATACCCTTCCCACTTAGGGCGAACAAAGCAAACACAAGGTGATGATGGACGGAGCGCTGAAACTTTTCAAACACTCACTCCCAGTCACAGATCTGGGTTGAATCCATCATCATTCTTTAGCCAACTTCGCCATCCCAGTTCAAATATAGCAATATGCAAATCAGTCTGACCCTGTGCCTCATGGAAACAGTCCAGCCTGAACTGCCAAGACATGTCTTCTCTGGACCGGAAATAAGCATCCTGGGATCGGTTTCTGGGTAACACCCCTCAACAGCCAGGCTAGCTTGAATCCAGTGGCAAAGTGAGCCAGGGACCTACGTCTGGGCATACCCTGCCACACTTAGGGTAAACAAAGCAAACAAAAGGAGAGGATGGACGGAGCTCTGAAACATTTCAGACACTCACCCCCAGTCACAGATCTGGGTTGAATCCAGTGCCATTTCTGCTCTCAGTGACTCAACACTTGTCAACAACAGTAGGGGAACTGTTGCCCAGAGATCCTGCCTACTTGGCCCTCTGGAGTGAGAAGAGCTGAGAGGGAAGATACCAGCTTCCATGGATTACACTGGTAGATCAAATCACCTATAGCATGGGACAAACCAACTAAGAAGGATTTCTTATCTACATTTGAAGAAGGATTAGTGTACCAGTGTAGTAGACTAGACACTAGCCCATCCTAGGGCCCTAGTACTTGCAGCCCCCACCCACCCAGGAGGTCACTCTATTCCCACTTTAAAGACATGCTGCTTATCACAGAGGGCACTGCAGAGGTACTGAGAGAGGAGGTGGATTGAAGGAATGTACCAGCAGCTCTTGGCTCCACCGAAGGCAGTGAGGGGTGAGCCTGGACTAGAGATGCTGCTGAGAGCAGGCCGGGATGACCCAAGGAAGCACGAGGAATGGTTACAAGCAGAGCCCCAGCAGCTGACAAGGGGATGGAAGGTGGTAGATGAGGCAGAAGCGTGGAGAACCCTTCCGGGTGGCAAAGGGACAGGCAGGGCAGTCCCACTCCCCCAGTAGAGCGCAGAAGCCTTGTAGATTGTGTCATAAAGTGCTGACAGCACGCTATGGAATGGGGAACCAGGGGTCTCCTGCTTTGGGGGTGCATGGGTGCAAGGAGGAATGTGCCACCCCTAGAGTCTGTCATGGCGGGCACCCCTCACAAGATCAGGGCTGCTTCACATGATGGGGCCTTACTAGACCTTACAAATGACGCAGCCGCAGCTCCTCCCAGCGCTTCGTTAACATAGCACATACCTGTCGTGAGCCACCCGGCCGCTACGATACTTTGTTACCACTGCACCCTGAGGGTGGGCTCGGCCCAAAGGTTATAAATAAAGGTGCCTATGCCGCTCAGGGCTAGTGTACGCTGGACCCACCTAAAGTGTGGTGCTGCCGGGCCTGCCACCAGACTGGGCCCTGGGTTTTGACCCCCTACAATAACATGTGTATTTATAAAGCACATGCTTACGCATAAGGGTTTCTTGGCGCTGAATAACAGTTGCTTTTTGTTACCCAACTCAATGGTATGCATTTTATCAACCTCTGAAGGATGAAAGGCTGAATGGACCAACTAGAATTTCAACCTGCGACCATGAGGTCAAACAGTGGACACAAGAGTCTACTAAGCCACCAGACCCAGCAGGTCCACCAGAAGGAAAAGGCAGAGAAACCCTGTAGCTGGTTCCTCATCTACATTCCTCTCCGGAGGACCTTTCCTCAGAAAAGGCTCTTTCAGAGGAATCTGTTTCCTATTTCTCCTTCTCTCCCTTGCTGCCCATGTTAGTTTAGGTCAGACGGCAATTGATTTACCAAACCCTGGCGTAATGTGTCACAGTAGTGTTGCAAGTGTTTAAATGTGTTGTGGTGATGACTTCTCCCACCATATGTCACTTCATATAAGTGCATAACCTGGCCTTGCACCCGCACCATGCCCCACTGAGCATCGCGTGTGACAGGCACCCTCGCAAGACCTTCCACCACTCTTGAAAATAGCTTTGTTGACGGCGGTAGGTGTGTCTGAAGTTCAGCACGTCTTCGGCATTTCTGTTATCCTTTGTGCTGCATGGTATTTTCTATGTTGGCCGAGGGCTTCAATTCAGTCAATCTGTGACCACTGATTGATTCGAAATGTTAGTCCTACTTCTATGTTTGTGATTTTTCCTGGTTTCGGTTTCAAAATGTAGTCACACTAAATGTAGCCCTCAGCCTTTTTAACACAGATGTATGTATGCCTGCATGTATATGGTATTTCTATTCCGTGAACCGAGCCATAGGGCATCGGAGCACTGTACATGGTCAGAGAAGCGTAAAGTCAACTTGTAACAGGAAAGCAAGCTCGGCTGCGGATAGTTAATCAAATGTGATGTAGTATTCTTTAAAGAGGGGAGTCTTCAACTCTTTCCTGATTTCAGATTTGTAACGACCTTTGAGGAGCTCAGTCTGGCACAAACAGGAGGCCATTTTGTTGATTTGGTCTAGACTGAGTCGCGAGACGTGTACTCCTGCACCGACGTTTCCCCCTAGAATTCTCTCTGGTCCTGTCCAGGACGTCATTTCTACCATTCGTGCTCCCAGGGTGGCCAGACCATGCTTCCCTTGGCGTGTGCCGCTAAGAATGCGGCAGAAGGCACGCCTGCCTGGCAGAAACGTGCCTCTGTCCTTCTGGAAGCTTCCGCCGGGGCCTTCCAGCCACGCCCTGGTCCCATGGAAGCCGGGTTTGGCAGGCCGCGGGAATGCAGGCCGGGGAGCCCTGCGGCGGCTTAGTACTCGTGACTGAGCAGCATTTCTCAGGGTTTGCTGCTTCGCAGGCCCATAAACACCCATGCCGCGGGGTCGCTGCGCACATTAGCAGATGCGCAGACTTGGCAGCTGTGCAAGAGGTAATGGACGGACTACGCGCAGTGTCCGCGCCACCCCAGGCCTGCACTAAAGGCAATTACACAGTCTGACAAATATGTACATCAACCCTGCCAACAAATGCAAAACTGGGAGCAGAGCTCATTACACAGGGGTGCGAGTGCATGTGTAACGGACTCTGCAAAAATAAACTTTACGCTGAGTCATCGCTTTAAAGCTCGCGAGGGGCACGCGGTGCCCAAGAAATCACCAACAAATACATATTGACGAGCTTCAGAACTCAAAGCGATCACGTCAAGCTCTGGACCGACCCAGAAGGAATCCTCTGTCCTCCTCCTCCTTTTTTTAAGTTTTAAAGTTAAAGTTTATTAACATTTGATATACAACATTCAATGAAAGCACAATCAAATAAAACATTGTGGTGTGAAGGCAGGCATTAAAATAACCGCAGCTGGGAAGGGAGGAAAAAGGGGGAAATGACATATCCCATGAATAATAAGTCCCCTGTTCTCCTTCTGGACTGCCGATGGGCGGCCTGCGCTGATTGGTCACTGAGCTCAGCTGTCAGGTGCATGATGATTGGCCAGGATTAGATCAATTGACCCTAACAGACCTCATGACGCTCATTATGCACCTGGATCTCACAAGAAAGCCCAGAGCTGGACGTTGGCCGTGGTGACGTCACCACCCTCACACTGAATAATCAACCAATGGCAGTGCTCGTTTGAAAGCACATCTCGCGATACTTTGAATCGGCGCCTTGGCCTCACGTGGCTTTCTTTGTTTCTCTGCAGGTTCCTGCGGCCTTCATCCCCCGCGCCTCCTGTGGGGCCTCACAGAGGCAGGCACAGGATGCACAGCCTGGGGAATTATTGAATTAAAGGCCCGGTTGCTCCTTCGAGTGAGACTGGGTGTCTCATATCTCTGCAGAGATGACGTCATACAGAGACTGGGAGACGCCGAGCTGCGCAAGATCACACAGCGCCGACCGCAGCTGGTCTCAAGCGTGCTTTCCTTCATTTGCAGTGATTTATTCACACAGGTGGTGTCTTAAATGGGCCGGTGCTGTCAGGCACTGAGAGTCTGCACTTCCTTTATTTCAGGAGGGGAGTTGAACCGTTTCTCAGCAGAGGTAAGATAAATTAAGCTTAATGGGAGAGTACCTGCACTTCTGAATAGCAGTACTCAGGTACCCCTAGGCCAGGGGCTCTGGACATTGCACACACCCTGATGGCCGAACATGGCTGAAAGGATCAATAAAGGGAGCGCGGCTGCTCAGGCCTCACCCCAGACCGTGTCTATCCCATGTCTAGTGCCTCACTGCTGGAGCTCTGGGCATCGAGGCCCACGACTGCTGCCGCCATTACTGTGGCGATGAGGACAGGATGCGAGGGGGAGCCTGTCTAATTCTTATAAGTGAGAGATTAACTGGCCACACCTCCCTCACCGGCCCACTGAGCCACCCCACTCGCTGGTGGCTCAGCTGGAGAATGAATACTGGAGGGACCTGCACTACCTCAGGCAAACCTGGGAGTGGAGGCCTCCACCACCCCGCATGGCAGGAGGAAGCCCACTTGAAGAAATAAGGAGCAGCGCCGCTTTGACTCTCAGCTGCTGTGGGGAAGTGCGAGATGTCGGCTTGGAATGGACGTGTGTCCGTGTGTGGGGAGAAGAGGCCACCGCACCAGATTTCACCAAGGCAGAGATGGTGAGTGCTTGGAAAAAACTGAGAAAAAAGAAAATAAACACTCAAAAACTGAAAAGCCAACAGAAACAAATGGAAAAAGAGTAATATGAAGAAGTTTTGTAAATTGTGTTATGCACAGGAGCACCATCCTGTGATGGGAAACATCGTTTACAACGCACGTGTTACACGTGTTACAACACATTTTTTACTTTGCAAAATCCATTACAACGCATGTCATTACATCGCATAATCCATTACAACACATTTCCCAAAGTAACACCCTAGCAGAGTCAGAAAAGTAATTACGTTGTAATGGATTATGCGTTGTAATGACATGCTTTAACGACATGCGTTGTAATGGATTTTGCGATGTAAAAATGCGTTGTAATGAGACGCGTTGTAACTCGTGTGTTGTAAAGTGTCATATTCTCCTGTGACACCTACTAGCACTGAACCACTTCAGCGGAGACCCAATAGCCCCCTGGGGAGCATAGGCAAGTCCTCCAAGGCAAAAAAGCACCAACCCGCAGCCACCGCTGCTTATCCAACACCCAACCATGGCAGCATTACCTACACAGGTCATCGAGGAATGAGGACAAAATGTCAGTGACATCTGGGCATGGCTGACGAGCAGCAAGGGCTACCAGCCATTCATCCAACAGTGCCAAATTGATTGCTGGGGAAACAACAGGACACACCACCAGTGTGGGGCCCCATGCTGGTAGGCTGAGTGCGAGGCCCTGGGCAGCTGCCCGCTCTGCCCATGTCTAGCGCCAGCCCTGTGTGTAACAGGGTGCATGTTACATGTTGATGTGCCAGGTTGATACTGACCTTTACAGACCTGATGCAGTAAGGGCTTTAAGTGGGCCGGGTCCCTCCGGGTCTCAGATCCAGTGGTAATTAAAACAGTCATTGAAAACGGGTGGTTATCACTACCTGTATTAATGTCCTTAACTTTACTGCCAAAAACTGATCGATTTCTGAAGAATTAATGTAAAAAAAGCTTAAGGTAATCCATGTCAGCCAGTTAGTTCCTGTTTCTGTTTTACATGTTCGCTTCATCTTGCAGTCCCTGAGAGTGGGGGCTGGTTCCAGGGTGATGTGCTTCTGTTTTTTTCATATTACCCTTGTTTTGTGCACACTTTGAACTGAGCCGCCCTCACGTGTGCACAAGAGGCCACAATCGAGAGAGGGGAACAAGCAAGAAGTTTGAAAGCCCCCTTAGAACTCCACACACAGCCGCACTTACTACAGCTGCACCGAGTTGCATGACCTGGGCATGAGGGTAACCCTGGCACCAAATGGAAACTGTCCCAAACAACTGGCAAGCGGAATACTGTGTGGTGTTTCCACTCATGCTGCATAATTATGTAAATGTAGTGTATTTTGTAAAGCGCACAGCTGCCCCAGCAACGGGGCGTCCCGGCGCTGTATAACGCTGTGGAACCCTTCCTGGCTCTCCCTGTGAGATGCCCCTCCTGGGCACCCCAAGGTGAAGCCAGGCACCCCAGTGTTGTTGGGGCTGTTGTGGAGATTAAGCAAGCTATTGCCCAGAGTCACAGAGTGGGACCCAGGATTAAAGTAGGCGCCGAGGCAAGAATTATCGAGTCCGCTGACCCTGGTCCACGACCCTGCCGCGACGGGACTTGAACCCTGGTCCCGGGCCTGATCTCTGCTACAGAGTCTGCAGCTCTAACCAGTGAGCCACACTTCTCCACATGTCCAATGTCTCCAATTCTGCATTACACAGGTTAGTTACCTTGAGGAGCAGTGGGATTTTGGTTCCACTGGACATTTGTCCTGCAGGGGGTGCCTTGAAGTCAAAGGTAACAAAACACACTTCGCAAGGTAGGACTGGCAGGACCGGGCATCAGCCGTTTCCCAGGAGGATGGTTTCTTAGTGGGAGCTGTTTTTTTTTTTTAGCAGTGCAACAGTTTTAAAAGGAGTGCAAAGTTCCTTGTATAGTCAGCAGTTTTAAGGCAAAAATGAAAGTCTTTAACTCTGGTGATTAATGCACCTGCTGAAGAGATATGGGAGTTTTGTCTAGTGGCATTTTCACGTATCTCAGGTAGCCCAGGGGGTTAATATGCCTGCTGCAAAGAACGTAATGTAGCACAGCGAGCGATGAACTGCCATCAAAGAGCTACATGCACAGGTTAGAAAGTTATGTTTTTTTCTAGTCTTTATTATCATGATGTTGCTAAAAAAGGTTTGTGTAGGTAAAAATAAATTCTTATTCTTAAAGTCAACCCTGACTGCTGTGTTCATTTCTGAATCCTGAGTTTGTGCTTCTCTAGACGAACCACCCTTACAAAATGCCTCCAGCACGGGTGACACGTGAATCCTGCACCTTGTAGCCCCTTTGCCTTATGTAACATTTTCTATACATTGATTTACACACATACGGTTCATTGTCTCTGTATGTGTGTGTGATGTGACAGCCTGCAACACCCCCACACTGGCAATGGAGGCGCTTAGAAACAAATGGAACATGTAATAGAGGAGCTATACAGAGACCAGGGGCACTGTTGGAGGGTGATAGTGAGGGAATCCGAGAGGAGGCCATGAGGGGGAAGAGCTATGGAGAGATGAGGGGCACTGTTGAAGGGTGATAGTGAGGGAATCCAAGGAGTAAGTCAAGAGGGGGGCTGTGGAGAGGTGGGGGGGCACTGGTCGAGGGTGCAGTGAATGCATCATTGAGGGGCAGCAAAAAAGATGTGCACTATAAGGTCATCATTTAATATGCCATAAAAGCTAATAAAATCAAATATATAATGGCAAATGTGTTGCAGAATGCACAATTTTTCCCAAAATGTTCTTGGTGAATAATCCCCTAAAGACCCCCTTTGTAGTGGTCAGGCTCGGTCACTGCACTCGCTGTGCACCCTACGCAGGCCGGTTTGACAACATTTACCAGGACTGGTTTGCAGTCCCAGCCCGCTCCTGGCACTGCTTGTTCACCTTTGCGCCATGGTGCCACTCGGTACAGTGCTGAGCGTTGCACAATCACTGCAGTTTCAGCATGATTGACAGCATCACCGACCTGCAACATTTGGACCCTGTGACTCTGCTCAGTGTGATCCTGCTCACACCACCCTATAGTTTTTCACAATGAGCCGCACCACGTGGCTTTTAGTGACACTGGACGAGGCTTGTGCTGACGTCTTTGCCGTCGTAGTTGAGGTGCTGTGACGTGTTGTGGCCTGTCTGAACCAGTAGGTGTTCAGGGGATTTCTCGGTTGCTGCCACGTGGGGGACACAGAAGCGGTTTAACATGGCGGCAGGGCGGGCTGAGGTTCTGATGCCGGCTCCGGCTTTCCGATCACCTCCCGCTTGGGAAGTGGCATCTTAAAGGTGCTCCCCACCCATTGAGATACAGAATCAGCATGTGAGAGTTTTACACAGGATTAGATCTTATATCCAGGCATACAGGGCAACATTTTAGAGAGGAAAGTGGGAGAATAAAACAACAATTATCAGGAGAATTTATTTTTCCCATTGACTTCTATTGAGGGCGAGGCCTTTATAAGGTCTATTGCCATGTATGGGACTTGCAGGTGTGCTGTGGCAGGGTCGGATATAAAACATGCAAAAATACAGAGAATTGCAGAGAAAGCCCTATAGCAGGCAGAGAGAGTGTGACAACAGTCTTGTGTACTGGCCTGTGGGAGCAGGTTGCTGGCAGTGTATACTCCGAGTCACACAAGACCAGTCCCTGTCGGCAGACGCCCATTGAAGAATCTGGTATCTGAATGCAGGAATCTGGAGGCGGGAGAGTCGGCTTGAAATCGGTAGTCTCTCTGAATCGGGAAGGTTGGCGTGTATGTACAGGCCAGCCTTGGACAGAGCCATCTCACCCCCAAAATCTGTACCAAGCTGAGAAACTAGTTTACTTCAGCGGTAACAGCAGAATGAAGCGACAGAGTTCTGTAAAGTGCTCTTCGGAACCTATAGGAAAAGACACAGGAGTACGCCTCTGGGGGGGTAACACTATACATCCCCAAGCGTTCCACGGTTGCTGCTCCCATACATGACATGTATGTGCTCCTGCCATGTTCATTCTCCCTTCCTTACCACTGTGGGGGAGCCAGGTTTAGTTGTTCTCCTGTGAGCACCACATATCTCAGCCATTACAAACCCTGATGTGAAATAGATGCACAATCCATATGGACAAGTAATAAAGAGGGAAGGAGGCTGTCGCGTTCAAGATACTGCACTATAAATTGAACTGCAGCGGGGACCTTCTCCGCGGGCTGTGATGTACGGCAGCAGCATGGTGCCCCGGTGGCGTAGAGACGGCCTGCCTGGTGGAGGACATGGCCTCCCAGAACCTGTCAGCAAGCCTTAAGGAACTTGTAACTCTTCTGCTGGCTTGACTGGGCCAGGATATGATGGCTGCAGGAGGACGTCTGAAGCACGTGCAATCCATCGCCGTGGCTCCTTGACTACTCCCAATGGGGTATCTGGTAACGTTGCCTGCTACCGCAAGCATGCTGGCCACACGCACCTGGGACGAACTCCAAGCGAAAGACCAGGACGGCTGCTGCTCAAAGCGAGCAAGATTTAAAGCTACACCTGCGCTAAGGGAGCGCCGCGCCAAGTGAGCCCAGTGTACTTTATGGCTATTAAATTGAATATGGCCTTGTAACGGCTCGTCGAGGCTGTAAACATAGTGAAGACGGTTTAACTGCAAAACATATCTCCAAACATACAGAAGCTATTTAACTGTCAGTCCCTTGCCACAGCACAACTGTTATTTGCCATTGTAGTTTTTGGGCATGTTGACGCTGGCCACGAGTAAAACAACATGTATCCCGATCACTACTAGGAGTAGTGAGTTGTGAGATGCTAAGGAAGTGAATGAGATGACGAGGCTTACGAAGAGAGAGGCCACGGTAGTCTACACATCAGAGACTTTGAAGGAGTGATGAATGAGACACCACATGGAAGTCCATGAGATGACAAGGCTTACAAGGAGAGAGGCCATTGTAGTCTACGCAAGGGAGCCACCATGGAAGTCCATCAGATGACGGGGCTTACGAGGAAGGAGACCGTGGTAGTCTACGCAACCGAAACAGTATATGAGTGATGAATGAGATACCATGGAAATTGAGGAGATGCCGGGGCTTATGGGGATAGTGGCCATGGTAGTCTACATAACGGAGACAGTGTATGAGTGATGAATCAGACACCATGGAAGTCCATGAGATGACAAGGCTTACGAGGAATGAGACCATGGTCGTCTGCATTACGGAGAAAGTATATGGGTGATAAATGATACACAATGGAGTCCATGAGGCTGTTTAAGTTTGTGATTAGTGAGGGTTCATTATTGTGAATGAGACTATTGACGTTGGCAAGCAGTGGGACACCATGAAGGCCTGTGAGGTTACTCGAACGTTTGATGGGTGAGATACCCTTGAAGTCTATGAGACAGCTGAGTGAGACAATGTGGGAGTTTAGGAGGCTACTGATGTTTCTGAAGACTTAGACATTGTTGAACTCTGAGATTATTGAGGCCATGGATTCATCACAACTGAGACGCCACTGAAGTGTACGACGGTTGAGGCTGGCAATGAGGGTGCTGTCTTGGAAATCTGTGGGACTATCAAAGCCAGTGATATCTGAGAAGTGAAAGAAGTCTATGACACTGCTAAAGACGGGGAGGGGATATACAACTCTATGTATGACTCTACTAAGGCTGGCGAAGTGGTAGAATCCGTAGAAGTCTATGACACTTCTAAGGCTGGGGATATGTGAGAAGACATAGAAGTCTAAGGGGCTCATTACGATGACAGACAGAAGCCCATCCGCACTGGTGGTGGAAAAACGTTAATTCCTCAGTCTGGATGCGGTCATAGCGACCACCAAATTACAGTGGTCCAACAGAGGCCATTTTCTGTCCACTGCGGTCTTTCAGACTTCGCACCTTTTTTCGCGTACGCAAGTGTGGTGGATGGAGCCAACAGAGCAAGACCGGTGTGCGGAAACATGTTCCGTCCGCCAACCAGATTACAATGTTGCAAATAGCCCTTCCCACCTCCGCGTAAAAAGCACCATGTTGCGGATGGTGGAAACACAACAACGGAGAGGAAGAGCTGATACAGAACCCATCTAAACTACCAAAGCCACCATGGATACTGCCCTACAGGCCTTCCCGCTGATCTACTTGCTGCTCCTCCTGCAGACAAGACGTCACTGCGCCCAACAGTAAAGGTACGAACCAAACATCTCCACGCATGCAACCTCTGAAAAACTACAAATCCAAGGAAGCGTGGCAGCACCACTATAAATGTGGCAACCTGTAAATGCAAAGTGCGAGGCCCACCCAATCCCCATGAGTAATCCTCGGTGCCCCAGAAGGCATTTTGGGCCAATGACGAGCCCCACAGTTGCAGAGCGTTCACATTGAAATATCAGAAAATGTACACCGAAGGCTCCCATTGGCTGATGGCTAATTCACATAGTGGTTGCCACACCGCGGCAGCCTGGAAGCTGCGACTGCAACCCTGCATCATTCAACTGGGGCCAATGTGAGTCATTGCTGCGGAAGCCAAGTACCGCGCATGTGAACACATTTAGCATTTGCATTGGCGCCATGCGAATTACATCACACATCACAACTCATTTGCCTAAAGTGATTGGTGCACCCCATGTGTAATGTTGTGGGGCATGAGGGCCCCATGCATAGGAAGTAACTACACAGACACCGTACATGTATAGGAGAACTGGCCCAGGGCATGTGCGTCCGGCCCCATTTGTTGGTAGGGTCACATGTCTAGTGACGCCTGTGCTGGGTGGCTGTGGGGTGGGGGATAAGCCATCCCTCTGGGAGTGTCTGGTACATTAGAACAACTGGAACAGTGACCAGCTGGTATGAGAGAGTGTGACCTTGGAGTCAAGTCTTCACACACATGGTATGTCCAAGAAAAAAAGAGTGAAATTACATACATTGTCATGCCTCGTGGCCAGCATGGACTGAAATGAGGGAAGGAGTCAAAAAGAACAAAGGTGTCTCGCACGGTACCAATGTTGTGTAATGAAACATCCAACCTGGGAACATCGCTTGTATATCCTTTGACATCGGACTGGCATCTCTTGGCCAGGACTTCATCTTGTGAAGGACCAGTGATGTAGGCAGACAATTAGAGGTGTCCATTGTCTGCAAATCAGACATACTTGTAAACCCTAGCACTTCCACAACACGCACTGGAGTGGCGTGCAGTGTGCCTAGCTGCCATTGCCTGTAAATGTTCTCACACGCGTCCAGGAGTTCACATGTGGAACAAACAAACACATCTGACTGACATCAACGGTCATTGTCAACCATGCGGGCAAGTCAAGTCAAGTCAAGTCAAGTCAGAGATTTATATAGCGCGCTACATACCCAGAGGGTCTCAAGGCGCTTGAAGAAGGGTGGGGAATTACTTGTCGAATATCCAAGTTTTAAGTTGCTTTCTGAATGCTAGGTGGTTCTGAGTGAGGCGAAGGTGAGTGGGAAGTGAGTTCCAGGTTTTGGCTGCCAGGTAGGAGAAGGATCTACCTCCCATGGTGGTTTTGTTGATGCAAGGTACAGTAGCAAGGGCTTGGTTGGAGGATCGTAGCTGGCGGGAGGGGGTGTAGAAGGAAAGTCATGTGTTGAGGCATTCGGGTCCAAGTTCGTAGAGTGCTTTGTGTGCGTGGGTTAGGAGGCGGAAAGTAATCCTCTTGTTGACGGGGAGCCAGTGGAGGTTTTTCAGGTGAACAGAGATGTGGTCTTTACGCGGGATGTCTAGTATGAGTCTGGCTGAAGCGTTCTGGATGCGTTGGAGTTTTTTCTGGAGTTTTGCGGTGGTACCGGCGTATAGGGTGTTTCCGTAGTACAGGCGGCTCGTGACCAATGCATGGGTGACCGTTTTTCTAGTTTCGGTGGGGATCCAGCGAAATGTTTTTTTGAGCATGCGAAGAATGTTGAAGCAAGATGATGAAACGGCGTTGACTTGTCTGTTCATAGAGAGTGAGGAGTCCAGGATGACACCCAGGTTCCGTGCGTGGTCCGTCGGGATGGGTGCTTTTCCAAGGGCCTCTGGCCACCAAGAGTCATCCCAGGCGGAGGGGGAGGTACCTAAGATAAGGACTTCTGTTTTGTCTGAGTTCAGTTTCAGACGGCTGTGCTTCATCCACTCGGCTACTTCTTTCATTCCTTCATGTAGGTTGGTTTTGGCAGTGTTGGGGTCTTTGGTGAGTGATAGGATCAGTTGAGTGTCATCAGCGTAGGAGATGATGTTGAGGTTGTGTTGGCGTGCGATGGCCGCGAGGGGGCTCATGTATACGTTGAAGAGGGTGGGGCTGAGTGAGGATCCTTGTGGTACACCGCAGATGACTTCAGTGGCCTCAGACTTGAATGATGGGAGGCGGACTCTCTGGGTTCTTCCGGTGAGGAACGAGGTGATCCATTCCAGTGCTTTTCCTTGGATTCCGACGTTTCTGAGGCGCTGTAATAGGGTGCTATGACAGACTGTGTCGAAGGCTGCGGAGAGGTCGAGGAGGATTAGAGCGACTGTGTCTCCATTGTCCAGTAGAGTTCGAATGTCGTCTGTTGCTGCGATGAGGGTGGTCTCAATGCTGTGTTTGGCTCGGAAGCCGGACTGTGAGGAGTCGAGGGATTTGTTGGTTTCGAGGAAGGCGGCGAGCTGGTTGTTGACAGCTTTCTCGAGGACTTTGGCCGGGAATGGATGGAGCGAGATGGGGCGGTAGTTTTTGAGTTCGGTGGGGTCAGCTGTGGGTTTTTTCAGAAGGGCGCTGAGTTCTGCATGTTTCCAGCTTTCCGGGAAGGTGGCGGAGTTAAGGGAGCAGTTGATGACGTCTCGGAGGTGTGGTGCTATGATGGAGTCTGCTTTGTTGAAGATGTGGTGAGGGCATGGGTCTGTGGGGGATCCTGAGTGGATGGAGTTCATCAGGCGGATGGTGTCCTCAGTGGAGATTGGGTTCCAGTCATTAAGGATGTTCAAGGGGGGTGAAGGTCCTGCAGAAGGTTGGGTGGGTTGGTCTCCGGGTCGGTTATCGAAGCTGTTGTGGATGTCTGCGATTTTGTTGTGGAAGAACGAAGCTAGGGAGTCGCAGAGGGCTTGAGAGGGGGTGATGTCGTTGGAGTTGGCTGAGGGGTTGGTACTGCCTCATTCAGATGAACATTGCTTGCAATGCCTGTCACGCACAATCATCACACATTCATGCAGGATTAACCCCATAATGTCCAGGTGTGTCTGGCCACCATGCTGTAAACCATGTTGTGTTGTCCAGATGACACTCACTGCCCTCATTCCGTACTGTTGTTGTGTATCGTAGGGCTAAAGCTAGCGGGCGTGCAGTGACAGCATCTCCGTGCCACTCAGCACCGATGCTGGGAAACACAAGTGCTGGACCATCAAAGCACTAGGAAGCTCATTCGTGATGTAGCAGTGCACTGTGTGCCGCACACATCGACTTTTTGGATGTTGCAGTAGTCAGAATGTCGAGTGAGTGAAGACAAACAACGTCTGACTGCAGGTCACTCGTACATTCCACGTGACCATGAGTCCTGTCAATGTTGAGGTTGTGTGAGTGTCTGGGTAGCCTGTTCACCACATCTCATCTCCAACTCATCTCATGCCTGTGTACCCTGACAGAGTATGCAGGAGGAGACCAACCATCTTCCGACCTGTCCCTGACCCGGCGACGATGGAGGACATTGAAATAATCATGAAATTCCATATGGATCGCCCCACACTACGAAACCTATGTGCCCATGTGAAGCTTATCAGAACATATCCGGCTGCATTGTCTGCTATGGTTAAGGTGACGGCTGCACTGCATTTCTTCCCTGCTGGGACTTTCCAGTACACTGTTCGCAGCACCGGTGGGATGTCACAGCCCATGTTTAGCATGATGTTGCGTGGCGTAGATTTTTTGTAAAGGCACACATTATACCACAATACAAGCTCCTCTCTTTTTTGAACAGGATTTAACGTTTCGCAACCTCTACCTCCTCCCTCTAAGAGGCGCTGGACGGTGCAGAGAGAGGTAGGCTTTCAATGGTACTATGCCCTCCCTCCCTTCAATTTCAGAATGTATTGTTTGAACCTCCTTAAACAACACATGCCTTATCCATTTTTAGAAACAAACCATTGAGGCGCGGCCCCCTGTCCACCCACCAGTCCTTAGGAGCTTGATACTTACAGGTACCCCCTTTTCCCACAACCTCATGGATTTGACGAATTCATGTGAGTTTTTGGCCTTCAAAATTGGTCTATATCTTTTCTTTACACAGACAACTCACAAAGCCCTGATGAGGGTTCGAAAAATTGCGATTCGAACCTGAAACGCGTCGGCACTCTGCAAGAGCCATTCAAAACATTAAATGTGTCCATGTTTATGATTGAACGTTATATGAGCTCTTGCCTTTCACTTAGCTTTGGTTGTCTAAAAATCAGAATTCATTTGCTATTACATATGACTAAAATGTGTTAATTTTTTTGTCCTGTGTATTCACGTTTTTCATGAATTGTTGTTTGAATAATTGTTTACAATTGCTTAATTATTGTGTTGATTGTATCGGTATATCTTTTTCTTGTTCTTAAAACTTTCAGAGATATGAAATAATATGAGTAGTAGGTATAAATAAAAGTACCTATACATGTGTCATTGATTTACACTTGTTCCCCCTTTTTTCGAAATAATTTCAATCAATGAGGTGTGGGCAATTTCTATTTTTCTTACATCAGGGGGATGGGAGCACTCGTGCTTCACCTCCCAGCACAGTTCACCCCTCAGCATTCTGGTAAATGCAGTTCTGTCATGATCCTTACTTGTCATGTGACTGAGGTGTTTCACCGGAGTTGGGCAGGGAGAGGCACAGAGACCCGAGTAGATTGTGCCAGCTTCATCAGAAGGCACCGATCACAATGTACCTTACCCCTACTGATCTAGGAGGTTAACGCACCACACATGTGTCTAGAGATTCACAGCACTGACCTGCACCAACCTTGGAGACACACGACAACGGTAACACAAGTCAGCATTTCAACTGTACTGCATTTGCCAGGAAGCTAAGGGCTAAAGTGTGTTGGGAGGTTCAGGCGTGTGCTCCAGTGCCCCTGCTGTCGATGTTGATGGTGTTGGCCGGTTTTATCTGTAATGCATATTGTACGGTGTTGACTGGTGGTGTGCTTTTGCGGTTATTCCCTAATATGTCAACGCACTCTGATTTCCTTTGTCTTTCCAGGCTCCTCCACTCTCTAAATGGATTTTTGCTTTGACATATTCGGATACATTTCAATGTGAGTTAACATGTGATGAAAAGGATCTCGCCACAAAGGCATACTGTTGTGAGTTGTGTTTATTTTGCAATGAGTGACAGTTGAGGGGTGAAGTAGAAAGAGATGGTACATGGATAGTTAGGGTCGAAGACATAATGGTAGAGTTCCAAAGTCCAACGAACACGCCCATCCTTGTGGCAATGTGGTTTTGTATTTACAACAAATTCAATGCGCGGTGTTACAGAGCTCCGAGAACTGGTGCGGCACGGTGCTGTGCCACGTGACCCTCACGGGGTCTCTTTCGGATGCCCCCTATGCTGTTTGGCCTGGGGGAAACCTGCTGCATGCTCGGAGGTGTCTGAGGATAAGCTGTGATGTGACTCACCCCTGTCTGTGACCGCTGCTGAGGTGTTGTGACCAGTGTTCCCTCTAATTATTTTTGTCTCTGTGCGGCAGTGACCTGTTTGTGTGCACGCATTTCTTGTTTGCATGCACAACTGAGTGATAAAAATATACTACTTTCTAGTGAGATTAGAACGGACACCTCCTCAAACATTTAAAAGTTAAAGGGTTCCTTGAAAGCACATTGTCCTGCTAAATTGTCTAACAAGGATTGGCAATGTCTGCACCCTGCACTTACACAAGTGCACCCCTCATTCTGCACTCACAATACAGCTAAAAACCTGCACTCAGGCACATACTCACCTGCACTCACACAGCACACCCTCATCCTAGACTTAGGAAGACTCATCACTTACCCTGCACTCACACAGCACACTTCTCATCCTAGACTTAGGAAGACTCATCGCTTACCCCACAGACACATTGCTCACCCTACATTTAGGCACTTTGCTTACCCACCCGGTAATCAGATGCACTCATAAACACACATCAATTCTGCATTCAAGCACATTATTCACTGTAAATCGTAAATCATACATTCTTATATAGCGCCTTTCACCGTAAGGTCTCAAGGCGCTTGCTTTGGGAACCCGTCCTGGCTTTTCCCTGCGAGATAACCTCTAGTGGGCATCCCCAAGGTGAAAGCCAGGCATCCCATCGCGGTGGGGCCGTAGTGGAGATTAAGCAAGCTATTGCCCAGAGTTGCAGAGTCTGAACCCACGATCCGAGTAGGCACTAAGGCGAGAATTATCGAGTCCGTGGACATTTTGAGCTCAAGACCCTGCCGCATCGGGGATTGAATCCTGGTTCCGGGTCTGACCTCTGCGTCCGGGTCTGCCTCCTCTAACCGGTGAGCCACACTTCTACACACGCTCTGACATTCTGCTTATTCCACGCTCACAGACACGAGTCACAATACATTCACACAGACAAACCACTCAGTCTACACTCTGCAAGCAATCCTTTCACCTTGATCTCCCTATGCACCACACTCACTCTGCCCTCACATTACTCACACTGCACTCGTTTAGGCAAACAACTCATTGTATAGTCATGAAGCCACACAAAAACACTGCACTCACAATACACACTATTCAACCTGCACTCAAAACATGCTTTGCTCGCCCTGCACAGAATGAACACTTCCTCATTCTCACACCATCACGCTGCTGACCCTACATTCACACAATTCACCTTGCACTTATCCAATCACTTCACTATGCCCTTCTGATGACTCTCACTCCTTCCAGCATGTACTATGCCCATCACTAACCCTGCTCTCACTGTAAATTCACAAAGTTGCATCCCTCACCCTGCACTCAAACTGGTATACTGCGCATCTTCCCCTCAACATGAACACTTCTCAGTTGCGCAAACGAACAACTTTCACCCTAAACTAATACAGACATACCATATCCCTGTACTGACAGGGGCATACCACTCACCCTGCATCAAGCCAGGGACATTGGAGAGGACTAGTCACAGAACAGCTCCTGCAAAGCCCAACCTGTAGGGGTAGGAGGAGGGCTGTCAAGGGGAATTCAGTCATACCCCTTTCCCCATCCTTGTTAGACTTGGAGGGGTGCAGAAGATTTGGAATTAAGAGACAAAATACAACCCTTGTAAGTGAATGAGTAAGCATCTTTTATATTATAGGCAGTAATGAAGACAACATCAGTGAGGCAAGCAGGTAATTAGAAGCAAACCTGGAAAACTATGAGAAGATAATATTACAAAAAACAGAGACTGTGCAGGTAGGACACCAGTAAAAGAAGGAATTGGGGTTGAGAGAGCTGTGCAGAGAAGAAAAGAGCCTGCCCAGGGTGAATAACTGTGACAGTAGTCTACAGTGATGGGGTAACTGAAGATAAGAGAGCCTTAATTGAGAGAGACTGTTGCACAAAGAGAAGGAGACCACAATGAAAGAAACCATGACAGGGAAGATGCAGTGACCGAGACGGAACAATATCTGATATAGCTGTAACCATGGGACACAGCTGTACAAAGAAGAAAATGCTGCTCAGAGTTGGTGACCAGGAAAGACAGCAGTTGACAGAAAAATAACTGGATTGAAACAGTATTTATTGAGAGAGACTGCTGTGCAGAAAAAAGGGTCTTTCTAGCTCAGCAGTTTAAGAACTACCCCACTAAATTTAATTAGGAGTGCACAGCACAATCCTGAGCAAATACATGGAGCATGCGCCTCTTTTGTAAAGCGTACATTGTTACATTATGATAACTTTGAGCCCTTTCCAGGGTAGATTAAAGGTGTGCTTTTCAGATTCAGATGGATTCCTAGCTGCTCCAGCATATTGTATGGGTTGTGCCTCACCAAAGGCAGACTTCTTCCCCATGTGCGGCACCGAAAACTCAGGGTCTTTTGGGGGTTACACATGTAGTCCCATCAGTTCAAAAACTGCCTGATCTGATGAGAGATGGACAGAGAACATGGAATTATAATGCCTTTGTGATTTCAATTCAAGCACTGCTCAAACGTAGGATGAATTAATTTGAAGAGAGCTGGCTAGATGGTAACCCTCGGATCCACTCTGTGGTGTTAGCACCCCTCTAACGTTTGCACTGGAACATATACAAAGGTAAAACGCCTGTCAATTAACTGGACTGCCCACTCGTGTAATCAACACTGGTGTTCCTTGTCTTTTAAAAATATATGTTCTTCTACATTGTACTGTAAAGAAATAGGTGCTTTGAATTAGTGATGTGGCTTCTCAGAGTAGCACTGCACACATGGCTATGTTTGTTTTGGTATAAAGCCATTTAGGACTCCTTCTAGGGCCTCCTTTCCAGCAACCCTCTGAATCTGCCACGCTGAGTCTAGCCCAACCTCTTCGCATTTCTTGACTTCTAATATCATTGGAATTCTGCCCCCTTGCATCATGACTTGTGCTGAGTGGACCCACCACTTCTTCAGCATCGTCAAAGTAGTCCAGTGGAGAATCCCATTCCTAGACCAACGTCACTCAGTAACCCAGGCGCCCTAAAATATAACGCGATGCTGTCTGCATCAAGCATGGTATCCTTCATAAAGCGAGAGAAAGAAAGAAACTAGTGGGAAGGAGGAATGGAGAGAAAGTAGGTTCAAAACACATCGGACTGTTTGCCAATGTTTGGGAGAAAATGTGTTCCAGCTACGGAATCATACATGTATTTGTGAAATACACTTTAATCCAGGGGTTTGTTGGTGCTACATTACAAATGCTTATTACCTAACTCAGTGGTACACATAAGCTGGTGACTTCATTTCCCTTAGGGGGTCTTTTTTAACCACAGCTTAGATTTACTTCTGGTCCCGTTCACCAATCATCGTATTGCTACCTGTCTTTTGAGTATTTGTTTTATGTGATTTGTTTTCACAAATTGCTTGTACTAACCTCTGCTGAACGCCTGCCAGTCCCAGACAGGAACTGTATTATTAAGAGCAATTTGGAGAAATCACACATGTGTAAAAGAAAGGGAACGCAGCGTTCGAGTGTGCACACAGGGAAGAATGTAATATCAAAACATTTTCAAAAAAATTGGTTTATTTAATTTCCTTAAAAATATAAGTAGGGAAATGTGCATCCTAGAGGTGGAGAACAGCATGTCTGAGATGCAGAGTATTTTATGGCAGTCATTTTCAACAGCCTCTTTTTTTTTTCCAGCTCGGCATTTCTCTTCCTCCCTAATTAAAGGTTGAACATGACACTATTTTCTTGGAACTGCTGAGGCTTTTGCAGTACCAACATCTATCAAATACAAGCATCAAGTAAAAGCTTCTGCTTTTATTATAAAAAGTGTAGGACCCCCACAAAAATGCTTGCAAAGGGTTTACATCTTGTCTGAATTGCCGTCTCAAAAACAGTTTGTCATTTGATTTTCTTCAGAGAATGGCGATGGTGGGGCGGGGCAGTAGCACCTTCAGGAGGAAAAATATCACACTTACTCAGCTTAGAGGGAACATAGGTTGTGACTATTATCCGGCTGGCCACGCGGGGGGGGGGGGGGTGTCATTGATTTAAGCTGCATGCATGTCCCGGAGGACACCCGCAAGCTGGCCCATGTACTCCACATGTTGTCCCAAGCGAGTTCTGCAGCCAGCTGAGTTCCCGCAGTTCTTCAAGGACCTGGCCCAACTGTCCCCGGATCTGCTGGTATGCATCAAGGCCAGTTAGCACGGTGTCCAGGGCTTCAGTCTCATTGTCCTCCTGTGGCTGTCCCCCAGTTGGCCTTGCACCTGCTCTGCAGCCACGGACCTGTGGTGGTACCAGGCGCAGCCGTCGCATACCGTCCCCAGCATTCCCTGTTTGCCTGGTAGTATTTGCAACTGCTGGCACAGGGTCAGTATTGGAGGCAGCAGTGGTGATGGTGGAGGTGGCTGCCACACAGGTCGGTGCTGCAGGGGTCTGCGTTGGCAGTGCAGCTGTTGTGGGAGTTGTGGTGGTGGAGGTAGGGACAGTGCTGTCCTGGGCATGCCGGAGGGGCCAGGTTTGCCCTCCTCATCCTAAAAGACCAGGGAGTCTGCATCCGAGGGTTCCCCTTCCTGGGGGGTTGGGAGGGGACTGGCTGGGCTCATCCATGTCACGGGCACCTGCTGTTGCTAGCGAGTCACCTGTTGGAGAGGTTATATTGTCAGCATGTTCAGTACACAGCACAACTTTGATGTTCATGTTTAGCACATTTCATTTGAGACAGCCTTACTTTTTACCTAGGCATTACTATGCATTCATAACAGTTTGTCAGCAGTCAACATGATGTGGAGGTACATACATTGCTCCTTAGCGATGTGTCACGGCTGAAGAAACAAATTCATATGTACAGATATTGTATTTCCAAGGACATGTCCTCTGACACCAACTTGTTGCTCATCCAATTCAGTTCTTGCTTGGTCATTTGTGTCTTTTCTATGAGTATCTGACTTCTATGCCACAACTTCATGATTTGTGTTATGCTTTTTGTATTTACCTCCTGTGGTGTGTGAGGTTTGACCGAGTTTCCATGCATGTGTTGTGTTGACCCGAGTCTTTCTGCTTTGAGGCAATGGGACTTGCACATTGGCTTTTAGTGGTCGTGTTCTTGTGTTTTGCTTTACAGTTACACGTGACTTCATCACTGACAATGTGAATCATCTGTCCTCTCGATGGTATTTGCTGTATGTGCAAGGCCTACAGCTTATGGGGGTTTCCAGAGTTGGCTACCAAGTGCGGGAAGTGGGGGTCATTTGACTCCATGCTGTCTGTGAGGGAAGACAGAGGGCCTTGTGAGACTTGTGGTCTTGCTGTCAGGACTCAGCAACCCCCTCC
Organism: Lissotriton vulgaris; assembly: GCF_964263255.1. Taxonomy (NCBI): domain Eukaryota; kingdom Metazoa; phylum Chordata; class Amphibia; order Caudata; family Salamandridae; genus Lissotriton; species Lissotriton vulgaris. The sequence continues at coordinate 1,567,125,785 of NC_141696.1, forward strand.
TCAGTGAGATGGCCACCTACCTCTTTGGAGACGCGGTTGACGGGGGTAGCTGACGCATGGCTGTGGGGTGGGGAAGGTGGGCCTTGCTGTCTGTGAGAGAAGACGGAGGGCCTCTATTGAACGGCACCTTCACAGCACTACATTTCCCATGATCCTGCTCTCCTGGGCAGGAAGTAACAACATAAAGAAAATACATCAAACCACTATAAATAGGGGCAGTCCAACAAACATGCCTCTTTTCTTGCTGCTTGACTTAAGTGTGTGTTGCACCAATGCCCTGTGCTGTGTAGAGCTTGCAAGCTGTCATTTGTTTATTAAATATGTCAAATGTGTTAAGAGGCTGTTTATGGCATTGCTTTGTTTTACTGGTTGTTTGCCTTGAGGGGCGCATGTTTAGAGGGAGTCATTTCCTCACACTAGGTGAAAGTTTGTTTTTTCAGCTTGCGAAACCAGAGTCTTCTATTTAAATGCCTCTCGCTCGCTCAACAAGCGAGGAAGGGCTGTTAGGGCTTTAAGAGCCTCCCTCTCAGACTCTCCCTCTCGAGGTCCTAGAGTTCAAGGCCTGGGTCCTCAGATGGTGGCTGGAGCCGTGTTGGGCTTGATCTGGATGCTCTGATCTGTCCTGGTCTCAGGGAATATCTGCAGTTCTTTCGGCTACGGCAAGCACGCAGGTTCAATTTTCTTCCATTTGTTCCTCCCTCTTTACCTTGGGTCTTTACCAAGCTGGTAAAACCAGTTGTGGCAGCTCCAGGGTCCCCATGGCTGAGGACGGTGGTGTTAATAGATAACATGATATTCCTGGACCAGGACAAGAAGCTCTTGCTGAAGCAAGTACAGATCACCATAAAATGAATCCAGTCTCAATCAATCAATCAAGAAATTTGTATAGCGCGCTACTCACCCGGAGGGTCTCAAGGCGCTTGGGGGAGGGGGGGTCCGCTACTACTCGAACAGCCAAGTCTTGAGTTGCTTCCAGAAGGAGAGGTGGTCTTGGGTCAGGCGGAGGTGGGTCGGGAGGGAGTTCCAAGTCTTGGCTGCCAGGTAGGAGAAGGATCTTCCTCCTGTGGTGGCTCTTCGGATGGGTGGAACGGAGGCGAGGGCGTGGCTGGTCGATTATAGCTAGAGGGTGGGAGTGTAGAAGGTCAGGCGGTTGTTGAGGTACCTGGGTCCCAGGTCGTGGAGGGCCTTGTGTGCGTGGGTGAGGAGTCGGAACGTGATTCTCTTGCTGACGGGGAGCCAGTGCAGGTCTCTCAGGTGTCCGGCGATGTGGCTATGTCGGGGGATGTCCAGGATGAGTCGAGCGGAGGCGTTCTGGATGCGTTGGAGTCTTTTCTGTAGTTTGGGTGTGGTTCCGGCGTAGAGGGTTTTTCCGTAGTCCAGTCGGCTGGTGACGAGTGCCTGAGTGACCGTCTTCCTGGTTTCGGTGGGGATCCATCGGAAGATCTTTCGGAGCATGCGTAGGGTGTTAAAGCATGATGATGAGACGGCGTTGATTTGTCTGGTCATCGAGAGGGAGGAGTCCAGAATGAATCCCAGGTTGCGAGCATGGTCCTTTGGTTTGGGCGCGCTACCCAGGGCTGGGGGCCACCAGGAGTCATCCCAGGCAGAGGGTGATGATCCCAGGATGAGGACTTCCGTCTTGTTTGAGTTCAGTTTTAGGTGGCTGTTCATCATCCACTCGGCTACGTCTTTCATCCCTTCTTGTAGGTTTTATCGTTTTATCGTGAATGTGGAGAAATCAGATTTAGAACAGTAAAAAAAGGACTCTTTATCTGACTCTTTGTCTGACTCTAGTAGAGTCAGACAAACATACTCCCAGAGAAAAAGTTAAAGGTAATAAAGAGTTGAACTGATATTGGCTTAGCTGCAGGTTTAACTCCAGCAGGTGGTGAGGCTGGTGGTCTTTTTTCATCCTTGATTCAGGCGATCTTTCCAGGGCTGAAAAAACACACGAAACCCTCGGGTCTAAAGTGCCAGAATAACACTAAGAGAGACAAAAGCAATGATACCCTGTTACTAGTGGGGGAGTCCTTTAATTAGGACGAAATCCTGTCACCCACCATGGCGGCATGCTTCATCATCTGGGATTCTCTGCTTGGAGGAGACTCCAGCCCCGACAAGGGCTACAACCCCCTCACTGTGAGGGAGGAGCCCAGGGATGTTTTAAATTCTTAGGGCCTCATTTATGAGAAATGACGCATCGCTGCGTGAAAGCAGCGATGCGTCACTTCTCAGTGCGCACTCCTTGCGACATTCCTGATGCGTCATATTTACTGTATGACGCATCATGTCGCAAGGAGTTACAGATACGTCAGTATTTCTGACGTATCTGTAGCACAAAAGTGACGCATTGCTGGAGTGTGTCCCAAAAGTGACGCAACTCCAGCAATGCGTCCTTTCACATGGAGCAAGCCCCATGTGAAAGGGCCTGCGTCAGTCTTACGCCTGCTGTGAGGCAGGCGCAGGATTTTGACGCAACGGTGTCCAAAAAGTGACGCAGTGAAATCTCATATATTTCACTGCGTCACTTCTACCACCCTTCCTTGCGTCAATACGCCCCCCTTGCATACATTATACCTGGCGTAGGTATAACGTGGCGCAGGGGTTTACAAAGTGACGCATCTACCTAGATGCGTCACTTTGTAAATATGGCGCAACGAGGCGCATTTTTTACGCCACTGGTGCGTCACAAAAAGTGACGCACCAGCGGCGTAAAAGTGACGCAAGGGCTCATAAATGAGGCCCCAACTCTGTGAAGGATATACTAAATCCTAGAGATGTGAAACACTAAACTGGTTGGGTAACGGGCGCAGTGCAGTCAAAATACATTTAAAAACGTGAGGTAAGTGATGCTAAAACTAACTACCAGGAGCGAAAAAAACGTTATTGGCTCGTTCCTAGTGTTAGGGTTAAAAACAGTGCACCTGCAGTATGGGAAAGATTGTAACTGCATGTGACAGATGAACCAGGTCTACATGTTTCGGCCTAATCGACCCACAAAGGTGTCACTGCCTTCATCAGGGCCTATAAACAAGGTGTACTGTGATGAACTAAGTGAGAAAGTGAAAGGTAATAAGAGCTAAATACAAAACCAGTAATCCAACTTTTGGTATGATTTACTGGTTTTACCTGTAGGAAACATAAGCAACCGGAGAAATCAAACGTATGTGTCTCAAAACATTTAAATAAGAACATTTGTAGAGCGCGTGAGTCATTGTCCTCATCAGTGGCCTGCCACCATAGTGAAATTATTAAGGGAAGGTCAACCATTGTCTTACCCGTTGTTGATTGATAAGAGGCCTCCCCTCAGCCTGGCAACAGCTCAGGGGAGAGGCACCGCTCTGAGAGAAGGATGTTTAAAAGTGTCAGAACAATATAGCAATATTAAGTCAGACACAACTCCAATCGTGCATGCAAATTAGAGAAAACTGTTCACAGTATCAGCCAGGGCTCAGAAGTGCCAGTTAGTAGACTTTCTAGTAGTGTGAGGCATTCATGGTGTGTGAAGTGTTCAGTCAACCTACATATGGACAATCTGGAGCAGTCAGTTGCATGAACAGAGTGGAGGGTGCAAGGCCCAGACCTCCAGCAGAGCTGGCCGCGGCACCCTGGGGTTTTTTCACAGCCTGGTGTTCTCTCTAAAAGAAGGCTATCTTCCAGGGCCACTCAGGTTGGTTGCAGACTGGTATTCACGAAGCCTCTACAGTGCCAGCGACGGGGGTCTGAACGGGCAGGTGCTCAATGCTCCAAGCATGGTTGGGGTCAGCGTTGACCTCTTTGCCTCTAGACTAATGGCTCAGGGTCAGAGATATTTCAGTTGGGTGCTGGATCTAAAGCTTTAGCAGCCGATGCTTTTCTTCGCGATTGGTCCAGTTTAAATCACTGTGCTTTTCCAAATTTCTTCGTGATGCCCAGGTGTGTGGCACAGGTGTGCAGGCAGCTGGTGAGGGTAGTCATGTTGGCACCCCTCTGGATGGCACAGCCTTGGTATCCTTCCGCCCGAGGTCGCAGCAGATTACCCGATGCGCCTGCCCGGGATTCTCATAATGTTCAGGGGTCCTCAGGGGCAGTATCACAGGGATCTTCTGGGGGCGCAACCAGGCATTGGGGGCATTTCTTGGCTTTGCCCAAATACAGAGACTCCATAAAACCAACTCAACCAGATATAAATGGGGTCAAAGTCACCAGAGTCTTTTTACTGAGAGCAGATTTGGCTGTTGTACTTCGCGCGAGGTTATACCTGGGCACCTCTGTATCCACAGAAGAATGTGGTGGCCTCACACGCGTCTGATGAATCTCACTTCACCAGGAGCGACCCTGGGGCAGATACAAACTCAGCATTTGAGCCATCACACGGGCCGGGGGCAGTTTAGCAGGTGTCAGACCCCAGCAGAGGCAGCACATCTGGAGCTCGAGAAAGAAAAGAACGGAGACACCCTGACAAATAAATACACATGAAGCTGGCACACACAGTGGAAAGCATGGAAGAGGGTTCTGTGCCCAAGAGAGGGGTGTACCAACATTCTGCCCAGGAGAGGGGGATACCAACCAACAATCTTTCCAAGAGAGGGGTGTACCAACATTATTTCCAAGAGAGGGGTGTACGAACATTCTTTCCAAGAGAGGGGTGTACCAACATTCTCCCTAAGAGAGGGATGTATCAACGTTTCTTCCAAGAGAGGGGTGTTCCAACATTCTCCCCAAGAGAGGGATGTATCAATGTTCTCCCAAAGAGAGGGGTGTTCCAACATTTTACCCAAGAGAGGGGTGTACCAACATTCTTTTCAAGAGAAGGGTGTACCAACATTCTCCCCAAGAGAGATATGTACCAACATTCTCCCTATGAGAGGGATGTATCAACGTTCTCCCCAAGAGAGGGGCGTACCAACATTCTCTGTATGAGAGGGATGTATAAACGTTTCTTCCAAGAGAGGGGTATTCCAACATTCTCCCCTGAAGAGGAGCATGCCAACATGCTCCCCAAGAGAGCGGTGCCGGTGTACCAACATTGTCCCCAAGAGAGGGCCTTAATACCAACATGTGCCCCCCCCCCCCCCCGAGAAGAATGTACCAACATTCTCCCCAAGAGAGGGGTGTTCCAACATTCTCTCCAAGTGTGTAAATAGCCCATGCCATCCTGTCCACAGCAGGCGCAGCGGAGACCGGGGTCACCCCTGCCACCCTGTCAATCTCTACTATCTCCTGTACGGCTTGCTTTGGAACAAGGAGCGCAAGTGGACGCCTACCCCCGCCCCAATCGGTACCCCCTCTCCACCACAGCCAGGAAAGCAGTAGGGCATTAGGCCTCACCTCCACCCCTCCCCCCACAGTCAAATGCCCTCCTCTGCACCACAGCCTAGAGGGCACCAGTACCCCACCAGGGCCAGGAGGGCACCAGTCCCCCCCACCAGGGCCAGGCATGCACCAGTACCCCCCCCCCCCCACCAGAGCCAGGAGGGCACCAGCCCTCCCCCACTCCCCAACAGGGCCAGGAGGGCAGCAGTCTCCCCCCCCTCCCCCCTCACCAGGGCCAGGAGCCCCCCCCCCCGTGCCAGGAGGGCACCAGTCGTCCCCCTCCCCCCACCCAGGAGGCTCCAGGCCTGTATCCCACCCCAGGAGCCTGCTGTCCGGCTGCCCCAGGCGGACATCAGTTGCAGTTTCTGTGCTGCCTGTATCAGTTGTCAGGATGCATTTCATATTTGCCCCAGCGGTCTCCATAGCAGCAGTCCACCCAGGGCCCATCTGCTGTCCTGGGGTGACCCCTCCGGACAGCAGCCTGCCGGGGTGAGGTACAGAGACGAGCCGGCTCCTCTGGGCGCTATCCTCGCACGAGCTGCATCTGGGAGCGCTTTGCTCTGTACATGGGTCGCTTCTGGTTTAGTTTAGTGATCTGTTTAGCGCACACATGAAACGGTGGATTGGGAAACACTCCTCCTCCGGTCCCTTTCCAAGACATGACCTCATGCGCGCTCATCTGTGTCCAACACAAATTCAGATCACAGCCGTCCAGGAGCAGCTGTGGGGCTGTGAGGCCTGCCTTCCAGGCGCTCTCAAGTATCCCAGCTCCATGCAGAAGCGGCTCCTCCGCTCCCGACCCTCGCTAAGCCTTCTGGGACTTGTAGTCCAGTTTATTGAATTACGAAATCGGGACTACAAGTACCAGAATGCAAAGGAAAACATGGAGTGGATCAGCTGTTTTCATGTCGAACAGGGCGTAGTTTTGAGTTTGGCGGACTGAGCTACTCCATCACAAACGTGTCGGATCTCCCGTCTGCGGGATTACGAGCCCATGATATCCTACGGCACTTGTAATACGGTGGACAGGATATGCGTCAAGTTGGTACGTCCGCCAAACGTGAAATCAGCCCCTTCGTAAAGTGAGCTGCCACACCTCACGTCACCCAAGAGAGGGACTTTCGAATGAATGCCGGGTCACTAAGTGCGTCAGAGAAGCCCTCTGCTGTGAGTGACATCCTTACTCAGGGCCTGATTCACAAGGGGTCTCTGTACCTGTGGCAGAGGCCCCGCACTCTTGGCAGGGGGCCCCCACTCATGGCAGACACCCCACAGTTGCGTCAGATGTCCCCGCAGTTGTAACAGAGGCCCACACTCGTGGCAGGGACCTGCACTTGTGACAGAGGCCTGCACTTGCGACATAGGCCTGCACTGTGACATAGGCCCAAACTTGTGGCAGGGACCTGCACTTTTGATAGAGGCCTGCACTGTGACAGAGGCCTGCACTGTGACAGAGGCCTGCACTGTGACAGAGGCCTGCACTTGTGACAGAGGCCCTCACTTGTGACAGAGGCCTGCACTTGTGACAGAGGCCTGCACTGTGACAGAGGCCTGCACTGTGACAGAGGCCTGCACTGTGACAGAGGCCTGCACTTGTGACAGAGGCCTGCACTGTGACAGAGGCCTGCACTTGTGACAGAGGCCCTCACTTGTGACAGAGGCCTGCACTTGTGACAGAGGCCTGCACTGTGACAGAGGCCTGCACTTGTGACAGAGGCCTGCACTTGTGACAGAGGCCTGCACTTGCGACAAAGGCCTGCACTTGCGACAAAGGCCTGCACTGTGACAGAGGCCTGCACTTGTGACAGAGGCCTGCACTGTGACAGAGGCCTGCACTTGTGACAGAGGCCCTCACTTGTGACAGAGGCCTGCACTTGTGACAGAGGCCTGCACTGTGACAGAGGCCTGCACTTTTGACAGAGGCCTGCACTTGTGACAGAGGCCTGCACTGTGACAGAGGCCTGCACTTGTGACAGAGGCCTGCACTGTGACAGAGGCCTGCACTTTTGACAGAGGCCTGCACTGTGACAGAGCCTGCACTGTGACAGAGGCCTGCACTTGTGACAGAGGCCTGCACTTGTGACAGAGGCCTGCACTTGCGACAAAGGCCTGCACTTGCGACAAAGGCCTGCACTGTGACAGAGGCCTGCACTTGTGACAGAGGCCTGCACTTGTGACAGAGGCCTGCACTGTGACAGAGGCCTGCACTTTTGACAGAGGCCTGCACTGTGACAGAGCCTGCACTGTGACAGAGGCCTGCACTTGTGACAGAGGCCTGCACTTGTGACAGAGGCCTGCACTTGCGAAAAAGGCCTGCACTTGCGACAAAGGCCTGCACTGTGACAGAGGCCTGCACTTGTGACAGAGGCCTGCACTGTGACAGAGGCCTGCACTTGTGACTGAGGCCCTCACTTGTGACAGAGGCCTGCACTTGTGACAGAGGCCTGCACTGTGACAGAGGCCTGCACTTGTGACAGAGGCCTGCACTGTGACAGAGGCCTGCACTTTTGACAGAGGCCTGCACTGTGACAGAGCCTGCACTGTGACAGAGGCCTGCACTTGTGACAGAGGCCTGCACTGTGACAGAGGCCTGCACTTGTGACAGAGGCCTGCACTGTGACAGAGGCCTGCACTGTGACAGAGGCCTGCACTTGTGACAGAGGCCTGCACTGTGACAGAGGCCTGTACTTGTGATAGAGGCCTGCACTGTGACAGAGGCCTGCACGGTGACAGAGGCCTGCACTGTGACAGAGGCCTGCACTTGTGACAGAGCCTGCACTGTGACAGAGGCCTGCACTTGTGACAGAGGCCTGCACTGTGACAGAGGCCTGCACTTGTGACAGGGTCCTGCGTTTGTGACAGAGGCCTGCACTTGCGACAGAGGCCTGCACTTGCGACAAAGGCCTGCACTTGTGACAGAGGCCTGCACTGTAACAGAGTCCTGCACTTGTGACAGGGTCCTGCACTTGTGACAGAGTCCTGCACTGTGACAGAGGCCTGCACTTGTGACAGAGGCCTGCACTTTGACAGAGACCTGCACTGTGACAGAGGCCTGCACTGTGACAGAGCTTGCACTGTGACAGAGGCCTGCACTTGTGACAGAGGCCTGCACTTGTGACAGGGTCCTGCACTTGTGACAGAGGACTGCACTTGTGACAGAGGACTGCACTTGTGACAGAGGCCGGCACTGTGACATAGGCCTGCACTGTGACATAGGCCTGCACTTGTAACAGAGGCCTGCACTGTGACAGAGGCCTGCACTTTTGACAGAGGCCTGCACTGTGACAGAGCCTGCACTGTGACAGAGGCCTGCACTTGTGACAGAGGCCTGCACTTTGACAGAGGCCTGCACTGTGACAGAGGCCTGCACTGTGACAGAGGCCTGCACCGTGACAGAGCTTGCACTGTGACAGAGGCCTGCACTTGTGACAGAGGCCTGCACTGTGACAGAGGCCTGCACTTGTGACAGAGGCCCTCACTTGTGACAGAGGCCTGCACTTGTGACAGAGGCCTGCACTGTGACAGAGGCCTGCACTTGTGACAGAGGCCTGCACTGTGACAGAGGCCTGCACTTTTGACAGAGGCCTGCACTGTGACAGAGCCTGCACTGTGACAGAGGCCTGCACTTGTGACAGAGGCCTGGACTGTGACAGAGGCCTGCACTTGTGACAGAGGCCTGCACTGTGACAGAGGCCTGCACTGTGACAGAGGCCTGCACTTGTGACAGAGTCCTGCACTTTGACAGAGACCTGCACTGTGACAGAGGCCTGCACTGTGACAGAGCTTGCACTGTGACAGAGGCCTGCACTTGTGACAGAGGCCTGCACTTGTGACAGGGTCCTGCACTTGTGACAGAGGACTGCACTTGTGACAGTGGACTGCACTTGTGACAGAGGCCGGCACTGTGACATAGGCCTGCACTGTGACATAGGCCTGCACTTGTAACAGAGGCCTGCACTGTGACAGAGGCCTGCACTTTTGACAGAGGCCTGCACTGTGACAGAGCCTGCACTGTGACAGAGGCCTGCACTGTGACAGAGGCCTGCACTTGTGACAGAGGCCTGCACTTTGACAGAGGCCTGCACTGTGAAAGAGGCCTGCACTTGTGACAGAGGCCTGCACTGTGACAGAGCTTGCACTGTGACAGAGGCCTGCACTTGTGACAGAGGCCTGCACTTGTGACAGGGTCCTGCACTTGTGACAGAGGACTGCACTTGTGACAGAGGCCGGTACTGTGACATAGGCCTGCACTGTGACATAGGCCTGCGCTTGTAACAGAGGCATGCACTGTGACAGAGGCCTGCACTGTGACAGAGGCCTGCACTTGGGACAGAGGCCTGCACTTGTGACAGAGGCCTGCACTGTGACAAAGGCCTGCACTTGTGACAGAGGCCTGCACTGTGACAGAGGCCTGCACTTGTGACAGAGGCCTGCACTGTGACAGAGGCCTGCACTGTGACAGAGGCCTGTACTTGTGACAGAGGCCTGCACCGTGACAGAGGCCTGCACTGTGACAGAGGCCTGCACTGTGACAGAGGCTTGCACTTTAACAGAGGCCTGCACTGTGACATAGGCTTGCACTTGTAACAGAGGCCTGCACTGTGACAGAGGCCTGCACTTGTGACAGAGGCCTGTACTGTGACAGAGGCCTGCACTGTGACAGAGCCTGCACTGTGACAGAGGCCTGCACTTGTGACAGAGGCTTGCACTGTGACAGAGGCCTGCACTGTGACATAGGCCTGCACTTGTAACAGAGGCCTGCACTGTGACAGAGGCCTGCACTTGTGACAGAGGCCTGCACTTGTGACAGAGGCCTGCACTGTGACATAGGCCTGCACTTGTAACAGAGGCCTGCACTGTGACAGAGGCCTGCACTTGTGACAGAGGCCTGCACTTGTGACAGAGGCCTGCACTGTGACAGAGGCCTGCACTGTAACAGAGGCCTTAACTTGTGACAGAGTCCTGCACTGTGACAGAGGCCTGCACTTGTGACAGAGGCCTGCACTGTGACAGAGGACTGCACTTGTGACAGAGGCCTGCACTGTGACAGAGGCCTGCACTTGTGACAGAGGCCTGCACTGCGACAGAGGCCTGCACTTGTGACAGGGTCCTGCACTTGTGACAGAGACCTGCACTGTGACAGAGGCCTGCACTTGTGACAGAGGCCTGCACTGTGACAGAGGCCTGCACTGCGACAGGGTCCTGCACTTGTGACAGAGACCTGCACTGTGACAGAGGCCTGCACTTGTGACAGAGGCCTTCACTGTGACAAAGGCCTGCACTGTGACGGAGGCCTGCACTTGTGACAGAGGCCTTCACTTGTGACAGAGGCCTGCACTGTGACAGAGCCCGGAACTTGTGACAGAGGCCTGCACTGTGACAGAGGCCTGCACTTGTGACAGAGGCCTGCACTGTGACAGAGGCCTGCACTTGTGACAGAGGCCTGCACTGTGACAGAGCCTGCACTGTGACAGAGGCCTGCACTTGTGACAGAGGCCTGCACTGTGACAGAGGCCTGTACTTGTGACAGAGGCCTGCACTGTGACAGAGGCTTGCACTGTGACAGAGGCCTGCACTGTGACATAGGCCTGCACTTGTGACAGAGGCCTGCACTGTGACAGAGGCCTGCACTTGTGACAGAGGCCTGCACTTGTCACTGTGACAGAGGACTGCACTTGTGACAGAGGCCTGCACTTGTGACAGAGGCCTGCACTTGTGACAGAGGCCTGCACTTGTTACAGAGGCCTGCACTGTGACAGAGGCCTGCACTGTGACAGATGCCTGCACTGTGACAGAGGCCTGAACTGCGACAGAGGCCTGCACTTGTGACAGAGGCCTGCACTGTAACAGAGGCCTACACTTGTGACAGAGGCCTGCACTGTGACTGAGGCCTGCACTGTGACAGAGGCCTGTACTTGTGACAGAGGCCTGCACTGGCCTGCACTTGTGACAGAGGCCTGCACTTGTAACAGAGGCCTGCACTGTGACAGAGGCCTGCACTGTGACAGAGCCTGCACTTGTGACAGAGGCCTGCACTGGCCTGCACTTGTGACAGAGGCCTGCACTTGTAACAGAGGCCTGCACTTGTAACAGAGGCCTGCACTGTGACAGAGGCCTGCACTGTGACAGAGCCTGCACTGTGACAGAGGCCTGCACTTGTGACAGAGGCCTGCACTTTTGACAGAGGCCTGCACTGTGACAGAGGCCTGCACTTGTGACAGGGTCCTGCACTTGTGACAGAGGCCTGCACTGTGACAGAGGCCTGCACTTGTGACAGAGGCCTGCACTGTAACAGAGGCCTGCACTGTAACAGAGGCCTGCACTTGTGACAGAGGCCTGCACTGTGACAGAGGACTGCACTTGTGACAGAGGCCTGCACTGTGACAGAGACCTGCACTTGTGACAGAGGCCTGCACTGCGACAGAGGCCTGCACTTGTGACAGAGGCCTGCACTTGTGACAGGGTCCTGCACTTGTGACAGAGACCTGCACTGTGACAGAAGCCTGCACTTGTGACAGAGGCCTGCACTGCGACAGGGTCCTGCACTTGTGACAGAGACCTGCACTGTGACAGAGGCCTGCACTTGTGACAGAGGCCTGCACTGTGACAGAGGCCTGCACTGTGACGGAGGCCTGCACTTGTGACAGAGGCCTGCACTTGTGACAGAGGCCTGCACTGTGACAGAGGCCTGCACTTGTGACAGAGGCCTGCACTGTGACAGAGGCCTGCACTTGTGACAGAGGCCTGCACTGTGACAGAGGCCTGCACTTGTGACAGAGGCCTGCACTGTGACAGAGGCCTGCACTTTTGACAGAGGCCTGCACTGTGACAGAGCCTGCACTGTGACAGAGGCCTGCACTTGTGACAGAGGCCTGCACTTTGACAGAGACCTGCACTGTGACAGAGGCCTGCACTGTGACATAGGCCTGCACTGTGACATAGGCCTGCACTTGTAACAGAGGCCTGCACTGTGACAGAGGCCTGCACTTGTGACAGAGGCCTGCACTTGTGACAGAGGCCTGCACTGTGACAGAGGCCTGCACTGTAACAGAGGCCTTAACTTGTGACAGAGTCCTGCACTGTGACAGAGTTCTGCACTTGTGACAGAGGCCTGCACTTGTGACAGAGGCCTGCACTTGTGACAGAGGCCTGCACTGTGACAGAGGACTGCACTTGTGACAGAGGCCTGCACTGTGACAGAGGCCTGCACTTGTGACAGAGGCCTGCACTTGTGACAGGGTCCTGCACTTGTGACAGAGACCTGCACTGTGACAGAGGCCTGCACTTGTGACAGAGGACTGCACTGTGACAGAGGCCTGCACTGCGACAGGGTCCTGCACTTGTGACAGAGACCTGCACTGTGACAGAGGCCTGCACTTGTGACAGAGGCCTTCACTGTGACAGAGGCCTGCACTGTGACGGAGGCCTGCACTTGTGACAGAGGCCTGCACTTGTGACAGAGGCCTGCACTGTGACAGAGGCCTGCACTTGTGACAGAGGCCTGCACTGTGACAGAGGCCTGCACTTGTGACAGAGGCCTGCACTGTGACAGAGGCCTGCACTGTGACAGAGGCCTGCACTTGTGACAGAGGCCTGCACTGCGACAGAGCCTGCACTGTGACAGAGGCCTGCACTTGTGACAGAGGCCTGCACTGTGACAGAGGCCTGTACTTGTGACAGAGGCCTGCACTGTGACAGAGGCTTGCACTGTGACAGAGGCCTGCACTGTGACATAGGCCTGCACTTGTGACAGATGCCTGCACTGTGACAGAGGCCTGCACTTGTGACAGAGGCCTGCACTTGTCACTGTGACAGAAGACTGCACTTGTGACAGAGGCCTGCACTTGTGACAGAGAACTGCACTTGTGACAGAGGCCTGCACTTGTGACAGAGGCCTGCACTTGTTACAGAGGCCTGCCCTGTGACAGAGGCCTCCACTGTGACAGAGGTCTGCACTGTGACAGAGGCCTGAACTGCGACAGAGGCCTGCACTTGTGACAGAGGCCTGCACTGTAACAGAGGCCTACACTTGTGACAGAGGCCTGCACTGTGACTGAGGCCTGCACTGTGACAGAGGCCTGTACTTGTGACAGAGGCCTGCACTGGCCTGCACTTGTGACAGAGGCCTGCACTTGTAACAGAGGCCTGCACTGTGACAGAGGCCTGCACTGTGACAGAGCCTGCACTTGTGACAGAGGCCTGCACTGGCCTGCACTTGTGACAGAGGCCTGCACTTGTAACAGAGGCCTGCACTTGTAACAGAGGCCTGCACTGTGAGAGAGGCCTGCACTGTGACAGAGCCTGCACTGTGACAGAGGCCTGCACTTGTGACAGAGGCCTGCACTTTTGACAGAGGCCTGCACTGTGACAGAGGCCTGCACTTGTGACAGGGTCCTGCACTTGTGACAGAGGCCTGCACTGTGACAGAGGCCTGCACTTGTGACAGAGGCCTGCACTGTAACAGAGGCCTGCACTGTAACAGAGGCCTGCACTTGTGACAGAGGCCTGCACTGTGACAGAGGACTGCACTTGTGACAGAGGCCTGCACTGTGACAGAGGCCTGCACTGTGACAGAGGCCTGCACTTGTGACAGAGGCCTGCACTGCGACAGAGGCCTGCACTTGTGACAGAGGCCTGCACTTATGACAGGGTCCTGCACTTGTGACAGAGACCTGCACTGTGACAGAAGCCTGCACTGTGACAGAGGCCTGCACTGCGACAGGGTCCTGCACTTGTGAAAGAGACCTGCACTGTGACAGAGGCCTGCACTTGTGACAGAGGCCAGCACTGTGACAGAGGCCTGCACTGTGACGGAGGCCTGCACTTGTGACAGAGGCCTGCACTTGTGACAGAGGCCTGCACTGTGACAGAGGCCTGCACTGTGACTGAGTCCTGCACTGTGACAGAGTTCTGCACTTGTGACAGAGGCCTGCACTTGTGACAGAGGCCTGCACTTGTGACAGAGGCCTGCACTGTGACAGAGGACTGCACTTGTGACAGAGGCCTGCACTGTGACAGAGGCCTGCACTTGTGACAGAGGCCTGCACTTGTGACAGGGTCCTGCACTTGTGACAGAGACCTGCACTGTGACAGAGGCCTGCACTTGTGACAGAGGACTGCACTGTGACAGAGGCCTGCACTGCGACAGGGTCCTGCACTTGTGACAGAGACCTGCACTGTGACAGAGGCCTGCACTTGTGACAGAGGCCTTCACTGTGACAGAGGCCTGCACTGTGACGGAGGCCTGCACTTGTGACAGAGGCCTGCACTTGTGACAGAGGCCTGCACTGTGACAGAGGCCTGCACTTGTGACAGAGGCCTGCACTGTGACAGAGGCCTGCACTTGTGACAGAGGCCTGCACTGTGACAGAGGCCTGCACTGTGACAGAGGCCTGCACTTGTGACAGAGGCCTGCACTGCGACAGAGCCTGCACTGTGACAGAGGCCTGCACTTGTGACAGAGGCCTGCACTGTGACAGAGGCCTGTACTTGTGACAGAGGCCTGCACTGTGACAGAGGCTTGCACTGTGACAGAGGCCTGCACTGTGACATAGGCCTGCACTTGTGACAGATGCCTGCACTGTGACAGAGGCCTGCACTTGTGACAGAGGCCTGCACTTGTCACTGTGACAGAAGACTGCACTTGTGACAGAGGCCTGCACTTGTGACAGAGGCCTGCACTTGTGACAGAGGCCTGCACTTGTGACAGAGGCCTGCACTTGTTACAGAGGCCTGCCCTGTGACAGAGGCCTCCACTGTGACAGAGGTCTGCACTGTGACAGAGGTCTGCACTGTGACAGAGGCCTGAACTGCGACAGAGGCCTGCACTTGTGACAGAGGCCTGCACTGTAACAGAGGCCTACACTTGTGACAGAGGCCTGCACTGTGACTGAGGCCTGCACTGTGACAGAGGCCTGTACTTGTGACAGAGGCCTGCACTGGCCTGCACTTGTGACAGAGGCCTGCACTTGTAACAGAGGCCTGCACTGTGACAGAGGCCTGCACTGTGACAGAGCCTGCACTTGTGACAGAGGCCTGCACTGGCCTGCACTTGTGACAGAGGCCTGCACTTGTAACAGAGGCCTGCACTTGTAACAGAGGCCTGCACTGTGAGAGAGGCCTGCACTGTGACAGAGCCTGCACTGTGACAGAGGCCTGCACTTGTGACAGAGGCCTGCACTTTTGACAGAGGCCTGCACTGTGACAGAGGCCTGCACTTGTGACAGGGTCCTGCACTTGTGACAGAGGCCTGCACTGTGACAGAGGCCTGCACTTGTGACAGAGGCCTGCACTGTAACAGAGGCCTGCACTGTAACAGAGGCCTGCACTTGTGACAGAGGCCTGCACTGTGACAGAGGACTGCACTTGTGACAGAGGCCTGCACTGTGACAGAGGCCTGCACTTGTGACAGAGGCCTGCACTGCGACAGAGGCCTGCACTTGTGACAGAGGCCTGCACTTATGACAGGGTCCTGCACTTGTGACAGAGACCTGCACTGTGACAGAAGCCTGCACTGTGACAGAGGCCTGCACTGCGACAGGGTCCTGCACTTGTGAAAGAGACCTGCACTGTGACAGAGGCCTGCACTTGTGACAGAGGCCAGCACTGTGACAGAGGCCTGCACTGTGACGGAGGCCTGCACTTGTGACAGAGGCCTGCACTTGTGACAGAGGCCTGCACTGTGACAGAGGCCTGCACTGTGACTGAGGCCTGCACTGTGACAGAGGCCTGTACTTGTGACAGAGGCCTGCACTGGCCTGCACTTGTGACAGAGGCCTGCACTTGTAACAGAGGCCTGCACTGTGACAGAGGCCTGCACTGTGACAGAGCCTGCACTTGTGACAGAGGCCTGCACTGGCCTGCACTTGTGACAGAGGCCTGCACTGTGACAGAGGCCTGCACTGTGACAGAGCCTGCACTGTAACAGAGGCCTGCACTGTGACAGAGGCCTGCACTGTGACAGAGCCTGCACTGTGACAGAGGCCTGCACTTGTGACAGAGGCCTGCACTGTGACAGAGCCTGCACTTGTGACAGAGGCCTGCACTGGCCTGCACTTGTGACAGAGGCCTGCACTTGTAACAGAGGCCTGCACTTGTAACAGAGGCCTGCACTGTGACAGAGGCCTGCACTGTGACAGAGCCTGCACTGTGACAGAGGCCTGCACTTGTGACAGAGGCCTGCACTTTTGACAGAGGCCTGCACTGTGACAGAGGCCTGCACTTGTGACAGGGTCCTGCACTTGTGACAGAGGCCTGCACTTGTGTCAGAGGCCTGCACTGTAACAGAGGCCTGCACTGTAACAGAGGCCTGCACTTGTGACAGAGGCCTGCACTGTGACAGAGGACTGCACTTGTGACAGAGGCCTGCACTGTGACAGAGGCCTGCACTTGTGACAGAGGCCTGCACTGCGACAGAGGCCTGCACTTGTGACAGAGGCCTGCACTTGTGACAGAGGCCTGCACTTGTGACAGGGTCCTGCACTTGTGACAGAGACCTGCACTGTGACAGAAGCCTGCACTTGTGACAGAGGCCTGCACTGTGACAGAGGCCTGCACTGCGACAGGGTCCTGCACTTGTGAAAGAGACCTGCACTGTGACAGAGGCCTGCACTTGTGACAGAGGCCTGCACTGTGACAGAGGCCTGCACTGTGACGGAGGCCTGCACTTGTGACAGAGGCCTGCACTGTGACAGAGGCCTGCACTTGTGACAGAGGCCTGCACTTGTCACTGTGACAGAGGACTGCACTTGTGACAGAGGCCTGCACTTGTGACAGAGGCCTGCACTTGTGACAGAGGCCTGCACTTGTGACAGAGGCCTGCACTTGTTACAGAGGCCTGCACTGTGACAGAGGCCTGCACTTTGACAGAGGCCTGCACTGTGACAGAGGCCTGAACTGCGACAGAGGCCTGCACTTGTGACAGAGGCCTGCACTGTAACAGAGGCCTACACTTGTGACAGAGGCCTGCACTGTGACTGAGGCCTGCACTGTGACAGAGGCCTGTACTTGTGACAGAGGCCTGCACTGGCCTGCACTTGTGACAGAGGCCTGCACTTGTAACAGAGGCCTGCACTGTGACAGAGGCCTGCACTGTGACAGAGCCTGCACTTGTGACAGAGGCCTGCACTGGCCTGCACTTGTGACAGAGGCCTGCACTTGTAACAGAGGCCTGCACTGTGACAGAGGCCTGCACTGTGACAGAGCCTGCACTGTGACAGAGGCCTGCACTTGTGACAGAGGCCTGCACTTTTGACAGAGGCCTGCACTGTGTCAGAGGCCTGCACTTGTGATAGGGTCCTGCACTTGTGACAGAGGCCTGCACTGTGACAGAGGCCTGCACTTGTGACAGAGGCGTGCACTTTTGACAGAGGCCTGCACTGTGACAGAGGCCTGCACTTGTGACAGGGTCCTGCACTTGTGACAGAGGCCTGCACTGTGACAGAGGCCTGCACTTGTGACAGAGGCCTGCACTGTAACAGAGGCCTGCACTGTAACAGAGGACTGCACTGTAACAGAGGCCTGCACTTGTGACAGAGGCCTGCACTGTGACAGAGGACTGCACTTGTGACAGAGGCCTGCACTGTGACAGAGACCTGCACTTGTGACAGAGGCCTGCACTGCGACAGAGGCCTGCACTTGTGACAGAGGCCTGCACTTGTGACAGGGTCCTGCACTTGTGACAGAGACCTGCACTGTGACAGAAGCCTGCACTTGTGACAGAGGCCTGCACTGCGACAGGGTCCTGCACTTGTGACAGAGACCTGCACTGTGACAGAGGCCTGCACTTGTGACAGATGCCTGCACTGTGACAGAGGCCTGCACTGTGACGGAGGCCTGCACTTGTGACAGAGGCCTGCACTTGTGACAGAGGCCTGCACTGTGATAGAGGCCTGCAATTGTGACAGAGGCCTGCACTGTGACAGAGGCCTGCACTTGTGACAGAGGCCTGCACTGTGACAGAGGCCTGCACTTGTGACAGAGGCCTGCACTGTGACAGAGGCCTGCACTTGTGACAGAGGCCTGCACTGTGACAGAGCCTGCACTGTGACAGAGGCCTGCACTTGTGACAGAGGCCTGCACTTTGACAGAGACCTGCACTGTGACAGAGGCCTGCACTGTGACATAGGCCTGCACTGTGACATAGGCCTGCACTTGTAACAGAGCCCTGCACTGTGACAGAGGCCTGAACTTGTGACAGAGGCCTGCACTTGTGACAGAGGCCTGCACTGTGACAGAGGCCTGCACTGTAACAGAGGCCTTAACTTGTGACAGAGTCCTGCACTGTGACAGAGTTCTGCACTTGTGACAGAGGCCTGCACTTGTGACAGAGGCCTGCACTGTAACAGAGGACTGCACTTGTGACAGAGGCCTGCACTGTGACAGAGGCATGCACTTGTGACAGAGGCCTGCACTTGTGACAGAGGCCTGCACTTGTGACAGAGGCCTGCACTGTGACAGAGGCCTGCACTTGTGACAGAGGCCTGCACTGTGACATAGGCCTGTACTTGTGATAGAGGCCTGCACTGTGACAGAGGCCTGCACGGTGACAGAGGCCTGCACTGTGACAGAGGCCTGCACTTGTGACAGAGCCTGCACTGTGACAGAGGCCTGCGCTTGTGACAGAGGCCTGCACCGTGACAGAGGCCTGCACTTGTGACAGGGTCCTGCTTTTGTGACAGAGGCCTGCACTTGTGACAGGGTCCTGCTTTTGTGACAGAGGCCTGCACTTGTGACAGAGGCCTGCACTTGCGACAAAGGCCTGCACTTGTGACAGAGGCCTGCACTGTAACAGAGTCCTGCACTTGTGACAGGGTCCTGCACTTGTGACAGAGGCCTGCACTGTGACAGAGGCCTGCACTTGTGACAGAGGCCTGCACTTGTGACAGAGGCCTGCACTTGTGACAGAGGCCTGCACTTGTGACAGAGGCCTGCACTTGTGACAGAGGCCTGCACTGTGACAGAGGCCTGCACTAGTGACAGAGGCCTGCACTGTGACAGAGGCCTGAACTGCGACAGAGGCCTGCACTTGTGACAGAGGCCTGCACTGTAACAGAGGCCTACACTTGTGACAGAGGCCTGCACTGTGACGGAGGCCTGCACTGTGACAGAGGCCTGCACTGTGACAGAGGCCTGCACTTGTGACAGGGTCCTGCTTTTGTGACAGAGGCCTGCACTTGTGACAGAGGCCTGCACTTGCGACAAAGGCCTGCACTTGTGACAGAGGCCTGCACTGTAACAGAGGCCTACACTTGTGACAGAGGCCTGCACTTGTGACAGAGGCCTGCACTTGTGACAGAGGCCTGCACTGTGACAGAGGCCTGCACTTGTGACAGGGTCCTGCATTTGTGACAGAGGCCTGCACTTGTGACATAGGCCTGCACTTGCGACAAAGGCCTGCACTTGTGACAGAGGCCTGCACTGTAACAGAGTCCTGCACTTGTGACAGAGGCCTGCACTGTGACAGAGCCTGCACTGTGACAGAGGCCTGCACTTGTGACAGAGGCCTGCACTTTGACAGAGACCTGCACTGTGACAGAGGCCTGCACTGTGACATAGGCCTGCACTGTGACATAGGCCTGCACTTGTAACAGAGCCCTGCACTGTGACAGAGGCCTGAACTTGTGACAGAGGCCTGCACTTGTGACAGAGGCCTGCACTGTGACAGAGGCCTGCACTGTAACAGAGGCCTTAACTTGTGACAGAGTCCTGCACTGTGACAGAGTTCTGCACTTGTGACAGAGGCCTGCACTTGTGACAGAGGCCTGCACTGTAACAGAGGACTGCACTTGTGACAGAGGCCTGCACTGTGACAGAGGCATGCACTTGTAACAGAGGCCTGCACTTGTGACAGGGTCCTGCACTTGTGACAGAGACCTGCACTTGTGACAGAGGCCTGCGCTGTGACAGAGGCCTGCACTGTAACAGAGGCCTTAACTTGTGACAGAGTCCTGCACTGTGACAGAGGCCTGCACTTGTGACAGAGGCCTGCACTTGTGACAGAGGCCTGCACTGTGACAGAGGACTGCACTTGTGACAGAGGCCTGCACTGTGACAGAGGCCTGCACTTGTGACAGAGGCCTGCACTGCGACAGAGGCCTGCACTTGTGACAGAGGCCTGCACTGTGACAGAGCCTGCACTGTGACAGAGGCCTGCACTTGTGACAGAGGCCTGCACTTTGACAGAGACCTGCACTGTGACAGAGGCCTGCACTGTGACATAGGCCTGCACTGTGACAGAGGCCTGCACTGTAACAGAGGCCTTAACTTGTGACAGAGTCCTGCACTGTGACAGAGGCCTGCACTGTGACAGAGGCCTGCACTTGTGACAGAGGCCTGCACTGTAACAGAGGCCTGCACTGTAACAGAGGCCTGCACTTGTGACAGAGGCCTGCACTGTGACAGAGGACTGCACTTGTGACAGAGGCCTGCACTGTGACAGAGGCCTGCACTTGTGACAGAGGCCTGCACTGCGACAGAGGCCTGCACTTGTGACAGAGGCCTGCACTTATGACAGGGTCCTGCACTTGTGACAGAGACCTGCACTGTGACAGAAGCCTGCACTGTGACAGAGGCCTGCACTGCGACAGGGTCCTGCACTTGTGAAAGAGACCTGCACTGTGACAGAGGCCTGCACTTGTGACAGAGGCCAGCACTGTGACAGAGGCCTGCACTGTGACGGAGGCCTGCACTTGTGACGGAGGCCTGCACTTGTGACAGAGGCCTGCACTGTGACAGAGGCCTGCACTGTGACTGAGGCCTGCACTGTGACAGAGGCCTGTACTTGTGACAGAGGCCTGCACTGGCCTGCACTTGTGACAGAGGCCTGCACTTGTAACAGAGGCCTGCACTGTGACAGAGGCCTGCACTGTGACAGAGCCTGCACTTGTGACAGAGGCCTGCACTGGCCTGCACTTGTGACAGAGGCCTGCACTGTGACAGAGGCCTGCACTGTGACAGAGCCTGCACTGTAACAGAGGCCTGCACTGTGACAGAGGCCTGCACTGTGACAGAGCCTGCACTGTGACAGAGGCCTGCACTTGTGACAGAGGCCTGCACTGTGACAGAGCCTGCACTTGTGACAGAGGCCTGCACTGGCCTGCACTTGTGACAGAGGCCTGCACTTGTAACAGAGGCCTGCACTTGTAACAGAGGCCTGCACTGTGACAGAGGCCTGCACTGTGACAGAGCCTGCACTGTGACAGAGGCCTGCACTTGTGACAGAGGCCTGCACTTTTGACAGAGGCCTGCACTGTGACAGAGGCCTGCACTTGTGACAGGGTCCTGCACTTGTGACAGAGGCCTGCACTTGTGTCAGAGGCCTGCACTGTAACAGAGGCCTGCACTGTAACAGAGGCCTGCACTTGTGACAGAGGCCTGCACTGTGACAGAGGACTGCACTTGTGACAGAGGCCTGCACTGTGACAGAGGCCTGCACTTGTGACAGAGGCCTGCACTGCGACAGAGGCCTGCACTTGTGACAGAGGCCTGCACTTGTGACAGAGGCCTGCACTTGTGACAGGGTCCTGCACTTGTGACAGAGACCTGCACTGTGACAGAAGCCTGCACTTGTGACAGAGGCCTGCACTGTGACAGAGGCCTGCACTGCGACAGGGTCCTGCACTTGTGAAAGAGACCTGCACTGTGACAGAGGCCTGCACTTGTGACAGAGGCCTGCACTGTGACAGAGGCCTGCACTGTGACGGAGGCCTGCACTTGTGACAGAGGCCTGCACTGTGACAGAGGCCTGCACTTGTGACAGAGGCCTGCACTTGTCACTGTGACAGAGGACTGCACTTGTGACAGAGGCCTGCACTTGTGACAGAGGCCTGCACTTGTGACAGAGGCCTGCACTTGTGACAGAGGCCTGCACTTGTTACAGAGGCCTGCACTGTGACAGAGGCCTGCACTTTGACAGAGGCCTGCACTGTGACAGAGGCCTGAACTGCGACAGAGGCCTGCACTTGTGACAGAGGCCTGCACTGTAACAGAGGCCTACACTTGTGACAGAGGCCTGCACTGTGACTGAGGCCTGCACTGTGACAGAGGCCTGTACTTGTGACAGAGGCCTGCACTGGCCTGCACTTGTGACAGAGGCCTGCACTTGTAACAGAGGCCTGCACTGTGACAGAGGCCTGCACTGTGACAGAGCCTGCACTTGTGACAGAGGCCTGCACTGGCCTGCACTTGTGACAGAGGCCTGCACTTGTAACAGAGGCCTGCACTGTGACAGAGGCCTGCACTGTGACAGAGCCTGCACTGTGACAGAGGCCTGCACTTGTGACAGAGGCCTGCACTTTTGACAGAGGCCTGCACTGTGACAGAGGCCTGCACTTGTGATAGGGTCCTGCACTTGTGACAGAGGCCTGCACTGTGACAGAGGCCTGCACTTGTGACAGAGGCGTGCACTTTTGACAGAGGCCTGCACTGTGACAGAGGCCTGCACTTGTGACAGGGTCCTGCACTTGTGACAGAGGCCTGCACTGTGACAGAGGCCTGCACTTGTGACAGAGGCCTGCACTGTAACAGAGGCCTGCACTGTAACAGAGGACTGCACTGTAACAGAGGCCTGCACTTGTGACAGAGGCCTGCACTGTGACAGAGGACTGCACTTGTGACAGAGGCCTGCACTGTGACAGAGACCTGCACTTGTGACAGAGGCCTGCACTGCGACAGAGGCCTGCACTTGTGACAGAGGCCTGCACTTGTGACAGGGTCCTGCACTTGTGACAGAGACCTGCACTGTGACAGAAGCCTGCACTTGTGACAGAGGCCTGCACTGCGACAGGGTCCTGCACTTGTGACAGAGACCTGCACTGTGACAGAGGCCTGCACTTGTGACAGAGGCCTGCACTGTGACAGAGGCCTGCACTGTGACGGAGGCCTGCACTTGTGACAGAGGCCTGCACTGTGATAGAGGCCTGCAATTGTGACAGAGGCCTGCACTGTGACAGAGGCCTGCACTTGTGACAGAGGCCTGCACTGTGACAGAGGCCTGCACTTGTGACAGAGGCCTGCACTGTGACAGAGGCCTGCACTTGTGACAGAGGCCTGCACTGTGACAGAGCCTGCACTGTGACAGAGGCCTGCACTTGTGACAGAGGCCTGCACTTTGACAGAGACCTGCACTGTGACAGAGGCCTGCACTGTGACATAGGCCTGCACTGTGACATAGGCCTGCACTTGTAACAGAGCCCTGCACTGTGACAGAGGCCTGAACTTGTGACAGAGGCCTGCACTTGTGACAGAGGCCTGCACTGTGACAGAGGCCTGCACTGTAACAGAGGCCTTAACTTGTGACAGAGTCCTGCACTGTGACAGAGTTCTGCACTTGTGACAGAGGCCTGCACTTGTGACAGAGGCCTGCACTGTAACAGAGGACTGCACTTGTGACAGAGGCCTGCACTGTGACAGAGGCATGCACTTGTAACAGAGGCCTGCACTTGTGACAGGGTCCTGCACTTGTGACAGAGACCTGCACTTGTGACAGAGGCCTGCACTGTGACAGAGGCCTGCACTGTAACAGAGGCCTTAACTTGTGACAGAGTCCTGCACTGTGACAGAGGCCTGCACTTGTGACAGAGGCCTGCACTTGTGACAGAGGCCTGCACTGTGACAGAGGACTGCACTTGTGACAGAGGCCTGCACTGTGACAGAGGCCTGCACTTGTGACAGAGGCCTGCACTGCGACAGAGGCCTGCACTTGTGACAGAGGCCTGCACTGTGACAGAGCCTGCACTGTGACAGAGGCCTGCACTTGTGACAGAGGCCTGCACTTTGACAGAGACCTGCACTGTGACAGAGGCCTGCACTGTGACATAGGCCTGCACTGTGACAGAGGCCTGCACTGTAACAGAGGCCTTAACTTGTGACAGAGTCCTGCACTGTGACAGAGGCCTGCACTTGTGACAGAGGCCTGCACTTGTGACAGAGGCCTGCACTGTGACAGAGGACTGCACTTGTGACAGAGGCCTGCACTGTGACAGAGGCCTGCACTTGTGACAGAGGCCTGCACTGCGACAGAGGCCTGCACTTGTGACAGAGGCCTGCACTGTGACAGAGCCTGCACTGTGACAGAGGCCTGCACTTGTGACAGAGGCCTGCACTTTGACAGAGACCTGCACTGTGACAGAGGCCTGCACTGTGACATAGGCCTGCACTGTGACATAGGCCTGCACTTGTAACAGAGGCCTGCATTGTGACAGAGGCCTGAACTTGTGACAGAGGCCTGCACTTGTGACAGAGGCCTGCACTGTGACAGAGGCCTGCACTGTAACAGAGGCCTTAACTTGTGACAGAGTCCTGCACTGTGACAGAGTTCTGCACTTGTGACAGAGGCCTGCACTTGTGACAGAGGCCTGCACTGTAACAGAGGACTGCACTTGTGACAGAGGCCTGCACTGTGACAGAGGCATGCACTTGTAACAGAGGCCTGCACTTGTGACAGGGTCCTGCACTTGTGACAGAGACCTGCACTTGTGACAGAGGCCTGCACTGTGACAGAGGCCTGCACTGTAACAGAGGCCTTAACTTGTGACAGAGTCCTGCACTGTGACAGAGGCCTGCACTTGTGACAGAGGCCTGCACTTGTGACAGAGGCCTGCACTGTGACAGAGGACTGCACTTGTGACAGAGGCCTGCACTGTGACAGAGGCCTGCACTTGTGACAGAGGCCTGCACTGCGACAGAGGCCTGCACTTGTGACAGAGGCCTGCACTTGTGACAGGGTCCTGCACTTGTGACAGAGACCTGCACTATGACAGAGGCCTGCACTTGTGACAGAGGCCTGCACTGTGACAGAGGCCTGCACTGCGACAGGGTCCTGCACTTGTGACAGAGACCTGCACTGTGACAGAGGCCTGCACTTGTGACAGAGGCCTTCACTGTGACAGAGGCCTACACTGTGACGGAGGCCTGCACTTGTGACAGAGGCCTTCACTTGTGACAGAGGCCTGCACTGTGACAGAGCCCGGAACTTGTGACAGAGGCCTGCACTGTGACAGAGGCCTGCACTTGTGACAGAGGCCTGCACTGTGACAGAGGCCTGCACTTGTGACAGAGGCCTGCACTGTGACAGAGCCTGCACTGTGACAGAGGCCTGCACTTGTGACAGAGGCCTGCACTGTGTCAGAGGCCTGTACTTGTGACAGAGGCCTGCACTGTGACAGAGGCTTGCACTGTGACAGAGGCCTGCACTGTGACATAGGCCTGCACTTGTGACAGAGGCATGCACTGTGACAGAGGCCTGCACTTGTGACAGAGGCCTGCACTTGTCACTGTGACAGAGGACTGCACTTGTGACAGAGGCCTGCACTTGTGACAGAGGCCTGCACTTGTGACAGAGGCCTGCACTTGTTACAGAGGCCTGCACTGTGACAGAGGCCTGCACTGTGACAGAGGCCTGCACTGTGACAGAGGCCTGAACTGCGACAGAGGCCTGCACTTGTGACAGAGGCCTGCACTGTAACAGAGGCCTACACTTGTGACAGAGGCCTGCACTGTGACTGAGGCCTGCACTGTGACAGAGGCCTGTACTTGTGACAGAGGCCTGCACTGGCCTGCACTTGTGACAGAGGCCTGCACTTGTAACAGAGGCCTGCACTGTGACAGAGGCCTGCACTGTGACAGAGCCTGCACTTGTGACAGAGGCCTGCACTGGCCTGCACTTGTGACAGAGGCCTGCACTTGTAACAGAGGCCTGCACTTGTAACAGAGGCCTGCACTGTGACAGAGGCCTGCACTGTGACAGAGCCTGAACTGTGACAGAGGCCTGCACTTGTGACAGAGGCCTGCACTTTTGACAGAGGCCTGCACTGTGACAGAGGCCTGCACTTGTGACAGGGTCCTGCACTTGTGACAGAGGCCTGCACTGTGACAGAGGCCTGCACTTGTGACAGAGGCCTGCACTGTAACAGAGGCCTGCACTGTAACAGAGGCCTGCACTTGTGACAGAGGCCTGCACTGTGACAGAGGACTGCACTTGTGACAGAGGCCTGCACTGTGACAGAGACCTGCACTTGTGACAGAGGCCTGCACTGCGACAGAGGCCTGCACTTGTGACAGAGGCCTGCACTTGTGACAGGGTCCTGCACTTGTGACAGAGACCTGCACTGTGACAGAAGCCTGCACTTGTGACAGAGGCCTGCACTGCGACAGGGTCCTGCACTTGTGACAGAGACCTGCACTGTGACAGAGGCCTGCACTTGTGACAGAGGCCTGCACTGTGACAGAGGCCTGCACTGTGACGGAGGCCTGCACTTGTGACAGAGGCCTGCACTTGTGACAGAGGCCTGCACTGTGACAGAGGCCTGCACTTGTGACAGAGGCCTGCACTGTGATAGAGGCCTGCACTTGTGACAGAGGCCTGCACTGTGACAGAGGCCTGCACTTGTGACAGAGGCCTGCACTGTGACAGAGGCCTGCACTTTTGACAGAGGCCTGCACTGTGACAGAGCCTGCACTGTGACAGAGGCCTGCACTTGTGACAGAGGCCTGCACTTTGACAGAGACCTGCACTGTGACAGAGGCCTGCACTGTGACATAGGCCTGCACTGTGACATAGGCCTGCACTTGTAACAGAGGCCTGCACTGTGACAGAGGCCTGCACTTGTGACAGAGGCCTGCACTTGTGACAGAGGCCTGCACTGTGACAGAGGCCTGCACTGTAACAGAGGCCTTAACTTGTGACAGAGTCCTGCACTGTGACAGAGTTCTGCACTTGTGACAGAGGCCTGCACTTGTGACAGAGGCCTGCACTTGTGACAGAGGCCTGCACTGTGACAGAGGACTGCACTTGTGACAGAGGCCTGCACTGTGACAGAGGCCTGCACTTGTGACAGAGGCCTGCACTTGTGACAGGGTCCTGCACTTGTGACAGAGACCTGCACTGTGACAGAGGCCTGCACTTGTGACAGAGGCCTGCACTTGTGACAGAGGCCTGCACTTTTGACAGAGGCCTGCACTGTGACAGAGGCCTACACTCGTGATAGGGTCCTGCACTTGTGACAGAGGCCTGCACTGTGACAGAGGCCTGCACTTGTGACAGAGGCCTGCACTGTAACAGAGGCCTGCACTGTAACAGAGGCCTGCACTGTGACAGAGGCCTGGACTTGTGACAGAGGCCTGCACTGTGACAGAGGCCTGCACTGTGACAGAGGCCTGCACTTGTGACAGAGGCCTGCACTTGTGACAGAGGCCTGCACGTGTGACAGGGGCCTGCACTGTGACAGGGGCCTGCACTGTGACAGGGGCCTGCACTTGTGACAGAGGCCTGCACTGTGACAGAGGCCTGCACTTGTGACAGAGGCCTGCACTTGTGACAGAGGCCTGCACTGTGACAAAGGCCTGCACTGTAACAGAGGCCTGCACTTGTGACAGAGGCCTGCACTTGTGACAGAGGTCTGCACTTGTGACAGAGGCCTGCACTGTGACAGAGGCCTGCACTTGTGACAGAGGCCTGCACTTGAGGCCTGCACTTGCGACAAAGGCCAGCATTTGTGACAGAGGCCTGCACTTGTGACAGAGGCCTGCACTTGTGACAGAGACCTGCACTGTGACAGAGGCCTGCACTGTGACAGAGGCCTGCACTTGTGACAGAGGCCTGCACTGTGACAGAGGCCTGCACTGTGACAGAGGCCTGCACTGTGACAGAGGCCTGCACTTGTGACAGAGGCCTGAACTTGTGACAGAGGCCGGCACTGTGACAGAGGCCTGCACTTTTGACAGAGGCCTGCACTGTGACAGAGGCCTGCACTTGTGACAGAGGCCTGCACTTGTGACAGAGGCCTGCACTGTGACAGAGGCCTGCACTGTGACAGAGGCCTGCACTTGTGACAGAGGCCTGCACTTGTGACAGAGGCCTGCACTTGTTACAGAGGCCTGCACTGTGACAGAGGCCTGCACTGTGACAGAGGCCTGCACTTGTGACAGAGGCCTGCACTGTGACAGAGGCCTGAACTGCGACAGAGGCCTGCACTTGTGACAGAGGCCTGCACTGTAACAGAGGCCTACACTTGTGACAGAGGCCTGCACTGTGACTGAGGCCTGCACTGTGACAGAGGCCTGTACTTGTGACAGAGGCCTGCACTGGCCTGCACTTTTGACAGAGGCCTGCACTTGTAACAGAGGCCTGCACTGTGACAGAGGCCTGCACTGTGACAGAGCCTGCACTTGTGACAGAGGCCTGCACTGGCCTGCACTTGTGACAGAGGCCTGCACTTGTAACAGAGGCCTGCACTTGTAACAGAGGCCTGCACTGTGACAGAGGCCTGCACTGTGACAGAGCCTGCACTGTGACAGAGGCCTGCACTTGTGACAGAGGCCTGCACTTTTGACAGAGGCCTGCACTGTGACAGAGGCCTGCACTTGTGACAGGGTCCTGCACTTCTGACAGAGGCCTGCACTGTGACAGAGGCCTGCACTTGTGACAGAGGCCTGCACTGTAACAGAGGCCTGCACTGTAACAGAGGCCTGCACTTGTGACAGAGGCCTGCACTGTGACAGAGGACTGCACTTGTGACAGAGGCCTGCACTGTGACAGAGGCCTGCACTTGTGACAGAGGCCTGCACTGCGACAGAGGCCTGCACTTGTGACAGAGGCCTGCACTTGTGACAGGGTCCTGCACTTGTGACAGAGACCTGCACTGTAACAGAAGCCTGCACTGTGACAGAGGCCTGCACTGCGACAGGGTCCTGCACTTGTGAAAGAGACCTGCACTGTGACAGAGGCCTGCACTTGTGACAGAGGCCTGCACTTTGACAGGAGCCTGCACTGTGACGGAGGCCTGCACTTGTGACAGAGGCCTGCACTTGTGACAGAGGCCTGCACTGTGACAGAGGCCTGCACTGTGACTGAGGCCTGCACTGTGACAGAGGCCTGTACTTGTGACAGAGGACTGCACTGGCCTGCACTTGTGACAGAGGCCTGCACTTGTAACAGAGGCCTGCACTGTGACAGAGGCCTGCACTGTGACAGAGCCTGCACTTGTGACAGAGGCCTGCACTGGCCTGCACTTGTGACAGAGGCCTGCACTTGTAACAGAGGCCTGCACTTGTAACAGAGGCCTGCACTGTGACAGAGGCCTGCACTGTGACAGAGCCTGCACTGTGACAGAGGCCTGCACTTGTGACAGAGGCCTGCACTTTTGACAGAGGCCTGCACTGTGACAGAGGCCTGCACTTGTGACAGGGTCCTGCACTTGTGACAGAGGCCTGCACTGTGACAGAGGCCTGCACTGTAACAGAGGCCTGCACTTGTGACAGAGGCCTGCACTGTGACAGAGGACTGCACTTGTGACAGAGGCCTGCACTGTGACAGAGGCCTGCACTTGTGACAGAGGCCTGCACTGCGACAGAGGCCTGCACTTGTGACAGAGGCCTGCACTTGTGACAGGGTCCTGCACTTGTGACAGAGACCTGCACTGTGACAGAAGCCTGCACTTGTGACAGAGGCCTGCACTGTGACAGAGGCCTGCACTGCGACAGGGTCCTGCACTTGTGAAAGAGACCTGCACTGTGACAGAGGCCTGCACTTGTGACAGAGGCCTGCACTGTGACAGAGGCCTGCACTGTGACGGAGGCCTGCACTTGTGACAGAGGCCTGCACTGTGACAGAGGCCTGCACTTGTGACAGAGGCCTGCACTGTGACAGAGGCCTGCACTGTGACAGAGGCCTGCACTTG
The DNA here is from genome assembly GCF_964263255.1 of Lissotriton vulgaris. Taxonomy (NCBI): domain Eukaryota; kingdom Metazoa; phylum Chordata; class Amphibia; order Caudata; family Salamandridae; genus Lissotriton; species Lissotriton vulgaris. The sequence goes on from NC_141696.1 coordinate 1,567,155,757, forward strand.
TGACAGAGGCCTGCACTTGTGACAGAGGCCTGCACTGTGACAGAGCCTGCACTGTGACAGAGGCCTGCACTTGTGACAGAGGCCTGCGTGGTGACAGATGCCTGTACTTGTGACAGAGGCCTGCACTGTGACAGAGGCTTGCACTGTGACAGAGGCCTGCACTTGTGACAGAGGCCTGCACTGTGACATAGGCCTGCACTTGTGACAGAGGCCTGCACTGTGACAGAGGCCTGCACTTGTGACAGAGGCCTGCACTTGTCACTGTGACAGAGGACTGCACTTGTGACAGAGGCCTGCACTTGTGACAGAGGCCTGCACTTGTGACAGAGGCCTGCACTTGTGACAGAGGCCTGCACTTGTTACAGAGGCCTGCACTGTGACAGAGGCCTGCACTTTGACAGAGGCCTGCACTGTGACAGAGCCTGCACTGTGACAGAGGCCTGCACTTGTGACAGAGGCCTGCGCTGTGACAGAGGCCTGTACTTGTGACAGAGGCCTGCACTGTGACAGAGGCTTGCACTGTGACAGAGGCCTGCACTTGTGACAGAGGCCTGCACTGTGACATAGGCCTGCACTTGTGACAGAGGCCTGCACTTGTGACAGAGGCCTGCACTTGTCACTGTGACAGAGGACTGCACTTGTGACAGAGGCCTGCACTTGTGACAGAGGCCTGCACTTGTGACAGAGGCCTGCACTTGTGACAGAGGCCTGCACTTGTTACAGAGGCCTGCACTGTGACAGAGGCCTGCACTTTGACAGAGGCCTGCACTGTGACAGAGGCCTGAACTGCGACAGAGGCCTGCACTTGTGACAGAGGCCTGCACTGTAACAGAGGCCTACACTTGTGACAGAGGCCTGCACTGTGACTGAGGCCTGCACTGTGACAGAGGCCTGTACTTGTGACAGAGGCCTGCACTGGCCTGCACTTGTGACAGAGGCCTGCACTTGTAACAGAGGCCTGCACTGTGACAAAGGCCTGCACTGTGACAGAGCCTGCACTTGTGACAGAGGCCTGCACTGGCCTGCACTTGTGACAGAGGCCTGCACTTGTAACAGAGGCCTGCACTGTGACAGAGGCCTGCACTGTGACAGAGCCTGCACTGTGACAGAGGCCTGCACTTGTGACAGAGGCCTGCACTTTTGACAGAGGCCTGCACTGTGACAGAGGCCTGCACTGTGACAGAGGCCTGCACTTGTGACAGAGGCCTGCACTGTAACAGAGGCCTGCACTTGTGACAGAGGCCTGAACTTGTGACAGAGGCCTGCACTTGTGACAGAGGCCTGCACTGTGACAGAGGCCTGCACTTGTGACAGAGGCCTGCACTGTGACAGAGGCCTGCACTGTGACAGAGGCCTGCACTTGTGACAGAGGCCTGCACTTGTGACAGAGGCCTGCACTTGTTACAGAGGCCTGCACTGTGACAGAGGCCTGCACTGTGACAGAGGCCTGCACTGTGACAGAGGCCTGAACTGCGACAGAGGCCTGCACTTGTGACAGAGGCCTGCACTGTAACAGAGGCCTACACTTGTGACAGAGGCCTGCACTGTGACTGAGGCCTGCACTGTGACAGAGGCCTGTACTTCTGACAGAGGCCTGCACTGGCCTGCACTTGTGACAGAGGCCTGCACTTGTAACAGAGGCCTGCACTGTGACAGAGGCCTGCACTGTGACAGAGCCTGCACTTGTGACAGAGGCCTGCACTTGTAACAGAGGCCTGCACTGTGACAGAGGCCTGCACTGTGACAGAGCCTGCACTGTGACAGAGGCCTGCACTTGTGACAGAGGCCTGCACTTTTGACAGAGGCCTGCACTGTGACAGAGGCCTGCACTTGTGACAGGGTCCTGCACTTGTGACAGAGGCCTGCACTGTGACAGAGGCCTGCACTTGTGACAGAGGCCTGCACTGTAACAGAGGCCTGCACTGCGACAGAGGCCTGCACTTGTGACAGAGGCCTGCACTGTGACAGCGGCCTGCACTTGTGAGCGAGGCCTGCACTTGTGACAGAGGCCTGCACGTGTGACAGGGGCCTGCACTGTGACAGGGGCCTGCACTGTGACAGGGGCCTACACTTGTGACAGAGGCCTGCACTGTGACAGAGGCCTGCACTTGTGACAGAGGCCTGCACTTGGGACAGAGGCCTGCACTGTGACAAAGGCCTGCACTGTGACAGAGGCCTGCACTTGTGACAGAGGCCTGCACTTGTGACAGAGGCCTACACTTGTGACAGAGGCCTGCACTGTGACAGAGGCCTGCACTTGTGACAGAGGCCTGCACTTGTGACAGAGGCCTGCACTGTGACAAAGGCCTGCACTGTGACAGAGGCCTGCACTTATGACAGAGGCCTGCACTTGTGACAGAGGCCTGCACTGTGACAGAGGCCAGCATTTGTGACAGAGGCCTGCACTTGTGACAGAGGCCTGCACTTGTGACAGAGGCCTGCACTGTGACAGAGGCCTGCACTGTGACAGAGGCCTGCACTTGTGACAGAGGCCTGCACTGTGACAGAGGCCTGCACTGTGACAGAAGCCTGCACTTGTGACAGAGGCCTGAACTTGTGACAGAGGCCGGCACTGTGACAGAGGCCTGCACTTGTGACAGAGGCCTGCACTGTGACAGAGGCCTGCACTTGTGACAGAGGCCTGCACTTGTGACAGAGGCCTGCACTGTGACAGAGGCCTGCACTGTGACAGAGGCCTGCACTTGTGACAGGGGCCTGCACTGTGACAGGGGCCTGCACTTGTGACGGAGGCCTGCACTGTGACAGAGGACTGCACTGTGACAGAGGCCTGCACTGTGACAGAGGCCTGCACTTGTGACAGAGGCCTGCACTTTGACAGAGGCCTGCACTGTGACAGAGGCCTGCACTTGTGACAGAGGCCTGCACTTGTGACAGAGGCCTGCACTGTGACAGAGGCCTGCACTTGTGACAGAGGCCTGCACTTGTGACAGAGGCCTGCACTGTGACAGAGGCCTGCACTTGTGACATAGGCCTGCACTGTGACAGAGGCCTGCACTGTGACAGAGGCCTGCACTTGTGACAGAGGCCTGCACTTGTGACAGGGTCCTGCACTTGTGACAGAGGACTGCACTTGTCACAGAGGCCGGCACTGTGACATAGGCCTGCACTGTGACATAGGCCTGCACTTGTAACAGAGGCCTGCACTGTGACAGAGGCCTGCACCGTGACAGAGCCCTGCACTTGGGACAGAGGCCTGCACTTGGGACAGAGGCCTGCACTTGTGACAGAGGCCTGCGCTGTGACAGAGGCCTGCACTTGTGACAGAGGCATGCACTTGTGACAGGCCTGCACTTGTGACATAGGCCTGCACTGTGACAGAGGCCTGCACTGTGACAGAGGCCTGCACTTGTGACAGAGGCCTGCACTTGTGACAGGGTCCTGCACTTGTGACAGAGGACTGCACTTGTCACAGAGGCCGGCACTGTGACATAGGCCTGCACTGTGACATAGGCCTGCACTTGTAACAGAGGCCTGCACTGTGACAGAGGCCTGCACCGTGACAGAGCCCTGCACTTGGGACAGAGGCCTGCACTTGGGACAGAGGCCTGCACTTGTGACAGAGGCCTGCGCTGTGACAGAGGCCTGCACTTGTGACAGAGGCATGCACTTGTGACAGAGGCATGCACTTGTGACAGAGGCCTGCACTTGTGACAGAGGCCTGCACTGTGACAGGGGCCTGCACTGTGACAGGGGCCTACACTTGTGACAGAGGCCTGCACTGTGACAGAGGCCTGCACTTGTGACAGAGGCCTGCACTTGGGACAGAGGCCTGCACTGTGACAAAGGCCTGCACTGTGACAGAGGCCTGCACTTGTGACAGAGGCCTGCACTTGTGACAGAGGCCTACACTTGTGACAGAGGCCTGCACTGTGACAGAGGCCTGCACTTGTGACAGAGGCCTGCACTTGTGACAGAGGCCTGCACTGTGACAAAGGCCTGCACTGTGACAGAGGCCTGCACTTATGACAGAGGCCTGCACTTATGACAGAGGCCTGCACTTGTGACAGAGGCCTGCACTGTGACAGAGGCCAGCATTTGTGACAGAGGCCTGCACTTGTGACAGAGGCCTGCACTGTGACAGAGGCCTGCACTGTGACAGAGGCCTGCACTTGTGACAGAGGCCTGCACTGTGACAGAGGCCTGCACTGTGACAGAAGCCTGCACTTGTGACAGAGGCCTGAACTTGTGACAGAGGCCGGCACTGTGACAGAGGCCTGCACTTGTGACAGAGGCCTGCACTGTGACAGAGGCCTGCACTTGTGACAGAGGCCTGCACTTGTGACAGAGGCCTGCACTGTGACAGAGGCCTGCACTGTGACAGAGGCCTGCACTTGTGACAGGGGCCTGCACTGTGACAGGGGCCTGCACTTGTGACGGAGGCCTGCACTGTGACAGAGGCCTGCACTGTGACAGAGGCCTGCACTGTGACAGAGGCCTGCACTTGTGACAGAGGCCTGCACTTTGACAGAGGCCTGCACTGTGACAGAGGCCTGCACTTGTGACAGAGCCTGCACTGTGACAGAGGCCTGCACTTGTGACAGAGGCCTGCACTTGTGACAGAGGCCTGCACTGTGACAGAGGCCTGCACTTGTGACAGAGGCCTGCACTTGTGACAGGGTCCTGCACTTGTGACAGAGGCCTGCACTGTGACAGAGGCCTGCACTTGCGACAAAGGCCTGCACTTGTGACAGAGGCCTGCACTGTGACAGAGGCCTGAACTTGTGACAGGGTCCTGGACTTGTGACAGAGGCCTGCACTGTGACAGAGGCCTGCACTGTGACAGGGGCCTGCACTGTGACAGGGGCCTACACTTGTGACAGAGGCCTGCACTGTGACAGAGGCCTGCACTTGTGACAGAGGCCTGCACTTGGGACAGAGGCCTGCACTGTGACAAAGGCCTGCACTGTGACAGAGGCCTGCACTTGTGACAGAGGCCTGCACTTGTGACAGAGGCCTACACTTGTGACAGAGGCCTGCACTGTGACAGAGGCCTGCACTTGTGACAGAGGCCTGCACTTGTGACAGAGGCCTGCACTGTGACAAAGGCCTGCACTGTGACAGAGGCCTGCACTTATGACAGAGGCCTGCACTTGTGACAGAGGCCTGCACTGTGACAGAGGCCAGCATTTGTGACAGAGGCCTGCACTTGTGACAGAGGCCTGCACTGTGACAGAGGCCTGCACTGTGACAGAGGCCTGCACTTGTGACAGAGGCCTGCACTGTGACAGAGGCCTGCACTGTGACAGAAGCCTGCACTTGTGACAGAGGCCTGAACTTGTGACAGAGGCCGGCACTGTGACAGAGGCCTGCACTTGTGACAGAGGCCTGCACTGTGACAGAGGCCTGCACTTGTGACAGAGGCCTGCACTTGTGACAGAGGCCTGCACTGTGACAGAGGCCTGCACTGTGACAGAGGCCTGCACTTGTGACAGGGGCCTGCACTGTGACAGGGGCCTGCACTTGTGACGGAGGCCTGCACTGTGACAGAGGCCTGCACTGTGACAGAGGCCTGCACTGTGACAGAGGCCTGCACTTGTGACAGAGGCCTGCACTTTGACAGAGGCCTGCACTGTGACAGAGGCCTGCACTTGTGACAGAGGCCTGCACTTGTGACAGAGGCCTGCACTGTGACAGAGGCCTGCACTTGTGACAGAGGCCTGCACTTGTGACAGAGGCCTGCACTGTGACAGAGGCCTGCACTTGTGACATAGGCCTGCACTGTGACAGAGGCCTGCACTGTGACAGAGGCCTGCACTGTGACAGAGGCCTGCACTTGTGACAGAGGCCTGCACTTGTGACAGGGTCCTGCACTTGTGACAGAGGACTGCACTTGTCACAGAGGCCGGCACTGTGACATAGGCCTGCACTGTGACATAGGCCTGCACTTGTAACAGAGGCCTGCACTGTGACAGAGGCCTGCACCGTGACAGAGCCCTGCACTTGGGACAGAGGCCTGCACTTGGGACAGAGGCCTGCACTTGTGACAGAGGCCTGCGCTGTGACAGAGGCCTGCACTTGTGACAGAGGCATGCACTTGTGACAGAGGCATGCACTTGTGACAGAGGCCTGCACTTGTGACAGAGGCCTGCACTTGTGACAGAGACCTGCACTTGTGACAAAGGCCTGCACTGTGACAAAGGCCTGTACTTGTGACAGAGGCCTGCACTTGTGACAGAGGCCTGCACTTGTGACAGAGGCTTGCACTTGTGACAGGGTCCTGCACTTGTGACAGAGGACTGCACTTGTCACAGAGGCCGGCACTGTGACATAGGCCTGCACTGTGACATAGGCCTGCACTTGTAACAGAGGTCTGCACTGTGACAGAGGCCTGCACCGTGACAGAGGCCTGCACTTGGGACAGAGGCCTGCACTTGGGACAGAGGCCTGCACTTGTGACAGAGGCCTGCGCTGTGACAGAGGCCTGCACTTGTGACAGAGGCCTGCACTGTGACAGAGGCATGCACTTGTGACAGAGGCCTGCACTTGTGACAGAGGCCTGCACTTGTGACAGAGGCCTGCACTGTGACAGAGGCCTGCACTTGTGACAGAGGCCTGCACTGTGACAGAGGCCTGTACTTGTGAAAGAGGCCTGCACTGTGAAAGAGGCCTGCACGGTGACAGAGGCCTGCACTGTGACAGAGGCCTGCACTTGTGACAGAGCCTGCACTGTGACAGAGGCCTGCACTTGTGACAGAGGCCTGCACTTGTGACAGAGGCCTGCACTGTGACAGAGGCCTGCACTTGTGACAGAGGCCTGCACTTGTGACAGGGTCCTGCACTTGTGACAGAGGCCTGCACTGTGACAGAGGCCTGCACTTGCGACAAAGGCCTGCACTTGTGACAGAGGCCTGCACTGTGACAGAGGCCTGAACTTGTGACAGGGTCCTGGACTTGTGACAGAGGCCTGCACTGTGACAGAGGCCTGCACTTGCGACAAAGGCCTGCACTTGTGACAGAGGCCTGCACTTGTGACAGAGGCCTGCACTTGTGACAGAGGCCTGCACTTGTGACAGAGGCCGGCACTTTTGACAGAGGCCTGCACTGTGACAGAGGCCTGCACTTGTGACAGGGTCCTGCACTTGTGACAGAGGCCTGCACTGTGACAGAGGCCTGCACTTGTGACAGAGGCCTGCACTGTAACAGAGGCCTGCACTGCGACAGAGGCCTGCACTTGTGACAGAGGCCTGCACTGTGACAGCGGCCTGCACTTGTGAGCGAGGCCTGCACTTGTGACAGAGGCCTGCACGTGTGACAGGGGCCTGCACTGTGACAGGGGCCTGCACTGTGACAGGGGCCTACACTTGTGACAGAGGCCTGCACTGTGACAGAGGCCTGCACTTGTGACAGAGGCCTGCACTTGGGACAGAGGCCTGCACTGTGACAAAGGCCTGCACTGTGACAGAGGCCTGCACTTGTGACAGAGGCCTGCACTTGTGACAGAGGCCTACACTTGTGACAGAGGCCTGCACTGTGACAGAGGCCTGCACTTGTGACAGAGGCCTGCACTTGTGACAGAGGCCTGCACTGTGACAAAGGCCTGCACTGTGACAGAGGCCTGCACTTATGACAGAGGCCTGCACTTGTGACAGAGGCCTGCACTGTGACAGAGGCCAGCATTTGTGACAGAGGCCTGCACTTGTGACAGAGGCCTGCACTTGTGACAGAGGCCTGCACTGTGACAGAGGCCTGCACTGTGACAGAGGCCTGCACTTGTGACAGAGGCCTGCACTGTGACAGAGGCCTGCACTGTGACAGAAGCCTGCACTTGTGACAGAGGCCTGAACTTGTGACAGAGGCCGGCACTGTGACAGAGGCCTGCACTTGTGACAGAGGCCTGCACTGTGACAGAGGCCTGCACTTGTGACAGAGGCCTGCACTTGTGACAGAGGCCTGCACTGTGACAGAGGCCTGCACTGTGACAGAGGCCTGCACTTGTGACAGGGGCCTGCACTGTGACAGGGGCCTGCACTTGTGACGGAGGCCTGCACTGTGACAGAGGACTGCACTGTGACAGAGGCCTGCACTGTGACAGAGGCCTGCACTTGTGACAGAGGCCTGCACTTTGACAGAGGCCTGCACTGTGACAGAGGCCTGCACTTGTGACAGAGGCCTGCACTTGTGACAGAGGCCTGCACTGTGACAGAGGCCTGCACTTGTGACAGAGGCCTGCACTTGTGACAGAGGCCTGCACTGTGACAGAGGCCTGCACTTGTGACATAGGCCTGCACTGTGACAGAGGCCTGCACTGTGACAGAGGCCTGCACTGTGACAGAGGCCTGCACTTGTGACAGAGGCCTGCACTTGTGACAGGGTCCTGCACTTGTGACAGAGGACTGCACTTGTCACAGAGGCCGGCACTGTGACATAGGCCTGCACTGTGACATAGGCCTGCACTTGTAACAGAGGCCTGCACTGTGACAGAGGCCTGCACCGTGACAGAGCCCTGCACTTGGGACAGAGGCCTGCACTTGGGACAGAGGCCTGCACTTGTGACAGAGGCCTGCGCTGTGACAGAGGCCTGCACTTGTGACAGAGGCATGCACTTGTGACAGAGGCATGCACTTGTGACAGAGGCCTGCACTTGTGACAGAGGCCTGCACTGTGACAGGGGCCTGCACTGTGACAGGGGCCTACACTTGTGACAGAGGCCTGCACTGTGACAGAGGCCTGCACTTGTGACAGAGGCCTGCACTTGGGACAGAGGCCTGCACTGTGACAAAGGCCTGCACTGTGACAGAGGCCTGCACTTGTGACAGAGGCCTACACTTGTGACAGAGGCCTGCACTGTGACAGAGGCCTGCACTTGTGACAGAGGCCTGCACTTGTGACAGAGGCCTGCACTGTGACAAAGGCCTGCACTGTGACAGAGGCCTGCACTTATGACAGAGGCCTGCACTTGTGACAGAGGCCTGCACTGTGACAGAGGCCAGCATTTGTGACAGAGGCCTGCACTTGTGACAGAGGCCTGCACTGTGACAGAGGCCTGCACTGTGACAGAGGCCTGCACTTGTGACAGAGGCCTGCACTGTGACAGAGGCCTGCACTGTGACAGAAGCCTGCACTTGTGACAGAGGCCTGAACTTGTGACAGAGGCCGGCACTGTGACAGAGGCCTGCACTTGTGACAGAGGCCTGCACTGTGACAGAGGCCTGCACTTGTGACAGAGGCCTGCACTTGTGACAGAGGCCTGCACTGTGACAGAGGCCTGCACTGTGACAGAGGCCTGCACTTGTGACAGGGGCCTGCACTGTGACAGGGGCCTGCACTTGTGACGGAGGCCTGCACTGTGACAGAGGCCTGCACTGTGACAGAGGCCTGCACTGTGACAGAGGCCTGCACTTGTGACAGAGGCCTGCACTTTGACAGAGGCCTGCACTGTGACAGAGGCCTGCACTTGTGACAGAGGCCTGCACTTGTGACAGAGGCCTGCACTGTGACAGAGGCCTGCACTTGTGACAGAGGCCTGCACTTGTGACAGAGGCCTGCACTGTGACAGAGGCCTGCACTTGTGACATAGGCCTGCACTGTGACAGAGGCCTGCACTGTGACAGAGGCCTGCACTGTGACAGAGGCCTGCACTTGTGACAGAGGCCTGCACTTGTGACAGGGTCCTGCACTTGTGACAGAGGACTGCACTTGTCACAGAGGCCGGCACTGTGACATAGGCCTGCACTGTGACATAGGCCTGCACTTGTAACAGAGGCCTGCACTGTGACAGAGGCCTGCACCGTGACAGAGCCCTGCACTTGGGACAGAGGCCTGCACTTGGGACAGAGGCCTGCACTTGTGACAGAGGCCTGCGCTGTGACAGAGGCCTGCACTTGTGACAGAGGCATGAACTTGTGACAGAGGCATGCACTTGTGACAGAGGCCTGCACTTGTGACAGAGGCCTGCACTTGTGACAGAGACCTGCACTTGTGACAAAGGCCTGCACTGTGACAAAGGCCTGTACTTGTGACAGAGGCCTGCACTTGTGACAGAGGCCTGCACTTGTGACAGAGGCTTGCACTTGTGACAGGGTCCTGCACTTGTGACAGAGGACTGCACTTGTCACAGAGGCCGGCACTGTGACATAGGCCTGCACTGTGACATAGGCCTGCACTTGTAACAGAGGTCTGCACTGTGACAGAGGCCTGCACCGTGACAGAGGCCTGCACTTGGGACAGAGGCCTGCACTTGGGACAGAGGCCTGCACTTGTGACAGAGGCCTGCGCTGTGACAGAGGCCTGCACTTGTGACAGAGGCCTGCACTGTGACAGAGGCATGCACTTGTGACAGAGGCCTGCACTTGTGACAGAGGCCTGCACTTGTGACAGAGGCCTGCACTGTGACAGAGGCCTGCACTTGTGACAGAGGCCTGCACTGTGACAGAGGCCTGTACTTGTGAAAGAGGCCTGCACTGTGAAAGAGGCCTGCACGGTGACAGAGGCCTGCACTGTGACAGAGGCCTGCACTTGTGACAGAGCCTGCACTGTGACAGAGGCCTGCACTTGTGACAGAGGCCTGCACTTGTGACAGAGGCCTGCACTGTGACAGAGGCCTGCACTTGTGACAGAGGCCTGCACTTGTGACAGGGTCCTGCACTTGTGACAGAGGCCTGCACTGTGACAGAGGCCTGCACTTGCGACAAAGGCCTGCACTTGTGACAGAGGCCTGCACTTGTGACAGAGGCCTGCACTTGTGACAGAGGCCTGCACTTGTGACAGAGGCCTGCACTGTCACAGAGGCCTGCACGTGCGACAAAGGCCTGCACGTGCGACAAAGGCCTGCACTTGTGACAGAGGCCTGCACTTGTGACAGAGGCCTGCACTGTGACAGAGGCCTGCACTTGTGACAGGGTCCTGCTTTTGTGACAGAGGCCTGCACTTGTGACAGAGGCCTGCACTTGCGACAAAGGCCTGCACTTGTGACAGAGGCCTGCACTGTAACAGAGTCCTGCACTTGTGACAGGGTCCTGCACTTGTGACAGAGGCCTGCACTGTGACAGAGGCCTGCACTTGAGACAAAGGCCTGCACTTGTGACAGAGGCCTGCACTTGTGACAGAGGCCTGCACTTGTGACAGAGGCCTGCACTTGTGACAGAGGCCTGCACTGTGACAGAGGCCTGCACTAGTGACAGAGGCCTGCACTGTGACAGAGGCCTGAACTGCGACAGAGGCCTGCACTTGTGACAGAGGCCTGCACTGTAACAGAGGCCTACACTTGTGACAGAGGCCTGCACTGTGACTGAGGCCTGCACTGTGACAGAGGCCTGCACTGTGACAGAGGCCTGCACTTGTGACAGGGTCCTGCTTTTGTGACAGAGGCCTGCACTTGTGACAGAGGCCTGCACTTGCGACAAAGGCCTGCACTTGTGACAGAGGCCTGCACTGTAACAGAGGCCTACACTTGTGACAGAGGCCTGCACTTGTGACAGAGGCCTGCACTTGTGACAGAGGCCTGCACTGTGACAGAGGCCTGCACTTGTGACAGGGTCCTGCTTTTGTGACAGAGGCCTGCACTTGTGACAGAGGCCGCACTTGCGACAAAGGCCTGCACTTGTGACAGAGGCCTGCGCTGTGACAGAGGCCTGCACTTGTGACAGAGGCCTGCACTGTGACAGAGGCATGCACTTGTGACAGAGGCCTGCACTTGTGACAGAGGCCTGCACTTGTGACAGAGGCCTGCACTGTGACAGAGGCCTGCACTTGTGACAGAGGCCTGCACTGTGACATAGGCCTGTACTTGTGATAGAGGCCTGCACTGTGACAGAGGCCTGCACGGTGACAGAGGCCTGCACTGTGACAGAGGCCTGCACTTGTGACAGAGCCTGCACTGTGACAGAGGCCTGCACTTGTGACAGAGGCCTGCACCGTGACAGAGGCCTGCACTTGTGACAGGGTCCTGCTTTTGTGACAGAGGCCTGCACTTGTGACAGAGGCCTGCACTTGCGACAAAGGCCTGCACTTGTGACAGAGGCCTGCACTGTAACAGAGTCCTGCACTTGTGACAGGGTCCTGCACTTGTGACAGAGGCCTGCACTGTGACAGAGGCCTGCACTTGTGACGGTGGCCTGCACTTGTGACAGAGGCCTGCACTTGTGACAGAGGCCTGCACTTGTGACAGAGGCCTGCACTTGTGACAGAGGCCTGCACTGTGACAGAGGCCTGCACTAGTGACAGAGGCCTGCACTGTGACAGAGGCCTGAACTGCGACAGAGGCCTGCACTTGTGACAGAGGCCTGCACTGTAACAGAGGCCTACACTTGTGACAGAGGCCTGCACTGTGACGGAGGCCTGCACTGTGACAGAGGCCTGCACTGTGACAGAGGCCTGCACTTGTGACAGGGTCCTGCTTTTGTGACAGAGGCCTGCACTTGTGACAGAGGCCTGCACTTGCGACAAAGGCCTGCACTTGTGACAGAGGCCTGCACTGTAACAGAGGCCTACACTTGTGACAGAGGCCTGCACTTGTGACAGAGGCCTGCACTTGTGACAGAGGCCTGCACTGTGACAGAGGCCTGCACTTGTGACAGGGTCCTGCTTTTGTGACAGAGGCCTGCACTTGTGACAGAGGCCTGCACTTGCGACAAAGGCCTGCACTTGTGACAGAGGCCTGCACTGTAACAGAGTCCTGCACTTGTGACAGGGTCCTGCACTTGTGACAGAGGCCTGCACTGTGACAGAGGCCTGCACTTGAGACAAAGGCCTGCACTTGTGACAGAGGCCTGCACTTGTGACAGAGGCCTGCACTTGTGACAGAGGCCTGCACTTGTGACAGAGGCCTGCACTTGTGACAGAGGCCTGCACTTGTGACAGAGGCCTGCACTGTGACAGAGGCCTGCACTTGTGACAGAGGCCTGCACTTGTGACAGAGGCCTGCACTTGTGACAGAGGCCTGCACTGTCACAGAGGCCTGCACGTGCGACAAAGGCCTGCACGTGCGACAAAGGCCTGCACTTGTGACAGAGGCCTGCACTTGTGACAGAGGCCTGCACTGTGACAGAGGCCTGCACTTGTGACAGGGTCCTGCTTTTGTGACAGAGGCCTGCACTTGTGACAGAGGCCTGCACTTGCGACAAAGGCCTGCACTTGTGACAGAGGCCTGCACTGTAACAGAGTCCTGCACTTGTGACAGGGTCCTGCACTTGTGACAGAGGCCTGCACTGTGACAGAGGCCTGCACTTGAGACAAAGGCCTGCACTTGTGACAGAGGCCTGCACTTGTGACAGAGGCCTGCACTTGTGACAGAGGCCTGCACTTGTGACAGAGGCCTGCACTGTGACAGAGGCCTGCACTAGTGACAGAGGCCTGCACTGTGACAGAGGCCTGAACTGCGACAGAGGCCTGCACTTGTGACAGAGGCCTGCACTGTAACAGAGGCCTACACTTGTGACAGAGGCCTGCACTGTGACTGAGGCCTGCACTGTGACAGAGGCCTGCACTGTGACAGAGGCCTGCACTTGTGACAGGGTCCTGCACTGTGACAGAGGCCTGCACTTGTGACAGAGGCCTGCACTTGCGACAAAGGCCTGCACTTGTGACAGAGGCCTGCACTGTAACAGAGGCCTACACTTGTGACAGAGGCCTGCACTTGTGACAGAGGCCTGCACTTGTGACAGAGGCCTGCACTGTGACAGAGGCCTGCACTTGTGACAGGGTCCTGCTTTTGTGACAGAGGCCTGCACTTGTGACAGAGGCCTGCACTTGCGACAAAGGCCTGCACTTGTGACAGAGGCCTGCGCTGTGACAGAGGCCTGCACTTGTGACAGAGGCCTGCACTGTGACAGAGGCATGCACTTGTGACAGAGGCCTGCACTTGTGACAGAGGCCTGCACTTGTGACAGAGGCCTGCACTGTGACAGAGGCCTGCACTTGTGACAGAGGCCTGCACTGTGACAGAGGCCTGTACTTGTGATAGAGGCCTGCACTGTGACAGAGGCCTGCACGGTGACAGAGGCCTGCACTGTGACAGAGGCCTGCACTTGTGACAGAGCCTGCACTGTGACAGAGGCCTGCACTTGTGACAGAGGCCTGCACCGTGACAGAGGCCTGCACTTGTGACAGGGTCCTGCTTTTGTGACAGAGGCCTGCACTTGTGACAGAGGCCTGCACTTGCGACAAAGGCCTGCACTTGTGACAGAGGCCTGCACTGTAACAGAGTCCTGCACTTGTGACAGGGTCCTGCACTTGTGACAGAGGCCTGCACTGTGACAGAGGCCTGCACTTGTGACAGAGGCCTGCACTTGTGACAGAGGCCTGCACTTGTGACAGAGGCCTGCACTTGTGACAGAGGCCTGCACTTGTGACAGAGGCCTGCACTATGACAGAGGCCTGCACTAGTGACAGAGGCCTGCACTGTGACAGAGGCCTGAACTGCGACAGAGGCCTGCACTTGTGACAGAGGCCTGCACTGTAACAGAGGCCTACACTTGTGACAGAGGCCTGCACTGTAACAGAGGCCTGCACGGTGACAGAGGCCTGCACTGTGACAGAGGCCTGCACTGTGACAGAGGCCTGAACTGCGACAGAGGCCTGCACTTGTGACAGAGGCCTGCACTGTAACAGAGGCCTGAACTGCGACAGAGGCCTGCACTTGTGACAGAGGCCTGCACTGTAACAGAGGCCTGTACTTGTGATAGAGGCCTGCACTGTGACAGAGGCCTGCACGGTGACAGAGGCCTGCACTGTGACAGAGGCCTGCACTTGTGACAGAGCCTGCACTGTGACAGAGGCCTGTACTTGTGACAGAGGCCTGCACCGTGACAGAGGCCTGCACTTGTGACAGGGTCCTGCTTTTGTGACAGAGGCCTGCACTTGTGACAGAGGCCTGCACTTGCGACAAAGGCCTGCACTTGTGACAGAGGCCTGCACTGTAACAGAGTCCTGCACTTGTGACAGGGTCCTGCACTTGTGACAGAGGACTGCACTTGTCACAGAGGCCGGCACTGTGACATAGGCCTGCACTGTGACATAGGCCTGCACTTGTAACAGAGGTCTGCACTGTGACAGAGGCCTGCACCGTGACAGAGGCCTGCACTTGGGACAGAGGCCTGCACTTGGGACAGAGGCCTGCACTTGTGACAGAGGCCTGCGCTGTGACAGAGGCCTGCACTTGTGACAGAGGCCTGCACTGTGACAGAGGCATGCACTTGTGACAGAGGCCTGCACTTGTGACAGAGGCCTGCACTTGTGACAGAGGCCTGCACTGTGACAGAGGCCTGCACTTGTGACAGAGGCCTGCACTGTGACAGAGGCCTGTACTTGTGAAAGAGGCCTGCACTGTGAAAGAGGCCTGCACGGTGACAGAGGCCTGCACTGTGACAGAGGCCTGCACTTGTGACAGAGCCTGCACTGTGACAGAGGCCTGCACTTGTGACAGAGGCCTGCACTTGTGACAGAGGCCTGCACTGTGACAGAGGCCTGCACTTGTGACAGAGGCCTGCACTTGTGACAGGGTCCTGCACTTGTGACAGAGGCCTGCACTGTGACAGAGGCCTGCACTTGCGACAAAGGCCTGCACTTGTGACAGAGGCCTGCACTGTGACAGAGGCCTGAACTTGTGACAGGGTCCTGGACTTGTGACAGAGGCCTGCACTGTGACAGAGGCCTGCACTTGCGACAAAGGCCTGCACTTGTGACAGAGGCCTGCACTTGTGACAGAGGCCTGCACTTGTGACAGAGGCCTGCACTTGTGTCAGAGGCCTGCACTTGTGACAGAGGCCTGCACTGTCACAGAGGCCTGCACGTGCGACAAAGGCCTGCACGTGCGACAAAGGCCTGCACTTGTGACAGAGGCCTGCACTTGTGACAGAGGCCTGCACTGTGACAGAGGCCTGCACTTGTGACAGGGTCCTGCTTTTGTGACAGAGGCCTGCACTTGTGACAGAGGCCTGCACTTGCGACAAAGGCCTGCACTTGTGACAGAGGCCTGCACTGTAACAGAGTCCTGCACTTGTGACAGGGTCCTGCACTTGTGACAGAGGCCTGCACTGTGACAGAGGCCTGCACTTGAGACAAAGGCCTGCACTTGTGACAGAGGCCTGCACTTGTGACAGAGGCCTGCACTTGTGACAGAGGCCTGCACTGTGACAGAGGCCTGCACTAGTGACAGAGGCCTGCACTGTGACAGAGGCCTGAACTGCGACAGAGGCCTGCACTTGTGACAGAGGCCTGCACTGTAACAGAGGCCTACACTTGTGACAGAGGCCTGCACTGTGACTGAGGCCTGCACTGTGACAGAGGCCTGCACTGTGACAGAGGCCTGCACTTGTGACAGGGTCCTGCTTTTGTGACAGAGGCCTGCACTTGTGACAGAGGCCTGCACTTGCGACAAAGGCCTGCACTTGTGACAGAGGCCTGCACTGTAACAGAGGCCTACACTTGTGACAGAGGCCTGCACTTGTGACAGAGGCCTGCACTTGTGACAGAGGCCTGCACTGTGACAGAGGCCTGCACTTGTGACAGGGTCCTGCTTTTGTGACAGAGGCCTGCACTTGTGACAGAGGCCGCACTTGCGACAAAGGCCTGCACTTGTGACAGAGGCCTGCGCTGTGACAGAGGCCTGCACTTGTGACAGAGGCCTGCACTGTGACAGAGGCATGCACTTGTGACAGAGGCCTGCACTTGTGACAGAGGCCTGCACTTGTGACAGAGGCCTGCACTGTGACAGAGGCCTGCACTTGTGACAGAGGCCTGCACTGTGACATAGGCCTGTACTTGTGATAGAGGCCTGCACTGTGACAGAGGCCTGCACGGTGACAGAGGCCTGCACTGTGACAGAGGCCTGCACTTGTGACAGAGCCTGCACTGTGACAGAGGCCTGCGCTTGTGACAGAGGCCTGCACCGTGACAGAGGCCTGCACTTGTGACAGGGTCCTGCTTTTGTGACAGAGGCCTGCACTTGTGACAGGGTCCTGCTTTTGTGACAGAGGCCTGCACTTGTGACAGAGGCCTGCACTTGCGACAAAGGCCTGCACTTGTGACAGAGGCCTGCACTGTAACAGAGTCCTGCACTTGTGACAGGGTCCTGCACTTGTGACAGAGGCCTGCACTGTGACAGAGGCCTGCACTTGTGACAGAGGCCTGCACTTGTGACAGAGGCCTGCACTTGTGACAGAGGCCTGCACTTGTGACAGAGGCCTGCACTGTGACAGAGGCCTGCACTAGTGACAGAGGCCTGCACTGTGACAGAGGCCTGAACTGCGACAGAGGCCTGCACTTGTGACAGAGGCCTGCACTGTAACAGAGGCCTACACTTGTGACAGAGGCCTGCACTGTGACGGAGGCCTGCACTGTGACAGAGGCCTGCACTGTGACAGAGGCCTGCACTTGTGACAGGGTCCTGCTTTTGTGACAGAGGCCTGCACTTGTGACAGAGGCCTGCACTTGCGACAAAGGCCTGCACTTGTGACAGAGGCCTGCACTGTAACAGAGGCCTACACTTGTGACAGAGGCCTGCACTTGTGACAGAGGCCTGCACTTGTGACAGAGGCCTGCACTGTGACAGAGGCCTGCACTTGTGACAGGGTCCTGCATTTGTGACAGAGGCCTGCACTTGTGACATAGGCCTGCACTTGCGACAAAGGCCTGCACTTGTGACAGAGGCCTGCACTGTAACAGAGTCCTGCACTTGTGACAGGGTCCTGCACTTGTGACAGAGGCCTGCACTGTGACAGAGGCCTGCACTTGAGACAAAGGCCTGCACTTGTGACAGAGGCCTGCACTTGTGACAGAGGCCTGCACTTGTGACAGAGGCCTGCACTGTGACAGAGGCCTGCACTTGTGACAGAGGCCTGCACTTGTGACAGAGGCCTGCACTTGTGACAGAGGCCTGCACTGTCACAGAGGCCTGCACGTGCGACAAAGGCCTGCACGTGCGACAAAGGCCTGCACTTGTGACAGAGGCCTGCACTTGTGACAGAGGCCTGCACTGTGACAGAGGCCTGCACTTGTGACAGGGTCCTGCTTTTGTGACAGAGGCCTGCACTTGTGACAGAGGCCTGCACTTGCGACAAAGGCCTGCACTTGTGACAGAGGCCTGCACTGTAACAGAGTCCTGCACTTGTGACAGGGTCCTGCACTTGTGACAGAGGCCTGCACTGTGACAGAGGCCTGCACTTGAGACAAAGGCCTGCACTTGTGACAGAGGCCTGCACTTGTGACAGAGGCCTGCACTTGTGACAGAGGCCTGCACTTGTGACAGAGGCCTGCACTGTGACAGAGGCCTGCACTAGTGACAGAGGCCTGCACTGTGACAGAGGCCTGAACTGCGACAGAGGCCTGCACTTGTGACAGAGGCCTGCACTGTAACAGAGGCCTACACTTGTGACAGAGGCCTGCACTGTGACTGAGGCCTGCACTGTGACAGAGGCCTGCACTGTGACAGAGGCCTGCACTTGTGACAGGGTCCTGCACTGTGACAGAGGCCTGCACTTGTGACAGAGGCCTGCACTTGCGACAAAGGCCTGCACTTGTGACAGAGGCCTGCACTGTAACAGAGGCCTACACTTGTGACAGAGGCCTGCACTTGTGACAGAGGCCTGCACTTGTGACAGAGGCCTGCACTGTGACAGAGGCCTGCACTTGTGACAGGGTCCTGCTTTTGTGACAGAGGCCTGCACTTGTGACAGAGGCCTGCACTTGCGACAAAGGCCTGCACTTGTGACAGAGGCCTGCGCTGTGACAGAGGCCTGCACTTGTGACAGAGGCCTGCACTGTGACAGAGGCATGCACTTGTGACAGAGGCCTGCACTTGTGACAGAGGCCTGCACTTGTGACAGAGGCCTGCACTGTGACAGAGGCCTGCACTTGTGACAGAGGCCTGCACTGTGACAGAGGCCTGTACTTGTGATAGAGGCCTGCACTGTGACAGAGGCCTGCACGGTGACAGAGGCCTGCACTGTGACAGAGGCCTGCACTTGTGACAGAGCCTGCACTGTGACAGAGGCCTGCACTTGTGACAGAGGCCTGCACCGTGACAGAGGCCTGCACTTGTGACAGGGTCCTGCTTTTGTGACAGAGGCCTGCACTTGTGACAGAGGCCTGCACTTGCGACAAAGGCCTGCACTTGTGACAGAGGCCTGCACTGTAACAGAGTCCTGCACTTGTGACAGGGTCCTGCACTTGTGACAGAGGCCTGCACTGTGACAGAGGCCTGCACTTGTGACAGAGGCCTGCACTTGTGACAGAGGCCTGCACTTGTGACAGAGGCCTGCACTTGTGACAGAGGCCTGCACTTGTGACAGAGGCCTGCACTGTGACAGAGGCCTGCACTAGTGACAGAGGCCTGCACTGTGACAGAGGCCTGAACTGCGACAGAGGCCTGCACTTGTGACAGAGGCCTGCACTGTAACAGAGGCCTACACTTGTGACAGAGGCCTGCACTGTGACGGAGGCCTGCACTGTGACAGAGGCCTGCACTGTGACAGAGGCCTGCACTTGTGACAGGGTCCTGCTTTTGTGACAGAGGCCTGCACTTGTGACAGAGGCCTGCACTTGCGACAAAGGCCTGCACTTGTGACAGAGGCCTGCACTGTAACAGAGGCCTACACTTGTGACAGAGGCCTGCACTTGTGACAGAGGCCTGCACTTGTGACAGAGGCCTGCACTGTGACAGAGGCCTGCACTTGTGACAGGGTCCTGCTTTTGTGACAGAGGCCTGCACTTGTGACAGAGGCCTGCACTTGCGACAAAGGCCTGCACTTGTGACAGAGGCCTGCACTGTAACAGAGTCCTGCACTTGTGACAGGGTCCTGCACTTGTGACAGAGGCCTGCACTGTGACAGAGGCCTGCACTTGAGACAAAGGCCTGCACTTGTGACAGAGGCCTGCACTTGTGACAGAGGCCTGCACTTGTGACAGAGGCCTGCACTTGTGACAGAGGCCTGCACTTGTGACAGAGGCCTGCACTGTGACAGAGGCCTGCACTAGTGACAGAGGCCTGCACTGTGACAGAGGCCTGCACTTGTGACAGAGGCCTGCACTGTGACAGAGGCCTGCACTTGTGGTGCGGGCCTGCAAATGTGGTGAGGCGCTCACCCTCGTGGCGGAGGCCCACCAGTCATGGCAGAAGCCGGCATTCATGGTGGGGGCCCACAGTCGTGGCAGGGGGCCTGAACTTATGGGGGGGGGGGGGGGGGGGCCTGCAGTCATAGCAGGAGCCTGCACTCATGGCGAAGGCATCGCAGTCGTGGCGCAGGGCCCGCACTGGTAGTAGGATCTCTGCTATGAGAAACTGCAATGCAAAGGTCCTGCCATGAGTGCAAGGCCACCGCCATGACTGCGGGACCTCCAGCCACAAGTGCGGAGGCCCTTTGGGAATTAGGCTCAGTGATGTGAAGATGAAATATATAGAATTAGATATTGGTGGCAGAGAATAGCGGAGATGACTTCGAACAAACAGAGGAGAGTGGAGATAGCTGTAAACAAATAGACAAGAGTGGAGATGACTGTAAACAAACAGATGAGAGTGGAGATGGCTGTAAACAAACAGATGAGAGTGGGGGTGGCTGTAAACAGACAAGAGGAGATGGTTGTAAACAAACAGACGAGAGAGGAGGTGGCTGTAAACTAATAGATAAGAGTGAAGATGGCTGGAAGCAAACAGACAAGTGTGGACGTGGCTGTAAACTAACAGATAAGAGTGGAGATGGCTGTAAGCAAACAGACAAGAATGGAGGTGGCTGTAAACAGACAAGAGTGGAGATGGCTGTAAACAGACGAGAGTGGAGTTTCATTGTTGACATTGCTAAGTTAGCATGAGCTTTACTGCCATGATGCTGCTTTTGCGTACGAGGATATCTCCCCATCTGTTGAAATCTGCTACGCCTTGAAGCATTACCTTTAAGTGCAAGAATATCACTACGACCAGGTAACCATCCCGGTGTTTTTAGATTTATATAACCAAGAAATGAACCTAGCAAAGATCTAGTTAAAGCCTCTTCTTTGAGAAGATTCTACAGCCTAACATTTATACACCACTGTATCTATCTGTATTCCAGAGAGAGAGGGTATCACTGGCTGGAAGGATCATATAAATAAGTTTGACCCCAACATTGACTTCTCAGGAGGTATGTAGAGACCAATCCCAAAATAAAACGTTATGACTGATCAGTTGATAGGAACCTGATGGGTTCCAACTGGGGTGTAGTCGTATTTCAGGGTTGACCGGTGGAGTTTCGGCTGAATGTAGTTTGAGAGTTGATTTGACCTTTTGAAAGACATGTGTGGTGGCGGGTGCCCAATGGAACCTCTTTTGATACAGTTATGGATATAAACACAGTGGAACATTGTGGTTGACACGGTGGGACCATTGTGATACTGTGTCGGGCGCAATGTACCCATTAAGAACAGTAGGGAACAATATAAGTTTTTACTCATTATGAAGTCAATTGTAATGTTTTCTGAATATATATTGTGTTAATAATTGAGTGTATTTTACTGCTATGTTTATTAGGATGTTGCACAAATATAACACATTTACATGCACTTGTATTTTTAAATATATTTTTCATTCTTTTTAGACATTTCTGGTCTTTAGGTCTCGGCTTAGAGACGCGCAAAGCGCTTTCTCGGCACAGAACTATAGCAATCGTTTCTGCCGACAAACGAGACAAGAGCTGGGCACGCGCCCAGCATTCTGAATGGGAGAGGGAGCGACAAGAGCTAGCCATGCGCGGATTTGTGTCGCACGCACGCTCACCACGCCAGCTTCTCCGCGCGCGCCGATGACTGCTCTCTTCCTGGCCGGCTTCACGGAA
The DNA here is from genome assembly GCF_964263255.1 of Lissotriton vulgaris. Classification (NCBI taxonomy): domain Eukaryota; kingdom Metazoa; phylum Chordata; class Amphibia; order Caudata; family Salamandridae; genus Lissotriton; species Lissotriton vulgaris. The sequence continues at coordinate 1,567,177,518 of NC_141696.1, forward strand.
GGCAGCATGCTTGTTTGCAAATGCGATCGCTTTCGGTTTCCTGGAAACTCTCATTCCGAGACTGAGACTGCCCATGTGCTTGTCTCTCACCAGTTGAAAAGAGGGTGCTCTCTCCTCGGCCTGTCCTCTCCTCTGTTCCTCAATCTGTGGCTGTGCCTGGACCCATATTCCTGCCTCTCACCCGGGCAGTCTCTTTAATAGAGTGCACTGCCTCCCTTCGTCCTGTCCACTTGTTTCCCTCGCTCTGAGGCTTGGCCTGGACCCGTGTTCCTGCCTCTCACCTGGGCAGTCTCCTGCTGAATAGAGTGCACTGTCTCTCCGCGGCGGGCACCCGGGCCGGCGATCACTGTCCTTCACACTGGCGACAACTGTGGATTGGCTCGTAGGTGTCAGACCGGAAATTTTGACCGGGTGTGGCAAACAAGGAGACCCGGGCGAGGAAGTCTTCCACCCCAGCGGACCATGTACCCGGACTACCCCGGGAACCTGGACAGCTCCTCCCGCTGCAGCAGCGGCTCCCCCGGGCACACCGAGTCCTACTCCAGCGGCAGCAACTCTATTCCCGGCTCCTTCCTGCAGGTGAGTCCGGGGCTGTTAGTTGCATTTCACCCTCCCGGGGTGCATTTCATCCTACCCTGGTGACTTGTTAACTAGAATTACCCCAGCGGGATACGTCAACTACCCCAACATCTTCCCGAGTGCATGTCAACTGCACCAATACTTCCGGGGGGTGGAGGGGGCGCATGCCAATAAAATCTGCCCATTGCACTCCGGCCCGAGACATGTCTAATACATTTCAGCTCAAGTATCCTGTTCCTGCCGACATGTCATGTACAGGTCATTCCGGGGTGGTACGGTGACTACTTCAACACCCTCGGATGCACTGTAACTATAGTTCAGTCCCGGGGAACGTGCCAGCTACATTAAACACCCGGGGTAAGGCAACTATTCTTAATGCTCCTAAGACATGCCAACGAAATTCAAAACTCCCAGAGGGACATATCAACTCCCCTCCCCTTAACACCCCACCAAACACACAGTTGACTTTACCAAGTACATTCCGGCCTCAGGCGCATATCGGCCTGCTACAGCCCAACCACAGACTCAGATAAATATGTTTACATTTTACACCCAGTAGAAATGTGAAAAAGATCCCACCACCTGTGTGATTAGTTATGTTTTACCGTGTGCAGTTCTCATTGCTCGGAGACTAGTGTCACTCATTTGGAGTGGGAGTCACTCATGAGACGGTGTCGCCTATGGGCAGTATACCTGTCTTTCTGTTGGTGGTGTTTCTGAATTACTGCTTAGGTGGCATGACTTGTGAGTGTGTATTGGTGTCATTCATTCAGTATTGCCTTCCCTCATGTGTTCATGTGGGAGGCCTTGCTTGCACGTGAGGGGTAGTGATATAAGCTGTGATGTAACAGCGGGGGTGGGGGGAGGGCGCATAGCTTATTTGTCTGTGTGGCACAAGTGTGTGTGTGTGTGGGGGGGGCTCGAATTTGCCCCCACTGCACACACCCTATTTTGTGTTGAGTTGTTTTGTAGTACAGCTTGGATATAACTTGGTATGATCTTACCCCGATGTGCCCGCATGTGTCTGTGACTCCTGAGGGTGTCATAAATTTGTTAAGGCAAAATTTACATTTTTGACATTAGAAAATAAACAACTCTCAGGCAGTATTTATTGCACAACATAGAGCAACATTTTAAACTGCATTTTGATCCACATATTTCTATTTACATATTGCAGGTCACAGTGAAATATCTTGTGGACTTAGCAAGACATTCGATCTTCTACTTTTAAAGAAGTCCTGGAAGTCCCGGTTGACCACCTTACAGGCCCTTTCAGTACAGAATAATTGACTTGGATCTGGGAGAAAACGCCAGGGCCCTCCAAAATGTTCTTTTACAAAGCAAACTCCCCCACTTCTCTATAGCATGTAAGTTGTTCCCCCCTAAGAACCATGCTGAAGCCAATACAAACATCACCTAGTGCAAGCACCATCTCCCCAGGGCCATGTATCTGTAGCGCACTTCCCCAGCCCTGCATTATATGCTGCAGCACCATTGCCTCAGCTTGAGTCAAAGCTTTAAAAACAAGCATGTACAATGCAATAGGTCTCGCATTATTAAAGTTTGAGCTATTGGCATTGTAAATGACAATGCCTTTTATTCATTTGTTTTTAGGTCTCGGGACGAAGCTGCGAAGCAGCTTCTGGTCAGAGAATTAATGTCCTCTAGTGGGGCTTCAGAACCCGCCTCCCTGCTCTGTCTCTCCCCATTGGCTGGCTTCCTAAAAGGAGGCCAGCCATTGGAGGAGAGATCAGTCACTCCAATGTAGCCCCGTCCTTTTCGGATTTGGGGGCGTCATTTTTGCTGTTATTTAGACAGTGACGTCGTCCGTCACTCAGCACAGCAAAACACGCCCCCAAATCCGAAAATGTGGTAAGCCTAGTTGCCGCCATTGTTGCCCAGCCAGCGCCGAGTAAGGTGATGCAGCGCACATGCTCTGGTGCGGATGGGGCTTCCGCCCAGCGTCTCGGAGCCCAGCTGCAGTCTTTATCACTTCCTGATGTCCCTGGCCGTCGCCGACATGCTGCTGGGCTTCCTGGTCATGCCGCCCTCCATGCTGAACGTCCTCTACGGTGAGTTTGTCCTTATTTGCGCAACTGTGTGATCCTGAACAGGCCGGCTTCCCCCCTCCCTCCGCCCGCAGCTCTTCTCAGGCCGGCTCCCCCCCCCCCTCCCTCCCTCCGCCCGCAGCTCTTCTCAGGCCGGCTCCCCCCCCCCCTCCCCCCCTCCCTCCACTCGCAGCTCTCAAATATATTGTAACACACCTTAAGTGCATCCGATTGTGCTCAACGCAATAAAGTTTCCATCGTTGGGCCTCACATTAGTAGCTGCCCTGTAACAGCTGGTCTTACCTCTCGGAGATCTTTATTAACCGTTCTTCCTGGAGTGGGTTCTAGTGACGCTGCAGAGTATTAGACCGCCATCCTCTTGTCAACATGGAAGGACCAGCGCTTGCTGTACGACCTTACCAGCAACCCGTGAACTAATCGACTGCATCTGTCAAGTGTCTCTGAAAGGGACGGCCATAAGCACATTTCTATGGAAATTAGGCATATGCTTTGAATACAAGCGTCTCGAGCGGGTGTTCGAACCCGGGCATAGAGCGAAGATTAGGAAAAGCAGTGCTTAATTTGTGCCGGTGCTTAGCACCGGCACTTATTTATCAGGCCCGGGTTTCCAAGCATCTGCTGCAGGACACATATTGCATTGATATATTTACCTCACTACCGACCGGACTCGGTGCAGAGTGTCTCCCCAGGTGAAGAGTTTTGCAGCTGTGAGACTGAGCGTGAGTCAAGAGGAGATTCTAATGATATGTTGATGGCAGAAGTGTTGCCGGTGTGCGGGAACTGATTGGGCTTGATTTTAGTTCTGCGGGGGTAGGGGCAGAGCAGCAGCAGGATTTGTGTGGCTTCTTTTTAGATTTCCAAGCCCCAGCACACCCTCAGACCACGCCCCATTAGTCATTATTCAAGTCAGCCTGACGATGTTGAATAGTTGAGGGCAGGCAGCAGCCACACCACCACCAGGCCTAATCAGTTAATAAAGGCAGTGGAGTTTCTCAGCCCACCACGAGTAACGGCAAGGAAGTACTACGAAGTAGCAGTAACTATGCCATCTCCAAACTAATGCTGCCTTTTTTTTGGGAGCGGGGTGGCGTGAAGATCACCGTGGTGGAGGCTTTGGTGGCGGCTCCACAAGATTAGATGATGGTGATGTACTGCCTGGCCTAGTAGCTGCCGCTGGCCGCGCATGTATCACGATAGTGCCCACCCGGCACCTGCCCTTGAGGTATTCTTCCTTGCTTCAGAGTGGCTAACTCCGTGCGGAGGCTGCAAAAAACACGGGCGGGCTCGTCTCTTTGCTTTTGTTGATTTAAATGCCCACTATTGGGGATCGCACTGTGAGTGTACACTTAATTTATATATTCTTAAACAGGGCTCGGCCAGAATTAATTTGAAAAGGCCCTGCCCGGCCCCTGCCCTGAAAGTATCGTCTCCTGCCCCGAGTGGCTTCATCAGTGCAGGCTGCCAAAAAAGAGCTTGCAACACATTGTCTATGTTTGCTGCCTTTACATTTGAATGTATTCTGGCACCTAGGATATCAATCCAACAAAAGATATTACTAGATTGTCCTTGAAGTAAGGCTTTTCGAGTGAAGAAAGCTGGTGGGTGGGAAAGAGGGGACAAGCCTTTATTCCTTTCAAATCCTCCATGTCAGTGCTAAATTTGGGCCTTAATTGGGCGGCCGTGAGGTGGGAATAAAAGCAGACTCGATATGCGTGAGGTTTTTTGCTTTCCCAAACCACTCGTAAGACGGGACGCCATATTATCAGCAATTGATACGGATTCAGGTGAGGCAGTATACGCAATGCGGGAAGCTAGATTGAATTGAAACGTGTGGGTGTGTATGTGGGAATTATTAACTTTCAGTGAAATGATTAATGTGTCAAATTGTTGTTCAACAAAACATTAGTGTCTGCACATATTGAGCATTTTCTTGTGTTCCGATCATTGGCAGGATGATGTTTTAAGGCTCAAAATCTTGATTGTATCTGGTGGAGTCACGATGTAATGGGGCATGCATTGTACACGTTTGGCTCATTATGAAGGAAATAAGCCTAGTTGCTTTATAGTCAAACATGCGGGACAGGTACACATGATTGTTACTATAAAAGGTAGCCTGGTTTTATTGTATAATGCACCAATTAAAAAAACAAATCCCCAATGTGGCATTATATAGCATTGTTGTCAGCAAAGTGCTTACACATTCCCTTACTTTTTATGAAAAAACAACCTCCCCCGGGACGGTTAATTCCAAAAGTTGAAATGCTAAATTTGAGCCAGTGGTAGGCCTGGGGAGTTTATGTGATTTGCACAGAATCACAGGATGTTGAGCCGAAGCCGAGATTCGAACCTGATTCTCCAGTTCTGGCCATTATGCCGCTTCCTCTCCCCAGTTTCATGCTTAGTAGTTGGTTCAGTTTTAGGCCGTGCTACCAGGAGAAATTGGCTGGTGAAAGCTGCCTCCTGGCGAGAGCACTGGCACTTATTTTTTTACAAATTAACCACTGTATCCGTGTGGCTTCTCCGAAGCTGGTGATGGAGGAGGTAAGTGGGGGGGCTACTCTCAGATGTTTATTCTCTCTTTTCTACATTCAACATGGCCCGTGGCGATTCCCTTCAGCGATGTGCACCGCTGTGCACGAAGTTGTTCAGGCAGGTATGTATGTTGATTTTAGTTTGTTAGAGGTAAGGCATATTTTTATTTTTACACTGCACTGTCCTTTTACTGCTGCACTCTCCTCAGCCTCTCCCTGCACCATCCCCTCACTGACACACTCTCTGCTCAGCCCCCCATTGCATCGTCCCTTCATTGCTGCACTCTCTGCTCAGCCCCACCCCCCCATCCAGGCTGCAGCCCTCACTCCTCCACTGCACCATCACTCACTGCTGCACTCTCTCCTCAGCTTCTTACGGTACCGTCCCTTCACTGATGCACTCTCCTCAGCCTCTCACTGCACCATCCCTTCACTCTCTCCTCAGCTCCACTATACCGTCCCTTCGAACTCTCTCTTTCTCTCTCACTACCTCACTCTCTCTCACTACCTCACTCTATCTTTCACTAACTCACTATCTCTCTCACTACCTCACACACTACTACACTATCTCTCATTCACTCTCTCTCTCTACCTCAATCTCTACCTCACTACTCAACTCTCTCTTTCTCACAGCATCACACTATCACTACCACAGTAACTATCTCTCTAACACACTACTTCACAACTTCACCCTCTCTATCTCACTACCTCACTCTCTCTACATCACTACCTCACTCTATCTATTACTATCTCACTATCTCACTCTCACTGCCTCACTATATCACAACACGCTCTCAAAAATTCACTACAACACTCTCTCACTACCTCACAACTTCACTCTCTCTCTCTAACTCACTGCTTCACTCTCTTATCTCACTACCTCACACTCTCTCTATATACTACCTCACTCTATTTCTATCTCACTATCTCTCTCTCACTATATCACGACACACTCTCTCTAAAGTTCACTACATCACTCTCTCACTACCTCACAACTTCACCCTCTCTCTAACTCACTACTTCACTCTCTCTATCTCACTACCGCACTCTCTCTCTCTCTCAAATACACTAACTCACTTTCACTCTCTCATACACTACCTCGCTCTCTCTCTAGCTCACTACTTCACAACATCGCTCTGTTTCTATCTCAATACAGCACAACAACTCTCACCCTCACTAGCTCATTCTTTCACTACCTCACTCTCTCTATCTCTCACTACCTCACTCTATATCTACTTTACTCTCTCACAAAACAAAAATAACTACATCACTACTCAAATTATATCTATAAAAATATCTCACTAACTCTCTCCATAACATCACTCTATTTCGATATCACTCTGACTACCTAACTATAACACAAGTCACTCACTCAAAAAATAACTACAACACTCTCTCGCTGACTCACTCTCTATCTCACTAGCTCACAAGTTCACTCTCTCCAATTCACTACGTCACTCTCTATCTCAGTAACTCTCTATCTTTCTATCTCACTAAGTCACTTTCACTCTCTCTTACACTACCTCAATCCTTCTCTATTTCACTACGTCACAACATCACTCATTGTTTCTATCTCCCTACCACCAAAAATCACTCTCCATCACTAACTCACTCTTTCACTACCTCACTCTCTCTGTCTCACTACCTCACTCTCTCTCTTTCTATCTCACTAAGTCACTTTCACTCTCTTTCTCTACCTCACTCTCTCTCTATCTCACTACCTCACAAACTCACTCACTGTTTCTATCTCACTACCTCAGAACATCCCTCTACCTCACTCTTTCACTACCTCACTTTCTCTGTCTCTCACTACCTCACTCTCTATCTACCTATCTCTCACTACATACCTCTCTACCTCACTACTCCACTCTCTCACTACCTCACTATCTCACAACTTCTCTCTCTCAAAACATCACTACCTCACTCTCTCACGACCTCACTCTCTAGCTCACAAACTCACAACGCCACTCTCTTTCTCTAACTCACTACCTCAATCACTCTCTATCTCACTACCTCACTCTTTCTATCTCACTAACTCACTTTCACTCTCTTTCACTACCTCTTTCTCTATCTCACTACATCACGACATCACTCTATGCTTATATCTCACTACCTCACAACATCCCTCTCCCTCACTACCTCATTCTTTACTACCTCACTCTCTATCTCACTACCTCACTCTCTCTCTATTTCAATACCTCACTCGTTCTCTCTATCTCACTACCTCACTCTCTCTCTGCTAATGCAATAGGTATCACATATGCAAAAAACAAAGCTAATGCCAACACAAATGACAATGCCATTTATTTAGCGGTACAAAAAAGATAAAAAAATAATGAGCAATTCCAATAGCTCTACCTATAATATTGCAGAGACCATTGCATTGTAAATGCTTGTTAAAACCTGCAATCGGTGCATAAACCAGCCATCAGTGCACACTTTAACAAGGTACACACACAACCAACCGCCAGTACACGCTTCCACCAGGCACACACACCACCAGCCATCAGTGCACAATTTCTACAGGCACACACACCACCAGCCATCAGTGCACACATCAATTGTTAACGCATCCACAAATAACTATTGTAGCAATCGCAGTATGGCGCACGTTACTTTCAAACATATTCATCTAAAGCGCAGCATGCCACCACTGCTACAAAAATAAATACACATTTTTTGGGCCTACAATTTATAGGCTTTTGGTGCAATTGGTGTTGCAATATTAAGCAATGCCAATAGCTCAAACTTAATTAACCGCATGCGCGCTAGCGGAATTCCGCTCGCACGCTGGGTTTTTTAAAAACGCACTTTGCGTGACGAGCTGGGCTCGTCATCAGCGTGCGAGGAGGCTACGCCAATACGAGCCCAGCTCGTCATCAGCGTCGAAGGGGTTAACCCGAGACCTATTGCATTGTAAATGCTTGTTTTAATATTGCGGGAGAAACTAAGAGACAACCAAACGTCTTTTGTCTTGAAAAAGGTAGTGCACATCAGGCAGCACACCGAAACGCGTCGACACCAGTGTTTTTAATTAAATTCGAGGGACTATTGTGCTGAGTATCATTGAAAGGTACATTATGATACACATTGTCTAAAACCATACGACGATATCTGTTGTGGGTGTCGGTCCTTAGATTCTAATGATTAATTTGGATCCCGATATATCAGGGTCAAATCTGGAGCAAGAGGTCAAGTATCCAACATTGTTAGCCTGCGGGCAGCATTGGCTGCATAGACTCTTCTCTGTTGTTTTCCAGATGACGAGGCTCCGCCAAAGGGGTGGGCTGATGGAATTCACACTTAAGCCGACTGCTGGGAAAGTGATCTGAGTCTGGTGGGCTTTCCTTCTGAGCACCAAGAAGGTTGCCTTTTCTGATTTAATAGACTGACTCTCTCCCTTATGTTGTATATGTATTGAAATAGGGGTATGGAGTTGAGTTGGTCAATAAATACGATCCCTTAGACCCTGGTGTATATCTTTATATTTATGTTTTTAACCTTTACTTATCAATAAATAAAATCTGTATATCTTTTTATAAGTTTGAAAGTTCCTGCTGTAGTGTGTTTATCGTCATAGCTGTGGGGATCCTTGTCTGTGATACCAGTGTGGATGAGATATTGAATGGATTGCACGATAGGTGACTGTGAGTCAGATGGATCCAAGGGAATGTTTTAATTCACGCTGTTTGCGTACGTCACTACATGACTTTATTTTGCAAGACTCTCTTTATGCCTTTCAAATGAGAACCGTCTGCTTTTCACGTTCTCTGCTGAGTTCTTGGAGTTTAGTCTGAACACATTGTATAAGGTCGATAAACAATGCCACTTGTTATTCGGTTCTGGTCAGTCCCTTGCACCTGGACATAACATGCTAAACGCAGGTGCACTGCTGGAGACTCGAGCTTTGATATTATGGGGATGAATGTTTTATCACACACTTGGAGAGAGCCCCTTCCATGGAGAAGAGCTCCGCTGCTCCTAAGATGTAAACCTTCTATCTAGGCTTTAAGGTATGGGGTCTGTTGACTAAGCCCAGAGATCTTCGTTTATATAAATAAACTTCTTCCAGCGAAGGGGAGGGTGGTTAGGCCTTACAGTCCTGTTTCCACTGTCTATATACACTGACATCCCCCTTTCTTTTACTTGGAATTGTAACAATGCTAATTGTTTCGATTTTATTTATTTTGCTTCTGGTAGTAGCTCATATACTGTATTGTACAGCAAAATAGTTCAAATGGAAATTTTGAACGATTACAGTGACTCTGTCAATCCTTATTGTGGATAAGTACGAGTGAGTGAGCGAAAGGGTATACCTTGCTACCACGATTCCTGAGAGGGTCGGGAGTGTTGTGTTCTGGGTTGTCTAATCATTTGTAGCATTGTGATATTAGGAGGAAAACGAATGAGACACTACAGCTAGCCGGTTTTGGGATTTTGGGTACTAAGGTGGTAGGTTGGTACACCTCTATACACCGAGGTCCTGTTTTCCTGCACACAGTTCTGTGTATGCGCAGAATCCTTGCAACAGGAAATGGCTGTAAACAAACAGGAGAGAGTGGAGATGGCTGTAAACAAACAGATAAGAGTGGAGGTGGCTTTCTACATTCCATTACCTCACATGCACCAGCATTCCATAACACATCCACTCGAGCTGAGCAGCAAGGCAGAGAAGACGTGAAGGAGCATAGCCCTGGATACAAGATACAACAATGTGTGAATAAAACAAGAGAGGACACAGAGGGAGGGAGAAGAGAAACAGTAGGTGCAAACATGTAGCTTTGTTAGTTCCTGAACCTAGGGGGAAGATGGGGGTGGGGGGACTGAGGCAGAGCATCAGTGCATTGCACACTGTATCCCCCTCTCAATTGGGAGTGAGGGGTATACAGTTAGCCCTTTGCATCCTAATTAGCTGTAAGAAAGTACTGAAAACAGTCACAGAAAGGTAATGCGCACCTCCTCTCCCGACACCCCCCTCCTTATTTTTTCTCAATCTGTTGTTATTCTAAGATTGCAAAGTAGAGTTTCTTTGGGACGTGATAAAGTTTTGTTAGTACTGACAATTGCATTCAACTGCATTACGTTTTATATTCTAACTATTTGGTCCTCCCAGCCATTCACTCTTAACATAGAACGTCACGTCTAGAATTTTGGATGACATGAGATTCCTACACCCTATAAGACTCAATGTCTTGTGTAACATTTCCTGTACATTGATTTACACATTTGTATGATTTATTGTGCCTCTCTGTGTGATGAAAGCACTCTGACACGCTACACTTAGTGTTAGAACTCCCTGCCAATTCCCACCGGGAGTCAGGCTAGCTCCCTTCGCACACTCCTTTGATAATATACAGTGATATATGTTTGCCTCACCACTTTCAAAGTTCACCAGCCGACACTGGAGGAGGAAGATGTGTGTGCGCTCAAGCGTGCTGATGTTTGGAGTCGGTCGAACAATTCTCATTCACACAGGTGGAGTACGAACGCCAGTGGCATGCATGCCAGTGGCAGAGGCCGTACCAGGAGATGGGATAGAACTGACAAGCCCAGTCCACATTTGTGTTCCGGGTTTTGGAGTAGTTTCCATTTAGCTTTGTATGGTGGTTGCCCCACAATTAACAAAGAGTGCGTCAAATGTGGTCCCATTGGTAATTTCGCATGTGTTTGTAAAAACTCCAAGAAGAATGCCAGACAGGGTGCTGTAGAGTTTCGTCCATGGTTGAGTCTGCGACGTTTAAGTCTGGGTGTGTGTGCAGTAGTGGTGAGGATACCCACAAGGGCATTGTAGTGTCCATTCAGCAAGGCGATGTAGTACCTACCTCATTGGAACAGCCCATCAGGTCTTCTCCCAAATGTGTGGCAACCATAGCTGGTATAGAGTTAATCTTATGGCGGACTCTGGCCACCTTGGACCATTGTCAAGAGTTTTTCAATGAGAAATTCCATGGTGTCTTTAGCTTAGGACTATTGAAACCGCCGGACGTGGGAGCTGAGAGTTTTGATGGGTTTGTTATTGATTTGGATGGATATGTGAGTGTGTCATTAGCATTAAAAAGCAGGAGAGCTCGAGTCAAGTTGTATATAGCGATGAAAAGAGTGGACGTGTTGGGTTGGAAGGACCAGTGGAAGTTAGGGATCATTCTTAACCTGCGCGCTGATGATCCGATCCAATTGGGCGAGGAAACAGAATCTTTGCAGGTTTTGTCTATAAATGAGAGTGTGTGTGGAAAGGAGGTGATTCAGCCTTTCCAGACAGTGTTTTCCGAGAGCTTGGGGAAGTTACATGATTTTTCCCATAAGATTAAACTCAAGGTCAACCCTTTTCCAGGGAAGCAAAACTTGTATGGTGTTCCCATTAATGTGAGGGGGCAGGGGCGGCTCCAGGCTCATGACGGCCCTGGGCAGGGAGCGTAGGTAGGGGGCCCCGTAAGAGGGGATCCGGGCGGGGCGGAGCACTGAGGCCAGTGAATGGGGGGGGGGGGGGGGTCAGGGTGTCTGGAAGTGGAACAGAGCTGGATGACGCCAAATCCCTGCCAGGGGCCGCCACGCAAATATGTATCCATCCTCAGAGGATTATTATATTAAGGATATATATTGGCCTGGTGGCCCCGGGGTTTGGTGGCCCTGTGCAGGTGCACAGCTTGCACATGCCTAAGGCCGCCCCTGGAGGGGGGACCTGAAAGTGAAGTTGAATAGGTTGGTGAATGAGGGCATAATCGAGGCAATTGAATCTGCCGAATGGGTTTCTCCCATCGTTTTGGCATGCAAGGTGGATCAATATCAATTGAGATTATGTGTTGATTTGAGGGCATTAAACGCTACCGTTGTTATTGACTTTCATCCGCTTCCCAACTACCATAAAATGTTTTTTTTGTTAGAGTGTTTCAACATTTTCTCGACTTTGAACCTTAGGTCTGCGTATCACCAGATCGAACTTGACGAAGAGTCCAAACAACTGACCACTTTCATCACTCCACAAGGCCTCTATCAATTTACCAGGATGCCTTTCAGCATGACATCTGCTGCTTCTGTGTTCCGAAGAGACATGTTCCACATCTTTAGGGACATTGATTTGACATTTTGAAATTTTTGAAAAATGAGGGGGAACATATGGGTCATGAAGGGGTGGGAGCACACTGCTGACCTCCGAGCACAGTTCGCCCCTTAGCATTATGGTAAATGCAGTTTTCAGTGCGCGCTTACTTGGTATTTTGCTGGAGTGTTCCACCAAAGTTGGTGCAGATTAGTGCTGTCATCTCTAGACACATGTGTTTCTGGATTTTATCCTTCATATGGGTCATCTTGTGGAAGGATGCAGCATCTTAGAGCCTCGTGGCCTTACTCTCAAGAGGCATATGTGCAAACTGTTTATCAGATCTGTGGATTATTTGGACCACATACTCTCTGGTGATGGTGTGGTGCCCAAAAAATCTGATTTGGAAGCTATTGTTGGTGCCCCCGCCAACAAAGACAGTTACTGTCTTTTGCGGGGATGTGTGAATATTCCAGCAAATTTATTGATAACTTTGCCACTAAGGTGGAGCCCTTGAAGGTGTTGCTGAGACATAATGTTCAATTTGAATGGTCTGAAACCCAACAGCAGTCTATTGAAAACATAAAGAGTGGCATTGTGAAGGCACCCCCCCTTAAATTAAACCGTTCTGTATGGGGAAGTTGTGTGTGATCACTGTGGATGCCAGTTTGTATGGTGTCGGGCAGTGTTATCCCAGAAGTCTGGCAAGGAGGGGTGGAATGTTTTCTTTACTTCCCGTACTTTGAATAAGACCGAGGCGCAGGAAAGCTGCCATTGAAAGGGAACTGCTTGCCTGCGTTTGGGCGGTGGAACATTTGAGGAACTGTGTGTGGGGCAGTGGATTCGTGCTCAGGACTGACCATAAGCTGTTGGTCAACATTTTGGCTCCTGGTGGGGGGCAGGGGGTGGAGTTTCACTGCATGTATTGTCAGGTTGGCTTCCAAGCTCCAAGAGTACACTTTTAGCGCTGAATTCGTACCTGGTAAGAGGAATGTGACTGCGGACGGCCAGTCGCGGTTGCCGCGTCAACTTGGTGAAACCCTTGAAGTTGGTGAAGTGGATATGGTTGCGGGCATTAGAGATGTCTTGGACGGTGAGTTTTGCCGGTATCTCTGAGGAACTGTTGAAACAGTGTGAGGGGTCAGATGAGTTGTGGAAGGAAGTGAAAAGATTTGTGGGTGAAAGCTGGCCCAAGAAAAGTGAGGTGAAGCAGAATTGGAAGCCACATACAAGGTGGCTGAGGAACTTGAAGTGGAGGGTGAGTTATTATTCAAGGGTGGCAAGTGTGTCCCTCCGAGGGGTGTTTGTGTGGTCATTCTTAGGTTAGCCCATAAGGAACATACCGGAATGTCAGCTATGATGCAGTTGGTGAGCGTCCACTGTTGGTGGCCCGGCATGGACAGGATGATTGGTCGGGGCGTGAGGGAATGTGAGGTGTGTGCGTCGAGTGAGTAAATGTTAAAAGTTAGTGTTTCACCTTTGGAAGTGTGCAGTGGCCTGTTTTGCCGTGGTAGAAAGTAGCTTTTGATATATCTGGAACTTTCAATTTTTTTACCAGAGAATTTTAGTCTCGCTTTGATGGATTACCATTTCAAATTGCCTGAGGTCAAGTTGGTTTCCTGTGCCACGACTAATGTTGTGGTTCGGTTTCTCAAGGAAGTATTTACTAGGGAGGGCTGTCCTTCCACCCTGGTGACTGATAACGGGGTGCAGCTAACAACCAACGGTATGGAAGCATTTCTCAAACACCGTGACATAAAGCATGTCACCACATCTTTGTACGAACCCATGAAAATGCTCATGTGGAAGGATTTAATCATGTTTTAAAGAAGTTTGTGGTGGAGGCGCATTCCTCTGGGAGTAATTGGAGGATTGTTTTGAGAGAGAAACTGTGGGTGTATAGAATCACTCCACACACCAGCACAGAGGCCAGCCCTTTTAAACTCTGGAAGGGTAGACATCCTGCGTCTCGGTAGTGTCCTTGGTGGATCAAGAAGAAATGGAGTTGTCTTGGTGAGGAGTGTGATGTGGCTGAGAGAGTCAGGAGGAAGCAAAACAAGGACATGGAGTGGTACAACAAGAATTGGAACGCTAAACCTCATGGGATTGTTGTTGGAGATTGGGTGAGAGTGCGTAAACCCGGCTACGAAGGCAAAGGCGTGCCAAGGTTTAGCAAGGCCATGAAGGGACTTAAGATTTTCCCCAATACCATCATAACTCAAGACGGCACGGTGTGGAATGCCAGGAAGGTCTTCAAGTGTTACAAACTTGTGGCCAGGGCACCAGTGATAATGGGCGTGCCAGTGATTTCTTGGTTAATTTCAAGGGCCCGGGTGCGAGCGGTCATCCTGGGGATAGTCACAGAGGGGCATATCAGCAAGGGCCGGCAATAATTATCGCTCAGCGCTCTTAGCGTGACGATAATTATCGCCGGCCAACTCTGAATTTTATCACGGAGATAGCGTGCTATCAGCAACGCTTATCTCCACAGCGATAAAATTCAGAGCGCAAGCTGCCAACTGTGCGGTTATCGCTGGAAATACAGTGATGATCACACAACTTTTGGCGATAGCTTGTTGATAGGGCCTCACATACTTAGCCATGATATCCACCTTCCATAGGATATCATGGCTAAGTCAGTTTCAAAGCAGGTGGTAAGGAAAGTAGCGATAACAAGGGTTATCGCTACTTTTATTGTCGCTATGCTGCTTTGTCTGAGGCTTGATAATAGGAGAAATGTCGCTGGGCATTAAGGGAAATGGTGATAACGCAAGGTTTCACGTGATAGCGGGATCTTGTTGATGAGGCGATAAAATTATCGCCGCTTTTCGTTTGAAAACGGACGCTAAAGCAACGATAATTTTTTATCGCCTCGTTGCTGATATGCCCCTTCGTTTCTACCGAAGTGCCTGACCTGAGTGAAAACTCGGTTGCTTCCCGTGTCAAGGAGGCTTGCAGGAATCGTTCTGCCCCCAAGCATTGTCCCGATTTTGTTGAGTAGCTATTATTGATTCGGCCTGTTTCTATTGCTATCAGTTCATTTTTTTCCTTGTTTTCCTACCTTGTTCTCTGCCTTTCCTGTCTCCACCCTGTCATTTTGACTCATTCTTCATTTTGTTCTTTCCTGGGGTTTTGGGGGTTTTGTTTAAGGGGGGAGATGTTGTATCTTGCGTCATGTGGCATGCACGTGTCTTGTTTACTTTCCTTTGGTTCTTGCATTCCATCAGAATGTCTCTCATGGAATGCTGAGAGCCAGATCAGTTATTGTTGCAGTCACGACCTGTGTGGCGTAATGTCCTGTGTCGCTCAAAATAAACCTGTATTCTATTCTACGATTGGTTTGGACTTCGCTACACTCCATCCCTCAAGGCTTCCCCTTCAAAGCTCTGTCCCTCAAGGCTTCGTCCCCCAAGGCTCCGAGGTCATCCCTCAAGGCTCCATCCCTGAAGGCTCTGTCCCTAAGGCTCTGTCCCTAAGGCTCTGTCCCTAAGGCTTCGTCCCTCAAGGCTTCGTCCCTCAAGGCTCCGTCCATCAAGGCTCCGTCCCTCAAGGCTTCGTCCCTCAAGGCTCTGTCCCTCAAGGCTCCATCCCTCAAGGCTTCGTCCATCAATGCTCCGTCCCTCAAGGCTCCGTCCCTCAAGGCTTCGTCCCTCAAGGCTTCGTCCCTCAAGGCTTCGTCCCTCAAGGCTTCGTCCCTCAAGGCTCCGTCCCTCAAGGCTTCGTCCCTCATGACAGCCTGAGGCGGCTCATCCTGGCAGGATACAAAACTTGTGAAAAGAGGAGGATCTCGCACAGCAAATATACTCGGAGTAGTAGGATTGTAATGAATTGTAGTGTGCTACTCGGGGAAAACACTGTCTGGCCAGGCAGTGTGAAGTGAATAACTGAGAAGGAGCTCCCCCGCCTAGGAGGAGAACGCACCTGAGCACAACGTGAAATTGACCAAGTGGTCTGATTCAATAAGCATAAAGTAGTCAATAGTTTATGTTCAGATTGGAAATATCCAACTTTCCATTTTTATTTGAGCATGTATCTCTTTTTGAAGCAAGTGGCAGAAAATGTAATCCACATCAAGTTCAATGAATTAAGATATATTCATTTTCACACATCCCAATGCATTTCGGGCGGAGCCCATCGTCAGGGGATTACTCTACAACAAAAGCAAAAGACCAGACTGTAATGGCATGAATATGCAGTAATACAACAAACAATATAGAGAACGTGTTAAAAAAGCGTCTGGGTGAAGCGAAAGGTGAAAAACAAGGTGAAGCCCCGGAGCGGGGATGGCTGAAGGTACCACATGATGTAGTGAGGAATACCGAGCGAGGTTCAAAGGAAAGAACTTAGGTTGCAGATAAAAAACTAAACCTGTGCTCAAAAAATAAATATATTCGTGAGCGAGTAGTCAATAAAGAAACAGTGCGTGAACCGCGGTGCGTACCAAAGTCAGAAATAGGGTAAACATGCAAGTAAAGGCAGTGGTGGGGTCCCGGGTTGGGTACTTACACGTGTGAAAACTACGCAGGGACTCCGCGGAGTTCCGTGACGATCAACAGCGGGGTGGTGGGAAATCGGACTGAAAAAGCGGAAAACCAGTGCTAAACAACAAGGAAGGACTGAGCAGCCATAGAAGATAGTATCGAGACTCAGTGAAAGGTGTGAGCGCCATATTGGAAGGTGCAGGAGATTAGAGAAGGCTAATAGAATACGAGAAAAAGTGAAAAAAATTAAAGAACACAACATGATGTGCATGAAGTACAAGGTTATAAATAACAAAGAAACTCAATACGGTCATTAAGCCCGAAGGGGGCCATCGTGGAAAGGTAACGGATCCAAAAGTTCTCGCGTTTAAGTAGATGGTTCTTGTTATTCAGGGTAATCGGAACTTGTTCCAATATCTGGTATTTGAGTTGAGCCACTGTGTGTCTATTTTCCATAAAGTGGGTGGCAACTGTAGACTTTAAGTTCTGAGTACGGATGTTGCTCTTATGTTCCAAGATCCTCACACGGATCTTTCTTTCGGTGTGGCCAACATAACATTTGCCGCATGGGCATTTTAAGACATAAACAACGTTCTTACTATTGCATGTGGCATTCACTTTAAGTTTTATGGCGTTGCCTTTCATGGGATGGTTGATGAAATTACCGAGGATACAATTATTGCAATTGCTGCAATTGTGACAGGGTTTGAGACCCGTGTAGGTGACGTTGATCTTGGGTCCACTAGTTTGACTCAGGATTTCCTTAAGATTCTTGCCCCTAGTAAATGCAAATATGGGGAGCTCGTTAAACAATCAGAACCATCTCTCTCTCTCCTTCTTCTCTCTCTCTCTCTCTCCTTCTCTCTCTCTCTTTCTTTTCCTCTCTCTCTCTCTGTATCTCTCTCTCCCTCTGTCTCTCTCCCCCTCCCCGTTTCTCACTCTCACTTCCTCTGTCTCTCTCTTTTTCTCTCTCTCCCGTCTCTCTTTCTAACACTCTTTCTCTCGGTCTCTCTCACTCACTCTCTGTTTCTCTCTCTCTCTCCCTCTCTCTCTCCCTCTCTCTCTCTCTCTCTCTCTCTCTCTCTCTCTCTCTCTCTCTCTCTCTCTCCTTCTCTCTCACTCACTCTCTGTTTCTCTCTCAAACCCCCCTCTCTCTGTCTCTCTCTCTCTCTCCCTCTCCCGCTCTCTCTCTCTCTCTCTCCCTCTCTGTCTCTATCTCTCTCTCTCCCTCTCCCGCTCTCTCTCTCTCTCTCTCCCCCCCCCTCTCTCTCTCTCTCTCTCTCTCAACCCTCCCTTGGGTCAAGTCATTGGTGTCAGCTGGTTCTTCTGATACTAATTATTAGCCTCAAGGGTAAGTGGTGTCTGGAACATCTTTGCTACTGCAGAAGTCCTTAGAATTCAGGTCAGTGGCCCTTGGCGTGACCCCTGCCTAACCACGACAAACGTTCTTGCTGCAAATGAAGCATTCTGTGATGGACTCATCCTATGGGCTAAGCATAAAGAAGTCCTAAACTGGGGAAGACGTTTTTTTTAATATTCCAAAGCCTGAAGAACTTGAGGTGAAGGTGCATGCTTTGCTTTTTTGCTGTGCTGTAACTGTTGTAGGGGTGGTAGTGGTGGCTGCAGGTTTCTGGGGTCTTGCAAATATAGAAGCAGGCAGTGTTGGTGGAACCACATGCCTCTGACTTTAATGGAGGTGAGGTGTACTTCTTCTAGGCAAATTTCCAAACTACCATCATTATCAACTTTTTCCCTTACAAGGCTTTGGGCAACCTTCCTTTCCCCTTGCCTCTCGTGGTAAGTCTTGGACCCGATCAGGTTCCAATCCATGCCCAGATCGTCAGAAAGGGGCTTGGAGAATATGGGGGGGAGGGCTCTTTCTTTTCCTTGCTGGAGATCAATAAGACAACTGGGGAAGAGCAACACCTTGCTCAGAAGGAAGCCCAGCCACCTGTCCTGCTCCTACGTCCAGAAGGTCTGGACTGAGGGTTTAGTGCTGGGGTTGTTGATGTTGGAGTGATGCACCTCCCAGAGTTGGTGGCAGTGGTGTCAACGGTCTATTTCTCATCCTCAATGACCACCTCTTGGCAGGCGCTTCCTTCTTTGCGGCCATTTTATTAGCAGTAGTAGTTGCCATTGAACATGAGCAGACACACTTATCAGAGGAGAACTCGGGTGTCACTGTTAGTCAGTCACAGGCTTGTCTCCATCTCAGTACAGCGTGTGATGTCCTGTGCACCTGCATGTCAGTGAGCCAGGGGAACTCTGAATCTAGCCAAAGTGACTCAAGTGAAGTCATCAGCCCCATCATCATAAATGCTTAAACTAAGGGTGTGATTCACAATGGTAACTTACACTTTTCAGTGAGTTTACACTTTTGAGTACGTTTACTGCTTTTGGCATTCACAAACTCTGAGTGTAAGTTAGTACTTAAAAAAACAGTAGTGTGTCCAGCACTACACATGGCCAACCACTGGTACTACAACACCCTCCCATAGAATAAAATAGAGTTGGGGACTTAAAATAGAACACTCTAGATAATAATGTAAATAAATATGAATTCATATAAAAAAGCATATACAAATAGCACATATTTATTTCATTCTAAAATAAGTTAATAATTTACTTTGTATTTTAAAAATAATGTTGAATTACATTGTATTTTAAATAATTTCATTTATTTTAAAAATTCTGTATATTACTATTAAAATGTATTAATGCACATTATTTTTCTTTATGAGGGATTTTTTCTTTTTAATTTACAATTCAGTTAATACATTTCCAATAACTAATATTTACATTCACAATTATTTATCAGTGCTGTAGCATTATTTACTTTGTTTAACATTTAAATTAAATATATAAAATGAATTTAAATTAATAGTTATCATAAGCATTTTTGTAACATTTATATTCATCTTAAATACATTTTCTTTTAATTCCCCCCATACTTTACAGAAGGGGGACTCAACCTTTGGGGTGGAGATCTCCACCTGGTAAAGTGTAGGGAAAAATAAAAAGTTTATTTAACTCACTAATAAAGATTCAAAATATTTTTAAATTAAATATTGCTGTAAATTTATTTCAAATACTTACTTTAAATGTAGAATAACATTTTTAGTTTGCTACAGCCTTAATAAATTAATTTAAAACTAAACCATTAGTTAATGGTGTGGAAAATGACAATGTTTATGTACATAAGCGGCGTTCATTTGTGTTCACCATACCCCTAGCTGTAAGCAGAACGAATACCGCAAAGCGCTGACCACATCATCTCGCCAGCGTGGGCCCATGCACGCACGCACACGACAGCCATTTTAGGCACCATGACCTCCCTGCCCGTTTGCTAAGTCCCAGGCCCCATAAAACCCCCTCCCTCTGCACGACCCTGTTCTCAAAGTGACACCCCTGCTTGACCCACACCCCCCCTGCATTTCCTCCCAGGAACACCCTTCCCCTCTCCTGACAAGCCCCCCCCCGGCCGCACCTGGCCCCTCGACCCGGTCCCAAGTCATAAGACCAAGCCTCATGGATATACACCCCCCCCTTTTGGCCCCGCACACCAAAATGTGATACACCAACCGATGCACCCGATCTTATCGCCTGCCCAACCTTTGATCTGACCACCCCCTCTTGCCCTCGTGTCCTGTTGGAATGTCCGGCTACAAGATAACAATCACATGTTACATTTGGGAGGGGGAGCGACATCCGAGCGACGGGGATGGGAATAGGCATGAGGCTGGGATTCCAAGCATGCCTTTCCGTACTTCAAAGTGTTTTTTTTGCAATAAGGAATGTTTGTGCACCATAAACCTGTGTATAAAAGACGAAGCCTCCGAGAAACTTGTTAGAGCACCTCTTGAAGACATTGTGTGTGTGTCCGAAATGACAGGCTCTCCTCATGAGAAATAAAACTCTGTTCTTGCGTTCCTGCCTCCAGCGCCCGTCTCTTTATTTGATAACAGTTCAAGATGGGAACTAAGAGGCGTCTTGTGCTAGCAGCCTGGGCATCGGTTGAAATTTGGGCTGCGATTCCTCAATTGGCGTCCCAACGCGGGGCCCATCAGCGACATAAGGTCCGGTAAGAGAGGTCCAGACGATGGGGTGAACATCTAAACGATTGGAGTATACCTGCCTTGAGAGGACCCTCGTCCGGCTGCCGATTGAATGAACTTCACCGATTCCGAACGGACCTCTCTCAAGCGACCTACTGTCCTGACTGGAATCCCACAGGAATGCTGCGGTAAATATATGGAGTAAGAGAACGATCGGGCGCTGGAAGGGGGAAGGCGAAGAACTGTCCACACGGTCCGGTCCGGGTAAGGTTAAGTAGGGCGTCTTTTACGTCTGATTGGTAGGATGGCTTCATCCATCTGATTGATTGATTGATTGTTTGTATTGGAACCGGTATTTAAATACTGATATTGTTCATTGATTGGTTCATTTAGCCTTGGTTGCTACTTGAAGTATTGGTTCTCTTTGAGACATTCTCTGTTTGCAAACAGCGACAAATAGGAACGTTCCTTTCTCTTTGCAAATAGTGAAGGATAGGTAATGCGGACTTTTGTCCCCCGTTGTAATCCGTAAAGCCTATTTTTCTCCCCACTGATTGTTTGTTATCGATTTTTATCGATTATTGCTCTTTTGAGATATTCCCTGTCTACAAATAGAGAAGAATAGGAATATTCTGTCTCCCTTTGCAGATAGCGAAGGATAGGTAATGCAGACTTTTGTCCCCCGTTGTAATCCGTCATGCCTGTTTTTCTCCCCACTGATTGATTGATTGTCTGGACATTTATTGTTCAAGGAATAGTTCGTTTGAGGTATTCTCTGTTTGCAAATAACGTAGAATAGAAATATTCTGTCTAGTCTTTGCAAGTAGTGAAGGGTAGGTAATGCGGACCTTTGTCCCCCGTTGTAATCTGTCATGCCTATCTACTCCCCACTGATTGATAAACTAGTTCCACCCGGACCATTTATTAGAGGTAGATCATCTGGCTCAACCGGAGGGCACCCCTAATAAAAAAGGACATATGTAAAATATGAAGTAATCACCGTATCCTGTTAACAGAAACTTTAGCATGAAACACACTAGAAAAGGAAGGAAAAATAAATCGAGCAAAATCAGTAGGCCACTGATGAGTTTTCGACTTCGCTAAAAATAAGAAACGTTAGAAATAGCCCGCAATAAGAAACATGAAAGTGGTGAGAGAAGCCAAGCTTGACATCATGGCAGCCACGAGGTAGCTAGGCTCCGCCGCCCCTCACTGCTCCAAACATGTCTGTCCCACCCCCGCCACGCCCAATAACGACAACATAAGAAAGACCAGAACCAATAGATACCTACCCCCCGATCCGGAAGCTCCCGAAGTGCAGCAGGTTCACGGCTACGCCCATCCGGAAGACGATTCAGAAAAGGGGGTGTTGATGAACAGAGTGTCTGAATTAAGCAGACCACTCTTACCCAGTCCAAAGATCAGGGCTTGATCCATCACCGTTTTTTAGCTCACTGCACCATCCCAGCTCAGAACTTGGCTATATGCAAATTAGTCTGACCCTCGCCCAGTGCATCATGGGAACAGGGCAGACCAAACTACCAAGCCAATTCTTATACTGGGAAGGAAACAAGCTACCGGGGACCGGTTTCTGGCATTTCAGCCGTCTCAGTTTTGAATGACCAAAATCCTGCAGACTACCAACTTGATCAGTTCCGGTGGAGCACCAGTATGACCCGGTAGGAAAGACTTTTTCCCTCCCCCCCCCCCCCTTGATTGACAGTCCGTGTTGCCAGTCCCTTCAGTCGCCATTAACGGAACCTTTTTGGACTGTCAAAAAGGGTTCTGGTCCGACCACGAGTTGGTGGAGACATTTTGACTATACTTGGACCTTCCTGACCTCACCCAAAATGGCGCCGGTACAAGTGAAACTTACAACTCCCTGTTGTGTTCCGGTTGCTCAGCCTTGCTATCATGAGACATGTATGCAGTTTCCAGCACATGGCGGGAGGGGATGGATATTGATTATATGTTCGGACAATGAATTGATATGGGACGGACATTGACTAAACGTTCGGACAATGAAGTGATATTAAGTTCTAATGCATCCTTGATTACTGTATTATTGAAAGTTCAAATCTTTGTATCTGCCCACAATGATTTTTCAAAATGATTTTATTGCACTTGTTGCACTTTTATCATGAAATCAACGACCACTGACTCCGTTATGTTTTCCGCAAATAAAATATCCCCTCATGTACAGTTCCAGTTTGCTCCGTGGCCGGTCCGCGGGGTTGTAGGCCCGTATTTGTGCACCAACATTTTTAATTAAAGGTTTTTGAAAAAGCAAACGTAGTTGTAGCACTTAGATTGGTAAGTTTTGAATAAATGGCCACTGTCTCCGATACAAGTAAAATACAGGTGAAATGGAGCCGCTCGATTAATTAAGGGTTAAAAAGTATAGTACACAGAAATATTGCAAATATGAATGGTCCAGGTTTGTTGTATGTGTTTTTCATTTTTGTGCAGCATAAAGCAATCGATAAAGGCCCTGGTATTTAGCCTCTACTTTATATGCCACATGCATCAGGGAAGTTGTTTTAAGATGCCCTAAACCACTCCGAAGGAAATGCCACCTAGCCCCTCTAGTTTTCATGCCTGACAGACAAAAACGACCCTGTACCACTGTAGACCATCCCTCTTCCTCGGAGGGGAACACAAGCTCACCCCCCACTTTACACCGACTGCCCCCTTCCCTGCACGCGATCCGTAATGCCACACTCGGGCGATCTATGCAATACACAGTCCATCAATAATTATCTCTCCTGCCCAACCGGTCCCTCTGGGCTTAAACGCCGAGATGGTAGGGACTGCATCCCACGGAGAGCAGGTCGAGTATGTGGTAAGTAAAAGCATTTTCAGGTTTTTGCGCGCTGATGTGTTTTAAAATGCTGCCCCCACCCCCTTCTTCTTCCCTTCTTTCTGCAGGTCGCATCGGAACGTCGACTAAAGTACGGAAAAGACCTAAGCAACACGTCATGGTCCCGCGCGGAAGTCAGGCTAGCACTACGAAATTGTATTTTATCTATGGGGACTGCCCCTGAGAACGTGACGAATTTGAGTGACCTGAATGCACGCGTGCATGCTGATGTGTATGGCTCGCCCGAATATACGTTGCACACGTCTGGATTGATGAGGGAAATGTCTTTTTTTTGTATAAACTTAAGTATGGCCAACGATAAGAAAGAAGAAAAGGGTCAAAAAGCTCAGCCCCCAGATGGATTAAGTAGGATACTAAGAATGCGCAGCATGCAGGTAGAACCCTTTTCGGCCAGAAACTGTTCTATATTTCGTCTTGGATTTTTGTATGTAATACATATACTGTCTCCCCCGTCTGAAATTGTGTGTACGTAATGTGTGGATCTACGTCGTCCCTCAACCTGTGTTTCTATATAACTTTACCCCTGCTATTGTGTGTTGTGTGCGCACTAAATGGCCTATTATTGTACACGTTTCTCTCTCTCTCTCTCTCTCTCTCTCTCTCTCTCTCTCTCTCTCTCTCTCTCTCTCTCTCTCTCTCTCTCTCCATGTTGCACGTGTACTGAATAGTTTGTTTAGAAAGCGGACGACTCTCTCTCTCTCTCTCTGAGGGTCCCCCTGTTCTCTCTTCCCTTGTGTGGTAACATTGTGCCCCGCCGGCACCAGCCTAATTGGTTTTTGAACACAAAGGTGTTCGGAAAAAAAAAAAATTGATAGAAACTAAAACGATTGTAAATTTGCCATATAACTACCTCTCCTTTCTGCAAAATGATGGAACTTGAATTGGCTAAGAAGGAAAGGACAGGTAAGACGACTGATGTCCCCTAATCTGGCTCCCTTTTTTATAGGGGGACTATATGTCAGTGGCCTTCTGTTTTCAGTTCGTTAGAAACACAATCCCCAAATGCACAGATTGCCCCACCCTTCCGCGCCCAAGTACGGATGTCCAAAGCGTCCTCGCTCCTCCCGATTGACCCCAGCACCATATCAGCTGTCCCCGAAGTACAACTGGTGACCCTGATTAACTGTTGCTCCCCTAGAAAAGAATGTTTAACCTCTGTCCCTCTCTCATGATGATAGCACCCCCCCCTGTTTGCAAGAGCTAGCTGACCCTGAAGGAAGATATAAGACTGTCAGGACTCGGGTTAGAAAAACGAGTCTCTACCAAAGGTTGATTTCAAATGTGATATAATATGCAGTCGATAGGAGTCTGACTTCTCTCCATATACGTCATGAATGAACACCAACTGGACTTAGTACAAACTCAGTAGAAATGCCCACCTACATACTCCATCGTGATGACTTCTGACTGTGACCGATGAACGTATCCCCAACTACTTAGGATTGGGGACGGAATTGAAATGTATAAATGTCTTCTCCTGCCGGTTCTCTAAAGCTTGTTTTGTACCCATTCAAGGATACACAATCACCGGAGGAGAGGGGCCGGACGTGACGCACAGCCTGGCCACAGATCATAAAGCACATGTGACCTCGACCAAAGGTGGAGCCGCAGAGCAACGAGACGCGGGACGAGGCACCACTCTCAAACACGGAAAATGAAAGAATGAAGGGCTGCTTTGAAGCCCTCTGTTTGCTGACCCACTTGTGCCAAAAGTCCCCCGCCCCTCTGAGCCCGATCAATGGGCCTGCCTGCTCGTTATCCTTTGCTCCCTTGGTTTGCTTCAAAGATCTGATCCCACTCCGCCCTCTCTTCTCTCGACTATCCAAGAACACCCCCCTTTTTCCCACATGAATTTTTGACTCAGAAAAGAAGAACAGCATTTAGGTAGAATAGGGTTTGCCACGGAAGGAGAAGGAAATGCAGATGCCCAGCATGAGGCACCCCTAAAAAGATTAGTTAGGAAACAGGACTGTGGTCTAACAGCAGAGGACAGATCGCACCCTGCAACGTGTAAGGTTGGATCCGAGCTGGGCCTATAGCTCCACCGCCGGTGCTCAACAGCGCCAACGGAAGAAGACGGACTACTAGAGCCTACCAGTGATGGCTCGCTGCTAAAAAGACACTGTGACGAAGACCTCCCTCTATTTGACTAATTGCTTGTAGTGAACTGGATTCCTCCTCGACTACTTTGTATTTTGCTTTCAAATGTTTATCGGTCACTTTTTCTGTACATTGATACCTCCGGAGAGAAAGTCAGAATATGGTCCTATAATGTGTCTGAACTTTTTCTTGATTGACCCCGACTGAGTAGTATACCGATCTCTAGACTTGTATGCATAACTCAACAAATGTAAACTCATATGTACTGCATCTCGTCTATTGCATCGACTGCACATGGTTATCCGCTAGTATTGACAAACGCTATCTCATTGACCACACATGACTATACGTACGCCCCATCAGTTAGGATAAACACGGAAATGAACTAACTTATGTTAAAAAGCGGCGACTGTGGAAAATGACAATGTTTATGTACATAAGCGGCGTTCATTTGTGTTCACCATACCCCTCGCTGTAAGCAGAACGAATACCGCGAAGCGCTGACCACATCATCTCGCCAGCGTAGGCCCATGCACGCACGCACACGACAGCCATTTTAGGCACCATGGCCTCCCTGCCCGTTTGCTAAGTCCCAGGCCCCATAAAACCCCCTCCCTCTGCACGACCCTGTTCTCTAAGTGACACCCCTGCTTGACCCACACCCCCCCTGCATTTCCTCCCAGGAACACCCTTCCCCTCTCCTGACGACCCCCCCCCCCCCCCCCCCCCGGCCGCACCTGGCCCCTCGACCCGGTCCCAAGTCATAAGACCAAGCCTCGTGGATATACACCCCCCCCCCCCCCCCCTTTTGGCCCCGCACAGCAAAATGTGATACACCAACCGATGCACCCGATCTTATCGCCTGCCCAACCTTTGATCTGACCACCCCCTCTTGCCCTCGTGTCCTGTTGGAATGTCCGGCTACAAGATAACAATCACATGTTACATTTGGGAGGGGGAGCGACATCCGAGCGACGGGGATGGGAATAGGCCTGAGGCTGGGATTCCAAACATGCCTTTCCGTACTTCAAAGTGTTTTTTTTGCAATAAGGAATGTTTGTGCACCATAAACCTGTGTATAAAAGACGAAGCCTCAGAGAAACTTGTTAGAG